>NC_088901.1:1602642-2344373 GCF_037157495.1 Lathamus discolor
GTTATGGACGTGTTCCAGTGGCTGTGAATAAGGAAGCAAATGGGAAACAGAGCGTTTCAAAGGATTGTGGAAGAGCAAAGAGTTGCATGAAAAGAAGTTGCAGCACCAGAGAGAGAATGGCAGAGCCTAAGTGGAGAGGAAGAAATAGAGGTGGAAGAGAGAACCTTGAGGTGGTTTTAGCACTGAGAGATACTGCACAGGGTGCCCAAAGGAGCTGTGGCTGCCCCATCCCTGGCAGTGCTCAAGGCCAGGTTGGACACAGGGGCTTGGAGCAAGCTGCTCCAGTGGAAGGGGTCCCTGCCCTGGCAGGGGTTGGAGCTGGATGAGCTTTAAGGTCCCTTCAACCCAAACCAGTCTGGGATTCTGTGGAAACAGTGAAAAGATCTACGGCAGATCAGAACTGTACAGAACATCCAAGCAAAGAAGATGCCAAACAGCCTTCAGAGAAAGGGCAGGGCTCAGAAAGGGCTCTGCACGCTGAGCTTGTGCTGTGTGGGCAAAGGCAGCTCTGGAAAACCGGAGAAAATACCTGTGAGCAATTAGATCCGAGCTGCCGGGAGGAAACTTCACCCGGAGCGCTGGGGATGCATCCACCTCGGTGCGACATCGCCCGCCGTCCTAGCCCCAGGCAGCGTTAGAACAACCACAGCAAGCGCTGTTAGCTTCGGGTTTGGTTGTTTCGCACAAAGAACTGCGCCCATGGACTTGCGTATTGAGGCTGGGAGGAAACACCCTGCCGGGATGGAGAACTTTCCTTTCATGGCTCATTCCTCCATCTGTTTGCTCTCCCTGCTTTGTTCCTTGGCAGTGCTGCGTGGGTGCTGTCGGAAGAAGGGCGTTCCGGAGCTGCTGCGCAGCTTTCCTTGTAAACACGGTTTGATAGGCACTTCAAGTGGGGCTTTTGCAGGAGTTCTCACATTGCATTCCTTTATGCTCTGCCGATCCAGCTGAGTCCTGCTGCTCCCCGTTGTCCCGCTGCTATTCCAGTGCACCCATGCCCCCCACATGAATACACACAGAAGCATTTTTGCCTATTGAAAGCTGAGCAGTTTGTATTTGTAGCTGTAAGTGGGTCCATTAGTGCCAGTCAGAGGAAAGCTGAAGAACATTTGGCAGATAATTGGGCCTGGGTCCATCAGAAGGTCTTGATGCTGAGTCTGCTGCACTCAGTGCTGGGAAAACATCTGTGTAAATAGCTCTGCAGCTGAGGTTTCATTAGAACTGCCCATCACGACAGTCCTCTTAAAGCTCTGAATACATCAGGGACTCCTCTGTGTCTGCCCAAAATAGCAAACTCTCCATTTAGGCAGCCCTGTGCTAAAGCTGGGGTTGTCTCTTCTAAATGGGCCCATAACCTGAGATCCTTTGTTGTAATGTGCTGAGCCATCAAAGCCTTGCTCTTCAGAGCCTCTCATTAGTCTTGGAAGAGGTGAGGCTGGGGATGGCATCCAGCTGTGTCCTGGAGCTGTGTATATAATTTTCCAGCCACATCTGGAACAGGGAGATATGTAATTGGATGCAAATGGTCATTTGTCACAGTGAAAAATGTCTTTTCCGGTAGCATTTTCTTTGAAAGCAAGCTTATACCTGTGGGTGAGAGGAGGTAATTGCAGTGTTCGTGGAACTCCGCAACAAAGTCAGGTATCAGCTCGGGCTCTTCCCCAGCTCTGTTCAAATTCTGCTCTTTTTTAGCCTGACACGGTTTTTCTGGGGCACCTCATTACAGCCTTGGGCCTGGTCTGGTTTCTCCATACCTTTACCATGCCCAGCTCTGCTGCTCACCCTGCTCCGAGCTTGCGCCTGCTGCTGGCTTGGGATGCTTCTGCATCTTGATGGTAATGCTTGCTGCAGCTCAGGGCTTGCTTCTGGAAACCTCTTTATCAAAGTGAGTGTCAGAGGACCACAACCTTCTTCAAATCAGGAATATGAACCTTCCTGTGCAATGCTTTAAAAACATTTAACATTGAGAGAAGGCCCAAAGCAGAACAGAGCTGATGCATCTCTGTACCTTGTGCCCAGGGCACAGTGAGTTCCTCCTGGCTCTCCATCACCGCTGTTACAGCCTGAGCACACCAGACTGTCCTCTGATCTTTCAAATGCAGCAGCTCTTTGGCAGTCTCCCATCCGGCTGGGTTGTTCTGCTCTTGTTACTGTCCATATGCCCTCTGTAAAGAACAGGAGCTTCCCTGTTCATCACAACACACTGCACCGATCGCAGCGTGGGCCGGGGCTGAGGGGCTCATCCTTGCTGGTTCATCAGCAGGGGATGTTCTTTAAGGTTTTGGTTGCATCGCTGAGATCAGATTGGAGGCCTTGCTGTTTGCTGGTGCTGTGCAGGGGGAATGCCAGCCGAGAAGGGAGTTTTCAGACATGCAGATTTGTTTTGAGGATTGTCATCTGTTCCTTCTTTGTGCCACTTAAACTGCCTGTTGTGATGCAAATCCCGTAATGTATTTATGAGTGCTCTCCAGAGATTTTAAATGGCATCTAATCTGGTTAGTAGATCCATTCTGCAATAGACCTGTGTAATGTATTCAGCTAAAGATGAGATATTTAATGCATTTGACTAGAGACAGAAGCTCTTTCATCCCATTAACCAAGCATTACAACGATCTTACTGACCTGAAACCCATGTAACTGCCAGGAAGAGGAATAAACACACAAGCAAATGTGAGCAAGCATGTACAGCATATTTACAGCTCCTGACAGTGGCTGCATCAGTCACTGCAAACTGTGAACTCATCTCCTGTTGTGAATGGAGCCAGGCTGGGTTGAGGCTGTACCTGGATGAGGAGCTCTAGGAGCAATCCTTCCTGACACCCTCCTGTTTTGCTGCTGCCTTCTCCTCAGGTTGCAGGATCCTCAATAGGAAAATGCTTCATTTTATTCTGTGCTTGATTAAAAACATTATTTTCCTGCAAATAAGTATTTCTACTTTATTGGCTGGGCTTCAAAATCACACATCCTCTCGGAATGTGCCATTGCAAGAGCTTATTTTTAGCCGAAGCGAGAAATGACAACACAGGCTTGATCAAACAGCACATTCATTCTGTTAGTTGATATAAATGTTTCTGATTTTATTTTTTTTTTTAATGCTGCATTAGAATTAGATTGAGGGGAAATTAACTCAGAAGCATCTTCTTGAAATAAAAATGTTAATTTAGAGAGTTTGCTTTGACTCTAAATTGAAAAGGCTTCAACAAAGCAGCACCAGTCTTTGAAGGATTTTGATATATACGAGGCACTTTCCCAAATTAATCTTTCATTTGAAGACTATAAATAGCATAAACTTTGTAATGGGAATTTCTCCCCAGTCATTGTGTATTCTGGAAGAGCAGAGTTTGGCACAGCCCTTGTCTGCTGCTCCGCACGGCTTCGGGATGGAGAGGCAGAGGAAGCACCCCTGCAACACCATCGTTCTGGTCCTTGTCCCTCCTATCCCACTCTAATGTTCCATGTCAGATGGCAGGTTTCAGGGCAGCATTAGCAACGAGGAACTCCATTCTCATCAAGGCAAATGATGAGTGGGATGCATGCAGCTTACAAAGCAGCTCCATTAAAGAGAGTAACAAGCTTTTACAGCAACAAAGGAGGGACTACTTAGAGTTCAGTGAGTAAATAAAGCTGTAACCACTGTGATTAACTTACAGTCTTGGGAAGGCAGGAATTGGATTGCTATTCCAGAAGACTAATGGGTATCACAGGATCTTAAAAGGAATCATGCCATAGTTTAGGGAGAATATGAGGCCTCATTAATTGTGAACAACAAGTAGAAAACAGACAAACGTTATTTAGCTCTAAATTTCTTCAGAAACAGATTTTGAGTTGTGTTTTCATGAGGTTTATACAAAAATCTCTGCCTGTTGCTTGGCTAAAATGGGCTTACAGAAAGGTTTAGAAAGGGATTGGCTGGCATTTTAACCCACATCCTTAAAACCTCCTTGAGCAGAGGGTAGCTGGGGAACAGCTTTGTTGAGGGGATCTTTATTGTGGATGAGGCTGAGCAGTGCTGGTTTATGGCAGAAAAGGGGCTATACAAAGTGATCAGGGGTTGCGTTGCCACAACGGGAGCAGGCAGAAGTATCAGGATCTCTTCTGCATCTGAAATCTTTCCTTCATAATCTCGGGATATAACAAACCCTAAACAGCTGGACAAGAGCTTGGGCTGTAAATTGCAACCAGCTTTAATTCAGTTTATTTCCCACAGGTGACTGATGGCTTTATGGTGCTTCACTGCACTTCATAAGAATTTAAAGGAGATATTTAGTACATCTATAAAATCTCTTTTACAATGGACCGGGGAAGGAAAGAGGTATAAATATTCTTCTGGCTTTTGGTTGAGTTACAAACTGTTAAGTTGTCCCTGGGGGTAGAGGAGGTGACGGTGGGTTCCTGCAGGCACCTTCGTGCATTCAGTGCTGACAAGTATAAAGCATCGCAGGGGAAGAACAGGTCCCTTGTTCCATGTCCTACTGCCGGGAAAGCACAGGTCTTCCTCTCAAACACCTTCTGCAGAACTGGGCATTTCTTTAACTGTGGCTTTATGTGGCAGAGCCCCAACTGCCTGTAAAGATAAGGCAAGAGGAAATTACCGTGCTTGAAACAGCTGCTTTGTTCTTGGGGATGCTTTTCTTCCTACATTAATCTCAACCCTCCCCTCAGTCTTTACCACTTCATCCTTAAATCCTCTGCCTCTTTCTCTCCCTCTACTGCTTGACATGAAAATGCCCCATTTCCTTCTAAATCCAAGTGTATTTGCTGCTTTGGGACCATAAGAGGGGCCGTGCCCTGCAGGCTTGCTTTGCTATAGTGGAAAGAAGGGCCGAATGTGGATCAGCGTCTCTACAGGAGTGTTTTGAGGTCTTGCCTTCAGAGGGGTTCCGCTGAGCTCCTCATTACTGAAGCCCTTTGCTTCCAGGGAACCTTTGTTTATGGGGATTTCTCCATTTTCTCTGATTGGATCCAGCCAGGCTTAAGGCTAAAATCTGCCTTTGAAGCTGGGAAACATCTTGATAACGTTTCAGTCTAGAAATGTCATATCTGTCCAAAGACAGACAATTCATGTGTCTGCTTTAGCTGCAGAACATAGGGATTTAATAACTTACTTTGATCAGTAGTTTTCATTCTTTCTCCCTTTTTCCAGCCTTCCCAGTGTGCTCAACTTTCCTGCTCGGTGTTTTTCAGTGGCAAAAGGAAAATCATACGAGTGCCTTAAAACTGACGACTTGCACGACACTGACCACTGAATAAGCACCTCTGATGACTCGATCTTTCACTTCAGACAAGGCAATGTGTCTCAAAAAGGTTCTGAGCAGCTAAATGCTCAAATACAACAGCCCACATCGCTCCCCTCATCTCACCAAGCAGCGAAACCGAAGCTTGCATCCAGGGAGTTCAAACTTGCAAAGACAAGTTGGTTTCTTCCAATTCTGTTATGTTCCTCAGGGTTTCCTCTTACTGAAGAAAACAAATACTCCAGCACTGCACACTGTGTACCAAACTCTTGTGGCACCCCAGAGAGAGACTTGGTCTTTAGAGCAGGCATCTGAACAGGCAGAAGCAAAGCACAGCCCGAGTGAAACTACAGCTGCATAAAGAGAGTCCTGGTGGGGTCTGGCAGCCACACAGCACATGGAAACCTGGTGGGGAGGTGGTTGCACGAGCAGAAGGTAGACACAAGCAGGAGTGATGCCGACAGCGCTTGTGTCAGTGCTGCTGGAGAGGCTCCAGCCCCCCTTGGTCGGACAAAGGCCAGTCTCCAGGTGGGAAACCTGGTAAGAACTCATAGGAGAAGCATCCTTCTGAAGTCTAATTCTAAAGCGTATGAAGTTGTTCCCTTGTTGGCGTTGTTGGGGCTGGACGTGGCTCTTGAAAACAACCTATTCATGTAACCCCAGATCTCTGTAAGATCTGAGTACGTGGCATCTGCCATGGGCAGAGATGGGGCACGTTGTGACTGACTCCCATCAGATACTGAAGCAGCAGGAGAGGGGATTTCAGTTTGCAGTTTTTCTTTGGATTACTTTGCCCCCAGTCCCCCATAGAATTATGAACGAGTTTTCAAACATAAGCTTACTGCTTCCGTGAACCTCGCTGTGAACTCTGCAGTAGTTTGTGCCATAACGTGAGGGGCAGCAGGAAAAGAACCTTGCCATAAATAAAGGCTGAACCCGGGGGAGCACCTGCAGCATGAATGAAAAATCAGAGGCAATGGGGCTATTTCAGCAGGTTCAAATTGCAACCAACCTCCCTGCAGCAGAGGAAAAAGCTGTGTCAATGTCTCCCCACACTGTTCATTTGCGCTGGAGAAGGTTCAGCGTTGGCATTAAGTTCTCCAAAGTCCTGATAACCTTATTTCCCCCCCGGGAGTTTTCAGGCAGGATAATGTATAGCCCGTGGTTGTATGTTCCAAATTCCATTTGTGAGAAATCAGTATTTTATTGCCAGACCAGCATTTAAAAATTGCTCTCTATTTTCTTAGCTTTGTGGGAATTTACGGCCCCCAGAGTGGAAAGAAAAGGATTTTTTTTAATAAGATTTAGGCTTGACTTTTATTTGTGTTGATGGGAATCGTTACCCCGTGGATTAATCTTGCTGGTTACAAGCAGTAGTTACTGCAAACGCCTGACTCCTTTGTGCAGCAGCGATGGAGCTACGCTCGTGGCATGTGTGTGACCCCATTCCCCAGGCACGGAATAGCTTTTGGCCAGTCCAGGCACATGTCTTCAGGGGTGCCTGGTGGTTTGAGTGCCACCAGCACCGTGAGGCGCTTCCTAAAGCTCAGCTCTTCCTAAAAATAGGATCCCTCTGAGGTGCTTCAAGTCTCTTCCTTTGTTCCTCTCTTTCTGCCATCCTCCAGCAGTTGCTGGGGCCTGTATTGTACCCTAATACCTCCCTATAGGCTGCCTTTTGACTGACAATCCAGTGCCTTCAGATCCCTGCTGCACCTTGCCGCTTGCTCATGCCAGCCAGTCAGCCCCTGCAGAGCAGGCTGTTTGTAGAGGAGCAGCCGGATGATGTGCCCTAGAAGCTGGAATTTCCTCCTCCTCCTCCTCCTCGTGTCCCTGGCTGCAGCCCTGTCACTGGCTGTGCTCCTGGCCCTGATGTGCTCCAGTGACTGAGCTGCAGGCTGCTTTCTGTAACTCCTGGGGTTTTGCTCCTTGGAGCATCCTGCTCTAGTGGAAGCTGTCCCTGCCTGTGGTGAGGGGTTGGAACTGGAGGAGCTTTAAGCTCCCTTCCAACCCAAACCAGTCCGGGATGCTGTGATTTCAAAGGGTCAGCAGGCTCAGGGAGGTCAGGAAGCCTGGTTGTGTGACGAGCCTGTGCTGGGTGTCTGCTCCATGCCAGGGCTGTGCAGGTGCTCCAATGGGTTCTACCTTCCAGCTTGGGATGGTGCCTTGATTTGCCCCATTGAGTTTTCCACTTTGTCCTTTATTGACTGCAGGATCTGTCAAAACGTCTCCCGGTCACTGCTCTCCTGAAGGATTGAGGCTTTGGTGCAGATCATAGGAATTATTCTTGGGATGGCAGCTTGGGCTGTGTGCCACTGCAGCACAGCTGTGGCCCGAGAGCCTTTGAATGCCTGGATTCCTCTCCTGAAGCATTAACAGAGGAATTCACTGACTGCTAATTGCTGCTAATGAATCCTGTGTATGGTTTGCCATGTTTATAAGCAGATGAAGTGTAACTTTCTTCCTCCCCTTGCGAGCAGTAGAGTTTTTGTGTGGCTTTTATCATCACATTTTAACCCCCCTAAACTACTTAGTTACCACGTCCCACAGGGAAATAAGCTAACTGCTCTATGGTTTGTTTCCTATTCCTATATTACTTCATGTGTTTTTATGTTGTATGGCAAATCAGTCACGGTTAATGCAGATTGCAGTCATCCCACATAGGCCAGCAGTTGTAGACCATTCACTACTGCTACTTGTACGTCTTTGCCTGGAGGTGTCTCTGCTCATCCTTGTAGCTGATTCCAAGTGAAGTCTGTTCTACACTCTGAAAAGCTTGGATAAAATGAAGGTAACCTGGGTTTTGTGCCTGCTTGTGCACATCTGAGCTGCGCTGGGAATCGGGTGGGTAAAAGCCTCTTCCAGGTCCAGAGCTTCTGAAACAAAGCTGTGAGTTGGTCCCATTGTTGTGCTGGGCTGCATCAAAGGGAGTGTGACCAGCAGGTCAAGAGAGGGACATTGGAACTACATGATCTTTAATGGCCCTTCAAGAATCCCTTATATAATTCTATGAAATAGAGGGAATACACGTTATTTTCTTCAGCATTTTATGACTTCGCTGTCTGCTTGCAAGGAAAAAACCCTTTTAAGAAGTCTTTTAGCACAACCCTTCTCCCCCCAAAGCTCTGTTCTTCTAAACCAGCCATGGAATAGCAGCATTGGCGCTGCAAGTATCATCCCACTTGTTGCTTCCTGATAGCAGCACTAGATAAATGGATCTTCCCTTCCCTCCAGGGGTAATGACAGCTTAAAAATGCCCTGTCCTGCCTCCACTTCCTTCATTTGGCAGATTTTGGGTAGTTTATATAATTTGGCAGTGATCCTCTGTCTAAACCATGTCCAACATTTCATGCAATAAACTTAATGGACTTTTCCATCTTTGAACAGCTGAATTCTTTCTGAGCAGCTGCTCTGGGTTATTGATGGCCTCATTAGAACCCTGCCTCGGGCCTGCCATGAGGTAGGAAAGACTTTGCACATATCCCAGTGTGTAACAGAAACAAAGCGTTCCTGAATGATCCCGCTTGAAAGAGGGGAGTTGCTATGGTTTGGATTGCAGCAGTGGGGAGGCTGGATGAGCTTTAAGGTCCTTTCCAACACAAACCAGTCGGGGATGCTATGATTAACAGGGCAGGATCTGGCTCGGCCATCATCTACAAGCTGACTCCGTTAATGGTTAATGATTGAGGGTCTTAACTCATACTCACAAACTACGGCCACTGTCTGCCAGCCTCACCTCGAAGGACCAGGTGAGGGAACAGCCTTTGAGGTGCTCTGCAAGCCATTACGGGTGCCCTTGCTCCTGTCAGCAGCCATCCGCCGGTGTCTGAGTGTACCAGTCACTGCAGGGCGTTAGGAAAGAGGCAATTAGCTGAGTGGCCTGGCCACAGCCATCCAGGTGGGAGGCTGGGATCAGTACGTGGTCTGACAGGCTGCCAATGCAGAGCCTCGCTGCCTCCTCCGACTGGGATGCCCGGGTGCACCACTAGCACCCTTCGTGCGGCGGGTCTGCGCCATGTACCACGCATCCCAGAGAAGGCACGTTTGCTTTGGAGCATTTCTAGACAGAAATGGTGGCTGATGCTGTGCGATCCAAGCCTGGCAGCAGCAAGCAGCCATCCATCAGCAGCGGGTAATTGATGCTATCTAGGGCCAGTTTATTCCAATCAATACAGCACTCTGAACATCGGCATTCACCACAGCCCTCTTCTGTTCCAGAGGGTTAGAAAATGTTATTATCCAGACAAACCCCTAATTCCAACAAATTCGATTACCCAGGCAAATGAAAATAACAGAAACAAACTCGTCTGAGGCTGAAGTGCTGGTTGGTGGCTTTATTTCTTTATTTCTAACAGGATTTACAGAGCACTCCGTGGGCACATTGTGTTTAAAAGCAATTTGGAAAGAGCAGCCCTCTGGCATCTGCTCACACAACCACAAAGCCACAATTACCTTAAAGACTACATTCCAGACCTTGCCCTTCCAGACTGAGGGAAGCTTTTCCTCTCCCTCTCATCTCTTTCAGCCTTGTCTGCAAAAGGCAGGTCTGCTGGGCAAGGTCTAAGCGCTCCAGGTTGGACCAGAAGAACTATTGCGATGACCATGAACGTTAAATACAATCTATGGAAACCTTTCGATTTGTTCTTATCTCAGTGTGGTTGAGGTTGATGCTGCAGAATCATAGAATCCCAGACTGGTTTGGGTTGGAAGGGACCTTAAAGCTCCTCCGGTTCCAACTCCATGCCATGGGCAGGGACCCCTTCCACTGGAGCAGCTTGCTCCAAGCCCCGTTCATTTCTTGTAGGCTCCCTTTAAATATTAGAAGACTGCTGTAACGGTTAAGGATCTATAGCGTAGGTCATTTATGCTCTTGTATATCCCTGTGCGGAAGTAGAAATGCAGCAGCTACATTGAATGTTTCCCATTTCCCCACGGCTGTTCAGCCCAGAATCAAGCTGGGTGATTATCCCCCATACTCAAAGGTCTGATTTGTTTGGGCCAGAGCCATTCAGCCCCACACCTGCAGGTGACACTGCTCATTTTCATGCTGAATTTCCAGCTGGTGGGAGCATCAGGGCCCGCCTGGTGGCCGTGGCTCCTTGTGCCAGCATCCAGCCATAGGGGCTTCCCCAACACTCACTCCCTATGCTTGGGAGCCTGATCCCGGCAGGCTCAGAGCTTTCAAGGAGGTTTGGGGTTAGAGACAAAGTGTGGTTCGTGCCATGGAAGCACCAGGGCAGCAAGAGAAGCTGGAGATTCAGATGTGTGTGTATGAACAAGCTTTTGAGTTGGAAATGCGAGCAGGGCTGTGGGATGCGATTATGTTGTAGTGCACCAAGAGGCCCAGAATTCATGCTAAAAGACAACCTATTCTAATTGTATTACCTATTGTAGCTGCATGATCATCTGCGGGATAGACCGGGATTAGCATTGTAGGAACAACCTGCTGCTTAACACCCAGCTACTCAAGCCTCTCTAATGCTTCTGTGAACTAAAGGAGCCCTCCTGCTCAACGCTGCTCCTGTCTGAGGAGACAAGAGAGGCAAAGCCATTAGCTCAGAGCAGATTCCTTAATGTGGCATAAGCAGCTAAAGAAGATGTATTTATGCTCCTTCATTTGCAATTGATAATCTCAAGAGTGAGAGGCTGGTAATAAATTTTCTCACTGGGGCTCCTCTCCCTCTGCAGCCCACGCTGCAAAGGGAAGAGGCAGCTCATTTACATGAGATAATGGAACTGCAGCAAGAGAGGGAAACTGTGAAGCGACTTTGTTTTAATAATGACAGATGCTTCTTAAACGCTTTAATTGCGTCTCTCGGAGCAGTTTGAGCTGGGCCACAAAAAGGGGAAAACTTGGAACAAAACTCGGAATAAAACTCGTTCCCTTTCCACCACTTGAAGTCGCCTCCAAATCAAAGCTTTTCTCCTTTGCTCAGATGCTTTTCAGAGAGGGGACACGCGACCTCATGGGCTGATAGCCTACCCTGGGATAGTGTAGGCTGCAGATGGTGAGATCCCAGCGCTGACCCCGTTGTCACTGCAGAGGGGGGACACCTACAAGAGGGACAGCAGCCCCATCAGGTCTGCGGGATGTAGGGAAGAGCTTCTGCCTAAGGGCTCATCTCGGTCTGCCCTCTGGCAGGTTAAAGCCATTCCCCTTGGCCTGTCCCTGCAGGCCCCCAAATCCCCACAGTTAATGATACCCACAGTAACGACAGTGTTAGCAGCAGCCTGAACTTCCCCGAGCAACATCGACTGTTGAAGTGTAGCAGCCACTTTGCTCTAAAGCAGCAGTGAACGGTGCATCCCACAAAGCATAGGCAGAAAGATAAGTTCATTAATGGAAAGAAAGCCATAATTTAAGTAAGCAGCAGGCATGTAGAAAATGGGAAGAAAATCTGGGCAGCAGGGGAGGATGAAAATAATCAAACTTGTGCTGAAAGGTAAAAAGCCCTAAAAAGAATGGGATGGGAAATCTTTCTGCAGCACACTTTCAGTCTTTTCTGCAGTGATTTATCCAACCCTGTACTCTGTTATTTGCCCCCTTTCTTCCTGTGATGATGGCCCTTTCCCTGCTGCTGGAGGTCGTGTTCTGGTTCCGCCTGCTTCCCTTTAATGCCCACAAAAAGGAGCTGCTCCAGCCCTGGTCCTGCTTTCAGGCAGCGCTGAGGATCTCTGGGGTTGTGCGGTATTAGCTGTATCACAGTCACTTTGCTAATCTACGAAACCCATTTCAAGGCACATTATATACAGAGCCCATATGTCACTTCAGCGCTGCCAAAAGAGTTCTTGTTTACAAGATCATGCTTTCAGCCCGTGTTTCAGAGTGTGCTAAATAGCACCATTGATACTACTTAAAATAAAAGGTGTCAGCACCCTGTCTGTCCCAGCAAATTGCTCAGCACTTTCAGCTCTGAAAACATCCGTGTGCACTAATGCCTCTGCTCAGCTGCAGGGACTGATTCTGCCCTCATCCTGACCCATCCTCGGTGCTCTCCGGTGTTGTAAAGACCATCCCTGTGTGTTCCCCATCTCCCTGTGAGCGCAAGTTCTCAGGCGCTGATGTGACCCTCGGAGCCGTTTAAATGCCATTTCCAAAAGTCTCCTTGAGCTTCTGAAAGGCAACAGCTTTTCCAAGTGGAAAGCTCTTTTACTGGATGCAGTTACAGCTCCCTGTTTCCATGCTTGTTCCCGGCCTGTCCGTTGCCGATGCATACCCAGTTCCTCTGAGATGGAATGGCCATCTCTCAATCTGATAAACCCACTATGTTAGAGGAGAAGCTGCATTTCCTGATGCCCTCATTCTCTCTGTGCCATCCCCAAATCTCCACGAAGGAAATGAGGTGCATTTGCTTTAGGTCCGAACTTGCCGAGTCCTTCCTGAGTGACAAAGGCATCATTTGGTTGGGTTTGAGAGAGCAGGAAGAGCTGTATCTGTAGCTGTCGGGTAAAGAGCAGGAGTGCAGAGGAGGAGATGTGGGGTCTGTGTCGGCCGTTCCATCCCTGCGAGCAGCACAGGGCTGCGTCAGAGCTCTGCCATCCAGGGTCAGGAAAACACCCGCACGAATGTACAATTACTGCTGGAAAGTGGGATTTTGCTGGGAGAAAAACAAGTTAAAAATCATTCCCTCTGCTGAGCTGGGAATCCGAAATGTCCAAAGGTGCCTGGGTGGAACAGGGGGGTGGGAGAACGGGTGGGCTGGATATTGCCGTTCTCACTGGTCCCCACTTTTCTCCCTCTTATACCCAGCTTGACTCATTGATGCTCAAAGGGAACCGATCTCTGTTGTCTGATTAATAATTCATTTGCAGCTTGATTGGCAGCTTTGGGGTGGGCGGCTCACACTCAGGGAAGGGTGATCCATTGACTGACAAGGTTAATTGCTGCCTTGTGTTATTGCTGATAAGGATTTATGTTGACAATTCCCCCCACTGCTGCGCAGGGTCAGCCAGCGCCGCCCTGTCCGGCTCCTTGCGGGCAGGAGCAGCAGTTCCCTTGCTGTGCCCCTCGGCACGTGGGAAGGGATGCTGTTCCCAGAAGCAGGCCTCATGCTAAACAGCATAGAAGAAGCTTTGCGAAAGCATCACTTGCTTTTACCTTTATTCCCCTTCTTTTTGACGTGTTCCCTGCATATTGATCGGCATTCGTAACATGAAAGTGAGACCGGGCTCTGCTCTCCAAGTCCCTGCTCGGCAGGAGAATCAAAGCTGCTGTTTCCCATTGGGCCTGAGTGAATCGAGATGAGAAAGATTTAGGAGAGGTGACCCTTGCAAAGAATTAAAATGGGAAGGAATTGTCGTTTAAATTCCAGTGGATGGGAAACGGCTTCGGAGCGCGGGGCTGCAGGGTTGTGCCTCTGCTTAAAAGGGCGTTTGATCGCCGCCTCGAATGGCCCAGCTCCAACCGCTCTCATCATTCCCATCCCGGAAACCACAGACATTTTCTGCCTCAATACAATAAAGCAGAGTCATAAAGATTTCAGACTAATAAACATTGGCCTTTAGGGTGCTTTCAGCTTTTATCAGGCTAATAAGATTTTTGACTCGCATCGACAGGCAGAGCGAGTAAACAGGGGTTTTATGGACCTTGAAGCCTGCTTGGGTCCTGCGGTCTTGTTGAAGGGTCTCGGGCTCAGGCACCTTTCTGTCGTGAAGAGCACACGCAGCCTCCAGGCAAACCGTTGTGGAGAGCGCTTCTGCAGCCGGCTCCTCATGGACTGTCTGGGCTTCGTGGCTGTCCGATACAAAACTTTCCATAGGGATAGGAGGTCAGGGAGAGCTACAGCATCTGAGCCTCCCTCCGACATGAGTGAGGCACATAGGGCCCTTATGGAGGAGGCGATGAAGATGATCCAGGGGATGGAGCAGCTCTGCTCTGGAGCCAGGCTGAGAGAGCGGGGCTGGGGCAGCCTGGAGAAGAGAAGGCTCCTGAAGGGGAGACCTGAGAGCAGCTCCAGTGCCTGAAGGGGCTGCAGGGAACCTGGAGAGGGGCTTGGGACAAGGGCCTGTAGGGACAGGACAAAGGGGAATAAGGGGACATGGAGGATGTCAGTGAACCGCTTGGGTTTGGGTGCAGCATTTCAACAGGGAGGGAGGCGTTGAATACGAACAGGCAGAAACTGTGTTGTTTTCTAGAAATACTTTTTTATTTAAAATTTAAAACCATATTACTTCATACAGCAAACTGTGCACTTCGATATCTCACAGTGTCTTAAAAAGGAAAATAATCGCCATTTTTTCTTTTGTTTTGTTTTGTTTTTTTTTTTTTTTTTTTTTGGAAATCTTATTTACATCAGCCTCGAATGATCAGCAAGTAACACAGTTACTATGAAACCAAAATTGTTACAAAATGTTTACAAAAAACTATATTCATAGAAATTCTGCATGTCCACAAAGGAAAATCCCCTGAATGTCACGGAGACTTTTTTTCCTTTTTCCGACTCTTTTCTGCCTTTTTTTTTCTTTTTCTATTTTTTTTTTTTGTTGTCTGTTTTTTTCAATGAGAACCATGTCAAAGGAAGGTACAGACAGCAGAGGACTGGTGACACCGGTGCCCAGGAGCGGCCCCAAGCACCACAGGGATGCCAGGGTCCCCGCTCCCCTTGGCTGTGCATGGTCAATGTCCACATGCTGATCCTGCTGGGATCTCCAAGGTCCCTTTGTGCTGACCTTCCAGAGACCTGGAAGGTGCCCGGCCACATCCTGCTCTGCAGAACCACCCACTGAGGGGGGAGCTGTGGTTGCCCAGAGCTGGAGCTGGGTCCCCTTTGCATATTCCTTCTCTTTGTGGATCATCTTGACATCAGACCCGACGCGCGCTGTTGGTTAACTCCAAATGGAAAAGCAACCCCAAAGCTACCCATTGTGCCCCTGCTCTGTCTCACAGGAGACCTGGAAGGGAAAAGCAAGTGATAAAGGGATAGTAAACCAAGGTGACAACAGTTTAGATGCAGTTTAATAGCCCAAACCTGGGTTTTCTGTGTTTCCTCCTCACTTTTTCAGTCCCTCTGCCCAAGTGAAGAAAGGAGCTGATTTAAAGAGTTGGAAGTCGGATGATTTCTAAGTCATGAGTCGCAGATAGTCACAAACAGGTCACAGAACAGCTCACAGAAGGCTTTGAGGCTTTGTCATCAGCCCCTTTGGAAGTCTCCCAAGGTATCACTGCTAAGCATGAGTCTCGTCGCTCCTCTGTGTTTAAGCACTGCATGGCTTTTGGGCTCCCGGGATGAAGGCAAGGAGCAACAGGGGAAAATGGGAATAACAGGAGAGACTCCGGCCTGTGCTAAGCAGTGCAACAGAAGGTGAATTAACCCAGGATGGGGTGCAGCTGCCCGGGGGTCCAGCAGGAAGGATGAGGTCCAGAGCCATCCCTCCTCCCAATAGTTCACAGTGAGCAGGAGCCAGCGGCCCCCTTGGGCTGGGGTCCAAGCAGCCCCCCCAGCTCCGACGCTGGGGTGCAGAACACTTTCTTGCTGTTAAATATTAAGTTCTTTAATGACACAGATTTAAACATGAACCCAGAATGCAGATGCGTGGTGTTAGCTGCTATTTCACAGCTGATTCATGGGCAGTGGACAGAGGGAAGGGAAAAGGTTCATCTGCAGGGTTTGGTCTTGCTGGCAGATAGAACCCTTGATTCCAGATGCTCACCTCTTACTCTGGGATGTTTGTGAGTAAAATCAAATCAAACTGGTGTCAAAGATGGATAAATGGGGTTTATGGTATCAGTAATATGTGTTTATTTTAAAATCATCTCCCAGGATGTAAACTAATGCTGTTTTCTGTGATATTTTGCTCTCTGGACATTTAAAGCCTATTTCAGGCTTGTTTTTCTCTTTGCCTTAATTGTAAAAATCTCTTTCTCAGAGCTGAGGAATCTGCAAAGAAAACATCAAATCTGCCCCTTTGCCAAGCCTAGGGATTTGCAGAGAAATAGAAGCAGTGTCATTAGCCTTGGGAAGCAGACCCAGACTCCTAGTCCATGCTCTGCCATAGGTATCCGGTCAGCAAACTACTGTGATGATGATGCCCATGGAGTTGGCAGCTTTCACCCCTAATTTTTCATGGTTTCCATGAAAAAGTGAGGATTAACATAAATTCTTCGTATATCTTCACTTAAATCCAAATTTGACAAATTACCTTTTTTTGTTTCGGGTCACCCTGCTGCTGTTTTCATCACAGAAAGAGCGAAATGAGGACAAATGCTGTTCTGTGGTGGGGCGGGGGAGCAGCTATCTCCCCTTGAGCTAACTCCGATCAGCTCCACAGATAATCTTCTAACAGCCTAAAATAGAAAGAGGTGGGGAAAAACCAGCCTGAAATCAGCTACAAACAGGTTTGTTCCTTTGGGCGAGGAGGAACTTTCCAGGCAGGCTTTGCAGGCAGGGGAGGGCAAAGTGGGTCACTTCAGCACCTCAGAGCCCCGAGGACAAAGGTTTGGGATGCAGAGCTCGGGCATGGGCTCCTCCATCTCTGTTCTCTCTTCCCTCCAACCCAAGGTTTAGGTGGGGAGGTTGCTGTTTTCTTCACTACCAGTGTTTAAATCAGAGCTTTTAAGCACCTTTGCGATACTCTGTGTGATGTTTTGGGTGGCAACAGGCAAAGCCATTGCTGTTCCAGTTTGCGAATGCATCCGCAGTGCGTCCCACTGGTTCCCCACGGAGGGATGGAGCTGAGTGAAGCTACTTGAGCACTACTTTAGGTCAGCAGAGGGGTCTTTGGTAGTTGTGACCGAATTCAGCTGCAGGACCTGGGTCAAGGACACAGTTCCTGGAAGGTTTCTTGAAAGCATTTTAGTGTGCGTTTGCTTAAATCACATGGAGATGCTGCCTGCGGGGCTGCTGCTCACCGGGCACAGCGAGAGGGGGTCAGGTTTGGCTCACACAGTGCTGCTTGTCCCAGGCCAGCCCTGGCCCTGCAGCCGGAGGCTTGGTCTTCCAGGTGTCTCGTGCCATGAGGAGCATTTAGTCCTCAACCAGATGCACAGTCCTCTCCTGGTCTGAGCGTGACATTGGTGCTGCTCGGCTCTGCTCCTGCTGGATCCTGTGGACTCGGATGCTTTCCTTCTTTGTAGGAGGGAGTGAGCTTTGCAGGAAGAGTGAAGGAGCTGAGGACCTGGCAGTCATGGTGCCACGCTGGGTCGGGGGGTATATGGCTGGTGTCCCTTGGAGATGGCAGCAGCTCCCAGGCTGTCCCATCCCTGGCCAGGGCTTCGGTTCCATTCAGGCTTACTTGCCCCTTTGCAGGCAGCTCCCTTGGATCGAGTGAGGGACGTGTGTGTTGCCTTCTCTCACCATGTGGACTCCACATGCAGGTGGTCAGCCCTGAGGCAAAGGGCCACCACCGTGAGCTGCTTCAAGAGAAGATGCCTTGACCATCACAGTGCTTCCCAGACACTTTTCCCTTTCCTGGCCGACGTATCCTAAATGTGCTGTGTGACAGTGTGGAATAGATGCTCGCACAGACGGCTGCTCACGCTGCACCTATCAAAGTGGTTCTTTTTATTGCCATGCTAAAGAAGCCTCGAGGGGGCTCCTCCTTACCCGCTGAGGGGCAGTTTGGCTCAATTCTGTTTTGCCTCCGTGTGTTTGCAGTATGTAAACATCAGACTCCGGGGTGATGGGTGATGGGTGGTGGCGTGGTCGGGCTCCGCGAGGCCTGGAGGATCTAAGCATGGAAAGCAAAAAGAACGAAAAAGAACAAAACCAAACCCAAAAAGCCCCAAGACCCACGTTCCAGTCCGTGCTTTGAAGCTCTTGCTTCTATCCGGTGACGGATGCAGCTGCGTGGTGAAGGCCTTGTTCTTGAAATGAACCAAACCAGGCTTTTTAACTGAATTTTCTGGGTTGTTCTTGTTTTGTTTTTAATCCTTTCTTCCCCACTTAGAGCGCATCCAGCCTTGTCTGCCGCACTGCTTCCCTCCCACCCCCCCATTCCCATTCCCTAGGGAAACACGGGTGTCAGTCCAGTGTTGCAGGTCATATTGTCCTTCCCTGGCAGCCGTCGGTCATTGAACGTGTGCATGTTGATCACGGCATCCGTCTTCACCATGACGGGTGGCTGGGGCTTGTGCTTGACCCGCCGCTGGCACGTGAGGGACAGCCGGATCTCATCGGCCACGGCGCTGCAGAAGGAGCGCTGGGGAGAGCAGGGACAAAAAGCACCGTTATTCCTGGCACAGCGTCCTGCTAATCCCGCCGGGAGAGGGAGGATCTGAAACCGGGCTCTGCAGAGCACAAGCCCGAGGTTTAAGCTGCGTTAAGGCATCAGCTGTGCTTAGCGGGACTTCAGGGATGTCAGACGGGTTGACCCCTGTCTCCTTGGGCGAGAGCTGTGCCTTTGACGCACTAAATCCTGCAGAAAGGCAGAGCTGTGGGCGGCTGCTGGAGCGCCGGGAATGCCTGTGATCCCTGCTGGGGGTCTGGGGGATTTATGTGCTGGGATTCAGAGGGCTGTCGCATCCTGCTGGGCTTGCTAGCGGGCAGTTTTCCTTCATCTATCTGCTCCGTCACGTGGGCAGCTTGCTTTGATTTCTGCTCATGCACGCAAACGCACTTTTCCACTTACTGTACCATGACAGGCAAGAGGGGAACCCGTAAAAGCAGTTCTCCCGTTTCAGCAGCACTAATCAGGCACTGTGGGTGGGATGGGCTGGCTGTGTAAGTGTTGCGACAAGTTGATAAGATAGCATAAGGCTTCCTGATGGACCCTGACCAGTTCCTTGATGGGGGGAGAAGAGATGGAGACTTCATGCACTGTCTACGTTACACCCGGAATACGCAACGCGGTTGGATTTAACAGCTCAGAAAGGTCCTTCCCAGGGATTTGTGTCTGTGTTTTCCTGACTTCTGTGTCGGCTGGCTCAGAATGACCCTATAGATGTTGACTAATGTAGTTACTGCAGCTAACGGGGGTGCAGGGAAACGGAGGAACCCGGTACCTGCTCTCGCTCCGCCGTTTTGCGCAGCTTGTAGATGAACTCCACCATGGCCACGAAGACGGACAGCACCAACCCTGCTGCCAGCACGATGAAAATCCCACCGATGTTCTGGATGCCCAGGGCACTGGCCTCCTTGTTCTCATCCTCAGGGCAGCCGTTCCCCCGCCACCACTTCTCCTTCATTACATGGAGCTTGTCCTCCTCCTGGAGCTGGAGGATGGCAATGGTGATCTTGTCCCTGTACGGCGACCCTGGGGAGGGGGAGCACCATTACACACGGAGGGAAAGCAGGACAAAACCACACACAAAGCAGGGAATGTATCTGGGTTAAGCAGGGCTGTTCAGACCTCTCTTCAGTAGGCGACATAAGCTTTGGTGTTTGGGAATTTGCTGTTGGGAGTGGATTTTCTTAGTCACATCTGTTGTATTCATGGCCATGAGCCCCCCCCCCCCGCCCCGGGTACCTACAGAACCCCACGGCTATCACTTACCCATGGGAGTCCCAATGCCGTAGCCTTTGGTGTCGATGAGCCCCCCGATCTGAGTGAGGTTGCAGTTCCTCTGGGTGATGTACTCGATGGTGGTTGACTCCATGAGCAGAGCGTAATCCGCCGTGAGGGTTCGCTGGATCCCTTCCTCATTGTTTTTGACAAGTGCTGTGGGTTTGCTGCTCATGAAAGCCCACATTTTTTCAAATGTGGAAATTTTGGATTTCTGGAAAAATGACACCCGCCCCATCCCCAAAATAAGAATTAATCTTCCGTTTGCTGAACCCTGGTAGCTCTTCAGGAAATAATACAAACGAATACCAGTTTGAGAACAGATTGCACAGTGGAAGTAGGACCAGTTTGACCTTTTCTTAACTATCTCTCTGCTTTCATGCCCAGCATTGTTTGGCTTTGTGTTGTAACAAGAGGCAAAGATCTAGCACTCTGCCTGTTGTGCAGACACTCAACATCAAGCAGCCCTGCTCCTGAGCCCTTTTCCTGGGGCTGAAACTGAACTCCTCATTCACTTCAGTGAGGTGCAGGAGACCTTGCCTTGATGCCCTCAGAACTTGCTGGTGTGAGAGGCTATCAGCACATCTCTTTAAATGTATTAGCTTCCTAAGCAGGACTCTGTTTATCCTGTTTCTGCACAATGAGAGGAGACAGGGAACATTTCGGAGGGCATGTTTCTCTCTTTTGCACACGCTCCGTTGTATTTTTGTCTTTCCTCAAGCATTGCAAGGAAACATGTCTCCTCTGAGATATGTGCAACTGCCAAACACATTTAACATACCCACATAAACAGAGGCGTAGAAGGATTCAAGAAGATTGTCTTACGGCTAAAAATAAACAGGGATATTCTTTCACTATCAGCAGGCATCCTGGTAAAATAGGAGGAAGATGTTTTCTAGCTTCCTGTTCATGGTAATGTTGTTTTCTACTTTTACAAAGTATGTTGGGTGAGAAGAAACATGGTTATTCTCTGTCATTCCGTAATATTTGACATGTACCATTTATTCATGACCACCTCTTGAGCTGTCCCTGTGTAGGTTGTCACTAAAGGCATGACTGGCTTTAGGCTAGAAAGAGTCCCCAGGGAGGCCCAGCAGCTCCCTTGAAGGATTCCCTTCACTGGTCCCTGCGTTCGCATGGGCTCATCACACCAGCTCCATGCGTTCAGTTGTGCTCTGGAAAAGCACTGGGAGGTTGAGGCTTGTGTTCGTGCTGCTGCCTGCTCCTTTATGTGCTGTTCTTTTCTGCCTAACTTCTTGTTTTTCCTACATCTCTTCTTGCCTTCTTATTCTAGAAGAGGCAGCTTAGTCAGCCAAAACCTCCTCCTCCTCCCCAGCACTGCTGAGCAAGAGCCTGAAGCTGGCTGATGAGTTGGAGGGGTTGAAAAGTCTTTGTGCTTTGCCTTGACTAAGGGTAACTGCTCACCTGCAGCTGCAGGGGAGTTGCTACAGCAGAAGCTTTATCTCTTTTCAGGTCTCTGTCCTTCCCTAAGAAAGCAGGAGATGGAGCCCCAGCCCATCCCAACTGCTGCGATCATGTTTCCCCCTCATTTTTGCAGTATCACCCAAAACGTGCCAGCAAAACCGCTATAAATAAGGATAAATTTGCTAAGGAAAACGTCCCTTGTAATGCTTTCTATTTCAAATGCTTTGCCTGTCCACTTCCTTTTATTCAGCTTCTCCAAGTTAAACAAAAGCTTCACACCCCAGAGCTACTTCAGTAGCATGGTGGCAAAGGCTGTTCCTCTGTCTTTAACCCTGTGGGCTCCTGACTGAAATATCCATGGACTCATTTCCTCTCAGTTAAAGCTCATGTTATAATCCACTTGATGAAGGTGCGGGAGTGGATGTGCTGGAGCAAACTTCATTCAAGAGGCAGGATAATCTCCCTTACTTGAAAAGCTGGACCAGTGCCTGTAAGATAGATTTGTGGCATCTATCAAACCTCAAAGAGCAGCAAGAGATGTAGCCTCCAAAAGGATTATTAAATATCTGTGCATTACAATGGGTAATTGAAATGAATAGCACACTCAGCTTGCTGATAAGACTTGTTTAACATTTATATAGTTCACATCAAAGGCCTCTGGGTTCACTGGCTCTCCCTTTCTCTCCTGCTCTTCCTGCATTTAATGCTCCTTGGGTGTTGACACAGAGCTCTTAAACAACATCAGTGTTCTCCAGTTTAAAGCATAGAGCAAAATAAACTGGCAAAAAATCAATAGGCTGCATTTAGTGAAGCTAATAGGACTTGCATGAGGCATTGTAGCTCTTCAGGCAACTTAAATTACATCAGACAGCGCTCCCTGGAAGAGAAAAACCACTTTTCTCTTCTCTTCTTAAATCACTGCTTTTGACCAGCTGAAAGGACTTAATTGTGTTTTGAAGTTGCAGGAGGAGCCAGGAGGAAGGCCAGGGGATGGAGGCACCCATGGTGGGGCAAGGACCCTCTCTGGCTGGAGCACGCCTGGGCCCGAGCTGCTTGCTCGCGCCTGGTGCAACAGAGACCTGCCAACATGGGGCTGAGCATCCCAGCAGCACCGTGCTGCTGACGGCAACAGCCTCATCTTCCCAGAGATAAAGTGGGGGTGGCTGCTGCAGGGAGGGCAGGTCAGGCCCCTGGAGCGCTCAGAGCAGCTCAAAGCAAGGCTCCGGTCAAAGCAATCTCAGGTTGTCTCTGTAGTCTAAAACCTGCCGCTTCCTCCCTAGGAATTTATTTCCTATTAGTGCCTTTCCCTTCGCTAACACGAGATAAGAACGCTCCTTTTCCTAGTGAAAATGCCCCTCTGTAACTCTCAGCACAGCGCCAGCAGGTTGATAGACTGGGCTATTTGTTCAAGCCCAATCCAGCAGCAACTGTCAGTCACTGTGAGAGCTGTCACCAGTCAAGAACTGCCAAGCGCTGGGTGCTCCCGCTCCAGCCTACCTCAACCACTGTGCATTTCCTATCAGGGCAAACGTTCCTTCCTCGCCTTCCTCCTCCTTGGAACACTTCAGCCACACTGCAGAAGCGGTCGCTTGTTTATGGGAATTTGCATGACATCACCCGAGAACGTGCCATAGGAATAAGCAAAACCATCTTAGCAGTGATTTAATAATCCATAAAGAATGCACATAAATTAGGTCTGTTTTGCTGGACTCCTTTGAGCGTACGTGTTGCTGACTTCTGATCTTGCAACTGAAGAAGAGGAACTTCTTAAGATCTCATCTCAATCTCCCTTCTGGCAGGTTAAAGCCATTCCCCTTGCCCTATCCCTACAGGTCTTTGTATGGGATGATGGAGATTATTGCTGATAAAGGTGGTAGATCACGGCAGCCGAGGATCAGCCCATGGAGTCGTGTCTCCCATTTACACCTCTCCCACCACTTCATTGGAGTGGAGCTTCTCCTCGTGTTGGTCAGGATAAATAACATCAGAACCTGATCCCCTATCCTCTGCATCTGACTGAACCCCTGCGTTAGTGCTAAATGAGATGCATGTATGAAAAGCTGAGTACCAGCCCCTCTGAACGCAGCAACTGCAATGACACTGAGAGCGCCTCTGAATTCATTCTTTAGAGTCACAGCTCAGAAGCTGCCTTTAATAACGAATGCTTCAAGACCAGTCACCCAAATAAATTAATGGAATAGTTTAGAGGAGCCACTACAAGGCATCTTGCCAAGACATATATGCTTTTTTATCAGCAAAATTGGCAAGAAAGTAACTTTCAGGCTTAAGATTTTCAATTCCAGCCTGTATGAAAAAATAAATTGATTTTCAGCGACTGAAGATACTTACTGTCGAGGATTTAACATTTCTGTACAAGTGAATATATATGTACACACACACACTTCCACACTCGTACTCCACACTGCACATTAAACCCAGCGTTTGTTCAGAGGGACAGCACCCGCTGCAAGATGGGATGGAGTTCTGGTTGGTGTATAATGAACACTTGATGCTCTTCCTAAATTAATTGATCTGGGTTTATTCCTGTAACTCGATCTGCATTGCCAGGGAATAAATAGAATAAATAGCTTCTTTGAGGTTCTTTTCAGACGTCAAAATCTGCCACTATGGTTGGTGTACATTTGGAATCAGCTCAGGGAACAGCGTGCAAGGCATTTGTCTTCTTCCTCCTATTTCCTACTGCTCCCCAGGGTGATTTCCGGGATGGTGCTCTCCTCATGCAGCCCAAGCTCCTGCTTTGTTAGACCTCCATGTGCTGGGGGGGCTACAGACCCAGGCGGGATCTGGCTGAAGGCAGTGATGGGCAGAGCTGCAGGCACAGATGAAGGGGCCATGGCTTGGGGGGGATCCGTGTATGTAGTTTGCAGCTTCTAGAACATGCAGAAGCAGAGGAGTGAGCTCTTAATGTGAGGAGGACCACTTCGCAGGACAGCCCCACAAGGAGCAGGGCAGCAATCTGGATGAAGTCCTAGTGCGTAGTCCACAAAAGAGGTGAGATCCCAGTTAGGATGCTGCCATCAGCCTCTTGTCCCAGCAGTGAGTCTGTTCACCAGACTGAGGGAGTTCTGGACCTCCAGAGCTCCAGCAGCTTTTCAAGACAGAGCTGTGGGGCTCTCTCTCTGCTGGTACCCCCCTTTTTAGCAGAGCAGAGGGAGGTGATGTGAAGCCTTGTTTGCCGTTCCGTTGATACCACCCATCCGAGGAGATGCAGATCCTCAGCAGACATTGGGATGCTCATTGCTGTGTCCTCCAGAGCTTTGTGCTGTTTGAAGATGTCCCTGTGAAGGTGGCACTGCAGAGCTGCTGTAATGCAGCCCAGTCATTTGGCAAAGGCCTTGTTGAGGGGTGGGAGGAATTTAGCCTCCCCTGTACCCCTCTGTACATGGGGACCAGTGAACATCCTGCACGATGCTCTCACTGCTCCCCCAGTCAAAACGCTTCTCAGAAGAGACATCCCCAAGAATTCATCTCCAAACAACAAGGATAGCAAAAGGAAAAGGAAAACACACTGCATCAATAAGCCCTGCCAGATGCCCATTAGAAGCCTGAGGAATGATTCTGACGGATAATGATATGAAGCAGTAAATATACTGTGTCCTTGATGATTTCTAAAAAAAGGCTGTTTCCTTTTATTCCCATATAAAACTCTGATTGGAAAGAGCAGTTAAAATACATCAGTAAAAGCCTGTCTTTCCTGAGAGCTGCTGTAGGTTTCTATTGCTTTTGGAAGGAACACAATGCGCCTGACCATGCCAAAGACAAACCCGCATGCACCAGCTCCACTGCAGAAATCAAAGTGACCTGCAGCAACCTGCTATTCAGAGCCACGGTGTTGTTTTCCAGGATGAATCATGGCTCAAACCACATCAAACCCTCCGTGTTTCCTCATCAACCTGCATTGCTGCCTCTCAGAGTGGAGGTTCAGGGAGCACAGTGGCTCCTTAACCAAGAGAAGCTGCAGAAGAACGCTGCTGTTCCTGGTTATTAACATTCAGCACATGGGTTTCCTTTAACGAGTCTTGGCAATTAAACTGCTGACGGCCCCGTCTCGCTGCCTTACACTGGGCCTATTCAAATCACTGCACTATTCCAGGCACAACCTGCTTTTTAAAGCATGAACTCTTTGTCGTGCTCTGGTCCATATATTTCCTTCTGCATTAGGGTGACCCGGGGTGGGGGGATCAGCCCCATTCCTACACTACAGGCTCTGCTCTGCCAGTGCCCCTCTTGTCTTACTGCCACAGCCCCCAGGGAGAGTGTTGGCATCCATGGGTGCTGCAGCCAGCCCAGCTCTGCCTGTGCTCCCATGGGAGCCCCACTGCAAACCTTGCCTCGGCGCACAGCTTTTTGAGTACATCGTGCATTTAAATTCTCCTCCAAGCCAGCGTGATCATCCCTTAGATTAATCACCCTCATTTCGATTCCTTTATTCTCTCTTTTTCCTGAAGTGTTTTTACAGGCCAGCTGTGGTTTTGAAAGTCTTTTCAAGTCTCTGGGTTGCTTTCCATTTTGGAGGCAATAGTGAAATATGAACGCTCTTAGCAGCCTCCTCTGCAGTGTTGGCTGACTCCTGAAATTAATTATGCTTTAAAGAGAAGAAATTAATGTGATTTGGGTCTGATGCATCGATGGTGTTACCTTGCACTGCGTTTCAGAGGTTAATAAAACTTGACTACGCTGATGTGAGTACCTGAAGGATAAGAAAGGTATTTCAGCTATAAGAAATACTGGTCGGGGAGGGTACACTGCAACATCTGGCCAGCTTTAGGTTTCATTTGCTGTCTCTTCTGTCCCTGGAGGCTGGTCGGGGCAGCCTCAAGGGCTCTGTGGAGCCTGTGTGAGCTAAACTGTCAAAGTCCTGCTAAGGATGCGAGACTGAAGCAACCTGCTCGAAGGAGGAGCAGCAGTGGCTTAGGAGGCTTTTTGTCTTTGGTTCTTTATTATCACTCCCATTGGTCTGGGAGCGTTGCATCTGCCTGGTCTCACCTTGAAGAAGGTCATGGTAGCTCCATCCTTCACTGCTCCGTACTCTATTTTTGTCTGCTTTGCCAAGTCATCTGCCGAGTCGATGGGGGACTCCATCCTCTCCACTGTCAGGAAGGCAGCAAGGTTGGCCGTGTAGGACGAGATGATAATTAGGGTGAAGAACCACCATATGCCACCAATGATCCGTGTAGACAGTGCTTTGGGCATCAGCTCTGAGCCTGGGGTGGGAGAGGGAAAAGGAGAAGGAAGAAAGAGGTAACAGAGAGAGAAAGAACCCATTTTATATACACGCATACACATTGCATACATAGATCTGTGTATAGAAAGGATTAGGTTTCACTGTCGGAACTGTACCAGCTACGCAATTGAAGCCAACTGGTTTTGAGGCAAATGATCCCGACATGTTGCATTCAATGGAATCAGCGGGGTTTGTGTAGAACCCCTTTCCCTTCACTGCTGCCCTCGTGCAGTGCCCAATGTACAGGCAATATTCCAAGTGAAGTAATTAACCGGGCTGCTTGGATGAGATTTAAATAGCAAGCGATTTGTGGACTTTGATGAGCGTTTTGTTGTGCCATTTAAAAAGGGCTTTGCTTTTATATGGAGTCCTCTTCAAAGCCTCACTCCAGGGAGTGTGTTCAAATACATAAGGTTTAAAACAAAATCAAACAAGAGGAAGGAACTATCAGGGTCCAGTACTTTGAATACCAGTTAGAAGTGGGGAAGCAGGAGATGCTACAGCATAAAAGGTGTAACTGGTCTGGAATGACTTTTACTGAGCAGATGTGAAGGACTAAATGGGTTGTGCTATTTTTGTAATTGCCCAAGACACCTTTTAAAGCTGGGAAAGAGCTTTGGGTTTGAAATGACTGTGTTGAGAGGATACGTCCAACCTGGAATCTGCAGCAAAGATTGCGCTTTGCAAAGCAATTTTAAGCAGTGAGGCATCAAAGCATAGCATGGAGCGTGGCTTTTCTCCTCTCTGAGTGCAGCAAGGAGGCACCAGGAAGCAGAGGAGCCTTGGATACCGCGGGCTGCTTCGGTTCTCAAGATCCTGATTCGGTTCTTCTCAAGATCCTGCTTCTTTCCCATTCCATCTCCTGCCCTTTGGTGCATCGGGCAGTGCGACATCAGTCCGGCTTTGAAATCTTTTTCTTCTTAGACGCAGAGCTAAAAGGAATTCAGCTCTTTTCATTTATCAGCTGCTGATAAGAAGGTGATTCATCCTGCTAAACCGTCTTGCTGGGAACTGTCACTGGCCATCAGGGCAGTGGGAGCTGGGAGGAATCTCTATTACCCGCTGCGGCAGCAGGAGGAGCACGGAGCAGCAGCACTGCACATGCCACCAAGCTAGTGCTGGGGTTCTTTTGCTCTCTGGGAATAACTACTGATACATGGTAAATGAAAGTGTGACAATTGTTTGACATTTTCCACTTATTTCTATTCCTGGATTTTCTGCAATTAGATTACAGCTGAATTTCATTCCTTCTTTCAGAGCTGCTCACAAGTTCCCCCTCTGCTGTCTTCCTAACTGATTTACTCTGTTCATTCCATCTCTATATATTCCATTTGCTCCATTCCTCCCACAGATATGAATGTAATCCTATCCATATCCCATTTCTAAGGTCCCTGTCAGTGTCGATGGGTGCACCAGTAGCATAGAAAGCATTCTGTCTCGCACGTGGTGTCTGCTGGGCTGAGCTGCCCAGAGGAGCTCCTCGCCATCCTCTCTGCCCTGTGTCGAAGGGGCTTTTAGGCCATTTCACAATGTGCAGAATGACCAGATGAGGATAAAAATGGAAGCAGACCAGAGGGTAAGATGCCTTCTCTTCTGAAAGAGTTCATTTAAAGCAGAGCAAGCCAGGACAAAGATCCTGACATTAAACAAATTGAATTATCAGGAATAGGAATTTACAGAATCTGTGGGATGCTGCTGAGTTTGGTGAATTAAGCAGCTGAGGGAGATGATGAAGGCAGTGCTCCTCCTCAGGGCATGGTCCATGGATGCTCCTCTGCGCACCCCAGCAGCAGCACACGTGTGAACACGCCGCTGCTCCATCACGGAGCTTCCAGATGGCACCTGCCAGAGCGTGCACGCTTCATTAATGGTGATGATTGCTGTGTGGTGGCACGGGGGTGCCGGCAGCCACCTGCAGCTCATGGGGTTGGTGATGTGCCTGAGCTGGCAGGATGGGGCTCTGCCCTGCAGGAGGTGAAAGTGCAAATAGAGGCAGGTGCCAGAAATAAAGACAAAAGGCGGAAAAGCTTGTTCTGACACAGGAAAATCCAGATGGTGCTCTTGGCATAAAGCCCCTGGGCCGTGTCCTGGGGTGCTCCAGACAGGGCTCAGCCTTGGCGCGCATCCCCCTCCGTTCCTTCATCCTTGTTGCGGGCAGGGGGCAGAGGTGTCTGTGTGGAGGTGAAGTTCAAAGGAAGGGGCTGATAACAAACACAGTCACCAGGGGCTGGTGAAGTACAGATCACAGCTAATGAGGCAATAACCACAGGAGGTATTGTCTCATCAGCCTTTTGCTGGCCCCGGCCCCAGGACCCCTCTGGGAGCAGGCCCCTTCGGTGCTGGGGTGCATCAGGGGCAGCAGGCACCCAGCGTGTCCTGCATGGTGGATCCCTGGAGGTGCGGGAGGAAAGATACCTCCCCTCTCCCACATCTCACCCACTGCCTGTGGGTCTGTGAGCAGACCTTACCCTGCTGCATGAGCGCTCCCATCCCAAACCAGAAGCTGTTCAATAGGGTGAAGTTGTTCTCCACGATGTCCGATCCTGGGTTGCAGGGATGGGCGTCGTACCACTCGTATGGGCTGAACCTGCAGCGGCACGTGGAAAGCGAGAGCTTGTTAGTCAGGATGCAGCATGACAAGACTCTAAAGGAACAGGAACAAAAGAGCCTTAATACATGTGATGCTGCTGTGGGGGCATGCTGACCCCTGCTTTGTGCACAGCTCTCTTAGCCAGGATGTGCGCAACAGGAGAGACGTTAATGTTTTTAAAGCTCTTTATTTTCATTTACTAAGAGTCCCAAATTTTGCAGAGATTAAATTAAAAACATAATTGGTGTAATTGCTTTAGAACCAGGCATTAATTATCATCTCTGCATCCTCCTGAAATCCCTGCAGCTTCACAACAGCCCTTGCTCAAAGCCCAGCCCACAGCTTGTATTAGATATTTCTCTGTGTGTGTCTCTGCCAAATGTGCTGCTGCCCAAGGAGAAGTCTTATGGTTCAGTGTCATGGTGCCCTCAGTCAGAGAGCTGGCTGGATTTGGAGCTGCCATCCCCATGCACCTGAACGGAGCAGGGCAGAGTGCAGGAACACCCCACCATGGGAGATGGATGAGGTCAAACACACAGGACTTCATCCCTGTGAGGGTGCTGAGGCACTGGCACAGGGTGCTCAGAGAAGCTGTGGCTGCCCCATCCCTGGCAGTGCTCAAGGCCAGGTTGGACACAGGGGCTTGGAGCAAGCTGCTCCAGTGGAAGGGGTCCCTGCCCGGGGCAGGGGTTGGAGCTGGATGGGCTTTAAGGTCCCTTCAACCCAAACCAGTCCGGGATTTTATGATTTTATCATGCTACGACTTCTTTTGATTTAAAAAAGCTTATTCTGAGTACCCATGTCCCATTGTCTGCCTCTATTTTGCACAAGATACAGTTTAAGGACCTCTCTCATTCTCATCTCTTATCGTGCCTTTCTGCAGCAGGGACCACTGCCTGCTCTGAGCTTCCAGAGTGCGGACCCGAGGCCTTGCTCTGCCTGCACCCCAAACATCCTTCTCATTCATCTGACTGCTGCCCTCCCTCTGGTATTTCAATAAGAGAAAATCAGAGAGGAAACCAAGAATCAGGCTGAACTTTGCACGCTGCCTGCTCCTTGAAACCTGCTCTAAATTCATGCAAGAGGTGCATGGAGGATGGCACCGAAGCCCTTGCTGCTGAATTAAACCTGAGCTCGAGAATTAGAGGAAAACTTTCTTGGGCTGCCAAAGATGGAATATGAAACGGAGCTGGAATTGCTGAGATCAAATGAGCCCGACAAGATGACAGGGGGCAGAACTTCAAGGTCTCTGAGTGAAAACCTACTGGTGCTGCTCAGATTATAGAGAAACAGTCAGAAAACCACTAAGCAGTGACAGAGCCTTCAGTGCTTGAAAGTGAGCAGGGCCATTAGTGGAAGCAGAGGGGTAATGAAGGAAAGAGCGAGTGGGGCTCATTGACCCCATCCAGCTGGAGCCATAATAAATGGGGGCTGCTCAGGATTCACCTCTTCCTCAGGTGCGGAACAGGGGCTGAGAAATATTTCACCAAAACCCAGGGTTTTATCCTCTTGTCTCTTCTTGGCCTTTTGGCAGGGAAATGGGAGCGTTTCAAAGAGGTTTTAAAGATCTGACACCAAAGACTTTGGAGTCGAAATTGGATCTCCAGAGAAATTCCTTATGGATGAGTCTTCAGGCCCCTGCCCTGCTGGGCACCCGGAGGTGATCAGCAGAGCTTTGGAGGCTGTGTCAGTTTAAGGCTGGTGACAATTCTCATCAGCCCCTCCACAGTTCACTTGCAACCACTCACCAGACAAATTACCCACATGAAGCCTTATACATTGCAAACGCTTATGGCTCTTTGGGGACTGGGGGGGGATATGAGGAGAGGCTCCATCAATAACTAAGAGAGACTGATTAAAAGAGAAATGGATCAAATACATCCTTTGCTGGCCTCTAAATAGTCCCTAAGTTGTTTGAAGTGGCATTGACCTATGGTTATAGCATCAGCAGAGGGCTCTGGTGCCTAGTTCAGGAGCCTCATGTCTCTGAATTAAGGCTTTGCTATTTTGATTGTGGTTTTCTTCTGAGAATTGGATTTTAGAGGCCTTGCCGGGGTCAAAAGCAGATCCTGTTTCCATTACTTCTGAATGCAGTAAGTATTTTCCCCGTGAAATCTCTTGCTTTCCATCTCCATGTGTTAAAAGATCATTCTTGCAGAACCTTAATTACACCGAACACTTGGTGTTCTTTGAAAGAAGAGGAAGACAGAGGTAATGTCAGGAGCAAAACGTGACAAAACCCTGTAATTGCAATGTCTTAGAGGTTCAATTTCAGCCAAAAAATAGCCTGATAGGGAAAAACCTCTTGTATTACATCATAACTGCTAGGATATAGGGGGATTATGAGGCTTGTTTCAGGTCGTTTCAGCACAAACCAAGAGCCTAAACCCGTGTTCTTCAGGTTTTTATCCCTCAACATCAGCCACATCAGGCTGGGACCCGGTTGGGTGTTTGAGGGCCCGAGGCTGCTCTTTGAACACAGCATAGAGATATCCCATTATGTACAAGGTGATGTCTAGAAGGTGTTTTCATTTCCTTCAACCTTTCCTCCGTATTTACTGCAATGAATTTTATGTGCAGCTCCAATTTGCCCATTTAACATGCTTTCAAAATGGGACAATTTGGGCTGGATTTGGCCATCATACGGCTTGGGAAAAATAAGCTCATAAAGGTAAAATTGTATTTGAATTGTCACTCCAAGCCTCACAAGCAGTCTAATACTTTAGGGCATTAAAGCCATCGGCATTATGGCAGCAGAGCCCATCTAGCTGTGTTCTGCATGGCTAACAGAGACAGAAAGTGAAGGAGTTCTATCAGTCATGGCAATATTTTCCCTTTTCGTAATTACCTCGGGTTCATCCTCCCAGATGAGGATCTTTTCCTGCTGAGAGCATCTGGTTCTTTCTCTGACACAAAGCAACTGCTGAGCACCTCATCCTGCCCAGCTGCAGGCCCTCAGTGTCATTCCAGGGCTTCAGCTGGGGCAGGACAGAGCCAAACTGGGCCACATTTATGTGTCCCAGGCACTACCTGCATCCGGATGGGGCTGTCTGTGGGGCAGAGCAGGTGGGAAGCTGGAGAGATGTGGTAATGGCAACACGACTCTTATAATGGCAACACGTCCTCTTATAAAATCACAGCATCCCAGCCTGGTTTGGGTCGGAAGGTACCTTAAAGCTCATCCAGTTCCAACCACTGCCATGGGCAGGGACACCTTCCACTAGAGCAGGATGCTCCAAGCCCCATCCAACCTGGCCTTTGGTTGGACGGCTTTGCCATCCTGGGTGGTTTGGAGCACTCACGCTTCCTGCTGAGCCGAGTTTACTTTGACAACTGCTGTTATGTGTAATTAGGATATTACACAGTGAAATCATCTCTAAATGCTGCTGGGGACCTGAGGGATGCTGAAAATTGCAGATTTGTTTTAACATGAGGGTTAATGGATTCTGGTTGCTGCAGTTTCCATTTAATCTTTTTGAATATGTGATGTCAGTGGATCAGATAGGAGCTGGTTTGGAGGAATGCTCTGAGGAAAGCTCCTCACAGCAGCCCCTTGGGCTCAGCCCATAGTGCCCAGTCCAAGGTGTGGGGTGAGCAGGGAGGGCTCTGAAGGCATTGCTGGCGTAACTTGACCTGGAAGAAAGGGGAAACCAGTGTCCAAGTGCAGATTGTGCTTAGGAACCTTCCTCGGGCACAGTATTTAAGCAAGATATTTGCACATCCAGCAAGGGCTGTGCATGGCCGGGGAGGTGGGGGCTTTGTTCTGGTTTGAAAAGGTGGAATCAGCTCTTGGGAGCAGCCCTGGTCTGTGCGTCTCATCAAAAGCTCTGTGAAATTAATAACACATGCAAATCTATGCTAATTCTTCTTTTAAATATAGGGGGTTTAAACATGCTAATTAGATGCGTATTAATTTTGTAAACAGGCACATTGTCTGATCTCTAGCAACGGGTTCTCCATTCTCTTGATATAGGGAAGGGTTTGTGAGAGCTTTGCTGGTGGAGGGTTTAGGGGTAGGAGCTGGACGTGGTGCAGGACCCAGAGCTGAGGCTGGGTGAGAAGCGACCTGACAGGAGCACGAACGAGAATGGTGGAGAACAGGACAATTACCCTCCATTATACCAGGGAGGTGCTAATGAAATGGAGAGGCAACAACATTTCATAATAGAAACCATTAAAGAACGTGCATTTAAAATTCTTTTCTCCTCGAAGTCTGCTAAATGTGTGGAGCTGCCTGCCCTGACACAGCGAGAGAGGCTTATGGTAATAAAGCAAACAAACGCAAGCATTTAGTCTGGTAAAGCAGTAAAAGGGACAGAAAGCAGGCTCTTGCTAGCAAAAAAGGAAACAAATTTCCCCTGTGGATAGCTCATCTTTGATTGTCACCATGGAGCTTGCACCACCTCTACAACCACCTGAGATGCAGGTTCCAAAGAGTACAGGGCAGGGGAGCCTGGTACCTTGGAGCATCCCTGGCTGAGAGCACAGCCTGCTTTGGGTGATGGACCAGAAAGCATTTCATTAACAACACAGGCTGAACATACCAGCCAGCAAAATGGATCTGAGCATGGGGAGGGCAGCTTGTGGCACGGCAGCAGATGTGGTGTGGTGGCTCTTGGGTTTTGGTGCATCCCCTTACCTGGCTATGACGAACAGCACGCAGCTGACCCCCAGGTAGGCGAGGAGGATGTACATCCAGATGTCGGGAGACAGGGGGTTGAGGAAGGAGAACACGCTGGGGTTGGTCCCGTTGGGCTTGCGGTACAAGATGCTGACCCCCAGCGTCATGAAGGGCTTGGAGAAGTCTATGGCCTTCTCCCGAACGTGGGTGATGGTGAGAGGAGCAACGGCCAGATCAGCTTTCTGCGTGCAACAAGAGGGAGAGAGGAGGAAGGCATTAGGTATTGTTTGCTAATTCTGCTCCATGACGTTCACTGTGTGGGTGTTTGTCTGATGGTAACCAGTGAAATACACTGCAGACAGCAGAGACACATTACAGTCGCCGCAGCTTTTGCCCAGATGCAGCGAGCTCGTTTTGATGGGCTTTTCTATAACAGTTGGAAGACTTGTGTTTCCCAATGGTATCAGATGTCTGTGGTCCTCGCTGTGCTCGTTTCTTGCCACACAGCTCCTTACAGCAGGGTTTGCTGTGTGCACATCCCACTGTTTGCAGAGATGATGTGTTTTTGTTGACTTTCCTTTCAATGCTGCTGCAAGAGGAGAGAGGCACAGGGGGAGGCCACTCCAGAATGCACTTGCAGGGAGTAATACTGTAGCAGCATGGGGTAAAAGCTTCAATTTCTTTCCTCTCAGTCCACATCATGATACGACTTGAAAGGAAGCCGTGGGGTAGGGTGGGAAGGAGGAAACTCACACTGCTCCCCTTCCATCTGCCTTCTGTCCCTATGGCTGCAGCCCCACTGAGGAGATGCTTTGCTGATCAGTGATGGACTTCACAGCTTGTCATGCTGGAAGTGTCTGAGCTGCACCAGGAGTTTCAGCTGAGCATGTTCTGCATCCTGACTTCTTGTCTGGCTTCTGTTTCTGTCTGTTTAATCATTTCTATGCTAAATGCAGTGCTAGGTCATGGCTAACTATACTGTACCGAGCTGCGTTCGTTCCTCTCACTGGGTCCTTAAAAACCACCTTAACTAAATACATCCAAGGCTACCTCAGTGGCAGCTGCATTGCTTGGGGTTTGCAAACCTCTTTCAGTATCTTTGGCTTCCAGGGAAATGCAGGCGCGTAAATGATGCTGGAGTTGAGCAGCCCCCATTGCCTGGCGTTCCCGCTCAAGGTCTATTTAACAGCTGGTTCTGAAAATTAACACTCAATTATCCATGAGTGATAATTGCCAAGAGCTACCGTGGATCTGTCATTACCTGCGCACCTTAAATCAATATTAGCTGTCTTGCTAGAACATGCTTTACCCCAACAGAAGCTGTGGGCTCACTGTAGAAACCAGTGAAGATCCATGGTCTGAGTTATGGACGATGGTCAGGGAATGGTCTCGTTTAACCTGGCAAATCTGGGATGGAAGTTAGTGCAGTATTTAGAAATACAGGAATCTGAGCCTTTTTCTGTAAGAAGAGTTCCTCTAGGAGCTTTTATCCATTACAGATGTGTGTGTGTGTGCAGGACAAGGGCTTCCTCTCCAAAGAACGTGGCTTTAGAGGTCCTGAATGGAAGAGTTTCAGGAATTCTGTCACAAGGGTAAAAGTGACGTGTATTTTGTAACATGGATCCTCAGTTGAGCCCTGCTTGGTTCCCTTCCCTCTCACTTCCCCAATGGAAATGCATCTTAAATCAGCTTGGTGCAAGAAGTGTCTGCTTCAATCACTGCCGTTTGCCAGAACTTAGGGAAAATGGGAACAGTATTTTCCCAACGAGCCCTTTTGTGCAGGCTGTGGCTGTGGGGGCACGGATGGACCCTGCAGGATGATGCTTTCTGCAGTGCACAGATGGTGGGATGCAGAGCCCATATCCTGGGTACCAGCAGATGCCTCGGCTGCTCTCCCCCCATTACAGCACACGTGTGTCACAAGGCAGAAATGGCAAAAGAAAGGCAGGATTTCAGCTCCTCCATCACTCCTGTGTGGGTGTCCTGACTCAACAGGGAAAACCGAAGGAGATAATGAAGGAGTTGGCTATGGATTTTTCTGGAGGAGGAAACAAATGAGCAGTGCTGCGGCCAGTGCTGGCGAGCAGCTGCCTGGCCGAGAGCTCCCAAGCCACGTTTGTCAGTGATACCGCAGAGCGAACTAACAGCCAGGAGTTTATGCTTTAGCACAGAGAATGAAGAGAGAGGAATCTGCATGGATGCTCGAGCATCAAAAGTGCTTTTAGTGCAGAAATCAAATTTGACTGTGCCATTTCAGCAGCTCCTCTGATTTGATCACAGCCCCGTGTCCTTGGCAGTAAATGTCACACCCCATCAGAAGGGAGCATGTATTAGGGAGCCCAGGCTGGAGTGGTCTCCTGAGCTATTACAGGCAGTGCAGGGCTGCACTTCGATACCCTTTTATCAATGCAGATTTCTTCTGAAGGTGGCCTCTAATTAAGGGTTTGCTGACTGAGAGGATCTAAATCAAACCCCACCAAGGGCGAAGCTTTCATTTGTCGTGCTCTGACATTACAAACTGGGAAGTCAATTACCAGGCCCTGACTGGTTCCTTCACTCAGCCCCAGCTTTTACGCTCTTGCACACGAATATGGGGTTTAGTTAAAATGAGGAATTACAGCAAATGCCAGTGGCTTAAAGGCCCTTGTCCAGCAAAACCACTTAAGCACATGCTTCTGTTTTACTGGGGCTTGCACACCTTCCAAGCCGTATGTGTGTTCTTAAGTGTTCTGCTGAATTGAGGCCAAAAAGATGAATTTTGCCAAGGCAGCTATGCAGCAAATGCAGACACTTCTCTAACACACCTGGAAGGGTTTGGATCTCCTTATCCACCCTGGGTTACAGCATTTTCACTTGGGTGGAACCGGTGCGAGTTACCGGGCATTCAGTGGATGGGGGATCATTTTCTCTGCACAGAGATTTGGCTTTTATCAGGAAGTGCTGAGTCTTATCTTCAGGTTCTCAGTTATCACACGAACGGGTCAGAGCAGCTCCCGCACAGCCACCGTCACTGTGGGAATCCTGCAGGATCCAGCCTCCACCAGAGGAAAACTGTGTGTGACAGCAGAGCTCCCATAGCATCGGCACCAAGATCAATATTGATTCCAGACGAGACGCTGCTTCTGCTCTTATTTTGCCAATCTGAGCTAGGTATTTACATAAACTAATTACGTGTGTACTGCCTGAGAGACAGAAATAGTGCATATTTTACTTATTTAATTGTTATTCAGGTATCTGGTTGCAGCATCGACATTGTCATCCCTCACCACTGCCCTGCCCCAGGGCCCATCTCTGCCCCTCTTCCTCAGGTGCTGCTTCATGCTCCTGCACCCCCAAAGCTCTGCTTCATGCTGGCATCACTCCTGCATCCTTCTGCACCTCTCCTTGCAGTGGAGCCCTCATCCAGGCCCCCATGGGTACAGATCCTGGAGCGCTGGGGGATGGCAGGGGAGGCTGCTCTCACTTGCAAGCATCAGAGCGCTGTGCTGAGTGCCCTGTGCCCACATCCCTCCCCTCTCACTGGCCAGGGACAGGAAAACACTCAGTGTGAGAAGTGATGCTCGAGGAGAGCAGGGTTGTGCCCGGCAGCATCCGGGGGTCAGTGTTAATGGTCTGACTCCAGCTTTTAATGGCTGCTCCTACGGTTTCATTCCTAATTTAAACATCATTCCTGTCAATGGATTTAGTTAATATCCGTGGTGAATTAAGAACAGATGTCACAGGGACAACGGAGCTGTAAGCTGAAGAGGAGAAATGAGGACCTTGAAGACCTCTTGTAATCTTTTCTTTCAAGAAGTTCTTCAGAAAGGGAACTGCCATCAATTGTGCCTAAGGGATGCCAAAGGCTGCAGGATCCCAGGGAGAGCAGTCCTACCTTTAGAGACAAGCCCTGTCCTATGAATTACTGGTGGGTGAACAAGCCACGGGGAGGGAAAGGCAGGTCCAGAGCCACCTGAAGAGGCAAGCAGAGAACTTGGGGCACTCAATGTGCACTTCCATCACTCACAGGAGTTCCTGCAGTGTCTAAACCAGAAACGAAGACCACTTCACCCAGAGAAGTTCTTCTTCCTCTATTCCAGGCCCAGTGGCTTCCAAAGGAATCCCCAGTTCACCTCACTTGAAATAAAGTAGTGCAGGAACATTAATGGCAATGCGATGCAAGATGTATTTCTGCCAGAATTTACTGTCAATAAATGCCCACTTATTGTGAAGGTGTTAAATCAACTGTCATAAACCCTCCCTAAGGACAGATATTACATCTTCTCTATAGTTACCATTGACAGGGTTTTCCATTAGAAACCCTGTTATTTTTCATACCTCTTTTATTCCCACATGAGGCTTCAGATTGAATGGGAATTTGATATGCACTGTCTCAGCACAAGACAAGTTTTATTTGCGAACAAGTTTGGGCTGAATGTCCGGAATGGCTCGTTCTGCTGGCTTTATGGGATTCTGCCCACAGACAACAGGGGAGATTCGCAGGTGCTGTTTTGCCAGACAGCTCGGCTTTATAAATCAGAATGGATGGACCACTGCTCACAGGGTAGTTCTGCTTGTATCAATGATAATGTCTATGAATAAACATCAATAGCAGTTCAGTATGGATGAAAGGAGAGCTGACGGTTGCCAGCTTCCCTGTTTGTTATGGATGTGGGACGCAGCAGCATCTCTGTGTCACCTGAATGCCTCAAGCCCCCCCACATGCCAGAGTTCAGCTTTTGTGGTTCATCTGCTTGAGGCTTCTCTGTGGGAGTGACCAGGGAGAGTGACAACAAACAAGGAGCTGCTGTGAGGAAGGACCCTGGTTCTCCAGGGAATGAACGCAGCTACCTCAAAACAGGGGTGTTCTTGTGATGAAGCCCAGCAGCAGATGAAAGGCAACAGGATGGGGTTTCTGCATGGAGCCACACGAGCCTGCCTTGTCCATGTCTGATACACCTGGCAGCTGGGGTCATGCTGTGAGCTGCTCTGACTGCTGTTGCTTTTCCTGTTTACGCTTAAGGCCAGACCAGAAACAAAGCAGTTTTACAAAGGATCTTCGCCTAAGGCATTCCTGCCTCTGGCCAGGCATGTCTGGATCAGAGAGGAGAGGGAAAGCAGAGTGAGGAGTGACTCCAAAACAAGCCACAAGAGCTCAGAGTAAACAGCCCATCCTCCATCACATGTGCTGTGCACCTTCACCCAGCTCCTCTTCACTGCCTTTCAGCTTGGCTGGGGCTGTTCGCGGAACACAGCATCTCCCACAGCTCTCAGACCTTCCAGTGATAACAAATCACCATTTCAGCCTCTTATTTCCCTTCAGGAGCACCCTCTCCTGTGCACAGGCCCTTGAACCAAGCCTGCACATCAGCTGAGCCCACCAGAGCTGGTGCATCTCATCAGTCCCAAGGGCTCAGCCTCAGATTTGAGTTGAATCTTTACCAATGCACAGATTTAGTGCATAGAATTAATCCTGGCCTGGCTGCCTGGAGCTCCCCAAATCCCTCCTGCTTTATGCTCCCACCTGAATGATCCTGATTCTTTCATGAGGAGGAGACACTGGATCTGGAGGCAGGCCAGCCCAGATATCAAACTCACAGTGGGGGCAGCCCTGTTTTCATCACTACAACGTTGTTGGAATGCCGTCTCCAACACTTTTCCTGCTAGGTGTGAAATAAGTTTGAACTTTGCCATTGCGAAGCGCCAATCAGTTGTTGCTTTCTCCACACAATCTGAAGATGCTTCGCTGCTGAGGAAGGGCCCCATCTGGTTGCAGTTTCACTTTTTAATGCTTTCCATAAACACTGCCATAAAAAGCAATGACATGCAGATAAAGAAAATAATGGCTTTATATGGGGTTTGGGCAGTGGTTATAAATCACTCCAAGGCATTCACCTGTTAGAAAGCAGAGTTCAAACCTACTGCTGCAGTAAAACTTGCAACAGGAGGGGACTTGGTCCTTTCCTGAGGCTGTATGTTGATTTGCCTTTTGAATAGTTGGCCAAGAAATACTTCACTGCAGGCTGACCGTGAGTTTCCTGTTCCTTAGTGAGGTTGTTCCTCACACCTGCTTCTCAGTATCTTTTAGCCAACCACAGCTTTGGGAATGGCTGGAAGCCTCCTGAGATCCCTATAACATCTCGCAGGACATTGGAAGTGACATGGTTCGGACTAAATGATGGCCTGGCTTCTGTTCCCTAGGTCCTATTTCCTGCTTTGGAGCAATTACTTCTTCAGAGCCCTGCTCTACAGATACTCTGCAGTGAGAGCCACAGGCCCTGCACCAACAGCGGGTGCAGGAGCCTTGTCCTGGAGCACACTGCCCAGGATTGGGTGCCATGGTTTAGTGGGAGGTGTCCCTGCCCATGGCAAGGGGGTTGGAACTGGATGATCCTAAGGTCCTTTCCAACCCGAACTGTTCTATGATTCTATTCTATGATTGCATCCTGTGCTCTGCATCTGCTCAGCTCCATGTCACACACGGCACTTGCCATGGCAAAGTACCAATGTCTTCTGCTGGGATGCTGTCACTCATGTAACTTAGCCTGGCTGTTGCGTAAGAGACTCTAAAGGGTGTGCTTGGAGCTGCATGGAGTTTTCTGGAAGGAGAGCCACAAAGGCAGCTTTGCACAGCCTGCGGTGTATTCCCTGCGAGGCGCAGCGTCCTTCTCCCCAAGGGCTGTCCCTGCGTGCCCTCCCTGCTCCTCAGGGTGAGCCAGCCAAGGACGCCGGCGCTCTTCGCAAACTGATTAAGCATCGCTGTGTCCCACAGGGGATGTAATCATCATCATCTGCATTTTACAGATGGAGGAAGCATCGCACGGAAGCAACTTGTCCAATGTCATTTAGGGCAGAGGAGCTGAATCTGGAAGCACAACCTGGATCGCGGCGCTGCAGCTCCGCAGCCTCACCACCAGACACTGCTCTGTTACCTGCTCCCAGCAAAGCTCCTTCACTGCTGGGACTCACCAGCAAATGCTTTCTTCTCACATGAACCAGGGCAGCATCACAGCTGCTGCATACGTGGGGTTGGTTTTGTCTCTTTTCTGCTCTAGGCAGTGTTTTCAGCATGGAGGAAGGAACTTGAGAGGAGATCTGAGGGCTGCATCACTTGAGCAGGAGGCCAGGAGAAGAGCACTGTGTTACAGCTCTAGGGCTGCTTACGTGGCTGCCTGTGCCGCAGAGATCATCACTTAATGTTGTCCTGATCTTTTCTTCCAGAGACCTTTTCTGGGAATGAGAGATTCCTGAAGACACCAGCTTTCCTCACCTCCCTAACGGGGCTTCTGGGATCAGAGGATGTGCTGGTGGCAAAGGATGTAATTAGAAAACTGAGCAGCCTCTGGCTGTGAATCGAGGTTTCAGGCTAGGTGACTTTTTGGCGCCTGTGAGAGCAAAGCTGCCACAACAGTTTCACTAGTGCTTAATGGGCTTTGAGAAGGGGCTTTAGAGTGGGCTTTTCCTCTTAGGAAGAGCACAGCTGCTCTGTTGCAGGGGGAGCTCCCTGTCCCAGGAGATTGCAGAAACAAGCTGCCTTCATAGGACAAAATAGATATATGAAACTGTGCCCCGCACACCTGCAGTCCGGATACATCATCCGGACCCAGCTGAGCTGGTCTGGGACATACCTGGGGTCCCTGAGCCCCCTCGGTGTTGTGCCCTGGCCTGTGTTTATCAGGGCAGAGCAGCAGCATCCTCGGGGGATGACTGCAGGTACACACTGCTCCTGCCCCAGGCAGACAGCTCGGGGACATCCCAGGCTCAGCCCCACCTCAGCAGCCTCCCTGCCCACGCTGCAGCCAAGCTTCACTCACGTGGTCAATGAGCTCCTTGATCATTCCATTCCACTGCCCCTTCTCATCCTGCGCCCCGTATTTCCCGTCCTCCACCAGCCGGATCTCGTAGGTGAAGCCCAGGATGATGGCCAGCTCCTTCAGGAGGTCGATGCAGTAGCCCTCAAAGCGGTCGTTCCCAAAGAGAGCCGTGTCGGACTTACGGAACATGACAAAGGGCTCTTCCTGCACACGGGAAGGCAAAAAGTCCCTGTTAAGGGTGAGCTGTGGTCCCACAAGGTGCTGGCAATGGGACGTGCTGGGAATAGACTAACTCTACATGGTGCTGATTAGCAGCCTTGGTTACCCCACAACATGCGATTTTGTCTCTTCAGAGCAGCCAATCCTACCAATTTGGTAGGAATTCAGGGAGAAAAATAACCATTTTGTGCTCTGGAAATGAAGAGTGGTGAGAACCAAGAGAAGGGGAAGGGCAAACCCAACCCCAAGTTCCACGCAGCAGAAACGCAGCCGATGTGCACTGCAGTGCCTGTTGTTTGCTGAGCTGCAGCAAACCAGAAGCTGGTGGGTTAAATACAGGGTGAGGGAGCAGTGCATGGCTGGTGCCCATTCCAAAATGTTCCCCAGTTCATCTCATTTTCCTCTTTGCTGATGGGATATGGGCCCCTATTGCTACCCAGAGAGAGTTTCTGCTCCGGTTAGAGATGCCATGGGAAGGCTGGGGTGTCTTTAATCCCAGCAGTGCTAAGCCACCAGCACAAGTGAAAAATACCTATTAAAGTGCTTTCCAGCCAGCTTTGCCCTATGGATCTCTGCCTCTTCAGCAGAGGTGAAGTTAGCAAAGAGCAGACTTGCACAGCCCTTGGTGAAGATCAGGCTTGGGCAGTCACCAAGGACAAGGGATGCTGGGGAGCCTGAGGTAGGAAACATGTAGAGGACAGATGGAAATGGCAGAAGATGGTAGGAGGCAGGAAAAAGCTGGAGGGCAAGGGGAGGATGAGATACCAACAGCAGCTAACACATGGCTCCAATTGAAGGTGTCTCAAAGCAGGGCAGGGAGGGGACAACAGAGCACAGGGAGCTCGATTTGCAGCATTATAGAGCAAACATCCCTCCTATAGAGCTCAGGTCGGCACGCACAGCTCCTGTGCTTAAATCCTGCTCTCCCTAGCCTCCTCCTCAGTTTTCCTCACTGGAATTAGTGCTTTGTTTATGAATCAGCTCAATCTATGGATCTTGATACAAACACACCAGCTCCAGAGCTGCCATAAAGCACTATTAATTTGGGGAAGCGCTGTAGGGATTACATACATATTTAACAGCCGAAGCACTGAACATTAGGACGCCATTCGCTTCAGTAATGTATCTCCAGGTCTCCAACATTTCCTAGGGGGTAATTCTGAACTCTATGAACCACTTATTCACGGCCTATTTCACAATTTATTACTGAAAATGGCCAGACATCCAATTCACAAGCTCTCTCCGTTTGCTAATCGATTTCTCAGTGAAGGTGCCCTCAATTTCATAACTTCACAGTTCCCATATTGCTTGGGGAGCGTGGCGCTGGCTGCTGGGGTAATATTTCTCTTCCAACAAGTCACTGCAATATGAGCAAAAGGGGAAAAAATAACCTTTCATGCTTTTCTTTTGAAAGGTTCCTTCTCTGCCTTTTCTATGGTCATTTACAGCAGTGCAAAGGTACAAAGGGGTGTTGCAAATGCAAATAACATTGAGGGGTGTATTTGATGTTTATTTTAGAAGCCGGTGTATGGAAATGCAGTTATGGCAGAAGCTTGGATCTCAGTACATTTCCATTTACAGGAGACACCCCCTGTGCAAGCCCAAGGAGGGGCACAGTCAATAGGAATTGATACCACCCTTGTACATGATGCAGTTTGCACATCATCACAGAGTACGAGATGAAAATCCTGCCTCAAAGAGCCTACCAAAGGCAGACGGTTGCAGGGCTTCTCCTGGCTCCATGGTTCTGCATTAGGCCATGGTCTTTGAGCTGCAGTGATTATCACACCCCAGGAATTTGCAGGGAGATTGGATATCCCTGAGAGTTGTGGGGAAAGGAATAAAGACAGGCTTGCAGTGCCCTACCAGGACCGTGGTGACGATGAGGGATCTGTTGCTCAGCGAGTCTGTGACATTAGGGCCTCGTCCTTTGGAGATTTCTGTGATGTTCAAACCATCGGAAGGGCTCCACGCTCCAACCTGAAATGAAGCAACAAATGGACCATGAGCACCCGGCAAACTCTACTCAGCATGGATGGGGATACTGTCATCATCCTGCTGGCCTGGAAACGGAGCTTGCTTCTACCATCTACAGCAGATGGGAGCAAACCTGGAATGATCATCTTGTTTCACCTAGACAGGAGATTTGCATTAACCCTTCAGCTGCAGATTACCCCACTGCACATGGATAATCAACAGCCCCTGTGCCACATCCTGATGTATGAGAGAAGACCATGAAGACTGACCACGATTCATGGCCAGGTTGGATGGGGTTGGAGCAAGCTGCTCTAGTGGAAGGCGTCCCTGCCCGTGGCAAGGGCTGGAGCTGCATAAGCTTTAAGGTCCCTTCAACCCAAACCAGTCTGGGTTTCTATGACTGGAATTTAGGGGATGAATAATCAATTTGAAAAGGTTTTGTGTAGAGCAAACAATCCGACTGCGCTGAGGAGTCAGCTCTGGGCAAGGATAAAGCAGAACAAAAGGGGAAAAAATCAAATCTGAGGCCATTTTATTTCTGTTTTACTTCAACCCAAGTATATTGGTGGGGAGAATTAAAAATGACCTTGACCAGTTCTGCAAACCCCACGTAGGGACCATTCCTGCCGTCTGTGCTGTGGCAAACTAGATGGATGTCTCTAACACATCCCTTTGAGGGACATCCATCACAATGGGAGGTCTTGGTCCTGGAGGAAGGAATAGCAGCCGACATGCTTGGGCACAGGCACACGGTTCCTCATCAACTGGAGGTGTTCTCTTGTTCTCAAGCTGTCAATTTTAATAAATTGGTAGACTTTGAAGAAGCCTTTTTATCCAGAAATAGCAAAACATGTTCCTATTTACAAGTCATCTGGGCAGCTCTAAGCCTGTTACCCTGATCCCCACAGGGCTATGGAGGCTTTAGAACAAACTTTGAAGGCAGGACTGGCTAAAGGACTGTGACAGCGAGATAAAGCATCAGGAAAGCTGGAGGATGTGGGATTTCTACCAGGAACCAGAGCACGGTGGCTGCGTAGCCTGGGAATGAGTGAGAGAGAAGAGCCCCTGCATGGAAACGGGAACAGAACGCTCCATCTGTAGGGTCAAACTGTGAGGTGGTTTCAGAGAGAACCCAAAGGCTCAAACCCGCCAGGAACCACTGATAGTTTATTTATTGCTATTTTGAAGATTCCTCAACCTCTTCAGCAGCGTGAGGTTTCCCTGCAGCCCCAAAAAGAGACTTTGTAATGAGCAGCGCTGCCTGGCGAAAAACCATCATAAATTCTACAGGAGTTTCCATGAACTTGGTGAAAGGCTTTAAATATTTCAGGCGCAACCTGAGCCATCCCCACACCTCCTCCGATCGCACCCCAGCTGCAGTGTCAAAAGGTGATTATTGTGCACGGGGAAAGAGAATGGGGTCTGAGAGGCCCCTGTGAGAGCGCTGCAGGCGCGGTTCAGCTCACAACGCTCAGGTTGCTGCAGGAAAAGCGAACGCGTGGCGCTTAAAGCTGAATTAATCAGTTTAAAATGGTCAAAAAGGAAGGAAAAAAAGGCCAAATATACATTAAGAGGCCTGTGCAAGTCAGATTGTCCAGCCACGTGTAATTAGGTTTAGTTAATACTCCTGTAATCCCTGGAACATCCAGGAGGTATGAGGATCAGGAGTTCAATCCCAAAGCCCAACAAACACGAGCTATTATACATCATGCACAATGCGCGCGGGATTTGTTTGTGGTTTGATGGTTTGTTATTTGGGATTAACTGTTGCCGGCATCCAGCTTCCACCGAGATCCGACGCGGATGCTTCCAAACCCCTCCAGAGCTGACAAGAAGCTTTCAGACAATAATAGTGGGAGCTGTGAAATCTCTGGATTGTTGGAGACAAAAGCTGGGCGGCTGTGGAGAGCGTGCATTGAGGTTTGGTGGCTTCCTGTGGGCTTTGTGTGACACCACAGCAATACAGAGCTGTATTCTCCAGCGCACCTGAGGAGGATTAGTTGGACAGGTATTGTGGTTGTACTTAAACATTGAGATTCGTACGGTGTCCAATACTCGCGCAGGTGTCTGTTAGGCTACCAGCACAGCCCATCGGAGCTGCTGCGCTCCAAAAAGATGTGGTGGAGTTTTGGGTTTAGACTCTATAGACAAAATGCGATGTCCAAAAAGAGAAGCCAGGGTACAAGGACCATCTCCTGCTCAGTGCTCGTGGGAAGGTGGCATCTTCCCCTGCTCCTCTCCTGCCTCCATCTCACTTGATGGCAGCTGAGATTGCAGGTCACCGCGTTGATTTGAAATGTTTGCTTTGTACTGTATTTGACACCAAAACATACCCATCAGGAGAGCGAGTGCTGGGGCGACCTTGAGATTCCTTAAGGAAGCAAAGAGCTATTGCTGTGGTGTGAAAGCGCGGCAATGCTTTATTCCAAAGCCAAGGCAAAACAAGCTGTAAAAAAGGGGGATGGGGAAGCCAAGCTGTTTGCTCCCAGGGAGCTTCCCTGCGTGTCCCCATCAAACTGCTGCCTCCAGCCTCGGGGCTGCCCACCTGCCCCGAGTCATTAATACCCTGGACAAGTCATCTGCGCACGCTGCGCTTGCTGCATGGCTAATTGAAAACTCCCTATCCCTGCTCCCGGCTGGCGCGTCCCGCGGGAGCGTAACCCGTCTCCATGCCCAAAGGCTGCAGGACGGAGCTCATCCCGGGCTGCCAGCGGGCACCTCAGGCATGTGGGAAGGCGGATTCTGCTCCAGAAAGGGATTCACTGCCCGGTTGCTCCTGTAAATCTGCAAGAACCCTTAGCAGAGCGGGGAGTCCCTCAGAGCTGGGCTGGGGCAGGCTGGAGAAGAGAAGGCTCCTGAAGGGGAGACCTGAGAGCAGCTCCAGTGCCTAAAGGGGCTGCAGGGAACCTGGAGAGGGGCTTGGGACAAGGGCCTGTAGGGACAGGACAAAGGGGAATGGCTTGAACCTGCCTGAGGGGAGACTGAGCTGAGCTCTTAGGCAGAAGCTCTTCCCTGTGAGGGTGCTGAGGCACTGGCACAGGGTGCCCAGAGAAGCTGTGGCTGCCCCATCCCTGGCAGTGCTCAAGGCCAGGTTGGACACAGGGGCTTGGAGCAAGCTGCTCCAGTGGAAGGGGTCCCTGCCCATGGCATGGTGTGGAGCTGGATGAGCTTTGAGGTCCCTTCAACCCAAACCAGGCTGTGGTTCTGTGTTTCTATGACTCAGAATGGGTCAGGAGGTCAGAAGGGGTCAGGCTCCAGGAGTCCTCGGTGGCCTCATGTGCTGTCATTTGGAGGACCCTGGTTAGATCCACTCTGTGCAGGGCTTTTCTCACTGCAAGCCACTCGCTGCTCTCTTTTGCCTTAAACAAACCCATCTCACCTTGAAGCCTGCGTTGTAAGAGCTCCAGGGCTCTGCATAGTGCCTTTTTTAATGTAATTCAAGGAAAGGAAATGAAATCCCCTTGAACACCTGAGAAGGAGATGTGCACATCAGCGTTGTATCTCTGTGCCCAGAGGAGATCTGTGCTTGTGAGAGGGATCAGCGGCTGCAGCCTTTGTGCACTGTCACCTCTGGGTGGCCAGGCCAACATGGAGACTGAATGAGACCCCTCCAGCCAGGCAGGCAACAACACACTTTGATGTTTCTCTTATTGTCCCTTAGATAACACAGGGAAGAAATCAAGAGAGCCACACACAGCATCCTCCTGCAAAACCCAGGCTGCAATAAACCGGGGCCATTTCCAAACCTCAGGCAATTTTTGTTGTGGGAAATTACACTCAGATGATGCTTTCAAGAGCTGTTGCCTCCCCAGGGAAACATCAAGGTTTTTAAGCAAGCCCAGCAATGGGAAGGGTGGGGGGACAGGCTCTGTTCCTGCCCCTTTGGTCTGGGCAAGGACTGGTTAATGCCTGCTCAGGAAGTTTCTTCTGCTCCCACTATCCCAGCAAAGTGCCGCAGGGCTCTTGCAGCGCCTCACTGTAATCCCATGCCTGGCTTCGGGGTGGTGAGTCATGGAAAAGGATCTGAGGAATCCCACAAAGCAAACAGCCTTCTACACACAGCAAACCCGGAAACAATACAAGCACCAACCCTTGGCTCAGACGCAGTACGCAGGTAGATCAGACAAACCCTGCCTACCTTTTCAAGGCCATCTTCTTTGAGGCTGATGATATCCAAGTCAAAATCTGTCCGCAGACCGCTCGTTTTATTGAAGACAATTCGTCCCGTTAATCCTTCCCATTGGGCCTGTGGAGGGGCGAGAAAGGAGCAGGGCTGTTACTTGGTATCATAAAGAGTCTTTTGCCCTCCACTGGATGTTCTTTTAATTAGTCCTTACCCTGCTTCTTCCTCCCTAAGGAGCATCATGAATAATCACCTCATCGCTGTTCAGCTGCAGAAGGAGCTGGAGTTTTTCCTCACTCTCTTGCAGTCCTTGCTAGAGGTTTTGTTTGGACCTTTTGTGCTCCCCAGCTGGTGCAGGACACGATGACTCAGTAGAAAACTGCTTGCATTTATCATGGCATCCTTGTGTGCTGCATTTATCCTTGTAGTACTGATAAATGCTGGGCTGCAGGGAGCCTGGGTCTGGGACAAGTTCATAAATAATCCTTTCTTCGCATGAATCTGCTGATGCTTCCAAGGTGTGTGTGGAAGCTAAAATGTCCTGAACACTTCCCTGCCTCCTTTCAGGTGGGAAGTGAAGAAGAGGCCAAGAGCTTGTCCATGCAGGCTCTGCTGTTTTGCAACAGGAAGGGGACTTTGGTGGGGGTGGGCTGTGTCTGCATCCCCTGCTCAGGTTTTGGCACTATAAGTACAGGGCAGGTGCCTATTGGGGCTGGGGAAACCCCATTCCTGGAGATCCTGATCTCTCTTGGGAGCCTGTGCTGCTCTGAGCTGGAATTGGGGATAAAGATGTCTACATTGGATTCAACCATAATTATTCTATGATTGTTTCTCTTCCACTGTACACTTTGCAGCGTCACCAGAACTAATCTCTCTGATTTAGAAGGTGAAAGAGCCCCCAGATACCAGGCAGCAGCTGTGCTGGCAGAGCTGGTGCTAAGGGACAGTGTGGTATATGATGCCTGCTCTGCCCAGAGACAGTGCTGGGATGTGCCACAATCATCTGCCCCAAGGAGGATGCTCCCATAGGAGTGCCAGGCTTGGTTTACTGGTTTGCAATCACAGCAGTGGAGAGCTGGGATTTGGTCTCCTTCCCCATAGCACTTCAGTGCATGCTCCTTGCTGATGAATGTGTTTCCTTTATGGGTGGGGGTGCTTGAAAGATCCCAGTGTGATGAAAGTGGTGTAATGTATTCCCAGGGGGGAATGACTGGCGTATTTCCCAGTAAATACGCTCCTCTGGCTCTTCCTCATTAATTCCTGAGGAATAATGACAGCCTCCTCCCAGCCTCCTCACCCTTGAGTTTTGGGGAAGGCTGGGCTGTTTTGCTCATTTTGCCATGCAGGTGCTTTGCATGTGGAGCCTCCTGGGAAGCAGGGAAAACACGGAGTGTTTAATGTTCCCCATCGGAGCAGCCACAGCCATGTGCTGAGCCCTGTGCTGATGGAGCAAGAGCATCCATCGGCTGCATGGCATTGCCATGGCTCTTCGGGGCGGCAGGGCCACTGTGGGGGCAAGCAGGGATTCACAGTGGGAGCGAGCAACCTGGACACACTTCTAGTGGAAGGTGTCCCTTGGAACAGGATGAACTTTAAGGTCCCTTCCAACCCAAACCAGTCTGGGATTCTATGATCCGGCACAGTGGGGCCAGGACCTGTGCATGCACAAAGAGGGATGATGCTGGGGAGCCCAGGGCTGGGGGCGCAGGTGGCTGCGGCGCGACATCGCTCTGTGCTGCGCTTTGCCTTTACAGGAGTTTAGAGAGAGCAATTACTGTGTGTTCTGATTACAACGGGGAGGAAGCTTATCCCTGCAACGCGCTGACACGGTGCCAGGGAGGGAAACAACAGGCAGGCGCTGGAGTGTGAGGCTCAGGGTAATTTGCAAAAGGAGCCAACCAAACAAATTATTTACACTCTCTTTTGGCAGGCAGCTGGAGCGGCTCTGTGCAGCCAGGAACAAAACAGGAGAAAGGAGGCAGAGAGGCAGAGAAGGGAGAGATAGCATCTTCAGTGCCTATTAGGAAACAAGTTCATTCTCTCTGTGCAATGGGAATCGTTCATCCTTCCTCCTCCCGTATGTCTGTGTGCTCCGTGCGGCACCCGGGGTGGGCTCTCCTTGCCCCTACGTGCCGGGGCTCAGGCACTGGGTCTGTGGGTTATACCACGGCACAAGTCGTGATTAACAACTCTTCTGTTAAAAAAGTGCAGGGGATTTTATACCAGCCTTTTAAATGTGGCCTAATCATGGTCCAACATCTATCCAGCACTGCAGCGTGATTCATAACTTGTCCTGTGTAAAGCCACAGGCCTTTAAAAAGCCTTAGGGTAAATAAGGGGCTTTTATCACAAAGACATACCCGATAGGGTTTGCAATACCTCCTCCAGCTCTGCCTTTGTTTTTCCTTATGTGAGGGCTCAGAAAGCAAAAACCATGGCTACGAGTGCAGGGGTGCATCCTCAGGGGCTCTTGCGGGGGGCCCGTTCACCTCTCACTGCAGCCCCCCTGCGCTGCGCTCCCTGGGTGAGCTCACTGCTCATGGACACCCGTGCTCTGAGTCAGCTTGTGTGTACTTAAGCCAGATGCAAACAAACAATTACAAGGGCTGAACAGAGAGCAACGATAATGACTGAAAACAGAGAGGGAATAAAGCTGCTTCCTTGCTCCCCTGGCTCCCTGCTTGCTAAATCCACCGCTCTGCCAAAGCCGTTGATCAGGCAGAGACGCGCAGCGTTGCCAGCTTTGCCATTGGGATTGAGCAGCACTGAGTGCCCTTTGTGGACCCCAAGCAAATGTTCCTGTAAAAGGCAAACGGCTATTGCTCTGCTAAGAAACGGGCTGAAAGAGAGGGGTCCAGCTGCTCTTGATGCAGGAAGAGGACAGGGCAAGTCTTAGCGACAGCATGGGAGATATCAGCTTGGTTCGGATGCTTTGGTGGGGCTGCACGGATGTTATTTTGATGGCAAAGACAGGATTTCTCCTTCCTGGGTGCACTCTGCAGGCTGGTGTCTGCCTGTGCTTCCACCCACTTGTACCTGCCCAGGCACGGGGAGGATGTTTATAACCTTATAGCTGCCAAACCTCCCTGTGCTGGGGACGTGCCAAGCCTCCGAACCTGCGCGCTGAGCATCTGCACTGCTCCTGCCGGGGCTGCTTGGTGTTAGTGGGAAGCAATTAAGAGTTGTTAAATCGTGGTTTTACCTCTTTGATGAAGTTCATGAAGCGGCCGCCGAACCTCCAGGCTTTGTGCCGGTGGCACTGCAGGGAATTCACCGTCATCTGCGGCGCGCGCTGGTAGCACACGGAGACCACGTGCACTGCGTCGTACAAGAGGGCAGCGTCTGTCTAAAGTGAAGGGGAACAGCATTGGGGTTCCAGAGCGAGGAGGCAGTCAGGCAGCAAAGCAATGGGGAGTCCATGGTGTGTCACAGGAGAAGCTGCAGGAACCCCCTTTGAGTTACCCCCAGCCCAACACTCAGTGGACCCGAGGGTGGGATGCTGAGCATCCCAACTCCTGGTGTCTAATAGCAGCAGGGCTGAGCTCCACTGGGATCTAGATGATCTCTAAGGTCCCTTCCAACCCAACCCATTCTGTGATTATGAGATGGCTGTAAATGTGTATGCTTTAACACGAGACTTGTGGAAACCTCTTAGCTGACATCTCATACAAAACATGCCTTCAAAACGTAGCTCTGCACAAGGCAAAGCCTCACAAATGTGTTTTTCTGTTACGAGCCTCCTCAGACTAACAGATCATAGCTCTGTCTTAAAATCAGAGGTTGTGAAAATGCCATGCGTCTCCGTGTATCTGTTCTGGTTATTTCTAGCACATTTGCTGCTGTAATGGCAAGGAAGGCAGTGATTCCTGAAGGTAGGAGATAGTAACAGGATTTTGTTGTTTAGTCTTTTTTGTCTGAGTGTAAAGAAAACCTATAATAGGTGAGAACCTATTATCCACACTACTTTAGACAGGGGGAAATAGGAAACAGAGAAGTCAAATGGCTTGTCTGTGGGCATGGAATTTTCCAAAATGACCCAAACTGTCACCAGAATCAAGAGGTTCTGTAACATCATCCGGCACTCCAGTGATTGGAACTAGGGAGAACTCTCTTTTCCCCTTCCATATAATGTGATGGGTTTAGATTTAATTTGAGATTCGCCATCTCACCTCCAAACACTGAACAAGAGAACTGGATTTATTTCTCACTCCAGTATGCTTAGACCTCCTAGTGAAAATCCATTATTTGCTGGCTTCACAAAGCTACAAACCAGATGTGAGCGTGGCAGCGGCCTAATAAAACATGATCAAACAAAATCATGCTGCAAAGTCTGATGCAAATGTCTAACAGGACATGGCCACAAAGAAAATCCTCCGGTGTTGGCAGCCATCCCCATGACCTTGCCTTCCCTCAGCGCCCGAGCATGAAGAGCAGGCACCGACCTGCATCCCATGGGCTTGGATTTACAGCAGCAAGGATGAGGTCTGTAAGTTTGGGGCTGGGGGAGAGGAGGTGCAAGCTTATGTCCAAGCAATTTCATGGTGAGTTACATTCTGCAGTGCCCAGCTGAGATCAGGGTCTCAATGGGATTGAGCCAAACACAAACCAAAGGCAGGATCCTCTCTGAAGAAGAAAAGGGGGGAATGGGAGAGGACCCGGCAGTGATGAGGGGAACTCAGCCCTGTTGGAGGCAATAGGATGCTGCAGTTGTGGGCAGCAGTGTGGAAAAGAAGATGGCTAAAGGAGAATAATGGAGCTCTCCTCTAGGACAAAGAAAGATCAGGAAGGATACAAGGAGCCATTTCAAGGTGAAAGTCTGGGAGGCTTTGCCACTTGTGGGTTGGTGCTGGCAGATCTAAAGGGAGAGGGAAGGAAGGAGCCAGTCAGCAGTTGCAGGGGTCGGAGGCAGCCTCGCAGGGAAGACAGATGGGAGAGCAGGTGCTGTACCTGCCGAGCAGTAACTCAGCAGAGCAGAGCTGCCATCAGGCCCTAAAAGGAGTCATCAAAGCTGCTGCAAAGCTCAGCTCCGGGCAGAGCCTTGGCTCATCCTCCCTGCATCAATCTCAGTGAATTGACTGGTCCAGGCCGCTCGTGAGGACCACAGGGAGCGGTGATGGAGCCCTGCAGGGAAGGCTACTTGGCTCCTCTGACGGGATGGGAGCATTTTTGCTCCTCAGTGTTGCTCCTGCCTTCCCTACCCCTCCAGTCTGCTTCCCAGACTTCACCCGTGCTGTATTTAAACTGCTCATACCATCATCACGCCATCGAGCAGCCCCAGCTCCGCCTTGGGCGCTGACTGCAGCCGCTCCATGGACCACTTCTCGATGATGGAGGACACGTGTGGGTTCTCCACGTTGAGGATCCGGAAGCCGGTCAGGTTCACTCCCGAGTAGCGATATGGTTCTAGGTCTAATGCATAAAGATCCTTAAAAGAGAGAAACCAGTTTAAACATTTTGTGTAGCTTTGGTTGGTTTGTCTTTGCTGCACGGTTGATGTCTGTGTTGGAAGTGCAAAGGCAGAGCCCACAGAAGGCAGGAGGCAGGGCAGTGCCCTCAGGAATGGGGTGGATTATCCTGTCTGTTGCTATCAGCTTGCAGAGACTTGTAGGTGTTAGTGGAATTTGGGTGTCGTTATGCGCAGGTTCACCCACCCACAGCAGAGGGAAGCTCCTGCCAAAGAGCTCATTCTGTGCTTAAAAAAGGCAAGTGAATTGTGGGGAGAAACCCAGGATCACTCTCTGTAACCGTGAAAAAAGTGGCTTGTGATCAAGGAGAGGGGGGGACCAGGCAGAGTTTTGTATCTGAAGCTCCCTGGGGCTCTTCCATGGAGGGTCTGCTGTGAGTGCTGAAGCCCATGGGGTGCTGCAGATGACGGAGGAGCTCTGACTGCAGAATGCCAATTTGCAGACGGCCATCAAAGGGGAACTGAGACGCGTTTCTTGACATTCCGACCAGCCTACACAGTCTGCAAATGAATGAGAGTGCCCTTTATCCGATGTAAACCCCCCAGTCCTGCTGGCAGCCTGCCCACGAGCATCACTTGGCAGGCAGCAGGAGACAGGCACTGGGAGGCCTCTGGGAGTGCGCTTCTTTAATGCATCTCTTGGCTCTGCCGCACGTCTAAATATTAACTTCAGTTCAGGGATTAATATCAATGCCCAGCAACTTGTCTGAGTAGTCTGAGGGTAAAGAGCATGGCAAGGGCATGCTGCAGGCGTAAAAAACCAGGGCAGCCAACCCGTGGGGCGTCGTGCCTGGGTGTGGGAGAGAATGGCACTGGGAGGGGGATTGCTTAGTGGGGAGCATTTGTTGGATGGGATGTGTTTAATCAGAGCTTATCCTGAATGATTTCTGCAAGTGATCGATGGTAGTAAAAATAGGAGGAGGAGGAAAAGAAGTGCCGTTGTCCCCTGTGATGGCAGGGTGTGAATATGGGAAGGATGTTCGTTGATCTCAACAGAGGGTTATCAAATGAGTTTAAATACAGCATGGGATTCCGTGGCTGTGGCTGTTGGGTATAAGGTGGCTGTGCTGGTGGGACACAGCCGTGCTGCGGGTTCACCCAGATTCGATGTCCATCAGCAGCAAGCTCTGCTCTGCCCATGGGGGAGTGGGAAAAGCACCGATCCTAAACCGCACTGCTCTCAGCAAAGCATCACAAACGCAGCACTCCGTCACTCTCAATGGGAGAGCAAGGAATTCTTAGAGCTGTTTTGCTTTAATAAGCTTCGGAGTTTGATCTGTTCCTTGAGCCCTGGCCTCTGACTCTGCCCCCTCCAAGCGTGCTGCTGATGGATGCTATGGTTTAATCTGCAGGTGCAGCCGGGGCCCCAGCCATTAATCACACCCACAACACAGTTCAGGGGCATTTCTCTCTGGCTGTGGGCTTTTTCCCCTGAAAAACTGCAAGTACAAACCTCCACACTTCATTGAAGGGCATAGTGAAACCCAGGCCAGGATGTTGACTTTTAAATGCCTTACAGCAGCTAAGGGCAAATCCAGCTGTTTAACTCCAGACAGATGCTGGTATCACTGGGTGTGAGGCTGTGCAGTGCTCCTGTGCCTGACCCACTGGAATAGGTTGATTTTTTCAGGGTTCATAACTTTTGGTGAGACTCCTCACTTTGTTTGTTGTGGACAATTGGGTGCCCTCCCCATCCTGACCCTTCATTTCCCCAAGCTCCTATAAAATCCAACCTCCCAGCAGATCCCTTCTTGGTTCCAGTTTAAATCCCAGCTGCAACCCCATCCTGGAGTCAGAGGACAGGTCAGAACACAAGCTGAGAGTCAGAACATGGGGAGGTGTGGGGGGGGCATTGCCATAGCTGTTGCTTCTGGGTTTTCTGCTCCCGCATAGCCACAGATTGGAACATCTGGTTCTATTTTCCACCTCATCTATGTTCCCTTTCACTCATTATTTTCTGTACTGCACATTAATTCTCCGCTCCATCCTATTGCCTTTACAAGTTTTGCTCGTGGTATTTCTGTGGGGCTCTTCCCCTTTCTTACACATGCTCCTCCCCAGTTTAAATTCCCAGCTCTGGTTCATCAGTCATAGGCACGGTGCTGAGGTTGGATCCTCACCACATGGAGCATCCATGGTAGGAAGCCGGAAAAGCAGGTGGCCGGGAAGGGCCTGTTGTGTGAAACAGCTCGTGGATAATGGAATGTCCCTGCTATGGATTGCTGCGGATCCCTGTCTTGCCATGGATTTGCTAAGACTGCTGTTGCTGGGAGGAGCTGAATTGGCTGTAATGGGAGGCACGTTGGAATAATACCCCGTGATGTACCCAAGCATGAGTACACTTGTGTTGTGTTGTGTTGTAAGCCTCAGGTACACTGCGTTTAGCAAGAGTTCTCCTATGGAGATGGGTTGAGAGAGCTGGGCTGGGTCAGCCTGGAGAAGAGAAGGCTCCTGAAGGCTCCTTAAGGGGAGACCTTAGAGCAGCTCCAGTGCTTAAAGGGGCTGCAGGAAACCTGGAGAGGGGCTTGGGACAAAGGCCTGTAGGGACAGGCCAAGGGGAATGGCTTGAACCTGCCCGAGGGGAGACTGAGCTGAGCTCTTAGGCACAAGCTCTTCCCTGTGAGGGTGCTGAGGCGCTGGCACAGGGTGCCCAGAGAAGCTGTGGCTGCCCCATCCCTGGCAGTGCTCAAGGCCAGGTTGGACACAGGGGCTTGGAGCAAGCTGCTCCAGTGGAAGGGGTCCCTGCCCATGGCAGGGGTTGGAGCTGGAGGAGCTTTAAGGTCCCTGCAACCCAAACCATCCAAGGATTATCAGCACCAGTGGAAAACTGGTCTGGTTTAGCTCCTGACCAGGAGAAGTCAGGCTGGGTGTGTAACTGTTGTCTGTATTGACTCAAAGCATGGGAAGAGATTCCTGCTCCTGCCTGTCTGTATCTGGGAGCATCAATGACGGCAGTGCAGAAACTCCTCTATAGGCAAGGATTCCTTTTTACAAGCTGCTGAGAAATTCCTGTAACTGTTGGGTCTGGGGGGGTTCTCACTGCCTGGGACTTCGCAGGCTCTAAATCTGTGCTTGCAGGAGACAAAGGCTCAGACGAGTTCCTCCTCCTCCTCTGGTAGAAAAGGCTGATGGTGCTCTTGATGCTGAAGGCAGTGAACTGTAGTCTTGCTGCCTAGCAAAATGTTGAAGCATTTCATGCCAAGTGTTGATACACCGTACTCAGTATTGACTGGGGACCTTTTAGAAACATTCAGTATAACATAATAGACTAATTCATTAGCACCCCATGGGTCTAGTACTGTAGAAGCTGAAGCACATGCATTGCAAGCTAGGAAAACATTGCCTTAAGGAATGACAGATTAAAATATCTTTCCCATGATATAACTGTTATTTCAGGGAAGTGGCATTAATTGTGATTGCTTATCTATTAATTTATTATAATTCTCCTTTTCCCACCTCCAGGCTGTACCTACACATGAAATGTACTCTAGGCTCAGCTGGGGCTGATTAATAGGAGGTTATCTGGGAAATGCTTAAAGCTGCCTGGAATAGATAATGGCAGAGGGGTAATTAAAATGTCTTTTGCATCTGAGAAATAAATTGCGCAGTTTTTGAGGGTTGGTTTAGTCTGTTCCGTTCCTAAAGGCAAAGAGATAAATTGGATTGCCAAAATCACACAGAATTCTACGCTCTGCTGGACAATCACATCCCAAATGGAAGCAAACGTGGCACGCCAAAAACCCCCAGTGCCTCCTGGAGTCAGAGAGGAGCTGGCCCATGGTTAAAGAGTGGAGTTAATCTCAGGCTGAGTTCTGAGCTCTTGGACACAGCAGGGCTGCTCCTGGCTCTTAAGGGAGACCCAGATGAGCTCACAGAAACACCTACCCAGTTCTTACCAAAACTCAGCCCCATCACAGCCTGTCTGTGGGGCTGCGCCATCAAAATGACTGGGAGGGGAAATAAACCCAGGGCCTGCCTCTGTGCAAAGCTGGAGCAGCTCCGAAGGAGGGAGCCAGTCCAAAAACAGGGAAAGGAAGGACTGATATCTCTCAGAATAAGGAGCCTTCCCCTTGCTTTTCCCATCCCACTGCTTTAGTGTCCTGCAGCTATGCAGGAGGCCCAGGACAGGACATCCAGCCTGCTCCTGCTGCTCAAACTGCCTCCATCCAGCTCAGCAGCCAGTGTAAAAGGTGTTTGCATGGATTAGGTACTTTACCAGAGTGGTGAAGATGAAGTGGTAGTATTCTGTCATCATTCCCATCGCCATGGCCTTGAGGAGAGTAGGGAAAGGAGGTTAGTAAGAGTGGGTACAAGAGTACAACAACAATCATGCAACATAAGAATACAGAGCTGAGCTGGTTAACATGGCAGGAGCAGACCCAGAAACACAGTAAATGTGTTTAAATGGCTTTTTTATTCCTCACACGTGTATTTCTGGTGCTTTGCATCCCCTCTCCTTCAGTGTCCCTTCATGCAATGAGTACACAGAGCTCCATGTGTGCATCCCTCCCTCTTGGCCAGCCCAAGCTGTAGATGTGCCAGTCCCAGCACGAAGGATGGTTGCTGCAGATTGCTGGGATGTGCATAGCTGAGCACTGGGGAGGACAGGCTGGTCCATGAGGGGTGTCACAGAACCATCAAGGGCTGCAGGGACCTCAGGTGGGTGACTTTGACCAAGCCCCACACAACAGGAGGGGAACCTTGAAGTTCACCTTGGAGGCAGTGGCTGGCTACAGGACAGAGATTGCCATGGTTTGGGCTGTGATGGTGACTCTGAGCATGGTTTCTGGACAAAGCACATGCAAGAGCACTTTAAGGTCTCTTCTATAGGAAAGTGGCTCCGAGCCGCTCCAGGAAACGTCTGATTCCCTGGGATTTTGCTAAAATTACTGGAGCAGAATTTAGCTCCCAGGAGGGAAGTGGCAGTTTGAACAGAAGTGAGATGTCAAAAAAACAAGGGAAAAGGGAAGGATCTACATTACAAGCCTAAATATTGTAACTCCAGAGTGGGGTTTAACCCTACATTGCATGCCTGGAAATACCTTTTACAGAGCATAGCAGTTGTGTCTGCAGCCATCCTGTTCCCCCATGCCTGGGGGGGATCGGTGGGGCCATGCTGTAGCCCCCTCCTGACCTGCACACTGGGATGCAGAGAGCTGGGGCAGGGACCAGCACATGAGGCATCAGTTGGATGATGTGAAACCAATGGAGAGGAAATGATGCGATTCCAGTTCAGACTCTGAATCTCTTCAGTGGTAGATGAAGAGTCCAGACCTGCTGTAAGAAGCAGGCTTTGGCTTCTCAGTGCTGACAGCCTGTGTGCAGGATACATCTGGGTTTGTGAGGAAATGAATAAGTGATAAAGCTGGTGGATAAGCTGCAGGCAATCTCTGGGATGAGAATGGGAGCTCCATTAAAGTGAAGACGGGCACATCTGTGCACTGCAGAGTGCAGCAACTGTTCAGAGACAGCTGCCAAAGAGAACAGAGAAGCCGAGAAGCCGAAGAACAGATGTAAAGCATTGACAAGTGACCAAACTGGGCAAGGCCAGAGAAGCTGGGGTGGGACGGGGAGGTCTCAGAGCAGGCCTAGAGCTGTGATAGGGTTCTAGAATGATTTGTTTGTCCAAGAGGGTAGAACACTGAACGGTTTGATGTCTCAGTCACGCCAAGGAGCCCAGACCGGAGCAGTGTGTGTCGATGTCATCTGTACGTCTTTGTGCCAGCTCTTGTGCTGTTATTCATGGATTACTAATCCATGGGGGCTTTTTACTACCCCAGTTTAAAAATCCTGCCCAGTTACCAGTGAAGTGCTGGGGGAAGATGTGATTTAAGTCACCTCAAATGACTTGGGAGCAAGATCTGCACTGGCACGATGCTGCGTGCTTAGTCAGAGCTACCTTAGTGAGCACAGGCTGTAGCTGCCTGAGCCATTCTGTTACCTAAAGCTGTTTCACAAGTGAAGGTGGCACCTCTAGGCATGCATTTCTTGATTATGGGTAGAAAAGCTGGGAACAGATGAGGTTTCTGAGCTTCCTGATCCTTCCACACGTGTGAGTGCCAACAATGGGGGAGACCCAAGGGATGCGGTGGCCCTGCTCAAAGCCACCCAGTTGCCACACACTGGAGTAAGTCTGCAGAGGCTGCTCAGGGTATGCGTTGGGCTTGTGCAGCTTCCTGAGCCCTGGAAATGTTTACATTTTCTCCCTTAGTAAAGATGCGCTATGTAATACTGCTAAGCTGAAATCCATGGCTTTGGGCCTGACAAAACCCCACCACACACACAAAATCAGCCAGAAGGACTTCGAAAGGCTTCTTCCCCCTTAGTCCCCCCTCTCCTCCGTCTTCCTCAGGCTGCACTCACAGCGATGAGCAGAGCAGATGGCACAATAAACTATAATAAACTGCATAATAAGTGAACAGCATCAAACACAGGCAGCATGTTAAAATAATAGGCAGGAGAGAATGAGTCCCTTATATTGCTTGCTTTAATAATCCCTCCCAGGCTTTCTGATTTCTTTGAGCACTTCCCTTCACTCTGTATCAAGAAGGCTGCAGAAGAAGTCTCTTTCCATGTGCTTGCTTTCTCAGCCCTTCAGGGGATTTAGTTAATCTATGTGGTAGTGTCTTGCTGGGCTGATAGGAGCAACACTTCCAGGGGCTGGTTTTTAGCATCCTTTGTGAGAGCGTTTTCCTCTGCCTCAATATTGACCCTGAAACCTAAAGGCACTTGGAAATGAGGAGCTGAGGGGAGCAGCAAAGCACCTGGCCTATGGAAAAAGCCAGTGGAGGAACGTGGGGAGAAAGGAGAGAGACCAAATGGATGGAAAATCACTGACATCTGGCTTAAAGTCCAAGAACTGCACATGGTGCTCGTGCAGGGACCGAGGATGCTGTCCCTGCCTGGCTGGCCCTGTCCTGGCTGCTTGCAGCGAGGTGCAGGACTGGGAAGGAGTGATGGAAACCGGATGCATAACCTGCTCCTCTGCATGAATGCACCGACCTGGGGCGTGAGCAGCATGGAAGGGAAAGAGGATATTTAGAATTGTAAACATGAAAGGCTCGCACAGGGATAAATGAAGAATGACAGAAGCAGCCGGTAGCAATCCAATAGCATCCTTGAAGAACATCCATGTTGTAGCCTTCAGTGTGGCTGAGGATGCGGGCAGAGGGGAAGCTGCAGGTCTGCACCTCTATCAGTGGGGCTCTCCCTGCGTTACAGCCACCCTTAGCATGGACCCCTCAGTGCCACTTCTGCCTCTCCCCCTTTGCCCCCACTCACCTGCTTGAGGATCTGAGCTGCCATCAGGTGGCTGCAGTCAAAGATGATGCGGAATTCCCGGCCCCGCTTCATCTCCTTCAGGAGCGGCCGCGCATCGTCTGTGTCCAGCGGGAGCTGGCGGATCTTGAGCCGGATGTTGTACCTCGATGGGGCCATGATGAGCTCCTGCAGCCGGATAAGGCCTTCGAGCATTGCACAGAGACAAACCCACAGTGTTACAGGAGAGGCTGCCCGTGCCCTGCAGGCTGGCTATCCCAGCACGTTATTCCTTCCTATAGTATTGCATGGAATGCGATCAAGACTTTCCTCCCTCCCTCAAATGGCCATTGTAAAAGGTGTATCAAAGACAAATTGCCATGGATCAGTCATTAAACCCCCCGATATTCCCAGAGCAGCTGTTCTAAGGCAGAATGGCTTTTATTGGTGTTTCTCCCTGCATCCAGCTATGGCAGAGCTGAAGGCTTTGCACGAAGCTGGAAGAGAACAACAGATTGGTCCTGACCTTTGGCATCTCTGGGTTCGTGGCATGTTTTCTTAAGCAAATGTGCCTTTGAGGATGGACTGAAGATGATAATCAGCTATAAAACAAGTTAAAATCTGCAGTATTTACTGGGCACAAGGGCAAAACAGAAAAAATAACATGCGCTTTGTGTATGAATATCAGGGTTCCTAACTTTTAACTTCCTTACTACCATTAGAAATCATTTCTTTTTTATGCAGAGGGTACAAAGTGATGCTGGATGCAGCTGAGCAGGAATTATTGGTATCTAATGTTGCACGAAGAAATTAAGCAGATGCCTATTGCGAGGAGGAAAAGAGAAGCATGTCCCTCTGCATAATAGAAGAGATACTTAAGAATATGCCACGAAGGGAACATACTGTGACCCACATTTGCAAAACAGGAATGTCAAACTGTGTTCTCATCAGCCCTCCCCTAAAGAAACCATTTGGTTTAGTGGAATTAGGTTGGACAGGCTATCCAATGTGTCTTTTGTTTGGGTTTTTTTTTCTCTGCAGTGCTGTGCAGTGCTTTGCTTTGTTTAACCATCAGCAGCTTGCTTTATGTGCAAAACTTTGTCAGCTCTGCTTTATGGAATTAGCCAGGAAACAAAGCGACTTCCCTGAACTGCTTTTGCTTCTGGGTGGGAAACTGCATCCTCAGTGGGAGGCACAGACCAGGCTCTTTGCTTCTATCGATGGGCACTGTGGTGGCAAAGAGAGCCGAGCTGAGCCAGATCACCCAAGAGGACAATTAATCCTCCCCTTTGTCAGCTGGGCTGTGCTGAGGGTTACCCACATCCTAAGCTCTTTATGAATGGAATGCTTCAGAAAGGATCCCAGAGCTTTCTGCAGCACTCGATGGAGTGCTTGGGAGCCAGCGTGTCCCCATGCACCCATCGCTGCAAGTCATTTTGCTTCTAGAAGGCTTCATTCCAAACATTCCTAAATGAGACCCACAACAACAAATGTCCTGGATTGCTCCTTCCTTCACCTACCTGTGCTGTCATCATAAACCACAGTGGCTGACCTCCATTTCAAATACTGCACGAGGTCCAGAATGGCATGGCTAAGGGAAGCATAGTCGGGATAAAGGTTGACATAGAAAGTGTCCTTGTTATCCAAAGGGTGATGCTTCCATCGAAGCTGTATGTGGGGGACTTCCAGGGCATTGCAGATAGACTGGACGGCATTGGTACAGGAGCCTTGGGAAGGTCCAAATATTGCTACGACCCCCAGAGCGAGCTGGTCACAGGCTGGAAAAGGAAGGGGAGATGCTGTCAGGAAAGCACAAGGCACCTCTGCAGGAGTGGTGAGCATCAGGGCATCCATGGAGGCACAGAAAGCTTCTCCTGGCCTGGCCCATGGAGCAGTGGGCAGACAGAGAAGCTTCCGGGCACTAACAGCAGCAGACATTAGGTACTTACAGCAGTGACCAGCGTCAGAGAAGGGGAGAGGAGGAATTGTGGCAGTGGGGTCTGGACTGGTGGTTAGAGGCACAGAGGAGGGGATAAGAGCTCTGCTGTGTTAGAAATGGCTGAGTCTCCAGAGGGGTGAAGGAAATACCCGGAAATGAGCAGAATCCCTCTGACAAATGTATTTTCCCATTACTTTTATTTTTTCCTACTAAATAATGTTTTTCATAGACTGAGCTGAGCTCTTAGGCAGAAGCTCTTCCCTGCGAGGGTGCTGAGGCGCTGGCACAGGGTGCCCAGAGAAGCTGTGGCTGCCCCATCCCTGGCAGTGCTCAAGGCCAGGTTGGACACAGGGGCTTGGAGCAAGCTGCTCCAGTGGAAGGGGTCCCTGCCCGTGGCAGGGCTTGGAGCTGGAGGAGCTTTAAGGTCCCTTCAACCCAAACCAGTCTGGGGTTCCATGAATCTTAAAAAGGGCCAAGATGGGGTCAGTGAACTCCGACTTTCTCTCTCCCCGGTGATGCCCCTCTTGCAAGCAGGAGCTCTGGCAGCAGGTTCTGTTTCTCCCCAAACAGAAGCACACTCAGCCTTCAGGTCATCACTCCACAGCCTTTGCTGCGTAGTCCCATTTCTTCCCTCCCCGTCTATAATTTAAGTGGGCTGCTCTTATCTGAGCATAAAACATGGCTTTATGAAGAGAACAGAATATCTACACTGTGGATGTTAAAACTGCCAGGGATACAGGAACAAATAAAGGCATCGCCTACAGCCCTTCGCTCAGGATTAGAAGCAAACACTGAATGGAGTTCTGTGAGGTGTGCAGAGGGAAAAAGAGAACAGTTGTTCTCCTTATATTAAATTGCCCCTGGAAGGTCAGCTCCTGGAGGACTCCTGGTCCAGAGCACTGAGTAGAGCAGGACAAAATGAGCTGCTGGGTCTCAAGTGAAGCTGCGCCTGGTTTTCTGCTCAATTAATGGCCACAAGGCTGCTGAGGAGTGTGCTGTGCTCTTACCTTTCTTGGTTGCTTCAAAGCTGTCGTGGAAGTGTATCCTCTGAATGTCATAGGTCAGGGTTGTGTTAGGCAACAAAGTTCTGTTCCTGTTAATGATATTGGCAGAAAATCTGAAGGCTTGTTCCTCAGCACTCATAACCTGGGTATTGGGGCCATCGGCGTACTCGAAGATTCCTCCTGCAAGACAAAGCAAACCCAACTTTCAGCCACATAAAGTGTGCTTCATAAAGATACATAGCAAGGGCAAGAAAACTCTAGGAGAGAGCTGTGACATTTGCAGGCTGAGCAAGGTTTTGCTGCAGGACATTTCCTGGCTTGAAATGAAGACATGCAAACATTTGGGGTTTGTTACATGCTGGTCCATGGATGTGTTCCGAGTGCCAGCTTCGTAGGGCAAGAAGGGATAAATATAAAGGCTTAGAAAATTCTTATGACACAGATCGGGGGCTTCCCATTAAACTTTAGGACCAGACCTTGGGAAGTGTGGACAGGCTCCTTGCTCAGCTGCAGGGATGCTCGGGGTTTGTGCTCTATGGAGTTACAGTGGTACAGAGCTGGCGCTGCCCTGCCTTGCCCATGTCCTCACGCAGGAGGCAGGCAGCTCAACACGGCTCCTTGCTATTTTTAGTGCCATTTTTAGTGCCCTTCTCATGTTTTATTGTTCCTCATGTTTAGTTATCCCACTTCTTAATTCAGGCCAGTAGAGACTTGGAATTTGCCTCCCCTAAAGCTTATCTGCTCAATAATGCACAACTTGAACGCATGCTTTCCCGTGTTCAGGAGTTGTTAATGCCATTACACCTCCCCAAGGGCAAGGAGCTCATGTCACAGCATCACTGGGTTTCTTGGCTCTGTGTCTGGGAGTCTTGTCCTCAGCTCCCCACTGAGAACCACTGATTGCAGTGACTCCGCGCAGGCATAAGTTATGCAATTGCATGTCCTTGTCCCCGAGATGCAGGCACCATCCTGTGCCCCTTCCAGAACCACGGAATGACACACAAACCTTGCTCTATCTTATTAAAAAGTAAACTAAAATAATTAATGGATGAGCGAGATAAGCAAGTGCAATTGGTAACAGATGGTCTCTGGGTTCATTAGCAGAAGGAAAATCTTCCTATTCAATTTAAGGTAGTCCTAAGATGTTTTGTTACAGACAGCAGATGTCTGCTCGGTTCTCCCAGCAACTGCATAGATCTTCCTGTAGGAGCCAGAAGGCGTTATCTGTAGTTTTGGTGACACTTTGGTGTTAGCCAGGAGTGCCAGTGTGGCAAGAGCCAAGCCATGCTCTGTGCATCCTCCTAGGGACCCGACCCAGCCATGGGCTGAGCAAACCACATTAGCAATGCTTGGAGGTTTCCCCAGCCAGGCTGCTAAGGAAGCTGCAGAGGCCTCTGACTTCCCTGCAAGTCACTTCCCTCTTCCTCTGCACACTTCGTGTATCTGTGCTCCCATTGTGAAGCGATTGTGGTGATTAATTTACATTCATAAACATCCCAAACGTTTGAGCTGTTCACTGCATGTCCCTGGTAGGAAACAATACTGATCTCAGTGCTAGCTTTGGTAACGGGGAAGAATAAAGACAACGAGGCTGAATGCTCAACCTGAGGACGTGTTTCGTTCCCATGCAATCCTCAGCAAATCATTTCTGACCAGGTTTTCAGTCTAGAATGCCTGGCAGTGCGGGCAGGAGCCAAGCAGAATGGTCCAAGTGCCTCATTGTCACTGAATCATTCATCCATATCCAAGTTTGCATGTACTGGTAGCTCAGTCTAAGTTTCTTAGGGCAGAGAAAGTTCATACACAGTATTATAGCAGAAACAATAAACAGAACTAAAGTGAGCATGAGATTCATCCCCATCTTCCTGGTCAAAGCTTCACCATCCAGAACATTTTAACAAGGGATATTTTGCTTTCTAGCATCATCCTGAAGTGATAACTGGGTTCATAACACATTGATTGCCAACTAGCTGGCATTAGGCTTTCTCCTAGCCAGAGCTTTCAGGGTTGCTTTGGGGCATGTCTTATTATGATAGAATATAGGACTGGGTATGTGGATTATTGGTGTTGGATTCCAAATAAATTCCGATTCCAGACATCCAACTGGATATAATGGGCTTTTGGACAGAAAAGAATTTTCTGTGCAGCCACCCAATACCTTGAATTTAGTGGCAGGCAATGAGAAAGCAGACAGGCAGAAGTAATGTCTTTCTGGTTCTATGGCTGGGTGCTGGATACATGGGGACAGTCCACTGCAGGTGCCAGTGGCGCTGAGGATTGCTCCTGAGGGCAGATCTGCACAGCCCCATCCCTTCGGCAGCGGCTCCCTGCTCCTGGATATCCCACGCTGCCATCCCTCCGGCTTGTGTGCCTCTCCTTCTGAGATGCTCATTCCCGTCATTATTTAAAGAGCCTAATAACCAGCTTGGAACAGCTGATTAATGCATAATCTTCATCATGATTACATAGCAGAACTGGCATTAATTCGAAAAGCCACCTAATTATGAAAATAATTGGTGCAGCTATTCCATTGGAGCAAGATGGAGAATATCAGCTTGTGCCATTGGGATGCTGAGGGATGTGACATGGGCCAGCTCACGGCCGGGCCGGGGGGACCCTATGCGTCCCCTGCAACCCTCAGTTGGGAAGGTGAAGCGATGCAATGGGACACACAGGGTTGGTTGTCTCTCCCTGTGCTCCTGAGGAGAGTGATTGATTTCCTGTGGGTCCTGTGACAGGAACCTCGCTGTGACTTTACGCTTAGAAAAGCAGAGAAAGCCAATGGGCGATAGAAAGTCAACAACAAAACACTTTCCTCTTTTATATACTACCTATAAACAAGTTTAGTCTGATCTAATAAAACTAAAGGTCCTTTAGTGTTGCTCTGCCTCTGAACCATTTCTGCCTCTATTCTTGCAGTTGTTTGGGATCTCTTGGGGATGAATGGCTGCTGCTCACCTGACCTGGTGCTAAGGACCTTTTCCCAGTATCGCCCCGTCTGTTCAGGTCCCAGCTTCCCTTTCCTTCTCTCCTTACCTCCCATAGCTTTGCAGATAGGCAGAACACGGCTGTGTGAGGTCTGTCACGCTTTGTAACATCCTCCTGAGGTTCAGAGAGCATTCGCTGCCTGGTTTATCCAGGAAAGGACTGAACTGTTTCCTTGACCGGTCAATACAGCCCACAGATTCCCCACCGCGACACCACACCTCCAACACACACTGAGGTTTATCAGCGTCAGGTTGAGTTTGTCTGCATGTGTCTTACCCTGAAAAACCTTCTTTTTAGGCCAGGTTTGTATGGTTTTAGTGCAATGTGGTCCAGGGCAGGGAGTCAGCTTGTAGGAGATGCCTCAGCACAGACTGTCAGTATCTTCTCAAGGCAGGGTGGGCTCAAAGGTTAGCAATTGTTATCCCTTATTGTAAGTACTTTTGATGGAGTTGCCTGTTATTATATCTAACTCCTTGGATTTTAAATACAAATCATCAGGCAGGTTAAATAATGATTCATTTTTCTTTCCCTTTAAAGCAGGCTAATGGCTCTCCAGGGAATATCAGTCAGCCTATGGGAAAACACATTAAGTAGAATCAACTTCATATCTTCATATTTTATGCTGTTTTATTTGATGATCACTAGTGTTACTGCTGGGGGGGGGAGGTTTAAGTATTCCGAATGAGAATCCAAAGCAAATACCTGAAGCTCTCCGTTACGTCTAGACCCAAATGGTGATTCTCTGACCATTAGCCTCCCTGTCAGGGTAGAGCCTGGATCCCACAAAACACCCCAAATCCCCCTGATGGCAATCGGAACATGGCCAGGTTTGTCTGCATTAAAGCTGTGCTACGCTCCTCCCGTCTTCGGGTGAGAACCTTGGAAAACCCTTGGAATGAACCCAGCAGGCAGCCTGGTCAATGGGACAGGAATCCATTCCCAGTGCTGCGGCTGAGCCCGAGCGGCGGCTGCGCAGGACGGTTGCAGTCTGAGTTATTTTTAGCGTTGTCAAAAGCTAAGTCAGGAAAGTCCAAGTATTTTAGGTTTTCCCTTTCTCCCCAATTCCTCTTTTTAACAAAACAAACAGCTTCATTCTCGGAAAGAGAATTCCAAGAGCTCTCAGCGCCTGGTGTGATCTCTTATCTTTTACTCCTCCTAAAATCTCCGAGTTACTTAGCTTTGAAGAGCAACCATTTCTGATAACACTTTCCTCTCCCCCGCTGACAGTGTTGTTAACACATTTAGACAGCTTTCTGACAGTCTCTTTCCGTGTGACATCCTGGGAGAAATACCTGGTTTGAAATAGCTCCTACTGAGGATGGAGCAAGCCTGAGCTCCTCCAGGGATGCGGGAGCTCCTGCCTCTGTCTCACGGACCTGTCCTGCCCAGAGACCTGTGGTTTATGTGCTTTTCACTCTGAGGTTACAACATGAGGATGCAAAAGAATGGATTCCTTCTTGTTGAGCAGCAAGGGCTGGGACATGTAATTTATCCTGTTTTGGGGGCAATATTAGCAAGCAGGTCAATCAGGACCAGTACACATGATCTAGTGTCTAGATCTGACAGGATAACCCTCAGCAGGTCCCCAAGGAGAGCCCATCCCCACAAGATGTGCTTCCCCAAAGGGAAGGCTTTGAGAACTGATGCTTCTGCTCATCTGATCAGTCCAGTGGAGAGAATGTCCCTGTCATGGTCCAGGGCCTCCACATTTATACCGATAAAGAGAAATGAGATAACACTGATGGGATGTAAAGAAAGTTCCCTGGAATGGAGCTAAAACCCCCCCAGACTGCCCGTCAGTGTGAGACTGTTGCAGTCTCAGGTGCACTAATACAGATGCAGTGAAAGCAGCAGAACCCAGAAGACAATACATACCATTTAAAAAGTAAAAGGCGAAGCAATGACAGGTCTGATCACAAGAAACCTCTCCGTGCACTTTCCCTCAAGGAGCTGCTGCTATAAACTGCTGCACAAGTGAGTGCAGCTGGAGCTGGAGCCAGTGCCTGGTTGGGGATGTGGTTGGTGTTCTCCAAACAGGAGCAAGGTCATTTGAGTGGGGAGGCAGTGCCAAGGGATGCTGTGGGATCCCACCCTTCCCTCAAGAGCCCTTTTGACTGCCTGGGGAGCCCCAAGGTGCCCTGATCCCATTGGACTGTCTGTGTCAGGCTACAGCCTGGGATGTGCTCCCTGAGCAGACCATGGTCAGGCTCAGAGCTAAGGCAGCCAACAGGACTTGCGTATTTTCTGGAGCAAACCTTCTGGGAAGGAGGTGGAAATCATCCCCTCGCTCTGCCAATGGGTTTCTGATTTTGACAGCACAAAGATCCGAGTTCCTGTCCCCTTAAACTGCTGCTGATCATGCATCAGCCCTGTCACTTCGGTGTGGCACTGCTTAACGTGATGCAGCACAGCCACAGATCCAAAGCAATTTCAGGCTTCATAAACATGCATCACGCAAGAGAGAGCCTGTGCAAGGGCTCTGCTGCTGCTCACAGGCCCAGGCTGTCCCCTGCCTGCGGAGGCTGCTCGCTCTGAATGATGATGGCTAAAACCCAGGAGCAGGATCCAGCTTGGAACACAGCAGGAGGAGGATTAACCTCAGAGCCGGTGTGTCTGCATTGCTCAGGCTCGCAGGCTGCCTGGATACCTTGCACATCTCTTTGATGGGGATTAAAGGGGAATCTGGCCTGTCCCCATGCAGGCAGATGTTACTCCCCTGGCAGTTTCTCTTTCTCAGGGTATTTCCAGTTGTGTTTTCTGAGGGCCACAGGTTCCTTCTGCCTCCACAGATTTAGGAAGCCCATGGTGATGACAAGGGCCTGTAGGGACAGAGGGGAATGGCTTGAACCTGCCCGAGGGGAGACTGAGCTGAGCTCTTAGGCACAAGCTCTTCCCTGTGAGGGTGCTGAGGCGCTGGCACAGGGTGCCCAGAGAAGCTGTGGCTGCCCCATCCCTGGCAGTGCTCAAGGCCAGGTTGGACACAGGGGCTTGGAGCAAGCTGCTCCAGTGGAAGGGGTCTGGAGCTGGATGTGCTTCACAGCCCCCCAAACCCATCAAATAATTGAACATGAAAACTCAGATTTTGAGCCCTAACAACAGCCCCCGGGCATTGGCAGCCTCTGCCAGCACAGTCACAGAGCCACCACCGTGACACTTGAGGCCGGTGACAATCCTGCTTTCAGCTGCTCCGGAGACATGCAGGGGACTCCACAGTAGCTGACAGGAGCAGCCGATGGACCGGAATTCCACCACATTTTGCAGCCTAATGAAGGGCCAGGTACTCGCTGAGTAATGCCAAGAAAATGAATCCAACCAGAAAATCAGATACGCCAAATGTGTGTGTCCCATGAGGAGGGATTCTCCTGCCCGCCAGGACAGAAAGCCCGTCACAGCAGGTTGATCCATTCCCAGGAGACAGCATCTCCCTCTTCCCATTTTGATACTGAAGAGGCAAAATCCTATTTCACTTGCACTGTATTAGGTACTTTATGTCGCAGGGGGTGACATTCTTCTCTTATGTGTAAGCTGCTTAAGAGATGAGCAGTCAAGTGGCAAAGAAATACATTATTAATGCTTCTGGTTAAATTAACTGATTAAAAACACTGTAGGTAAAATGTGTGTGTCAGCACTTTAAGTCACACTAAAGGAGAAATTTATAGAATCACGGAATGGTTTGGAAGAACCTTAAAGCTCGTTCAGCTCCAACCCCCTGCCACAGGCAGGGACCCCTTCCACTAGAGCAGCTTGCTCCAAGCCCCAATCCAGCCTGGCCTTGAACACTGCCAGGGATGGAGTTAATGGACTATGGCAGCTTGATTTTCAATGAATGGGTAGGGATGGTGCAGAAAGGTGCGTCCCCTCTGATGGAGACCATGGACCACATGGGGCTGCGGTGATGAGCAGAGCCATTCCCCCCTTCCCGCATGTCGGGGCACAGGCTGGGCACACGCAGCACCGGGTGGCAGCTTCTAGAAGCAAACTTCTCCTCCTTTACAAGTCCTTCCCCCTTGGCCTAATTGGCACCGGTTCCTCTGGCGTTTCTTTGAACAAGCTGTTCTGCTGTTGCATGTTTCACATCTGAGAAAGAGCATTTACCACAGCGGCATCGCGTAACCCCGACCAAGGGAGCGGATCAAAGCGCTAATCTGAGATCAAAGGCCTTCAGCAGTGCTACAGCAGGAAGAAATTAAGTTAGCAACAGATTCCTTAATGATATTTAAATTTTTCATTTGCATAATACATGATTAAAATGAAATAGGCTTTTTTTTTTTTTTTTAAGCAGGCTCAATTAATTAAAAAAGAAAGACGAGCCACATCAGCATCCCCTAGGAACTGATTCCCATCAAGATAAGGGCAATGCAAATGGCAAGACACACTTAATTTACCCAATATAAAGCTCACAGCGTAATGCAGTGACCAGTGAGCTGCAGCCCGAGGAGTCCCCCAGGGGCAGAGCTGCCAGAAGGAGCCCAGCGATGCTCTGACTGACCAGACTCCCTCATGGGAAAGGCTCCCATGGGCTTTATAACTTTGCTGTACGTGGGCTTATTTCTCTGCAAAAGGTTGATCTGGCAAGGTTTGGACAGTTGCTTTTGAGTCGTTGTCACTGTCAGGTACCTCACCAGATACTTGGGCTTGCTTTGGTTAATGTACAGGCTGAAAGAGCTGGGTTTGTTCAGCCTGGAGAAGAGAAGGCTCCTTAAGAGGAGACCTTAGAGCAACTCCAGTGCCTAAAGGGGCTGCAGGAAACCTGGAGAGGGGCTTGGAACAAGGGCCTGTAGGGACAGTATGACAGGAATGGCTTTAACCTGCCAGAGACTGAGATGAGCTTTTTGGGAAGAAGCTCTTCCCTTCCAACCCAAACCAGGCGGGGATTCTATGTTTCTGTGATGCAGTTCAGATCTCTTGGTCATGAGTTGCCACAAGAATGGAATAAACTGCAGTGCTGTGTGTGCCTCCACTTTCCAACACCCTATGGCTGGGGAGGAACTGTGCCCACCAGCACAGGGATGTCCTAGGATATAGGCGCTGGAGGAGGTGATCCCTGGGCTTTCACCTGATCAGAGACAGGAGCTCCCTCCCCAGAACCTGTCTGGGGCTGTGTAAACTCAGCAAATGGGTCCTGGAAACCACCGGTGCCCGTATAAATCAGGCCTGCTCCGATGTCAGGTTTATGGTCGTGCTTTGGGCTACAAGCATGTTTTAAACTGCAATATATGGGAGAAAAAAATGCTTGAAAGCTTAAAATTATTAAGGACCCGTAACACAGGGTTTAGGCAACACAGCTGTAAGTCTATTTTTCTGTCCTCTTTTATTGGTGTGCGGCGTAATGCAGTGTTAGATGTGATGTCCATCTGGCGCACGGCTCGAGCGAAATATGAAGCAGAGAAGCAAGGCCACAACTGAAATATAGCCAGGCTCATGCTTGTGACTGACGGGGCTCATAACAGAACCTGCAGGATGATAAAATACTTTGGGTTTATCTTCATTATGTGCCTCGGAGCTGGGTGCTGGCATCGTGTCCCCCTGCACACCCTCTCCAGGTTGGGACCCCCTGCATGGCCGGCAACTGGTGCATGTTAAATGCAGTTCAGTTCTTTGTAAGTATTCATGGCTATGCCCAGCTAATAAATCTCAACATCCACCTGGCATGTAGCGTAGAAGAATAGAATTAAGAAATCTAAGCCCTACACTTCATTTATAGTGTAATGATGTTGATGCTTCCAAAAATCAGGGCTTTCAAGTAAGACGATGCCACTGAATAGCAAGTGCAGTTCTGCAAATATTATGACATATTGTTTGTCATCTGCCCTAAATATTTAGCAGCTTGGTTTTACAAGATTTTTATGCCACACGCTGAGAATTTGCTCCTGATAAATGCTGAATTTGATTGATGAAATGGATTCCATTCAGGGGCTGACAATCCCCAACCCTCGCCGGGGTCTCTGCTGTAGCATCTTGGTTTTCACCCTCTGCTTAAAAGCAAGCAGAAAGAGGGGGCAAAAAGCCCCATAGAGTTCTCTGGAAAAACTAATTCTGTTTAATCCCCCTACTGTCACAGAACAACCTTTATGTAGGCAAAGATCAAAGGTCTGTAATAGATTCCAACAGGTTTCCAAGAGGTGTGTGATGCAGAAGGGAGCACAGGGCTCCGCATGACTGAACTGCCCCGCACTGCTGGTGCTCAGCAGCAGCCAAAGGTGGCATTGGGAGATTTAGTTGCCTATTTCGGCCTTTTATCTTCCTATTTTAACATTGTTAAGCAGAGAGGAAAACCAGGCTTCGCTGGGATGTGGTTGTGATGGGAGCGGGAGGTAGTGGGAAGCATGGGGCTGCTCTGAGACAGGGAGCATGGGATGCTGCCCTGGAAAATGCTCTCTGGAGCCCATTTTCAGAGAGGAGGGGATTTCCCAGTCTCTTTCTAATCTATATTCCCAATCTATTGCACCGTGCTGGCTGGGTGGGGAGGGAGGAATGAGGAGCATTACGGCAATGAAGTGTCCGGAAGCCCCCAGCCCTGGAGCATCCATTGCGGGTGCAGAATCCAGTGTTTTGTGAGGACAAAACCTCAGGAGTTTTAGGTATTCCTTCCCAGCCTCCCTGAACTAACACCTTTCACGATGGGAAAGGTCTGCCCAGGGGAAGCATTTTGGAACCCTGCGATGTTCAGGGCTTTTTATGAATGGTTATTCCTCCATTTAGGTTTCTTCCCCATTGCCAATTCTAAAAGCCCAGGGTAAATACAGCTGAGAGATTCCCTGCCTTAAAAGCAGCACTTTCTTCTGGGGAATGAAAGCAAAAAAGGGGATGACAAAAGGATCTGCTCTGAAAAAATGCTTTCATTATTTTCCTGTCATCTGTACTCTCAGTTTACAAACAGCCACACACAGAGCAGGGGATGCAGAGGGATGCACTGGAACTGCCCGGCAGCACGATAGCAAAGGGGTGTCACGTACTCCTAAGTGATCAAAATCACCTATTAGAAACCTTTTCCATCTCCTAAAAGCACATGAAAGAGCAGCTTGTGTGGAGCTGTGATGGGAGCCCTGGATGAAGGCACTGCTGGCTTTGGGGATTTGGGAGATGCCACCCCATCACCTGCACCCAGCCACCCTTCCAGCCCAGCCAGGGATGCTCTTATATTGCTTATGGTCCCTATACCCAAAGTCAGGACTTGGCATGTGGTGCGTGCTCACACCGGAGCAGGGTCCTGATCCTATTTGTTCTGTGGGAAAAGGGGTTTGGGTTGTGCTGTGAGAAGACACACGGCACCCTGCACAGGGCACCCTGTGAGGCCATTCCTGCCTCCCTTGGGCTCCTGTAGAGCTGACAAACAAGTGCCATTTACACCAGGTCACTGCACAGAGCTGGGAGCCGCTGCTGTGCGGAGTGATCCAACTGTCACACTGATAGGGCTGAATGCATCTTGGCATGAATTGAACCAAATGGGTGCTAATGCAGCTGAATATTCATTATTATGACTAAACAAACTAAGTGAATCACAGATTAAAGTGGGTAAATTATCAGTTTGGTAGCTCAGAGAAGGGGGAATTTGAAGGCCATTCCAGTTATAGAGGGGGTGGAGTAGGAAAACTTTATTAATAGATTCAAATCCAATTACAAAGGCATATTAGTCATTGTGTGGTGCTTCACACCTTTGTCCCCAGTGACAGTGGGTGTAACTCTGCTCAGCAGTGACTTGACCATTGAATTGTTCACCCCAACCCCAAAGCTTTGTTGTTTTGTGGCAATTCCAACATTTATCATGGTGATCACTGTTTGTTTAACGCTAAGGACGCTGCTTCCTCAACTGCAGCATTATGAATTACCAGGGATTCTGTGTTCAGTGGCTCCTATTGATTCCTGCAGGGCTAATTATTGAGATACATCACCCAGCCACTGACAGAAGCAATAGTGAATGCCTCCTTAGCACAAAGTGCTGCTGGAGGATGGAGGGATGAGCCTGTGGAAAGGTTAATGGGGCAATATCTGCTGCTTGGACTAAAACTCCTTTTATAAACTCTGACGTAGTGAACAGCATCACCTGTGGGCAGGCAGGACACTGCCTCCCCCTGATTGCCCTGCCCTCGGGTGGGTATTTCTGCCTCCTTGGTGAGCTGAAGCCTCTTTTAGAGCTGAGGAGTGATGAGAACATGAAGCAGACCTATAGGTTTAAGGTATGTTTGTTGAGCTTTATGTAGATGAAAACAGGTTCTTTGTTATCTGGAGCCTCTGCTGTGGCATCAGCATCTTCTGGCAGCTCTGGAGCACTGCTACAGAGCCCTTTGCAGGCACTGGGGATTGGCCAGAGCCTTGGTTAGGACTAGGAAGGCTGCTGAGGTCTGGGAGGCTCCTGAGCTGCCAGGGGCTGCTTGGACCATGGTCTCTGTGCTCTGTGTTGCTGTCTTTGCTCTGGTCTGTTGGGGTAGTGCACAGGGTAAGAAGCTGCAGGCGAGCCCGTGAGGTTGAACTGATCTCTTCCCATGGGATGCTAAAGAATCCCTTACTTTCTTGCCTTCTCCCCACCTCCTTTTTTCCCCGGTGAGGTTGGTTTCGTTCCCTTGCCATTTCTGTCACTTTAGGCAAGGCGCTATCTCCTGGGCGATAGTTGTATGGCGTAAAACAAACCGGGAGCTATAAACTGAGACTAGCACAAACTCAGTGGAAAAACTGATTTGACACAAGTTAAGGAAGCGGAGGAGGGAGGGACACTTGTGAGTGGGAGATGCAGAAGAGCTTAAAATGCAGCTGAGCTGCGTTTGACTTGTAATTAAAAAACATATTCAAGGAAGAGGGTTCTGACAGGAAAGCTGAGGAGTGAAGCTTTTTCCAGCCCTATTTATAAAGCAGCGAACACGAGCTGGCATTCCTCCTCTCCATGGTGGGGCTACAGTAAGCAGATTGTCAGTGGGAAAACAACATGAAGTTGGGCAAAACAATCCTCCTCCTCTTCCTCCTGCATGTGGGATGAGCAGCCATTGAGCAGCCCTATGGTGGTTACTATTGCCCTGCCCGGCCCATAGATCTGAATGGGGGACAGTGTCCCTGAGATCTCCTCTGATTCACAGATAGCCAGTGCAGAACTCAAGTAATATCTTCAGTTTTAAAGAGCTAAGTGAGAAAAACCCAAGATTAATACGTAGAACAGCGCATCTGAAAGCAGATTTGGAGAGGCTGCTGCAGGCGTATACCCAACTGCAGAGCTGAGTGTGTGGTTTATGCATTGCTTTCTTCCCAATGCATGTAATATATTTAAAGGCTATTTGGAAAGGATGTTTCTAGCATCTCCCGGCCCATCAGTAACCAGGACTCTGCTGGGTAGCAGTAAATGAATCTGATGAACTGAAGCGTGAGGTCAATGCCACGTGCACTGTGTAAATCCTGCCTTAAGCTTAAGTGCCTTGGTCCTGGTAACAGCCCAGAGGTGGCTGGGGGAGCCTGCAGGGTGCTGAGCCAGCCTAGAAGTTACATACAGCAAATGTGCCCTCTGCCCTGTGCCACTTGGTGCAGTTCTCGGTGTGCAATGGGCACCAGCAGCACATCGGGAGCAGAGCTGATGCTCAGCAAGGTGGCTGGACAGGGGCTGTGGGGTTTCGGTGTCCCACATGTCCTGCTCTGTGATGTGCTCTGTTCAGTCACAACTGAGTGTGTGCAGCCCGTGTGCTTCACGGGTTTCCCTTAATTAAAATCAACTAATAACATCCTGGGGCAGTAATAATGGAAACACGTGAGTTGGCATTGGAAATCAATAGTTATTCTGGTCATGCTGTGGGCCTTGCTGCTGAAACGCAGACAGAATGCAGGGAAGATCTGAAATTAAAGCATCAAGTGAGATATAAGGCTCCTTCACGCTGCTGTGCTCTTCCCTTCTTTCCCTCATCCCTATGCAAGCGAAGGGGGGTGCACCCCTTGCCCCCCTTGCTGGTGCTTCAGCAGAGCCTTTGTCTTTGGAGCAGGATCCCCCGACCATGGAGGTGACCTTGCCTCTCCTGAGCAGTGCAGGTCTCCAGGCTTTGCTCCGGTCCCTCTCAGGCAACTACTTGCAAGATATGCAGTGTGAATCAGTTTACTCCAATACTGCTGATGGGAATCCTTCAAGGCCTGACCTAAGGCACATCTTACCAGACAATGAGCTGGAATAACCCTACTGCTTAGTGCTTCACTCAGCTTTGTACTATAAAGAGAATACTATAGCTTTATAGTGTAAAGAGAAAACCCAGACACACACTGGAAGGTGAGGGGAGAGTAGATGTGACTTTAAAGCTTGCAAGTGGTAGGATGAAGGCTCAGGGAGATGATGCTTTGCTCTGCAGTGAGTCCTGGGTACCCTACCTGCGGGGTGAATGCTGTCCTCCTGCCTTGCAGCAGGCTTTAGGGGCGCATGGAGCACCTGCATGTCCCCTCCTGCCAGACAAGAGCCATTCATTGCCCACAGTATGGGGCAAGGCACATGCTCTAATGGCAGGGAGCAAACCAGTGCACTTTAACAGCAAGTGGAGCTGTTTTGAGCTTCACCCCAGAGCCCTCCTACCTCCCCATGAAGAATAAGACCTAGCTCGGCTAGATAAGGACTACACTGAGATGTGACATCCATCTGTAAGTGTTTAGAAGGCATCAGCTCTCGTCTGCAGAAGTCCTGGGAGGGAGAGCAGAGGTAGCAAAGATCAGAGGGAATTTTTAGGCTGGACTTCAGAAAGAGCTTTCCTGTTGCAAAGCCAGCAGACTGAAGGCACAGCCTCTTAGGATGGAACTCTGCCTGGTGTCACAGATAAATTCCCCCTGTTGTCACCTCACTTCTGCTTTCTCCTGGCCTGAGTCCTTAGGAACGTCCTGCCAGAGACCTTGCAGGATAAATCAGGCTCCTGGGAACTGCTACAGGCAGGAAAACTTGCTTTTAGCCTAGAGACAGCTCCGGATCGCAGCGGGTGCGCTGCAATCCTGTGACACGATCGGGAGCTGAGCTGTCATTTAGACACCGGCTTTGGCAGAGCTGCACAGGGAGGTGATGGAACCAGAAACCCGCAGTCCTGCTGCTTCCCTGTGGACCAGGCAGCGTCCAGGCTCCTGGAGATACCATTTCAGGTGCACCCCGTGCTGCACAACTGTTAAACCAGTGTTCCCAGTGGCTGGAAAGCAAGCACGGCTGTTTGGGGAGGGAGGTGCCTATATTCAACCATAATCTGTCGCTCCACAGTGAAAGAAACCCTCACTTTGGCACTTGAAAGGGAAAGAAACGCTGCTGTTAAATGCCTTCCTGGTTCGTTGCAGAGCACATGGCAGGCAGTGTCTGGAAGCTGTGCTGTAATGACTTGCGGTGCTTTGCCATCCAGGAAAGCACTTGGAAAATCACTGGGGGGAAAAATCTCAGTTTGCTCTGCAGGAACCTTGGGGTTTATGCTGCTTTTCCGTGAGCATGAGGAGCTTCAGGACACTGAAAGCTCCACTCAGCTGAGGAAAGGACAAATGTTCCCAGGGTGGGAATTGGCTCCACTTCCCGATATTAGTGAATTTATGGCTCCTTTCCTTGTGTTCCCTGTTTAGCACTGACTGAAGGCTCAAGGTAGTGTCGTGTCCCTGTCAGCCAAGTCAGGCTCTGCTCGTTGGAAGCGAGCTCTCCGAGAGGGTTTTGCTTTGGTTTGGCTGGAGATGAAGGCTCTGCTTTAGGAGGTTGGAGCAGTGCAAGGGGACAGAGGCAGTGGGAGCTTCCCCGGATGACAGGCACAGTGTGGCGATGGGGAGGCTCTCCTGAGCTATAATGGCTGTTCTCAGATGAACGGTTGTTCTCGTATGAAGACAGGCTGAGGAAGTTGGGGCTGTTCAGCCTGGAGAAGAGAAGGGTGCGTGGAGACCTCAGAGCAGCTTCCAGTACCTGAAGGGGGCCTATAGGGATGCTGGGGAGGGACTCTTCATCAGGGACTGTAGTGACAGGACAAGGGGTAACGGGTTCAAACTGAAACAGGGGAAGTTTAGATTGGATCTAAGGAGGAAATTCTTTCCTGTTAGGGTGCTGAGGCACTGGAATGGGTTGCCCAGGGAGGTTGTGAGTGCTCCATCCCTGGCAGTGTTCAAGGCCAGGTTGGATGAAGCCTTGTGTGGGATGGTTTAGTGTGAGGTGTCCCTGCCCATGGCAGGGGGGTCAGAACTGGATGATCTTGAGGTCCTTTCCAACCTGAACTATTCTATGATTCTATGAAACAGGATGGGAACTGGGAATACAATTGGTGCCATGTTAGCACATTTGCAGCGGTGGGGGGGGATCCCTTTGTGCTCATGCAATGCAGGAGGAGACGCAAGAGGCTTTTCCCCTTGGAAGTGTTCAGAGGTGACGTGTCCCAGGGAGGCTCTGCTATAGCTTTTATTTTTAGACAAGAGTTTTTGCCAGTGGCCTCATGATCCAAGCGTGTTTCTTACCCTTGAGGAGAGGCTAATGTGGAATAAAAACTGTGCTTGTTATTAAATGGTTCCACTTTATGGGTATTTCCTGAGGAAAAATGACTAAAGGCATTGAGAAAATGTTACAAGGGGAAACTATTGATCCAAGCAGCAAAATACTGCTCTTGCTCAGTACTGCAGGGCTCATCCTGAGCTGGTTTTTCTCTTCCAAACGAAGCCTTCAGGTATGGTGCAGTCCTTTCAGATGCGTGCTTTATCCTGGCAGGGTCTGGTAACGGCAGAGGCTTTGTGTGTGTGGACAGGAGCAGCAGCGTGATGAGCTGGAGGGAGACTGGTTTTGTAACTGGAAGTGTTGGGAAATGCATCAGAACTTTTGGAACTTGATCCAGACGGAAGTGCTCAAACGTGAAACCTGGGGGAACGCACGGAACAGTCGAAATTGGAATTTCTGATGCGTTCTCTTGTGCTGCTGTTTGAGAAGCCAGAAAACCAGAGATAAGGTTTGAGGTCTGATGCTCTGTGTGTGTCCATCTCCACTTGGGCCAGGCCAGCCCGGTCCAGCCTGAGCTTGGTGGCGTGGTTTGAACCCTGTCTGTGCCCGCTGTCCTGCAGGGCTGGAGGAGCTGCTGCCCCTGCTCCTCATCCAGGCTTCAATCCCCCTCTGCAACCTGGAGCATACTCCTGCAGGCACTGCGCTCCCTTCAGAGACCAATTGCCATAAACCTTTTCCATCTTGTAGTACCAAAGTGCTCATATCCCCAATTAATAGCAGTTCGTTTCAGTGCATTCAAGCGCCGTGTTCAGAGGGGGTATTTTTGGATCTGGGAGGCTCTTCCTGAAGCATTCACTTTGAACTGAAATGTTTTTATTAATGCTTTCAAACGGAGATGAAAATGATGTGTTATCTCAGATGTCAGGTTTGATGAAACCAAAAATCCCACTGGTTCAACCTCTGCTCCCTCTGCTTTGTGTAGCTGAGTCGTAATGCAGTAATGATATTGTAGTACGCTCAGAGATGAATATAGAAACCCAAACTGGATTAACACACTGAACTGTTTATTCCAGCTGGGCTTTCACTGCTCACAGGAGCTTGTCTGAACTTCATTCATTAATGTGCTGCTAAAACAAGTCAATGGGTCTGAAATGTAAGTTTGGTCTTTCTATTTTCCCTCGCCTAAGCAAGCGTGCAAGTGTTCATTTCCTCCTGTAGAGTAATCCAAACACAAATCCTGGAGCAGCCAGGTTAATCTCTTTGGCAATTGAAGGTGGTCAATAGAATCCAAGGGAAGGGTGAACATATTGGATTGGGTGACAGAGATAAGCCGGGCCTCATTTTCTTTATCCCTTAATGAAGGGATGGATCAGCAGCGCTCTTATTTTGAGGACAGGGCTCTGAGCAAGCTGCTCCAGTGGAAGGTGTCCCTGCCCGTGGCAGGGATTGGAACTGGATGAGCTTTAAGGTCCCTTCCAACCCAAACCATTCTCTCATCACTTCACTAGTGCAGTCAGCCCAGCGGTGTGGGCAGCTCCTGGTGCTGGGGTGTGATTTGGGAGCAGCCGTGCATGTGCTTGGGTGATGCTTTTCCCTTCCCTGCAGATTTCACTGTTAATAAAGCTATTTTTAGCTTCCCCTTTCAGAACTCATGCAAGCATGGATTTCTGATCCCTCTCAAATGTATCTCGCTAGCAAGGCTGGAACGGGTTCTTACAGGGTGTACTGCATGAATATAAGAAACTTAGTTTTTCCTTAATAGCTCTTCAAATAACCCTTGCTTGGTAAGTGCTGAAACAAAGACATGTAAAGGTCTTTTTCCACAGGAGGAACATAAGTTAGAGGTCACAGGCAGAACATGAGGATTGCCTATGGAGCTAAAGGGATAAACATAAATGTCTGTCTGAACTTCTCTCTCCTCTTGATGCTCATGCATCACCAGTGGAAATAATGCAGCCTTTTCTGCAAGAAAGAGGTGAATAAGTCATCTGGGCTGTGCTGAAGAGTTATGTGAAGCTCTGCAAATTTTCATTTCTTTAAAGCAATATTGGATCTAACAGCTAAGCCTTTTCCTGGTTTAATAACAAGGGATCTTCCTGATGTTAAAGGCAGCATTAGAAACAGTGGGGCAGTTCACTTCCAGAGTTTTCCTGTGACCTTTGAAGTCTGCACTGAGACACACTTTGTATAAATAGATTAAAATAATACAGAAGGATGATGGTTGCTTCTTCAGTTTAGAAGCAAAAGGGCTTTCCTTAAGCAAACATGGCAAGTGTGTGCAGAAAGGTCAGCACACCGAGTCCACCAGCCGCTGCAGAGGCTGGTATTTAACCCCTAACCTGTTCCAAAGCTGAGCACCACTGCGAGGGGTGTAATCCCTTTGGCAGTGTCCCAGATGCATCCATACGGAGTTTGTCCATGTTTCTGTTCCTGCAAAGCACCTGATGGGAAGTCTGGTGTTGGGAGGGACAACATGGATTGGAGCCCTTCTTCCCCAGGCACAGAGAAGGGGTGCAAGTACAAGGGGAGTTGAGATCCGCACCAGCCCAGTCGCAGTTACCCCACCAAATGGGAGCCAGCCCTGTCGTGTGTTTTGGCTGCTCCATGGCCAAGGCACAGCATCTCCTAGGCTTTGCCCTCTGCGGAGAAGCTGCCTTAGGCTGTTTTGCCCCAGCTCTTTCAACCAAAGCAAAGCTCCACTGTCAGCGCCTGTGCAGTTCAGCTCAAGCAAATACTTAGGGTCTCTATGTTCATCTGCTGGGTAGGATTGACCAAGCTGGGACACCCCCTCACACACACAGTACAGCTTTGTCCCACTTGTCACCACTGCCCTTGTGCTGCCTGCACCAGTGAGTGAAGGCAGAGCACTGGGGAGCTGGTTGCAAGGGGCTTGTGCTTAAATTAACTTTGACTCTGTTTCCCTGCCATTAAACAAACTCTGTTAAAGCACCACTTAACAGTGGAGACTTCTAACAGCTTCTCTAGTAGGTGGCTGTGGCTTTAACTGCTGATTCGTAACCACAAGCTGGATGGAAGGTCACTGTGTTACGTGCTCCATGGGTTCTAAAAATGAACGCATGCAATGTCCTGTCAGTGTTTCTACGCAGGCATTGCGCAGAGGGGCAGGGCGTAAACATGGTCATAAAACCATCATAGCACCACACAGCTCAATGACAACAGATTGTCTAATTATGGAAGGCTCAAAGACATCCTCAAGAAGATACCAAGTGGAAATGTAGGTCTATGGACGGATCTGGAATGAATGCTGGGAGAAGTGGGTATTAATGGGTAGTGCAGAGGAAACTCGACTATAAAAAGATGGGGAAAAGGGGTTGTCTGTATAACCAGGGAACAGCTCAAACAGACCAAAAGGGAAACATAAAGTTGGAAATTGGGTAATAAATCTCTGCCCCCATCAAAGAGACAGTTCTATTGGAAAATAAAAATAACATCCTAGTATATAACGAAGTGGAATTTATGGTCCAATTAAACATGCACGACAACCCCCCCTCAGATATATTCCTTCCTACTTTAGGTAGAGTGCAGGGAGAGCACAGCATATCTGGGTGGGAAAGATGACTACTGGAAAAGAATAGCTTGCACATGCAGTTGATTTGAGGAGTTCTCCGTGCCCCCGAGCTGCTCTGCCAAGTCACAGGCTGCTCCAGGGCTGCTGCTTGCCCTCGCAGTCCTTTGCTCTGCACCACTTGAATGCTGCTCTGCTGCTCCCCTGAGGTTGAGAGACTGGAAAACAGAGCCCAGGGAAGAGATGGCCTCACCCATACCATGCCTTTGCTTGGGGTTGGCAGGATGGCTGCAAATGCGACAGGGCTCTGTGGGAATCCTGTAGATGAGATTTAAACCGAACTCATGAGCCATCAGGAGATGCAACGGGGGGCAGAGTTGAGGCTTGTACCTGTCCAGCATCAGCAGAAGAAGCTGTAACAGGGATCAGGAGCAGCCCTTTGGCTTTCATCCCCTAGAAGAAATGCTCAGTCATAACATTCATGTGGCTACAAACATAACAAAACCGCCCTCAGCTCAATGACAGCAGATTGGCTAATTATAGAGGCCACAAAGACATCTTTAAGCACCCTATAAAATGGAAGTGCAGAGCTGGCGATGGGTCTCTCACTCCCAAAGGAGATGGAAAAGGGGGAGGAACACTGATGTGCTGTACAGGAGGGCACCTTCCACTCTGTTGGTGGTGGTGCTGGCACTGGGGAGGAGAAAGAGGACTTCGTAGTGCTTCAGAGAGCAAAGAGAGCATCCATGTGTCTGTGGAGGGAGGGAAGGAGAAAAGCAAACACCGTTACTATCCCAAATGCTCCTGAAAACTCAGGACAGGCTCTGCATGAGCAGCAGAAGCCACGCTGGCCACACAAACCATCTGGAGCTCCCGTGGGGATTCAGGGAACTTCCTCAAATTGCTTTAGACACTTTCCACTCTCTGCGCTCGTTTTATGCGCAGAGTTCAGCGAGGCACCGTTTCCTATTTGAACACCACTTGTCACTTGTATTTGGGTCGGTTTTCTTCTCTCTGCCAATACTTCGTTCTTCTGCCTCTCGTGTCCTTCTCAATACCGGCTCTCAGCGCACGATGAGGGTGCACCACAGTGACAAGGTGATTGCTGATGAGTTCCTGCACCAGGGATGCGACTCAGCTGCCTGCCCCATTCCTTCCTCTCCATCAGAACTGCTGCCTTTCCCTGTGCTCTTCAGCAGCTCCTGTCCTGCTCCAGCCCTGCTGCAATGGCACAGCGGTGCCAGCAGCACCAGCTGGTGACCACATTCTGTCTGTCTGCTGCTTATCAGGAGTCAGGCCACAGACACTCACTGCAGCAGTGAATTATGATATAAAAATAAGCTCGGGCCTGATTATTGGCTTTGTCTGCTTTTTGCAAACAGATGCTCCATTGTTTGCTGAGTCTGTTCTCAAAATCCACAGACACGGACGTGGCGGTTTAGATGCGCAGGCACTCTTGTATCTTCGTTTTTAAAGTGCCCCCTTTAAAATGCCCACCAGATGCATTTTGTATGTCTGTTAACGCGACCTGCTCCCACAGGACACTGTATTTAGCAGTCCTCCAAGGCCGGAAGAGCTTTGCTTCCCAACTCGATCAGCAAAGTAGATCCTATCGCAACCCTGATCTAGAGAAAGCCTTTCCTCACTGATGCTCAGTGCCTCATCTCAAGGAAGGAGAGACTTTGTCATGCTGGAGCTGATCCCTGGCCCGGGCTGACAGTTTTGTTGTCGACAACATGAAACTGCTGAAGTAATGGTCACTAATCACTGATCATCGAATCAGAGAATAGTTACCATGCCATCTCCCCAGATAGAGAAGGCTGAACCCTTAAGAAGTTACCCAGTGCATGTTCTCTGCTCTCCTGGATGACCAAACGGGTATTTCTGGCCCCTATGTGGGCTTAATTAGCTCAAATCCCATGAAATACAGATCTTGGGTGAATACATGAGCTCACATGATAAAACTGGTTCATGTCAAACGTTCTGTCCCTTGTCTTTTTGAAGATCTAGGAAGCAAATTCATAAACCCCCCAGTTTTACATAGGGAGTGTTTCGAAATATATGCCTACAATAGTCGTTAAGCCCATGTTAGGTAGAGAAGAGCCCCTGCCTGTTGTTCCTGCTGTTTGTGACATTTCCAAACCTCAGCCTGGTCCTATCTACCAATATTGCAAGAGTGTGTCCTGAATAAAGGGATTTGGAGGAGCTCTGCAATAGTCAGCAATTTCAGCTCCCAGGGGTTCACAGGAGCAATATTCCCCATTTCCTTGTCATTTCAGGTTTCCTTTCTGAAGAAACTTAATGGAAAACTCAGCCCAAATTACTCTGTATTTGCCTCCCATCAGAGCAGAATTATACGATAGCTTTCACTTGGCTGCTTCCTGAAACCCTGTGCCTTAGTCAAGTACTCTTTTTGTACCACGAACTTCCTAAGCCCTTGCATCACCAGTGGGGTTTGATGGAGAGACAGCACTGATTGCTGCCTGAGAGCTTGGCCGCTGCCTAGGGATGACAAATGGCTTTGCTGTGGTGCTCGGTGCCAGGAGATGAGAAGAGTCTATCTGAATGGAAAGAGCCCACATAAGGAACACTGACCCAGGCTGGAGGTTGTCTGCTGATGATGTCAAATTTGAGTTTGTTCTCCTCCTAAAATAACCATAGCTCGCATTTTCTATGCGTTCTGGTGACAGACATCTCTTCCCTGAGTTCTTCAAAGGGAAAAGCTCCTTTTTCAGCCCTCGCTGAGGTCACTCAGGCTGCGGCACAACAACGCTACGTGGCTTTCAACAGCGTTTTCAATTAACACCAACATCTAAGGAGAGTACATAATCACAGGTATGCGGCTGCCACGGGACTCGGAGGAGATGCACGCTTCAAACGCCTTCAGAAACTCGGCTAAAATAAGCTTTATGTGCGTGTTAGTCTGATACGTGCTTTCTCACTTGCGCCTTTAGCCAAGGGGATGAGACTTAGTTAATTCTGCTGGAAGGATAAAGCACTTCTTTAGCCCAGAAGGACCGAGACTGATCCCAATAAACAACTGGGGAGTAGAGTGAGCAGCAGCAGGCACAGCCCAGCTCTGCCCAGCCCTGAGTGTGGTGTGCACTGGAGTAAAGCACCAGCGCAGAAGCTGTTGTGCATCGGGAGCCTGGTAAGCAGGCAGCAGGAGAGGACGATGTCCGCGGGTAGCTGAGACTTTGCTATCGTTATTAATTAGTAATATCTTGCTTTGTCCATGCATCACATGCAGCCCCAGCCCAGGCTTCCATCCATACCCTGTCAATCTTCCTCCTGTCTTTCGTCTTGACATCTCAGCCTGTGTTACTGCCTGGTTTAGGGTGTGAGGTTGGTGACCATAGGGAATCAGATCACTGACACCTCAGGTCAGCCCGGCCCTTACTTCTCAGCTGGGTTGTGTATACTTGCTGCTCTTTCTTCTGCATTAGTGCATCTTTATGATTGCATTTATATTCATGGGTTTAAAGTGTGCTTCAGACACTCAGCAGGGCACCTTGTTAGACAAGGTCATGCCCTGAAATGCTTTGAATCCATTATGCAAGTAGGATGGAGTGAGCCAGGGGGAGGGAAGGGAGGTGGGATGGGTGAGGAACAAAGGCTTGCATAGATAAAACTGAAGGGCTCATGTCTCCGTGTGCCCCAGGCTTCCTGTATCAGTCAGTGCCATTGGGGACTCCGCAGAGCCCCTTCTGTCTGCTCTTTCCTGCATCCAGACATGACCCTTGTGCTTCGGGAGGTCTGGCAGCAATCATCCCCTTTGTTTCTGCCCTTGGTCTGAAAGGGCTTAACTGAACTGAAGCACTTTAAATGATGTGCAGATCCGCAGTTACCTCTGAGCACCACTGATGGGTTCTTAAGTGTCAGGGAACAACTGGCTTGGAGGGGGGGATCTCTGGCTCCTTCAAATAGCCACAAATCACCTGAGTTTGGAGCCACTTTTGTGGCTCCTGATAACCAGGGAAAAAAGTCAGTGAAAATTTAACAGAGACCAGACTCTGGAAGCCATGAATTAGATCTGTGCCCTAGACAAGCAAGTAAGGAATCATAGAACCACAGAGTGGTTTGGGTTGGAAGGGACCCTAAAGCTCATCCAGTTCCAAACCCCTGCCACGGGTCAGGGCACCTTCCACTACAGCAGCTTGCTCCAGGCCCTATCCTATTGATTCCTTTGCATTTTGTAGGATTTCACCTCTTCTCCTGCCTAGCCATGGGTATTTTATCAGGATGTCTTCAGTTTTTCTTACAACTTTTCTACTCAGCATCACTCCTCATTATCTTTATTGGTACCAATTTCATGTTTTTCCTTCCTGCTTTTTTTTTTTTTTCGTGTTTCATTTCTAGCTTTCAATTTTATTGGCTTCAGCTCAGCACTAACCCGGGATGGGCTCTTGGCCAAAGCCATCATCTCTGATTTGCCAAAGAAAATATATCTCCATTTTCTGGTCTATTCTATGGTCGCAGTGTCCCCTCCTGCTGGTGAGGAGCTGCTGCCGGGTCCCTGGTGCCAGAATCTGTTCAGAACCAGGACGTTACTTAGATTAAACATCTGATGTGCTGCATCTCAAAGAGCATCCTCAGAGCATCAGCTGTGACCCAGCTTTGTTTGGAATGGACAGAATCTGAGTGCTGCACTGCACTGAAGGGGGTTTTCAGCTCCTTTTGGGCAAGGTCTTTTCCTGGTGTGCTCATCCTTTGCTCCAGAGCCCAAACACAGGTTGGAGGAGTAGGAAGATGCTTCCTCATTGACACAAAGAAGCAGCCGGCACTGTGGCTCCGGAGCACCTTATCCAGTCCCTTCTGGACAGGTTTTCCCTCTGGTCAGATAGGAATGGAGCCAGCCCAGCCTGTGCCCACCCTCAGTGTCTCACCAGCCTGGCCCCAAGTTCTGCAGGTGTCAGGATGAATCCTTCAGAGCTGTTTGCCCCATCCCTGTAGAGCAGCAGCCCTGTGGCATTGGGCTCTGTGGCTGGGGAGGAGGAGGAGAGGGAATGGGAAAAGGCAGAGCTGTCGGCAGAGCCTGGCTTAGGGAACATGGCTGGTGCACAGAGTGGCACCCGCAGCAGATGTGCTCCTGCCAAGCAGCATCAGCAGGGTTTTGCTAATGGGAATTATCAGTGCTTTCATCTGCGCTGCTGCTGGAAGTGCTGCGTGATTCCCAGTGCTCTGCAGCCAGGGAGTGGATGTGCACCCAGTAAGGAGCCACAGCCTGCAGCAAGAGCTATCCCTGTGCTGGTGCCACTGGGGTCCAGCTCCCCAGGTCCTCTTCAGACCCACTCCTGCGTTAGTGGAGGGTTGCAAAGCATCTACAAAAGCATCTGTTGGGGTCCAATTTCTCCTCTCTTGAAACTCCTCCAGGATGCCTACAGCATCTCCCGCTATTTAGTGGGAGCTGCAGAAAGCTTTTCAACAACCATGGTGAATTCCAAGTATTGGGCTTTAAAACCAGCGGTCACAGGGGTTCTGCTGTACCTGGCTAAGAGAAAGCTCCATTTTCCCTGCTCTCTGCCAGCTCACTCCAGCAGTGCTGTTCTGAACAGCCCAGCAGTTCCTCGAATCTTGGGCACAGGCGGAGATTGCGGTGTTTTTAAGACATAATGAAAAGGTAATTTTCCCAGCCTCCCTGCAATCTTCATCATTGGGGAGGTATTTTGTGCAATTTGCAGTACTAGCCATAATCATGCTCCCAGAGATGAGAGCCTGCTGCTGCGCTGCCAGGGCTGCTTTGAACCCTGAGATGCTTTGGGCCCCCTGAGTACAGGGAATAAGAAGTGAGTAGAGCCATAGAGGTGCCTTCTCTGCTGGAGCTGCTCATGGCTGAAGCTCCATCGCTGAGCACAGTGTGTTATCTAGGTTGGCCTAACACCCAGATTGGAATCTCTGCTCACGAGATGAGAAGCTTAAAAAACCCCACTAGAGATCAAAGGGGAATGAATCCCTGGAATGTGTTAGCACACAGAACATATGTCCTGTGAAGGGGATGCAACATGTCCCTGGCGACATGCTACAGTCTGTTCGCTCTTCTGCCATGCTGTTGCTTCAGGGGAGGAAGCTGCAGCACTGATATGATGGTGATGGTCAGGATTTTGGCAGGATTAGTTGCAGTGCAATGAAGGGAGCACAAGGTTCATACGGCATCCAGTGCATTAGCCTTTGAAAACGTGGGGCTGCTTGGAAAAGCTTCTGGATTGCTCTCGCTTTGCCTGTGATGCATCTGCTGAAGCCAAGGCTGAAGGGGGGGAAGTGGAACTCTGAACACAGGGAGAAGGGCTGATATACCAAGAGCCTGAGGCTCATGGAAGATGATGCTTCAGAGGTGTGGGACAAGAACCAAGACAAGCTGGGAGGACCATGTTGCTGTGTCTGTGTGCAGATACACGGGGTATTAACATCAGGACAATGCTCCCAACAGCAGCTCTTTGGCATGAGAGCTCCCGGCAGTGAAGCAGGTCACAGTGAGCTCCATCTACTGACACAGCAGCACTGCCATACAGTCAAGGGCAGTGCTGGCTTGAAGGAGGCTGCCTTTCACTCCCCAACTGCTTGTACCGCAGCGGTGGGATGCTGAGGCGTAGCGCTCAGAGTAGCACAGAGTCTGTAATGCACTTGCAGCAGCAGCTGATGGAAGAGAAGCTCAAAGTCGTGCTACTGGGGAGAGCAGAGCAGCACAGGAGCCTGGGCAGCAGCCTCTGTGGTGCTCCTGGAATAAAACCATGCCTCATGTGCTACGTGCCAGGAGCCATTATCCAGAAAGCAAATCACCTACAGGAAGGACTGTGAGGAGAGCACAGCTCGGAGATGGGGGGGTGGTCTGCAGCAGCTAATCTGCAATCATTCACTTAATCAGGACGTGTCTGTCACAGCCTTGTGTTCTAGTGTTAGTGATACCTGTTTGGAGGCAATAGGATGCAAACAAGCTGTAATGCTCAATCAGATGATGCTGGTGGTTTCAAGGAAAACAGAAGTGGAAATGTCAAACCTGTTCAGCTTTGGAGTGCTTTCACCAGGACGTGGGCAGGAGGGACTCCAGGAGGTGGGTTAAAAATAGGAGCCAGAGGGAAATTGCTCTCCCAGTGGTGACGTTCTGGTGTTGATGCCCCGCTGAAGCACTGCTTGCTCTGCTTTTTATAGCTCACCAAAGGGGAGAAAATACAAATCATGCGATGCTTAATGTATGAACCCACTCAAAGAGCAGGGGCTCAAAGCTCAGCTCAGTCATCTCAAGTTCAGCTTTGACAGTGTCTGTGTCGGAGCTCTGCGTGCCTGAACAAAGAGGCAGAAGAGGGTGCGGGAAGCACAGTCTGTTGTCCAAGCCCTGCGGTCTCTTAGCAGCGTTTTACCCTGTGCAAGGGCAGCGTGGGGCACTTACACCTCACAAAGGTGGTTTCTTACCCCTTTTTTGCACCTCTTGAGTTCAGCTCTCTACTTCAGTGTGCAGCAGAAGAGGAGGTCAGCTGCCTGTGCTGCCTCCATGTGCTGCTCAGCTCTGCTGTAGCATCTCTGCTGAAGCACAGCACAAGCTGGAAAGAAAGCTGAAAGGCCTTAAAGTATGGGAGGAGCAATGAATGCTCGGGGTTGTCTCAAGAGCTTCAGCAGTTTCCCCTCTATGAGGGCACTGTGCACTGAAGAGATCAGGAAAGCATTACTGATGGGGGTTTTAGCTGGCTTGTTGCAGTTAAAAGGTATTTCTTGGCTGCGTGTAACTTAGACTTTTGCTTGACTAAAACATTTCTATTGGATAGTATAAGTCTTTTCTTGTGTTTATTCATATGTAAGGCTTTGGTTTATAGTATGTGGTATAGGAGACAGCATTACTAGTAAGGTACTTGTTATATTGAGCACTGCACAGAGACTGATCTTCCTCCCTCTGGTCCCTCCAGCAGCCCCCAGCCGCTGGCTTTGCACCAGGGACAGGGAGTGAAGCATCTAGCGCAGGAGTCCTGTCCCTTCTCCCTTCCTCCTGGTCCCTGCATAGGGACATCTTCTTCTGCCACCACAGTGCGATTGCTCCATTGTGCCAAGGAGGGGTTTGGCAGGACTGCGGTGATGGCTCTGCCAAGGGCTGTTTGGCAGCCATGGTGCTGATCGGCTGGGAGAGCAGATATCAGGTCTGCAATATGGCCCAGCTCAGACTGGTGAGCAAACAAACTGTTGAGCCGCCCTGTTTCTTGCTCAGCTTGTTGCATCTCTCCTTTGTCCCCATGCTGGTGCCTGGCAGTTGCCTTGGTGATGTGGGCATCTGTGGTTGCTCGTGCAGTCACCAGCATCCCCGCTCCAGCCCTGCCCTTGAACCCAGCACCTCCACCAAGGTTTGTGTCAGCTCGGGGGAAGCTTCTTTCAAGGCTGCCAGGATGTCCTGATGGTTACCGCTGCTCTGTTAACATAGAAGTGATCTGTTCTAAGTCTGCAAATCATAGAACCCCAGCTTGGTTTGGGTTGAAGGAACCTTAAAGCTCATCCAGCCCCAACCCCTGCCGTGGGCAGGGACCCCTTCCACTGGAGCAGCTTGCTCCAAGTCCCGGTGTCCAACCTGGCCTTGAGCACTGCCAGGGATGGGGCAGCCACAGCTCCTCTATATCTCTATATAGATTAATCCATATGTCCTGCCACAGGCTGAGGGCTCTCATGGTCACTGCCCTGTTCTCTGTATCCCACCATCCAAGGCTTATGAACCATGAGGGACAGGGCAGAGGACAAAACTGATGCCTTCCCAGTGCCAGGGTCAGTGAGGAGCGGATCTGCCCGGTTCTCCCTGTGCTGAACTGACAACTGGAATACAGCACTTTGGGAAGTCTGAAGGAAGGGGAAATTTTGTCATGTGCCATATGCTGTCCCTCTGTACCTGTGCTCCAGCCACTCTTTCCTCCGTCTGCATCCTGAGGCTCCCATGCTCCTCCTCCTTCCGCATCCTTTATCTTTCTCAGCTATGTACAACATCAGAAGCTTTTCACAGCCACGACTGCCTTTTGCCTGTGTTTGTAAAGCCCTTCTTGCGATAGGGCCCTTTTGATGCTGGAGCACAACCACAGCTCTGCCAAAGGTGGTCCCTGATCCTTCATCTTGGCTGCTCTCAGAGCCATCCCTCCCTCTGCTCCATGCTCCCGGTACAGGCAGCAGCGGGAGCGAGCTGCACGTGGTGTAATCAAAGCAGCAAACAGACAAGGAGACAGCAAATACACTGAGCAGTGCAAAGGGCAGAGATAAAGACTCTGATCCAGATGTTCGGGTGTAAGACTAGAACATAAACAGCTCGCTGGTGCCTGTGAGTGAATGGCAGCTCAGCAGCCAGGCGAGCAGAGCTGATGGGCAGTGACAGCTCCCCTCATCATCTTTTCAATTACCCGCTCAACGGTGGACCTCATGGGCGGCAGAGAAGTCACTGCCCCTTATAGAAAGTGGCTGATGGAACGGCAGTCCCGTCCCTTGGAAAAGGTGAGGGAAAAAGATCAGTTTAGGAGGGTTCTAATCCTCATTCAATCCCTGCATCAGTGCTGGTTGCTCTCTTGCTGCGCGAGGGATAGAGCACTGTGACTGGGTGCTGTATCCATGCTGGTCCTTCCCGAGCACCTGGAGCCAAGGATTTCCATCCTGCCAGTGGGAAAGAGCTTTCCCAGTGGAGCAGGCAGAGTTCATATTAATACAGACACGTGCAAAGGTTGCTTCCCTGCTGCCTGCGTGCAGGAAAAGAGCCACAGTGAAGAGCCGACTCTGGCTACCCAGAGGTAGCGGCGCATCTTTGAGCCAGATAAAAAGCATCTGCTTTATGCAGAAATCCCAAAGGAGAACAAAGCCTTGGCCCCTCTCTCCATGCAGGAAAATGGAGTTGGATGCAACCCCCTGGAGAGAGGAACAGCAGAGGTGGATTCCAAGGGCTGGCAATAGCGAAGCAGGGAAACGAAAACTTGGGTCACATAAAAAGTCGTAACGTTCACCTTATAAAACACACAAACTCCGTGATTTAAAGGGGGAAAAACTACTATTTGTTTCCAAATTTACAGGCAATAACACTTGATTTAGATCCCTGTCTGCCTCCTGTATAGACTGCAGTATAATTTAAAGGACAATAAAGTCTGGGACCATAATACCATCGCCGCAATAAATCAGGCTGGCTACCACTACTCTGAACAGAAATTATTAATCTGTGTTCCAAATGATATGCCTGTATATTGCTTATTGGAGCTGTTTATGCAGCAAGCTGAGATAGCACTTTCCCCCATTGTTATTTTTTACTTTTGCAATGAAATATCGTCTCCTTCTACCAAAGGGGCATTTATTACCCATTATATATGGGGGCAGCCGCGTGTGTTGCAGAAAGCAGCTAATATGAGAAGCCAGCTTTATGGCTTATCACTGCGCTGTTCGTTTCTAGGATGTTCTCAAAGCTGAGGGCCACTAACTCATCCCCAGATGGTGGGACCACAGTACTGGTGTGCACCAACTCATCGGGGTTGCTGCATGATTCAGGGGCAGGTTGGATGGGGCTTGGAGCAAGCTGCTCTAGTGGAAGGTGTCCCTGCCCGTGGCAGGGGTTGGAACTGGATGAGCTTTAAGGTCACTCTCAACCCAAACCAGTCTGGGATTTTATGGTTAGGAACAGGAAGGTGCCGTTCAGAGTCTTCCTGCAGCCAGGCACTGGGGAATGCTGCTATTGCTGCTCCCAGCACCAACTGCTTCCCCTGGGAATGCCCTGGACCCGTTCTCTCCCAGCCACACCATTTCCCAGGGGGCCTCAGGGTACGTTCATACCTTTATGATTGGAGACCATTGGCAGTTTTGGCATATTTATAGCACTAAATTTCACTTTAAAAAAGCAGAATTCCGCTTTTATAAATTCAGTGTGGTTTTGGTTTTGTTTTAATAACACAAGGGAGGGAGGAAAGTGTTAAGTTTTGGAGGGGAAAACTCTACATTCACATGGTAAAACTACATTAGAAACCTGATCAACCTCTAACTGGTTTTCCAGAGGTGTTTTAGGCTGGTGTGCTGATGCACTACCGGATGTGGAGAGCCTGTAGCAAGTTTCTGTCCCAGCCCAGGCATGCTGTCTGGTGTAACAAAGGGAGCCCACATCCCAACAGGAGCGAGAGGTCCTCGGGATTTATCCCAAGCGTGGCTCTGCAGAGCCGCTGCCAGACACACACTGATCATCTTCTGATTGCGAGCTGACGGTTGACAGTCTGAGCAAGGGAGTGATTCACCCGGAGCAACAAAAGCAAGAATGAGACTTTTCAATTTGCTTCCCTTGGGATAGAGTCCAATTCAGCGCAGTGATTTGTGCTCCCGGCTGGAGGCCTTCAAAAGGCAGCAGGATGAGCATCGCTGCAGACATCTCCTTTTCTTCTTTGTGGAATCACATTGGTCCCAATCACTGGGAATTTCCTCATCGCTCCAGCCTGAGCTGAACATAAAAAGCCATCCCAGAGAGCATGCAGGAAACTGGGCTGCCTTTTCAAACCTTTTCCCAGTAACTGAAGCAATGGACTGAAAATCCATGATAGCTGCTAAGACTGGGGACCGTTCTTGCATCCTTACCAAGATCTCATTTTGCAAGGTCTACCTTCCTCTAATAACAGTGACTAGAATTGTATTTGCTGTTAAGGAATGAGATTGGCCCTCGAGCACAGAACACCCCCCTTGGTGTCTTAATCTGAATGCAGAATCCTGTGAACTTCATGTTTAACATCAGCAGAATTCCCAGCTCCTCTGGAATCCTTGGGATTTCATGAGAGGAGAAGGCACTGCTGGCACAGGCAAACCCACTCACAGCTACACTCAGGATTTTGCCTACATTCCTAAGGGTTTAGCATCAGTTTCATTGGCAAGAGCGATCTGTTTTCATCTGGAGTAAAACATTAAGATGTTAACACGATTTCAATATAGTCCTCTGGACTGCTTAGAAAAAGTTGTGTTTTTAATAAAGCACAATATATTTGTTAAACAAATAGCATATTTGAAAAGATGGATAACATTGCGGCCTCCCACATTGTCTGCAAACCACATTCTGTCTCCAGCTAAGGCCTGGAAGTTACATTTGTACAGAATGAAATATTCAGCACTGAAATTCTCCCCAGGAATGTCCCCATCTGCTGCTCGGTTTCTCGTTCATGCTCATTATGAGCTATATCTGAGCAGAAATAAATAATAGATTTTCTTTAAGGAAGCAGAAGTAGAATTTAATGAGTGTTTGGTGTCGGGGTGTGTTTTCCCCTTTGAAGCTGCAGTAACCTTAATGCATCCTGAGCCCTGGGCACCATCCTCCTCCTCTCCAGCAGAACTGCAGCACCGGCTGCCCAGGCATCTCCTTGCATTTAGTCCACAAAGCATCTCACAATGGGACAGGCAGGGACCCCTTCCACTGGAGCAGCTTGCTCCAAGCCCCATCCAACCTGGCCTTGAGCGGAGCCAGGGATGGGGCAGCCACAGCTTCTCTGGGCAACCTCCCTGCATATGGCAGGGGATTGGAACGAGGTGATCTTTAAGGTCCCTTCCAACTCAACCCAACCCATTCTATGATCACCTCACCCATTACACGCCAGTTGTGGGTGCATTAAACACACTCCCTTGCTCAACAGGGATTTTATTCCTTTCTGGTGTCTCCTAACGGCTACAGTAATACCAATAGGAGAGTGCCAGGAGTAACATCTCCTACACAAGGCCTCGCATCCCCCCAGCAAATCCATTCCCTGCCTCAGCCCGGGTGTTGCAGTAGAGCTGCACCACGGCACAGTGACCCCCATCCCTGTTGCTCCAGATTGGTGCATTTTCTCTCTTACTGGAAGCAAATCTATCCCTAATAGTGGCAATTGCTGCAGAACTGTTAATGAAACACTTTACAACCGCAGAGTAGGAAGAAATCTGTTACTATAAATTGTGTTTCAATTTCCTTATTGCCAATTAGACTGAGTGAGTCAAACAGGTCATATTTGTATTCAGCTCCTCAGGAACAAGCTTTCGCAAGGAAAATACCAAGAGCAAGAGCTCTTTCATTGTTTATTTTGCCTTTCTTGAGGGAAAGGGGCAGTGCTCACGAACAGCGAGTGGGAAAGGTCTGCTCAGGGATGAGATGGCCAGGGTGTCTCTCCGTATCCACCCTTTAACAGTGGATTTCTTTGCCCATAGTCCTAAATATCCCCGTTCTTAAACAGGGAACCTCTTCCAGCATTAAATAGTCTTGCCTCTAGGAAGATTTTCTTCCTCCATAATTTATAGCCCATGTGCTTCCCGTTATCGGGTGGGTTTGAAAATCTCCAGAAAGGCGTCTTGTTGATGGCAGATTTTGAAGTTAAGCACAAATCCTGTTTGCACCTCTTTAGGCGATAAGAACTTCCTGAGAAGGAGAAGTGAGAGCCACAAATGTCAAGATTAGAAGATCCCCGTAAATGAGGTTTGATTCATCCTCCAGTCGTTCTTGGAAGAAATGCATTGAGCTCTACTCCAGAGTTTGCTGTTCGTGAGGTTTTCGGAGGAAATCTTGAAACACTTAAAATCTGTGGTTCTGGTAGAAACCGTAGGTCAAATGGGTGTGCTGAAAGAAGGACTTTTGGGTTTGTCACCTAGGCAACAAGCTCCTTTGATTTAAAAAACCCCACATATTCCTGATGTGGAGATGAACGGTAACTGTGTGGTACAACAAGTTGGGATGCCTCAGCAGGCAAGGTCTGTGCGAGTGCCTCATCACCTTCCGCTCGATGACAGTGGAGATGAAAGCTTTGTCTGTTCATATAGAGGAATATTTCACTCCTCCTCACATCTGTTTTCCCCAATTTATCCCAATTGACAATGGAATTAACAGATACAAGGGCAAGCACAAATCTGTCTTAAAGCGCTTTCCAAGCCCGCAGATTCAGCCCTGTCCCTTTCGATCAGCTTTTCGGGTGTCTCTCAGTTAATTGCTTTCTGACAGCCTCTGTGGGATGAGGCAGAGGAAGGACTGAGGCAGAAAGCAAAGGGTGTAAATTATTCAGAGATGTCATGCATTCCTCCAGGGGCCCAAGTGACGTCCGCTCCTGAACAAGAACTCAGAAGACCCAGAGAAAACTTGGGAGTAAGTTCAAGCCCTGCTGAGATATCCCAGTCTAGGCTGGTGGTGTGTCCATTAGCAGGTCTTTGTAGAGGGGCTCTGGCTGAAACAGCACAGGCACACATCACACTTCGTGTATACTTAAAGGATGCTTCTCTGCATCACCCATCTTTCCCTAAGCCCCAACACTTTCAGGTGCAATCTACCTTCATGGGACCATAGAATGGGGAGGAAGCTCTGTGAGAGGGAGGGAGCTGGCTTACCTGGGTCACTTCCAACTGAGCTGCTACAGCTCAGGGCCCTCATTGACTTAGAGGAGGGGTTGGAGTTCCTCATGGGGCCATTCCTGGTGACAATACACAGGAGGAAGGATTTTAAATGGAAGTGTCTAGAGAAGAAAGGGATGGAGAGGAGAACTGGAGAGCCTGGAAGGATGGGGACTGGGACTGCAGGGTGCCGGCTGAGCACCCAGCTCTACCCAGCTCACTGCTGCGTACTGGTATGGACCAAAAGGATCCAAAGCCATCACTCAGTAAAGCAAAGGCAGGAGGTGAGCTGGCCAGGCTGGCAAGGGAGGAGGAAGAGTGGAGGGATAGGAGGGAGCCGCGCTGCTGCTCGACACGAGTCTCTGCACGTTTCAGTAGCCAGGTAGGGGCAGACTCCACACCTCATCTTTTATGGGTCATCCGGTGAAGCCGGTGCAGGGCAGTGCTCCCTCTCCCAGCACAGACTCGTGCATTATGTCTTTGTTATGCTAATGGCCCAGCCTGCACAATTTATATAGCACTTCCAGAAAAATTAAGTATGTTCATTGACACAGTGAAATGTTTTCACCCTCCATGTAACCTTCACAGTTTCTGTACAAAATCTATCAGTCAGTAAACTATTCATCTGCGAATGCTTACCAATTATTATGCTAATGTATTACAATACATTACAGTGAATTCTTTTTAAATGCCAGGAAATGCAGCTGTCTGGCAACCTACCTCGCCTGTATTATGGAGCTATCAATAAACAGCAGAGCATTTGCAACTGGATTCTGACTGCTTTGTCAGAACTCTGCGAAAGAATTCTTATCATTTAATATGATGAAGAAATTCAGGAATGAAAGTGGTGTAATGTATTCTCCATGCAGTTGGACTCGGGAACAGCACAGAAATACAAAGTAGATGGCTGTTGTGTGGCTTTGCACGGAGCCAACTTGTGCACGAACGGTAGGGCAACAGGGAGAGCACTGTATGTCCATAGGAGCCAGTACATGTGTCCATGCTATGACGTTTAACTGCTCTGTAAGTCACACCTCTTTTGTGGTACTGAGTGGTACTAAAACTTAGACTAGCATACGTAGGCTGCACATGGAGATACTAGGTTGTATATGGAGTATAGTGTATTAAGAGTTCACACTGAGCTGGCTCCTTCTGCAGATCATAGGAACTGCTCCCATGTACCAAAAGGAGCTCTCTCTTCTGTTGCCTGACAAAGGAAACATTCAATAGTAATATCAATTTGGTGCTCTAAATCACTGAGGAATGCTATGATAATGATCCTAATTCATCCAGACGGAATAGCTCTTGCTGAAAGGATGAAGCTGCTTAGTCTGTGCATTTAAATTTCCCTGCATGTGTAACACACTGCCCGTGCTGGGAGGTGTGTGCAGAACAGCGCCGGAGCCGCTTTCCCTCGCTGGAGAACACGTGCAGGTCCCCACAGCAGCATCTCGCAGCACTTGGCGGGCACGTAGGCTTGCAGGGATGTACATACTCGGTATTTTTAAACATTTGCAATTGCATAATACTTTAATGAATTCATTTCTTCCTCTGTAGCACGACACAGAATGCTGGAGAGAGACTGTGCATACATTAGTGGTGCAGAAAGATGCTCGGCTCCAAGGGGGCCCCTGACAATCAGGCTGACAAGCCCGAACCCTTTGGTGCATGTCCCTCAAGGACGCTGCTTGTCCCATAGGACAGGCCAAGCCTGGCTGCACACTGGGCTCTGTCAGATAAGATAATCCCTTCTTTGGAAGCCATAGAAATCTTCATTTTCTCAAAGGAGGTAGTGCCCAGGGCTACAAGATGCTGCCAGACCTGAGGTCATAGAATCCCGGAATGGTTTGGGTTGAAGCGACCTTAAAGCTCATCCAGTTCCAACCCCTGCCATGGGCAGGGACCCCTTCCACTGGAGCAGCTTGCTCCAAGCCCCTGTGTCCAACCTGGCCTTGAGCACTGCCAGGGATGGGGCAGCCACAGCTTCTCTGGGCACCCTGTGCCAGCGTTGCCATGCTGCTGCGGATGCAGATGGGGAGTGTGGGAGCAGAAAACCCATAGAAGTGGAACGCAGCAAGTAATTATTTCATGGTCAACTACTGTTTAAGCAGGACTCACATCATTATATCAGGTTTAACAGCAATTAAGTCATATCTGATGGCATAAAGGTATAACCTCTACTTACCTTAAATGATTATAATACTAATCCCCACACCTCTAGGAGGGGATTTGATACATAAATATAGAACCACCTTTGTATAATGAGCTCAGGAGCTACCCGGCATTTCCAAGTTAAGGTGGGTTGTCTCAGTGTGGCAGATGTTCGGGAATTCTTAATGGGAATGCGAAGAGAAATAACTGCAGCTAGAGGCATCCATCAAACCCTCTGTGCTTCCTGGAGTTGTCTTTTCTCAGAAGCTAATATCCATGAATTTGGTTATTAGAGTCATAATGTTATAATTATTTCATTTAATACTCTAATTATCCCTTGGGATTAATCCTGACCAGAGCAGCAATGTCTGTGAGGCTGGAAGGCATGTTCCAAGAGATTTTTGCATTATGAATGTTAATTTGAGTTAACAAGTGTGATAGCTGGAGGAAAAGAAACCAACGAGCAGGAGGACTCCTCGCTCCTGAGCGAGCGCAAGGTCTTTTCCTGCCCTTTATTCCTAGGAACAGAGCCAGTGAGCCAGAGTTTCTGCTGGTGTGGATCCTGATCCTTCAGTGTAGTGTTGGAAAACCAGGGTCTATGTGTGGAGCTGGTTCAGAACGCACGGTGGGATGGAGGTGAGGTGGGAATGGCTCTGGACAGAACTGTGCCCAAGTCCTTTTGACAAGGGACGTAGGGACAGAACAAGGGGAATGGCTTTAACCTGCCAGAGGGGAGATTGAGATGAGCTCTTAGGCACCTGTGAGGGTGCTGAGGTGCTGGCACAGGGTGCTCAGAGAAGACTGGGGAAGCAGTAAAAGGATACCAGGATGCGAGCAGGTAACCGACCTGCCTCTGGGAGAGCGCTTGTTCAAAGCCATCCTTACCTACCCGCTGGCACAGGGAGGAAGGGCTGGCCAGGGTCTGCTTTGGTTATAACGCAAGTTCCCAGTGACAGACAAATCACCCAGATTTACTGAAGAGAATAAACCACGTGCGAACACAAACTCGCTTCTGCTTTAAACAAAGGAACCCCGGCAGTGTCTGACTCGCAGGGGTTTGCAAATGCTGCTCTTGAAATGCTTCTTCAGGTGCTCTCAAACCTAAGTCGGTCTCTCTAGCGCAAGCTACTCCGGTGATGCAGGGATGGAGCTGGCTCTCTAAAAGCTGTCTCATTGTAGGTACTGATATGTAAAAGATTGAGCCAAATGCGGCAAAGCCTCCTGTACAGCCTGGAGTGAAACAGAGCTCAGGCAGAACCTCCTGAGGGTGTCTCTGGATGGCTGAGGGCAAACAGGGAATCGCCCGGGGCTGTATTATAGGTAGGAAAATTAATGTTACCTGGTTTCTTCCCTACTAGTCCGCAGCCCACATATTTGCTCCCGATTTAGCTCACCTTGTGGTAACTCCACACCTTCTGAATGTGCCGCCTTTGCCCTGTTATCTGCACTAAGCCCGATTGCTGGCATGCAGCACATGGGAGCACCTCGAGCTACCAGGGCAGGACAGGTAGGCAGTGGGCACACGTGCAGCAGCAGCAGCAGGAGGGGATGGAGGAGCCCCAGGAGCACGGCAGTGCCCAGCACCCCAACAGGAGCCATCCCGCAGGCTGCTCATGCACTGATTTAGTGCCCGAGCTCAGTCTCCTCCTCCAGCGTAAGCCCCATTCACAGAGCAGCGAATGTCGGTAAAGCCAAGTCCCTTTTCCATGCCTCCGGCTGCCAATTCCTCATTTCCAGCACAACAGCCTGCCCTTAATTCAGCAGTTAGGGGCTTGTTGGAGGAAATAATGCAGCAGTGCTCTTAGTGGGAGTCTCAAAACCAGCGTTCTAAGGGACAGGAGGAAGTGAATGTGAGAACGGGGTGTGTACAAGCCTCTGTCACTGCGCATCCTTGAAGGGCTGGTATTAACACCTGGTCAAGAGCAAGATCTTTATAGATAGTTATAAAAAGCATCCAGGACGATATTGAAGAGCATGGAAATAGTGTGATTAATAGGATGTCTCCTTGAAATGGTTCTGAAGTGCGTGAAGTGTTACTTTTACTGCAGTGCACTTTTCCATCGCAAAGTGAAAATCAAAGTGCAGAACAACACCAAACGCAGAGAGCCTCCCTACATGGAATAATGAGGCCATAAAACCAAACAATAAAGTTAAATAATTTACCATAAATATCTAAAGCTCTGAAATGATTCTCTACATTAACTGCCTATGTTTCAAATGATCTTTGCATTCACCATGTCACAGATGGCAACATCAGACAAGAGAGTCCTTGACGAAATCTCGCTGTAATTATTCTTTCCACAGCTGCAGTTATTTTAATGCCTTTTCAGTTAAGCTGAAAGAGACGCACACATTTTATAAATAAGGGCTTTTAACCAGTTGGACAATGGAGCGTTTGAAACGTAGAGTGTGGAAAAAAAAAAGCCAACCCCAAAACTTTGCCTGCATCTCGAAACCTGGGAGAGCAGCAGGCTCGGAGCAGGGACACAACTGCTCTTGCCACAGCAATGCTTAGCAATTAAAGCTAAAATGATGCTGATTGGAATGGCCTCAGATAACTGCTCCCGGTGGCTCTGGGAGCTGCTCAGACTGTCTGACAATCGGTCTTATTTTGGCTTTTGGCTCCCAGCTCGGAAGAGCCCTTTCTCCATTGAGGAATTGCCCCTTGAGGGCAGGCGGGAGCTCTGGGACTGGCTGCCAGGAGGAAAATACAGCTTGGAGGAGGTCAAGGTTAAACGCTGCTCAAGAGTGAAGTCTTCAGCTGCAGACAAGTTTGGTTGGCTCCTCTTATTTGTTTTGGATTTTCCCAAAGTGCTTTAGATTGTATGTCCTTCCCCCTAAGGAACGCCATGGAACATGCCTCTCCTATCCCCGGCTGATCCTAGGGAACTGTGCACTGCATTGGCAGAGCCTGGGCTGAGGCTGCCCAGGTAACAAGGATGAAGCGCCCTGGCAGAGGCTGTGTTCCTGGGTCTCCTCAAACCCAGCTGCTCAGCCAGATGGTTCAAGGATCCTCCCCAGTACTTGGTTATACTCCCTCTTACCGCTGTTCCCATTTCTTTATCACATGGTCAATACCTCGCCCTCCCTGCCATGGGGGTGATTCAGCTTTAACGGCTTTAACCTGCCCGAGGGGAGACTGAGATGAGCTCTTAGGCAGAAGCTCTTCCCTGTGAGGGTGCTGAGGCGCTGGCACAGGGTGCCCAGAGAAGCTGTGGCTGCCCCATCCCTGGCAGTGCTCAAGGCCAGGTTGGACACAGGGGCTTGGAGCAAGCTGCTCCAGTGGAAGGGGTCCCTGCCCGTGGCAGGGGTTGGAGCTGGAGGAGCTTTAAGGTCCCTGCAACCCAAACCATCCAAGGATTATCAGCACCAGTGGAAAACTGGTCTGGTTTAGCTCCTGACCAGGAGAAGTCAGGCTGGGTGTGTAACTGTTGTCTGTGTTGACTCAAAGCATGGGAAGAGATTCCTGCTCCTGCCTGTCTGTATCTGGGAGCATCAATGACGGCAGTGCAGAAACTCCTCTATAGGCAAGGATTCCTTTTTACAAGCTGCTGAGAAATTCCTGTAACTGTTGGGTTTGGGGGGGTTCTCACTGCTTGGCAGGGGATGGAGCTGGATGAGCTGTAAGGTCCCTTCCCACCCAAACCATGCTGTATTCAAACCATTCTATGATTCCACTCAGAACCCCCCCCCCCCCAAAATATTCAGGCTCCTAAACAAAAGCAGGCCCTTTTCCAAGTGATCCTGTGCCTTGTGACTTTGATCTGCTCAGAGGAGTCAGGGGGTCTGGGATATACCTAAGGACACAGCGAGGCTCTCCTGACAGCAATGAAGACCTGAGCTGAAGCACCAAAACCGTGGTTCCTGCAGGAGTTGTGGAAGCACGGCAGAGCATGGCAGGACTGTGTGACCTTCACCCCTGCTTGTAAACCTCTTGCAAGCCCTCAAAACACCTCTCCCCTAAATCTGTGTGCTCAGGAGCCTGAATAAGAGGCCCTATTTTCTTAAAGCTCTGAACACTCAAGAGCTCTTGTGAAAAACAAAAGGAGCTGAATCCTCTCGAAGGGAAGTTCTCCCTGCTCCCAGCAAGTTGCAGCTGCTTTTCCTTCCCCCTCTTTAAGCTGGCTCTTAGTTTAAAAGGAACGTGTGGAAACGCAACTCAAATGATGGTGGCTGCACTGGGAGGATATTTCCCCATTTAAACCAGATAAAGAAAAAGGAAAGAATGGGAGATTGGTGGGGGGCTTTTCAAAGCGTGATCCCGGCGAGCTTTGGCGCACAAAGAAGACATCGTGGTCTCCGATGCTTGCAGACTAGGGAAGTCTGATTAATGAAGGTTATTGTCGGGGAGGCCTGGCTTTTATGCTCGACACTGAAAGGCACCAACCCTCAAAGTATTCAGCATTCTACAATAACAGATTGTGTGCAGTTAGCCTTAGAAAACAAATGTGCCCTCTCTTATGTAAGATTATAGAGCATCCATCACCGCCTGGCATTAAGTACCACATCACACCATGTATGTAATTAGCAATACATGAACTCAAAACGTCATTTTAAACAAGTTGGGGCAACAAAGAAACTATAAAGGGAGGTTTGTGTTTCCCTTTCACTTTGAAGTGTCTTTGCTCTCCCAGCTGAGGTCCCTGGAGAAGAGGTTTCTCCAGCCCCATGGAGCTGTGCTGCCCTTGGTGGGAGCATCACCTCCTGTGTCCGCCCGCCTGGGATGTGACTGCATCAGTCACTGCTCCCAATACTAGCACACTTCCCTGCCAAAACCTCTGCTCATTCTCTTACTAGATTTAGACTGCAAATGAAATACAACTGTCGGGCTGAAATGGGGAAAATAGGATTTTTTATGTGGAACAGCATGCACGGTGTTAATGGGCTGCTCGTAAACCATGGCTCGCCTCGAAATCCTCCGCAAAATCCACATCACAGATCCCTCTGTACTTTATCTGCCTACAAAAGGAAAGAAGGGCATCAGTTCTCTATAGGAGAAATGACACCACGGTTGTAAATCCATCTGGATTGCTCTGAGCTGCTGCACCAGGCGGCACCGGGGGCCTGGGGTACAGAGGGGTCCGGGTGCTCCCAATGGAGCTGCTGTAGGAACCTGTTTGTCCCCACTGTCTCCTCCCTTACCCCAGGGCAACTTCATTGTCCCTCAGAGGGACAGATCATGCTTCCTAGGGAATGCAGCACCACTGCTTCTCTCTTGCATCCTGCCCACCGTTTACAATACAGGAACAGTATCATCCTGAAGTATTCTGCCTGAGGCTACCCAGGGTCTTTGTCAGAGCTGGGATCTGACCTGAGGCTCCTGCAATGCCAATCTCTTACCCTGCCTTTTTGCTTGCACTGCACCCTCGTCACAGCCACGCAATTAAGAGCTATATTTAAGCACTTGAATAAACAGACTCCATCCTTGAAGCAGTCAGACCTGCCTCGCGGGGTCCCCTTCCTCCTCAGCTTTGAATCTCAGGCTGATAATTAAAAACAAACCCCCCACTTATACAAATTAGCATCGCATCAGGCTGTGGAGCCAGCACAAAGCTATTGTCACTTCCTATTTCAAACAGCCTGGAATTAAAGGGGCTTGGATTATTATTTTTATTTGAAGGGAGGCAGAGAGAAGTCACTTGGCTGGACGGGAAGCAGCTGTCTTCACATGGATGTCCTCAGGGCTCTTCCTAATGCAGCCTGGCACAGGACAGGATAATGATACAGGCATGTCACTGTTTGCCAGCTTCATGATTCCCAGCCGCAGAAGAGGCCGGGACAGAGCTGTTCAGACACCCGGCAGGGAGGCACCAGCGCAGGATTCCTAAGGGTCCCATAAACATCACACAATATCGTGGCCTTGGTGCACATCCCAAGATCGCTCCTTCGCACCGGGACTTGTGGCCAAAAGAAGCTGCAGAGCTGGTGGTGTCTCCTGCAGGGGAATGGCCCAATCCTGTTTCCCATAGTGGTGATAAAGCCGAAGCTGCTGTTAGGGGCTGCTGCTCCTGAGGAGGTATCCCTGTCCCTGGAGAGCTCTGGCACCCCAAAGAGCGAAGTATCCATGGCTCGACCTCTCTCCTGCAGCACTGAAGCCATCCCACACGGGGATGGAGCTGCTGCCAAGGTGAGCACCTTGACGGGCAGCATCCCCCCATCCTGCCTCTTCCCAGCCCCAAAGGACAGCCCTGATGAGGAATCGCAGCCCCGGCGACAGGCGCGCCTGCTCTGGGATGCATTTGGCATCGACTGATGCTCAGAATCCTTGATCGTATGGATCTGGCTGGGGAGCCAAATGATCAGGAGCTTATTATAGCCTCCTTTTAATTAAGTGTCTCAAATAGGGCTTTAATTGGGATGTAATAGCACACACTATTGTACGTTAGTTAAATACCAAGGGATTATTAAGAGTATGTTTTAAAGGCTTTACAGTCCCATATTGAGTAAACAGTTGTTAAATTTCAATAAATAACTTTTTAAATCTACATTAAATAAGCAGTTAAGCATATTTAGGGTACTCTTCTTTCCCCAGAATTACTCCAGTCAGAGTCCCTGGTTGTAATCTCAGTATTTCACTAGTTTAATAGGGTTGTGCCTCCTCGAATCTATTTGCTCTGCCTCGAAGACTCTGCCTCCGTGCTGCAATCTCGGCTATTTACATCCAATTGTCACAGCCTCGAAAACCCTCCCCACTGCCACAGCCCAGAGGGGCAGGGAGTGCTCCGTAGCCCTGTTTTCCAAGTAGAGAATTAAGGCACACAAGAGCAAAGTCGTTTGTTCAAAGCCACGCAGGGAGCCTGTAACAGATCAGAGCAGGAGCCCAGGAAAGATCAAAACCTGCTTTTCTAAATATAAGGCTTTGAAAATCTGTATGGGAAATGCGGCTCTAACGAATCACTGCACGAGGATCAAAACCGCAGTTAGTCATGGGCTGGGTCTGTCACTGACGTTGGCAATGAACATACAAATGTCCCACGATCCCCCGAATCTAATCTAATGACCGTTTCCATCCATTTGGGAATAGCAGAGAAGGGTAAAAGGCTCCAGGAGGAACAAGAGCAGATGGATGGAAAGGTTCAGTCCCTGGCAGGCAGCTCTCACCTATGCTGCTCCAGGAAGGTCTTCGGTACATCAGGAACAAGTGCAATCACCCTGGAGCCATGGCAGTGAGTAATTCAGGACTCACTTAACCTCACAGTGAATGACTGGTGTATCCCGAGGGGTAACTGGGTGAACTGGTGCTGTTCTGCAACCAGCACCCACAGCCCCCGCTGCTCAGGGCTTTCTGGAGACAGGGAAGTCCCTAAAATCTTGCCCCAGCTTCCACCCTCTCATTGGAGCTGCCCAGAGCTCCACACTCCTCCTCCTGTAAAGGAATCTGAATTGGACTGTTCCTTTCTAAAGTCACTTCCATGACTCTGCGCTGCTGAGCAGGTAACACGGATGAAGAAGCCAAGAAGCCAGGAATCTGCAACCAAATGCACTGTAAAATTAATGAGAAGCTACACAAGAACATAAATAATCCGTGCTCCCCATTAGGGGTAGTTAGCACCATTAAAGCAATGCAGAGAAAAACCTGCCCAGGCACCACCAACCCTTCTCCCTTTGGCATCCATCACTGCCACATAGATTCATCAACCGAAATCAAAGGAGGGTTAACCCTTCAACACCCAGGCTATTTAGGAATAATTATGGTTGCTATAAATCAAAAGCAATGGCTTAACTGGTTACAAAAATGTGTATATTAAAACCCAAAATGAAATAGCATGGCCACGAAGGAAAAATCATTGGCTCCCCGATGGGTTCCCAAGTAATTTGCTAGCAATAAAAATGCAAAACCACATTTTGGTGTGTAATGATCATAAATAATCCTCGGACAAGAATTCTTTCCAGGACTCACAAGTCCACTCCCTTAATGGCAAGTTTTATTACCCTGGTTTCTCTGTGTTCTCTTTCAAAATGCTGCTGTCATAACAATTTACGAATTACGGTCCTGTTGGCATGAACTTCCATAATTCATATGGAAATAGGTTTCCTGCACACACACTCGCGAAGAGGCGTGTAACCACATAGAATGACCTTAATAATGCGGACAGAAAGCACAGCTCAGCCACCTGGACCAGCACTGAGTGTAAGCGAGGACCAGGTTGGGGGAGAAGCCCCTACACAACCTCATCTGAGCAGGGTCAGGTTGTTTGGCGCAGTCACTGCCATGTGCTCGGTGCTGTCACCTCCCAGGATCTTTAGGAAACAAGGAACATCTTGAACATTTTGTTTCCAAGCACTGGCAAGCAGTGAAAATCCCAACCAGCTGCTGAGGGAGCCTGCGAATGCAGCTCTGCCTTAAAATAGGAGCGAGTACAGCTTGTTCAGGATTGAAAGAGTATTCATTCCTTCCCTCCTTTTTGAGGCCAAAGGATGAAGAGTGGAGCTCAGCATCCGAAATGAAGGTAGAAGGGAGGGAGCTGCAATGCAGGAGGGCTGAGGGTGTTATTTAGGCAAGCGTAAGTGGCAGGTCACATCCGTCAAGTTAAACCCTGCACAAGGACCATGGGGTTTTCTTGTGGCTGAGTTGTTGCTTCGCTCCAAGTGTATGAGGGAGGATTCCAGAGTAAGAGAGGGAGGAGGAAAGCGAGTGAAAGTTAATTAGGACAGAATTGCCTCCAAAACCCCGACAACTAAATATGGATTTGTCATGTAAAGATGAGGATATGCAAATCAGGCCGGGTTCACAGATTAGTATGCTGTTGTTTTCCCTCTAATTGAAGAAAATGGATCCAGCAGCTGAATTGCCACACTTAACATCTAAAGTTCCCCGGCAGACAGGAAGACACTTCACGTTTGTCCTCAAACAACCACCGCTGGATTCACGTATCAGAAAATCAAGTGAATGTGGATAGAACTCTCTCTTCTCCGATCAGTTTATAAATGGCAAGCACATGTACAAAGTTAGTCTTGTCTATTGTGATTGAAGTTGGCTACTAGGAGCAAAGGACTGCTTATATTTGACACTTATTTATAGCTTTAACCTTAAATGAGGTTGATAATCTGGGCAGACACAAGCTCTACGTGGTAAATAGTGCTCCTGCCTTCATCTAAGATCTTGCAACACACTCTCTGGGTAACCTTTTCCCTGTGGTGTAGGGGAATAGGAAGAGAAACTAAAGAGCCTATTTCCATTCAGGTGTTATGAGCCAAGCGCAGGCATCATCCTGAAGGTAAACGTCCAAGGGCTCATTCTGAATTTCTTCTAAGTAAAGACGACAAAACCTGATTTTGGAGAAATAAAAATTGGTAGGAATAAAAGTGCATAAAATGAGGAAGAAAATGGTTTTCTTTCCCTATAAAGGGAGAACAGATCTTTAAGATTTTATAGACCAGAAACTTAAACCAAGATCTTCCTTTTTACAGGTCCCTGCTTCAGTTTTAAAGGGTAATAGCATTACTGCAAAAGAAATGGAGCTGCAGGAGGTGCAGCACTGCAGTGAGCTCCAGGGAGGCTACTGATGCTCGGAACGGGTGTCCAGAAGGAAGGGACAAGGGTCTGGAGGATTTTCTTGTGCCTTTTCCTCTCCCAACCTCTCATCCCAGCACTGTTCTGCCAAAAAGGTTTTAAACCTGTGTGTTTAAAGGCTTTAAAAGCTGCCATTCCTGGGGTTGGGACACAAGGATGGGACATCAGCCTGCTTCCGCACCTTGGGAACTCCACCGGGCTCTGCCGCATGTCCAGATCTCCACCTCCAGTTACCTTTCCAGCCTCTGATGAGCTGGTTCAGACCAGAAAGATCCTGTCTCTGTGACAGTTAAAACTGGAAGTAATAAAGGGGAAATCTTTCCCTGCATCAGAACGTTCCGGCCGTGTGGAGATAGCGCAACAATCAGCGCTTCGCCACCCTCAGCCCACAAACCAAACTGCATTTGGAATGAAGCACATGGAAACAGTGACCTGTGTATGAAACTCATCTTGGCCTCAGGAAGAGGTCTCCCATTTGTCCGTTTTGTCTCCAGTTCTGCTGCTACTTAACCAATACTGAACTCTGAATATTCAATCTGAGCAGATTCATTGCTTGATTCAGAAAACAGCAACAGCCAGAGGCTGGGAAGTTTTTCTCTTCATTTGGACAGTGTTTTCCCAGACCTGGTCCTGAGGCAGTTTTCTGCCCAGCTCAAACTGAGCCCACTCAGGAGGCAAACACCCAGACCTTGGGGAGGCTGAAGCCAGGCTCTTCTTCCTCACCTGTATCTATGCAGATCATCTCTCCATCTTCCTCATCTATCGATAAGCTTTGACTCCTCTTCCTCCCATGGTTAATATTCTAGATCAACTCTTTCCTAACTCACAACCAAGGAGGACAACCAAGTCCCTTTGCTCAAGTCATAGTATCCCAGACTGGTTTAGGTTGGAAGAAACCTTAAAGCTCATCCAGTTCCGACCCCCTGCCGCTGGCAGGGACACCTTCCACTAGACTAGGTTGCTCCAAGCCCCATCCAACCTGGCCTTGGGCACTTCCATCATCCTTCTCCAGGGATGAAACCACCTCCACTGGGCATGGGCAGTGCACCAGGGCACAGATCCCAGGTTAAGATTAACAACAATTTAAGCAGCCTATAACACAAAGCAGAGCCAGAGACCAGGACAAAAGTGTCCTGAGGCATGATTTGCAGTGACTGTCTTTTTCCTCTCGTAAATAGGAGACACTGTGGGATGATTATCCACCCAGATTTATCTCTGCAGCTCCGTGTGTATCCTTCTGTGCTTAGAAATGTCTCGCTGCCCTTTGCATTATTGCATTGCCCTTTACATTCATACCACATAAACCTCTCAAGTACCGTAAAACTTACAAGGTGTAATATAATGTCGTGGGTTTCTTTTACACACCATAAACAAAAGTCACCAAAAAAGAGCACAGAAAGGGAGACGTTATTTGGCCTGTCAATGACACAGGAGGAAAAAATATACACAAGTACCCATACGTACACTCGTAGACACCTAAAATCCCAAACTGGATTGATTATCTGGCATTGATAGATCACTTTAATGTATTACATAGATAAGGAAATTGATTATTCAGTAAATCACTGTCTGCACTAAGAATCCAGGGTTAAAAAAGAAAGAGAAAATATTATCAATCTATCTCATACAGGCAAAGAAAAAGCTTCTACCTTTAAGGTTAATCACGATGCGCCTTTTGCTGCACATCCAGTGAAAGAACGAGCTCTCGGAGTTCTGCAGTGCTAAATGGATGGGTTTCCTTCCCAAAGCTTGTTAGGAATGACCCTTCCTTGTGAGGCTGCTCCGGGTGTTCCTGTGGAGGTGGCGAGCACCCGGAGCTGCCACCCAGGGATCCGCAACTGATAACCAGAGGGGATGGAACACCCCAATGGTGATCCAGCACAGCAGGGGAGAGCTGCAGGGAGGCGGGTTGCCAGCATGGAGGATGCAGTGTGACTGCAGCCTGCACTGCATAGGGCTCAGGACCGGGGAGCATCACTGTCAGCTTACAGAGGGGAGAAGCCCTGTGCTGAGAGCAGAGGGAACTTTCCAAGAATAGGAGTAAAGAGAACAAAGGAAAATCCAAATGAAAAATGGAGTATCTGGGATTTGGAGAAAACATCCACCTCTGTGTCCCCCATGGGATTTGCCCAGCAGGTTTTCTGGTTTGTCTCATGGTTCTTGCTCAGTAGTGAGTTTACTTCTGCTTCCAAAGGAAAGAAACAGGACCAAGTAAGTCAGAGGCTTTTAAAAAACTCGGGCAAAGCATGCCATTGAAAGGCCTTATAGCAGTATTAGTAAGAACAGCAGAAGCTAAGCTAAGAGACATGCCTTAGCAAGGAAATACCTAACGCATGGATGCTTCCTCTAGGGAAAAGCGTTTGAAGCTGCCTGTGATAAACTCCCTGTAACAGGAATCTGGAGGAAAGAATACAGATATTCCTACAAGTTATGACAATGATACTGCCAGGCTGAGTCAGTTCTACAAATCGCCAGGTCACATTCTGGTGCCATGATGTTCCCATTGTGAGTCTCAATGCAGAAAACAACTGCTCCAAGTCATGTACTGGCAGTGATTGAAAACCGCTGCAAGTTGTTTGCTCAGTGTCCTACACTGGCCTACACTGTCCCAGAGAGTTAATACTGAGAGTTAAGGAATTCTCTGGAAATTCCCATTTCTTGGGAAAAGCCCAACAAGTAGAAGGCAAGGATGGCAATGAGAGAGTAGGTGATACTGTGCTCTTTAAGGATGGTTTGTCTTTCCTTCTCCATGACAGTGGATCCAGACCCAAACAGCAGCAGCCCTGTGATGCTGCCAGAACTATTTGCGTGTATATAAAAATGCAAATCGTTATAGAAACCCTTAGGAGATGGTCTTGATCTGCTCTAATTTTTGCTAGGAAATATATACTGGCCACCTTTGTGCAGAATATGAGAGATTAATAATTCATCTTCAGTGAGGCGTGAATCAGAGAGGCAGACTGAGCAGCACCTGTTTGCTTTAAATAAAACCTGTATTTATATTATGCGGCAGTGAAAACAGGCATCTTTCCTTTCAAACTCCATAGCAATAGACACACACATCGTTCTTCACCATGACTTAAAGGCCAGCTTCCCAGCAGAGCAAGTCCCTTTTGGCAGCCCCGTTTTAGCAGCATCCTACCCAGAGCTGCTGGTGTGATGCGGTGCGGTGCAGTGCGTGCAGCTCCCCTGGGTCTGTCCTTATAGGAAAATCCCTTCTTGGGTCCTCTTGCTATAACCATTTGCTCCATTCAGGACAAAATCCTCCCTGTTTCTAGCATGCAACCTCTGCTGCAGGCAGGGAACAATTCCTGCTGCCCATGTGCCCAGGCAGGCGCCGTGTCTCGCCGGGGGTGGGATTTCAAACTCCTGCTGTGGCTTCCTTCTGAGTGCTTTGAATTCCCTGCACAAGTAACCAACAAGTCTAACACTTCGGTCCCAATAGACAGCCGCAACTCAGCTAAATTTGTAGGTGACACCAGATTTTATTTACTGTATCATCCTGGGAGATAAGGAAGAGATGACAGCCATCTATTCATTAAAGTAGAGGAAAGCCGCCCACCGCTCACACTGGTTCTCACCATAGACTTCCACAGCTTTAATCAGATTTGGATTGTGCAGACCCAGCTCTGTTATTTTAAGAACGGCTTATGTTCCTATTCACCTGGGTACTGGTGAGTTCAAAGAGCTGCCCTGCTCACCTCTAAGCCCCTAATTGGAGCAAAGCACATGTTGTAGCAATCAAATGTCATTACTGCCTAATGAGCATCCAGTGGGCTATGTAAGAGCAGTCGATGGCTTCTTCCCATTCCTTACTGGCTATAGGAACCACTGTTGTAAGCCCAGCTGCTGCAGTGGCACTAATGAAAGCACCTGAAGCCCCTGTTTGCAGATGTCAAGGATGGAAGGCTAATTAAAATCAATCAGGCTCAAAAGCCTTTGTAATGGGCTCAGTGCCGCTACCTGGGAATCCAGATGCCCCTCAGTGGGGATCCCCAAGGGATGAACAACCTGCAAGGCCTGAATTCAAGAGTTCTTCAGAACAGTTCTGTAACTGTGAGTGTTTTATTCCTTTGATACCGGATGGTTTATTTGTCTGCTTAATACCTTTCCTGACTCACAGACTAATCCAAGGGGCAAATACTCCTTAGCTTGCTTTACTCTTTAGGCTTAGTGTGACTTGAGCAAAAGGCCAGGCTGTACTTCAAAGAAGAAAATGCAACCCAGGGGCTTTCTCTGTAGGGGAGGGAATCTTTAGGGTGTCAGGTCCCAGCAGGGCTGAAACCTGGAGGAGCCCCTTCCCACTGCCTGCACTGTGGGCTTGCCTGGGCAGGCTGGCTCCATCGCTTCCTGCTGTGCGATACCCAAGTGAACCATCTCATACCAAAGTCATGCTCTTGGCCAGGCAGCTGTTAAAATGTGTTGTGGCATCTTTTGAGCTGCCTGGGAGAGCCTTTGCCTTCAAATCCAAAGCCCCCAGACAAGAGCAAATGGGATTGAAAACCAGAGCCCCTTTCCCAAATTCTCCTGTGCCCAGATCTTTAGTTTATGACCTTTGTGCAGCACCGTGCTTCACTAGAGTGACTTAAGAGAGCAATTCCTGTGGAGTCTCTGTTCCTGATGCCAGACCGCACAGTTTTCCCCTTTAGGGGATCTTAATCAAGAAGCCAGACATCTTGTATTTCCCTTTTCCTCCTCTTTTGCTTTTGCTCTATTAGCATCATGGCAGATTTATTCCACTACTCCCACAGCATCCTCTTCATCTCTTTATTTAAACTCTGTGATCACCAAGGGAACCCTCTTTCCCAGTGCTGGTGCCTCATACCTGAGGCTACACAGCACATTCCTCTACCCTGCTCCTCTTGTCCAGCTTTCCCACATCTCTGCCTTCCTTCTTTCCTGCATCCCCAGTGAGAAGGGCTTGTGTTGTTGGAGTATTTACCAGCAGTGCACAGTGACTGAAAACAGCCTCATATAGTGAAATAATTGGTGGGGTTTCGACATCAGACAGCATGGAGAAAAAAATCTCCTGGGCGATTTAAAGCACAAGGCCTGGTGCTGCTGAGCACACAGGTAACAGCATGGTGAGGGTCTCATAGGGCAAACTGGGATGCGAAGCTGTAATGTCAGAGGAAGGTGTAGCGTGGCAGGAGGTGAGAGCACAAGGGGTTAACAGCCACAAAGAAAAGCTGATGCTGGGCAAAGAGAAGGCAGTGAACTGAGCCTTCCACCTGCTTGAAGAGCTCTTGCTTTTGGTAAGGACCTGCATCTATTTTGGGCTTTATTATTTGTGATAAATACCAGCACATTATGCCTGGGTTTACTGTCCATGAGCAGCAGTAATACACGAAGCCCCATCACATCTGCATCCCATCAGCCCAAACTGAGACAATTGCTGCCTGACAAAACAAGTTGCGTCTCTGAGGGATACAGCACTCCTCATTTCACATCATCCCCTTTGGCAGCATCGCCACAGCACAGTTTTTATCCTCACGTTCAGCCCTCAGCTCCTTTCCAATATTTGCCTCCTCTCGCCCATTGAGGTCTGGTGCTTTCAACTCATTATCTGCATTACCCAGGGACTTCGCCAGCCTCTCTTCTAAGTATGCAAAGGCAAAAGAAGAAGTCTAGACAGCATCACATCAAAACTCTAGCCAAAATGTGGGAAGGGAGATTGCACAGCGTAACTGGTGGAGAAACACAGTACATTGGATTAGGAGGCTTAATGCTTGCTACAGACACACTGTGCAGTGTCGGGTTTGATTTGATATTGTGCCTCAATGAGAGGCTCCAGCATCGTAGCTGTTCTGGCAGCTTGGATGCTTAGAAATTAGGGATGATTGCTAATAGGAGAAAGCAGCGTTCAGGACTGGAGGGAGGAAGGTGGCGGGGAAGAGCCGGGCATGGCGAGGCGCAGTGCCCTCTGCTGATGCTCTGCAGCTGCGGGCATCACACCGGCAGCAGGAGGGAGGGGGGGAAACCTGTGTTTCATGCAGGATTGCTAAGTTAGTGATGCTGTTGACCTGTACCAAAGGAGCATTTCGTTTACCAGGACAGGAGAGGCTCGGCTTTGCTGGAGATTGAATCGCTTTTAGCGTTGTTCTGTGCCTGACAGAGTTGTGAAGGCTTTACAGAAACCTGCTCATGATACCAACCTCTGTTCACTTTCATCCATAAAACCATACAGAGATGGGGGAATTAAGTTTGAGGTGAGGGCAGTGCTGATTTGCAGCTGGTGGTGATGGAGCCAGGAGGGCCGATGCAGCACGAGCAGTGCCCGGTGCAGGGCAGCATGACTACGTCCATACACACACAGAGGCCACGCTGGCTCCTTTCCCACTCAAATTCAGCATCCTTCTACCACATCCCAGCCCTGTCCCTGTGCTGGTGCAGCCCAGCACTAAGCAGGTCTGTTTATTTTGGCTGGACTCCTGCCCTATGATGAATGAGGGTCTATTTTTTTCTCTGGTTTGTGGTTTGATCTGAGTTTCCTGTATGAAGTTCCCAAGAGGATGCCAAGATCAAATAATTAGACTATTCTGTGATAAAGAGTTAACATTGTTATTCAAATGTATTCAGAATTAATTTACCACCAAACAATTTACACTGCCGCCCTTCTATCCCGCTGAAATTACTGGAATACGTTATCTGGCACACAGAGCATCTCCTGACCTGAAATAACTTTATCAGCCATTAAATGCTGGAGCAAAGGGTGCATGGAATACAAACAGAAATGCAGGAGAAGCCACAAAGGCAATAGAATGATTTAAAGGCAGGAAAACCCAAACCAAATGAGAAAACAGGGCTTTACTTCCAGTGGTGAGCGTGCAGAAAGCAGAATCCTGAAGCTACCAATCAGTGGACTTGAGTCCAGGAGATTTGGGGACTGGATCCGTACTCAGGCACCCATGGGAGATGCTGGTGGATTCACACCCACAGCACACAGGCTCCATGTGAGCCTGCTCCTGATGCTCAGCAGGGTGCCCAAGGGAACCCAGCTCTGCTTTCTATGTGCTTACACCCAAACCGGGGAGCACGCAGCCGGCAGTTGGGATTCCCTCAGGGAATATTCCTGGAGCCTGTGGGACGCTCTCGGGGCCCTCGGGCTGCTCCTCTGCAGTGGTTTGCTTCAGGGATGGAAAATGTCTCAATCTCCCTTCAGCTTCTGCCTGCTCCTACCCCTTCAGGTCCCATCGCCTATTGGCCACAGAGAGGAATTCCTCATTGCTTTGCCCTGGGTGACAGCCAGGCCCCAGGCTCTGCCACTGCACCCGTACACCCAGCAGTGTCCCTGTGGTCCAACACATTACCATGAGGAAACAGGGCAAAAAAGGCGAATCTTGGCCAGTTTTCTGGGTGAGAAACCCTGCATCCACCGAGCAGCTCTGGCCCCCTCAGACTCCATCCAACGACGGACCCTGGCTGCAGAACCAGGCTCGGCCATCCTGCCACCCCTTCCCAACTAACAGCGGCCAAACGGGGCATCGAGCATCAGCCCCTGGAGCTGCTTTCCTGAGGCTCTGTCTCCTGCATCCATGCACCCGGAGCCCTGCAGCTCCCAGCCCTGTGGGCACTGCTGTCTTGCTCAGCCTCAGCAAACCTGCTTTTCCCTTTGTATTGTTACAAAGAAAACTTCATTTGTAAAGTGGGGGAAGGTGGTTTCAAACCCCAGTTCCAGGCAGACATAGGAAGATCCAGGAAAACCAACCACACAGAGGAGGAGAATTATTAGAATTTGTTTTCTATATATTTATATACAATAATCAATGCTATTTTTGACTACACAGACTCCAGTTTGTCTGTTCTGTGTTACTTGCAAATCATACAATCGATGCCCTAACCCCTTCTCTACACAAACACAGCTCAGAAAGAGACTACAAGCAATAAAACCCCATAAATTCCTCCACGGAGGACTGTTTGTTTAAAAGCTTAACTGGAGCCTCACCCTGCTCCCAGTGACTTCAGTGATAGGAGAATGGGGCCTCCAACATGCTGGAGGTGTAATTATTGCCACGAATCTCAGCGGGAATGTAACCTTAGCTAAAAGAAGGCAGAACAAAAGCAAAGGACCCAGAGGTGAAGGTGAGTCCTTTGAAAATGCAGACAGCAGAATGAAACCCCTCCCGGGCTCAGCACGCTCCTCCTGCAGGGGAAGGACAGGAGGGGGACAAACAGGGTTTGGGGGTGACCCAAGTGCTGGGGACCCTGCCTGTCACCAGAGGGGTGGCCGAGGCAATGGCAGGCACCGCTCCTGCTGCTCCCCTCGCCGAGTGGCCATGGGGAGCATCGTCAGCGGGGCCGTGAGGTTTCGGTGTCACCTCCTCAGCAGCACTGGAGCACAAACCCACCCGCTAATCACCAAATGCAAGCGCTGCAATGAGATTGACGGCTCCCGCGGGCTGGGCTGGGCTTTACAATTACTTATTAATCTCAAACTGTTGGCATCCGTCTGAGCTGCACAGGCTAACGCATCATCCATCAAAATAATCACTCTGAGGAATCTTGGGTGATGCTCCAGCAGAGCGCGGTGCTTGGAATCGGGCTGCCCTGGAATGCCGGTCCTGCGGGCTCCACTGGTTCCAGTCATCCCGCAATGCTTTGGTAGGGTTGGTGCCATCAGGCTCAACAAAATGGCATCAAGCTCTCATCTGTCACTTTGAAGGGATGCTACTACTGCTTTTTAATCTAAGAGCAAGGTTAGAGGAATAGGCTTGGTAGCTTGATCACCTGCACTCACTGCTCTTACTATACGAGGGGCATGATATTGCAACTGCTCTGCAGCTGCTCGGTGCAGCACTTAATAACAGGTACAACCTCGCTGATCTCTGCAGTGAGGGCTGGCAGGCTCACAACCCGCCTCACTCACAGCGGTGTAAGCATGGAGCAACTCTACTCACACCGCTCCAGCGGTCTGTCTTTCTGCCAGGGTAACTCAGAGCTGAACTGAGCATTGGGGTGTGCTGCAGATCTGAACGGCGTTTTCTGGTACAGCTATTGAAGAGACTGCGTAAGAATTGACCATAGAATAAGCTTCAGATACAAACTCCTGCTTCCTAAAAAATCCATCAATGAGGCGCAGATTTTCCCTATAGGTTTACATGTATAGATTGTGTTTAGATGCGTGGATTAACTATTTATAATTTACTGTGAGAGAAAGAGCGCTTTGAGCTTTTCCTTCCCTTTCTCAGGTACCTCTCCCTGTATTTATTTCAATACAGGAAAACGAGAGAGCTTTGATAAGTCCACCTGTTTTCTCTGTGGTTTGATTTTTCAGTTCTAAACCAATACTTACTCAAGCGTTCTCTACTTCTTGGCATAACCTAATGTTAAAAGAATGACTTGAAAGCCGGGGCAGCTTTGCACAAATTAAAGCAGAGGGGGAAAAGCTGCAATTTTCCAGTGGGCTGAAAAAGAGGTCAGAATCGTGCCGGTTTTAAGTGAGAGCGAAGGTAAACACGGATCTCCCTGCAGCCCCTTCAAAGCCTTTCGCTGATCTTTAAGTTTCTTGGTTTACTGATGAAGGAAAAGGCTAAAAGCGGGGCTGAATGCTGGGGCAGTTCCCGGGATTTCAACAGCACGAAGCCGAAGCCGTTCCTGCATTACGGCGGCGCTGGCAGAGGCGGTGCACAGCGGAGCTCCAGCGGCGCCAGCCCTGCCTCTGCCCCTGCCTGTGTGCACCAGCCCCTGCCCTGCTCCTGCGGTGGCTCTGAGCTGAGCCGGGGAGCGCTGGGTGAAGGCAGCAGAGCTGCAGCAAAGCCAAGGGGCTCGGAAGGGCTGGCGGCTGTTCCGGCACTCAAAGCTGCTCTCTTTGTGCAATTGCTTTAAGCCGTGTCTAGAAAACCCGTTTTCTGGACAACTGAGGCACCTGGACTTGAGGCTAACCATCTCCATAGAGCCACAGGGATACTCCTGGGCCTCAGCATCTCCCGTTGCCACACTGGTACCCACCGGGATCTCAGCACCCACCCGCACTAGCGGCTTCAGCCCGTTCCCCTGCCAGCATTCAGCTTGTACAGCAGCAGCCCTTCGCACGCCTCCTCCGGAGCATCAGCCTGGCAGCACGCCGGTTCTGGCCACCAGAATCAGGCCTGCTGCTGCCAAGCTGAAAGCGGTACAAGCTGCAAGCCCAGCACCCCAGCTGTGACCGAGCACCCTGGTCTCAACGGGGATCTGTGCCCTGGGACCCATTGGGAAGAGAAACGCTGTGGGGGTCTCTATGGGGGCAAGGCTGGTGATGATAGACTGGGGGGCTCTGCCGCAGCACAATTGGATGCCTTCTCTCTGCTCTTGCGCTGGCACTGGCAGAGCCTGGTGTGCCAGCAACGGGAGCTTTCCTGGGGGTGGGTTTCTGTCACAGAAACCATTTCCAGCTGTTCCAGGCTGCGGCTGAGCTGACCAAGCAGCCTATCTCTCATAAAAGTTGAGCAGCACCAGGGTCCAGGCCCCAGGGCCAGGTCCATCAACCTTTCCCACCAGCGTTCCTGGCACTGCGACATGCACAGGACCACAGCTGCCTGGAGCATCTCATTCGCACCAGTCCAGGTGTTCACCCCACAGGAATCAAGCCCTTATCCATGAGACTTTCTGGGCCATGCAGTCACTCAAAACCATTCTGGAGGTGACAGTGTTTCACTTCAGAAAGCGGCTGTCCCCCAGGACTAGCATTTGGCTGTTACTGGTTTTCACATTGCTGCTGTGCAGTTGCACTGGGATAAATAAGACCCATTTTTTACACTTTAAAGTATTCACAAATCTGTTCAGTTTGCACTAGTTTCTCTGGGTTAGAATTTGGTCCCTAAAAAACCAGCTAACCCTATCCTTATCATTTTCCCTGGGCAGACAGCAAAGCCCTGGGAATGTGTACCAATGGCAGAGGACATGGGATGTAACAGAAAATCAGTGCCGGTCTTTACATGACACGCTGAAAACAAGAATCTCGTTTAATTAGGAAAAAGGCCGATCGAGGGCTCCTTCCCGAGCTGTTCTCTGTGCAATTACTTTATGTAACATTATTAAAGATTAATTTTCCCCAGAACCTCAGCAGTCTAATGCAACACGCCTGGCCCTCAGCAGCCGCTGCGGCACAGGCAGCCCGCCTCCATCCTCCGGGTCCCCCATGCTATCAGCTCCCTGTGCTGGGCACATCTGGCCCTGGGTCAGAACACCTCTGCACTGCATCCCTATTGCAGCAGGCACAACACCTCTCCTTGCAGTGGCACAGCACCCCTCCTTGCGCTGGCATAGCACCTCTCCTTGCACAGGGCACCGCAGCCTTCCTCCTCGGGCTCAACATTCCCCCACTCTGGGGCTCAGCATCCCCCTGCTCCAGGGACTCAGTACCTCCCTTCTCCAGAGCTCAGCATTCGCCCGATCTGGAGCGCAGCATCTCCCGTCTCCAGGGCTAAGCATTCCCCCACTCCAGGGGCTCAACATCCCCTTTCTCCAGGGCTCAGCATCCTCCTGCTCCAAGGACTAAGAATCTCCCCGCTCTGGGGGCTCAGCACACACCCTCTCCGGGGAAAGCATCCCCCTTCTCCAGGCGCACAGCATCCCCCTCTCCCGGTTCATCATCCCCTCCCTCTTCGCACGGTGCCCAGCGCCCCGGTCACTCTGTGCCAGGGCGGATGCTTGCACTGGGCGCCTGCCCCTCCGTGCCGGGACGCGGCCCCTCGCCGCTCAGCGCCCGCGGGCAGCGCATCCCCCGCCCCGTCCCTGAGCCCCGAACTTCGCCCCGACGCGGGGAGAGGCGGCCTTACCTATCCGGATGACATGCGGCATCCCGTGCGAGCCCTGGCCACAGAGGCCGCCGACCAGGAGCGCTGCCCAGTATTCCCAGAGCACGCCGCGGAGAACCGGCCAGAGATGGGGCATCGTTGGGGAGGGCGCGGGCCGGCGCGGCCCTACGGCCCCAGGGGCAGCGGGGGAGCGGGCGGCTGCTGCCCGGGGCTCAGGCGGAGCGACCGGTCGGCGCCGAGCCCGGACCGCTCATGGCACATCTTAGTGCGGCCGCGACGGCCCGTCCCGCGGCAGCCGCTCCGAGCCGAGCCGAGCCTCTCCGTTCCGTGCCGTTCCGTTCCCTTCCACTCCGTGCCGAGCCGAGCCGAGCCGTGCCGGTGCCGGTGCCGGTCGGGCGGCACCTGCGGAGCCGGGGCTGCCGGTGCGCCCGAGGAGCGGCTCTGTCCCCTCCTACCACTGATGCGCGCGGCTCTCGCAAAGCCCCGGAGTGGAGCGTGCACACACACACCCTGACACACACCGACACGCACCGACACGCACCGACACGCACCCCGGCACCGACGCGCCGGTGCCCGCCCGCTCCCCCGGGGAGAGGGCAGGAGGCAGCCGGGGCCCGCGGGGCGGGGGGACACCGGGGGAGCGGCAGCTCCGGGGTCCCCGGGTCCCTCTGCCCCCTGTCCCGCAGATCCCTGGGTGTCCGGTGTCCCCTATGGCCCCGGTGGTTGGCGCCGGGCGAGGCGGGGCGGCATCGCTCGGGCAGGGCCCGGCTATTCCGGGTAGCGGGGCCGCTGGAGCAGCGAGCGGGCGGCCAGGCTGGGCTCGGCAGCCGGGAGTTTAATGACCTCGGTGACAGAGACAAAGGGCCGCGCAAGCGGCAGATAAGTTGGCTGCTTTGTCAACTCGCTGGGCTAGGCTGGGGCGAATTCGTTTTTCCTCATTTAAATAATTTGACCTATTCCATCATTTCCAGTCTCCCCCATTTGCGAGCTGTCTGCTGAGCACATCGCCTGCAACATCTGAGGAGCACATCTTTAATTGTCTCACACGCATACTATTACTCCATAGCTGTTCATCTTTCCAGTTCTGCCTGTCCATGGCTTTCCCAGCAGTGAGGGGCAGCGTGGGCAGCGCTGGGCGGTGACAGAAGCCAGTGGCCTCCTGTGTGACCCATCCCAGCCCCGTTAGCCTGAGTGTATGAACAGGAGGAGGGGACGTGCAAATCATTCTCCATCTAAAACTCAAACAAGAAGGAAGATTGAGATGAGCTCTTAGGCAGAAGCTCTTCCCTGTGAGGGTGCTGAGGCGCTGGCACAGGGTGCCCAGAGAAGCTGTGGCTGCCCCATCCCTGGCAGTGCTCAAGGCCAGGTTGGACACAGGGGCTTGGAGCAAGCTGCTCCAGTGGCAGGGGTCCCTGCCTGTGACAGGGGGTGGGACTGATGAGCTTTAAGGTCCCTTCCAACTGAAACCAGGCTGGGATCCTATGATTCTATAAAAAGTTCCTGAGTGCTTCATCTGGGGTAATGGGGAGGTGCCCCTGAACATGACCTGGGCTCATGGCAGAGGAGGTTTTTTCTTCCTCCTAAGAGTCAAGACAAAGAGGCAAAGGCATTACTCAGCATCTTCAAAGTCTGGTCTCTGAGGAGATCTTTGTTTCTGTTTATTGCGGACAGGCTGAGGCTCCAGCAGCAAATCTTACCAGTGTCAAAGACAGTTACAGAAAAAGGTGTCTCATGTGAAGGGGTGTTTTCACCCCTCTGACATCAGAAAGGTTGAGATTTAGCAAAAGTCCATAGGAGAAGTGTTCATTGTAACTGCTTAAATGAAGGCCAGCTGGTTCTGTGAACTTCTCATAGAATTAAATGTCCCAACCTGATGGCTCTTTGCACCTGATGATAAAAAAGGAAGGCCCACAAAGCTCATGGAGGGGAGGGAGGTATTTTGTTTGTGACTGTTTTTTACCCCTTGCAGACTTGAACATATAAAGGAGAGGCTTCATTTTCAGTTACTGGGGACAAGAGGTTCAGGTTTGTGGGCTGTTTAAATTAAGATGTAGCTAGGGTGATATATTCTGTTGGTTCATTAGTGTCAAGATGCTGCCTCTTGACTTTTTACTGGCACCAGGCACTAATAAGGCTCTAACCTTGGCTTCAGCCTCTGGATCCCACCGCAGTACCGGCACACGTAGCTTATTTCTTATTTGATTAGTATCTGATGGGTGTATGGAGGTCAGGAATGGGCCCTGTTGCGTATGTAGGTCAGAGAAGGCAGCCTGTGCAGCTGAGGAAGGCAGCAAAGGAGTAATCAGCTATCAGCAGTGAGGCAGCAAAGTGAGCCACACACACCGGGACTCCGGGCAGAGCTGTGCTCTGTGGCTGCACATCTCCTTGCTCAGGCTCTGCATGGCTTTTCCTTCCCAAAGCAACCGGAGCACCTGAAGCCCATCATATCTGTTTGCCTTCCTCATGCTCCTGAACTCCCATGCTGTCCTCCAGTCCCATCCCTCACACGTGGCTCAGGGGTGCTCCCCTCTCCTGCAGCATCCTTCCACTGTCTAAGGGGATCCTGATCCTTAAAAAAAGAGGCTCTTTTTTTCAAGCTACTCTCAGGTGTTGCCCTGTGGTTACCTTAGGTTATTTTCCTCCCCCAGAGCAATGACCTTTATCCATTAGGACAAGCTCTGCATCAGCTGTGGCCCATCAGGGCTATTAGCGCATCATTATAGCAAGGACAAAATGTGCCAGGGAAACAACCAGAGAGTAGTTGCAGGATTAGCAGAGCACCAGGCAGGACCAGAGCTCCAACCCCATCCATCTTCATGGGTAAGTGCTCTGAGTGGGATGTTGCGCTGGAATTTCTTTGGGAGGGGTGAATTTGTACTTTAAAGTTAGTGTAAGTTCGGGGTATGCTAAAGAATCTGCGTTTGTTGCTTTGCTGAAGGACAACTGCAGGTAGCAGAAAGGCTTTGGTGTTCTTCTGCCGTTCGGTACAGCGACGCTAAAAATACAAGAGGGTTGCCCAGTTCACAACTGCTATGAAATAGCTTTAATGTAGTAATTCATCATTTCACAGGATATCAATGAGCGCTGATACTCTGCTGTGTTTGGAACTCGTGGAGGTGGTGTGCCGTCCAGGAGAAGTCATTTGGCTGTTCCTGGGTTGTCCTGAGGCTGCTCGGATGTGTTGGATGTTCAGGCTGTGTTTTTTTCCAGTGGCTACATGTGGTATTTAGAGCTGTTTATTAGGCAGGGCTCTGATGATTGTGTACCTTTTATAGGGGTTTATATGCATAAAAATCTCTGTTCTCTTGCCTGCAAGTAAAGCTGTAGATTTATGGGTGTTCTAAAGGCTATGGATGTTAGGCTTTTCTTCTTGAGTATGTAAGGGAACTGCTTGCGGAAGTGGGAAAAAAAGGTTGAAGTTATTAATATCTGGGGAAAAAATGCTGATTGACGAAGGATGGTGTCAAGTGAGATTCATGCTTCAGAGCAGCAGCAGAAGTACGAACCTTGCAGAAAGAGATGCGCGTTTCTGTAGCGATGGCATTTTTCCATCCTAATGAAGAAAAAGAGGCTTCTCTTTATTTTTTTTAATGGTATCTAAACTGGTTCGTTGGAATTAGCTACATCCACATGCGCTTTGTTTAGATTTATACGCATCAGGTGTAACATAACTACAATCGAGGTGAGTTATGAGGCCCAGGGCTCACATTACCGGGATTCATGTGCTGGAGTTGTCTCCTAAAATACCAGAGATTAAATACACGGGGCTGGCGAATGCAGATTTCTGGGCCTTGAGTGCCCTCTACTGAAACAGGCCCAGCTAGCCCTTCGCTTTGACACCCAGATTGATGGCTTGCTAAACACAGCTGAGCCTCTGCTTCGCACCCGCACCATTCAGAAGGATCCCTCCTTTCTTTCCACCCCTGTCTCTCCGTGCGCTTGTTTCTTCCCCTTGCTCGTCTTTGAACACTCTGGTTTGAATTCTGACTCCTGCTGCAGCTCTGCATATGTCACAGTAGGTTTTCCTTGGTGTAAATGGCAACTACAGTAAAGATTCCTTCTGAAATGATCATACAGGAGCACTGGGGGTGGTGTTAGGCTGGGTTGGGAGAAGCTGGCTTCATCCCAAAGAGTTTGGGGCTGTTCGATGCCTTGTTACAGGGCTGGTATTAACTCCTTGCAAGCAACCAGGGTTGCTGATGTGATACCAGGGATGTGATGGTGCTCCCTATGCTCTAGGAGCTCTTGTGGAAGCAAACAGCCGGAAACCACATTTCTTCCCATGGACTCATTGCAATTTTATGTTACATTTTGCTTGTTGTGGAGGGGGAGAAAGAGGGGGAAAAACTTGCACTTCCTACTCAGCGTTTCCTCTGTAGCAGGAAAAGCGTTGTGTTCCCCATGCTTCACCTACAGCCAGAGCAGGGTCTTCTCTTGCCACGGTGATGCTCAGCCCTTGGAGGTGATGGAAGCCTCTTTGCCACATGGTTGTGCCTGTTTCTAGGTACAGGATTTGAACGTCTGGAGAGTTCCCATTTGTTAATTTTTCAGCAGTTTTCTTCTCTCCGAAGGGTTTTATGCAAGGCAGTGTGTGTTGTGGTGCTGTCCGCTCCGAAAGCTCATATGGCATCGGGGCTCGGGGGGAATGTGTTTGTTCTGCAATCTGTGTTACAGAGGATCACTCCTAGAAGAATTGTTGCTGCACTACACTGCATATATTTGTGTTGGAACATACTGTGGTGTAATAGCTGGTTTGAAATGTATCCAGTTCTCCTGAATATGTTATTGTGAAAGTCAAGCAAACGCACTGAGGGAATGTGAGCTCCTGTCAAACCCAAGAGCAGAAAAGCTCCGCAGAAGCTGTGAAAGCGAGAAGGGAGCTGGTACCAACTGCTGCGCCCATGTTCTTGTACAGGGATGTACGCAGGGCGCCAGCACAATGGGGAAACTCTGATCAGAGCCGGTGCGTGGCCCATGTGTCTGAACAGACCAAAAGGCTGCTTCGTTCCCTTGTACAACCCCCTCCTTGCAGTGAGAGGCTGGGTCCTGGCAGGTCTCTGCTGGCAAAGCTGGACATGGTGGGCCGGGGGTTTGTCCCCAGGCTGGCAGGAGATGGGAGCTGGCTCTTCCTGCCCCCAGGTGGTACTTGCTCCACTGGTTTCCTCCACCATCCCCTTTCCAGACCTGGGTGGCCAAGACAAAGGCTGTGCCAGTGTTGGGAGAGGCAGAACAGAGCTCCTTACGGAACAGTGGTGCTTAGAGAAGCTTCCCAGACTTTGCTGCCTGGAGCTGGTTTAAGTAAGGCTGATGGAGACTTTGAATGAGAAAATAAGATTTCCCCTTTTGTGCTGTAACTGATTAAAACTAATCACAGTTTGCCTTGTCTGAGGGTCCCTCCCAAATCACAGTGGGCTCAGCAGGAATGCAGCAGCAGCAGCCAACCACTGTCATATGGAATACCTGTCCTTCGGGGGTCTGGTTGCTTTTACCCATGGGGAACCAGTCCTATGTGGTACCCTCAGGTGGTGGGAGGTGGCTCAGCCACCCTGTCTGTAGCACTTGATGCTGAGGTGGCCGCATCTCTGCCAGCTCTAGCATCAAACCCTGCACAGCAGGATCCTCACTGAACATCTCTCTGGCAGGGACTCCTTTGATCAGCCACTTCTTTTGAAGTGATCTTGGTTTTGAACCTGGAGATGGGCTGGTACTTACCAGGCTGTGCACTTCCCAGCATCCGCAGAAGCAGACTCACCCAAGGCAGCAAGAATGTGGGAGAACATTAGGAGCTGCCCATCCTTTTTGGGTGGGATGCGGTGCTGTTGAGCAGGGTTGGAGCCGACTCGGTGCCCAGAGGTTGAAGCATCCCTCTGGATGTGTGGAACAGAGCCACACATGCCCCGTCCACTCACAGCTTACACAGCAGTGGGTGAACTGGTACAATTGTAGCGTGTCATGCAGGCTGAAAAGGGCAACAGGGAATAAATGGGCAAGTAAGACCAGTTAAAATTACTATCTTTATCCCACCACGTGTTCATCCCCTGGCAGGAGAAGCTGTTTTGGCCAGTCAGCCCCATCAAGTGCTCCTTTTGCAATCCAGTCTTTTGAACTAGGCTGATTTGTGTCAGACAGCCCTTGCGTGTAGTTTTCATCCCCTTTCTGCAGAGGTAGGAAATAGAGGTGCTTTTTTTACGTTAAAAAACCCCAGTATTATCTTTAGGATTGGTGGGAGAAGCCATTTGCAACTGATGGGTGTAAATTATGCCTGCTTAGTCAGACAAGAAAAATTAGAGCCTGCAGAATTAGACTCTGCTTGCAATTATCTTTAACACGGAACCAGTTTACGACAAAACTTGGTACGCTCCTTGGCTTTCAGTTACGTTCTCATGGGACCCATTTCCAACCTGTCAGCTTCTAAGTGTGGCCCATTGTATGAAACCCTTAGGAAGGGTCTCTGTGTTTTCCTCCTATCCAAGCACCAACTGGTTGAGCAGAAGGTTGGTCCCCCGCCAGCTCATGAGTGGACGGGGCACTTTGCTACCCACATGTCTAATTACCCATGCAATGATTTGGCACGAGTTGTTAATACCTTTCTCTTTTTCCTCTCTACATGCAAAGGGCAAGGAAAGAGCACGTTCTTTCAAATGCCTGTTAAAATCGGACTTCAGTGGAATTATGCTGGGAATTAATTTAGGCAGCTGCAGCCGGTTCTCTTCCCGATCCCCGGTGAACTCGACCTGTTTCCAATTCACTGTGAATTTCTCTGTTCCAGCACATTCAGGGAAGGTTTTAATGTTGGGCGAATGGGAAAACTGAGGCTGGATCTGCTCAGAATAAAACAAGGCACAATCAGGCATTGCTGGCCAGTGGAAGACCTGGGATAAGGATGCTCCTTGGGAAGCAAACTGCTTTCCCATAGCAGTAGGCACTGACCATGCTGAGGTGTGTTAACTATGTGGAGGCAAAAATGCATGCCTGTAGGGGGGAAATATCCTGGTCTGGAGCTCCTGTGTGATCTTCTCTTTGGGAAGAGGGCGCATCAGAGCGGAGGGGTAGGAGAAGGAAGGAGGAGATGCTACCTCCTGCTCCAAGGAGACCTGGGGACCTGGCACCTGCATGTCTGAACTCTGCATTGTTACTTGAGCCCCTCCACCGTTTCCATGCAATTTCAGCTTAACCCCCTGGCTTTGCAGTGTTTGCAGAACACACTTTTCCCCCTGTCTGCATGGATAATGAATTAGGAATTCATGAGAGCAGAGAGGGAAAACCTCTCCATCAGCTGCTGCCGCCAGCACTTTCCTCCTGCCTTGGATCATGAGATGTGGGGTGAACCTGCCTGTGCCCATCTCTGCAGCATGGATTTCCACTGTGCCTGTTCAAAGCTGATGGGAGGCTCCTTTTCAAGCCAGTGCTAAAGCAGGCTGTTACACCAGTCAAATACTTGTTATTCATGGCTGTTGGTGCCCTGGACACAGGGTTAATTCTGGCACTTTTCGGCTTAGCAAGCAATGAATGGCTTCATGTTATATCCTGCTGGAAGGGGGTTGTGCAGCATGTTGTATTTGTGGATTGAAAGGGGAGTGTGGGAGGCTTCCCTATTCACAGGAAGAGGGAAATGCTGGGTTTTATTATCTTTTTAAAAAATCTGATGTGTATTTGGTGTTTTAAAGGTGTTAGGAAAACAGAGAAAATGAGTTTCGAAAGGCGGAAAACAAAATGGGTTTTGAAATAGGACTTTGTAAGGTGCTCGCTGCTGTTCTAAGTACTTCCATGTCCATCACTGGTGACAATGGTGATGGATGTGGTACTGGGGAGGCTCTGCTGGTGTCTGGCTGGCAGGAGGCACCACCTTTCCCTCTAGCAGTGGCTGGTGCCTTGGCCATAGAGGAGAAGTTGGAAGCTGATGTGCCTCAGGCTGTGCAGAGTGTGTCTCTTTGGAAGCCATTATCAGAGGTTTTCATTGCCCACTCAGCAGATGCAGGGCTCAAAGTTCACCCAGGGGTGCCAGGTGAGCATTCAAACCTGGGATTCTATTATCGATTCTATAGAATGCATCTCCTCTGTTCACTGATAACGGTTGGGTGCATCCCGCTTGGCACAGCACAGAGGGACTTGCCCGCAGCATCTTGTGGGTGACCACTTGACACTTTGGGTCTTACCCCCGGTTCACCCAAGAGGGCTTCAAATACAGATGGAGAAGAAGGAAGCCACAATCCCACTGTGAATTTTTGGTCATCTTCCTGCTGGGGATGCCTGGTCCTCTGCTCTGAGCCCAGCACAGCTGAGGAGCTGCCTTGTACAGCACTAACTTTGCTCTCGTAGCTCTGAATTCGAACCTGAAACGCATTGGTTAAGTATCTTCACTGCTATTTGTGTGCATCATTTCTGCCTGGTGATGAGACGGAAGAATAATGTTTTTAAGCAGGTCTTAGTACAAGTAAAACAGAGCTGATGGCAGCTTTATTTTAAACAACGCATGCAAAGTCTTCACGAGATTGTATCTGTGCTCTCTGTGGCCTTCTACTTTGTGGTGGGAACATGACTTGCATGTTGAAACCCGGTGGGAAAAATCCCTGGGAAAAATAAGGATCTTTTCTCTATAGTTTTTTTTTCTATAATTTCCTTTGCTTTTTTCAAACGTGAAGGAAAACCCAGAGCTGTGTTCAGTCAATATTTAGTGTTTAAAGTGTCTTTCTATAGAGCCTATGGGACTCTCCCAGCTGTAGTGATGCCTTTGTCCCAAGATGTGGGACCTAACTGCATGCTGAACCCTATGAGTTTTAATGAACAAAGGCCCAAAATCGCATCAAATCAATCAGTCTGGCATACCTAAGGTACCAGGGGAGGCAGGTGACTTTGGTTGGAATTGAATATATATCTCTCCGAGAAAGCAATCACAATCTCCTATAATAATTCCATATATTCAGTTAGATACAGCCTGAAAGTGGGCTAGAGTGAAACATTCCAGTTCTGCCCTCCCGGTGCCCGCTGGGCTCAGATGCTCGCTGCAGGAGGATGCGGCCCCAGAGAGATGCAATTAATACCCTCACGTTAACAGTTTAAAGATCAAGTGAGGAGCAGTTTGACGAGAGATTAAATCTAAAGATACCCATTTATGAATTATATTATAAAAAAAAAGTAAAAACTCTCTAAGTAGATTAAAGTCTTGCAGAGCTGACTAATAAAGGGACTGCTGGCGGAGCGTGGCAGCCCTGCCTGCCACTCTGAAGTGGCTAAGGACGAGTTTAATAACGCTTTACAATTCAGAGGCTAAATGAAGAGAGAGCAGCACAACCACTAACCCTGTGAAGGGGATGAAAAGGGATGTGGGAATGAGCATGAGCCTTGGTTGGGGTGGGAGAGGTGCCCTTGGTCCTTCCAGCCAGTGAAGGGAGGCCCCCATCAAGTAGGTGCCAAACTGGAGCTGAGATCTTGTGGGTGAAGGAGGGAAATGCTGTAGGCATCTAAGGGTAAAGAGGAAAGCTGGCATTACACTGCTTGGAGAATGGACCTTGGGAGCCAGGTGCAGCACTAGATAAGAGATGTCACTCACTTCAGCAGTAACCTATTGCTCTTATTGGGTGTAGGCTTCTAACAGCTGAGTTTTAGGGGTGGGGAGACACTGGGCTTAATTGCTGGCTTGAGGAGTAAACAGCTCTAGGTGCAGTCAAGGGTGATCAGCCTCAGCTAGACAGCCATTTCCCAGGAGATGCTGTATGCCAGGAGTACCTCTTGCTATAAATCGCTCTGGATGTTTGAATATAGACCTTTTATAAACTCAAACACTGCACAGGACGCTTGGGCCCTTGCACTGTCGTCATGCCCTCAACCACTGAATTGTTGAAGGTCATCAGAAGAGCCTGTAGTGATCCAGAATTAAATCCAGTTTGACTGCTGTAACTTTGTCCTATCTTTGCACCCAGTATTTCCAGCTTGAAGAATGCTCTTCCTGTTCTATCCTGCGGGCTGCTCCCAGGTCTGACACAGCACTGATGCATCAAAAGCATCCTGAGCGATATGCAGATGCGAATGGGTTATTTCTGCAGCGTGCTCTTGGAACCTGCTAAAAGACAGAGCACGGTGCTGAGAGCCCGCTGGCAAGCACTGCGCTCAGGCCCCTATTAAAACCAGCAGAACACGTTTAATCTCTGGATGGCAGGGAAGTTTGCATTGTCAGCATTGTTTGATCCAGTTTTAAAGGCAAAATTGAAATCATTCTTCACCAGGCTCAACACATTGATCTCTAGAAAAGAGCACTTGTAAATAACCTCCTGGCGAATGTGTCACCTTCTTTTTTCCTCCAAACCATCCTCCTCTGTGAGAAGGGCAATCCCCAAGGATGCTCCAAAACCACAAAGGAGACAAAGGAAAAATGGCTTCAGGGAGTTCCTCTCTCTCATTCCTCCTTCCCCAGCCCACCGAGTGCACACATCACATGCTCTAGATCGCAAGCGGTTAATGAGGAAAATGCCCTGATGCTCTCATTCCACCTTTCCCAAAAGGTTAACTTGCTTTCCTAAAGATGAGTTGGTGCAGGACAGGTTGCAGACCAACACGATGGACAGACAGGCTGCTCCTGTATGAGGTTGGCTCCCCACCAAAGAGCAGAGGGCTAGCTGGATTCAGGGTCCTGCTGGCAGGAAGCCTTGTAATGCAGCATCCTTGTTCTCCCTCCCTTCAATCCTGATTTTCTGTGTCCTGCTGCAGTGGGGGATCTTTTATGTTTCCTGTAACTTGAAGTAACCTCATAGAATCCCAGACTGGTTTGGGTTGGAAGGGACCTTAAAGCTCATCTAGTTCCAGCCTCGTGTGTGGCACATCCTCAGGAATAAAGGGAGCCATCACCATCACTCTTGGTACTATGGGGACGGGCATGGTGCTGAGGTACTGGGATATGGGTGCAGGTTTCCCTTCCACACATGCTGCCCAAATGCCATATGCCCTCCATTAACATCAGCAAGGTCGCTTCGGGGGAGAATGAATGATCCTCTTGGGATCAATAGGACATCTTTATGAATAACTTCAGCTGAAAGGAAAAGCAGCTGATGTTAGACTCGCCCCAAGCACAAGATTTCCCTGGCAGGGTTAGATATATTTAGAGCATCTGGCTGCCAGGGCATGAAAAACTGATTTTTTTTCATCGCTAAATGATCACTTTCAGTATTTGTAAATTGCACTGAAAATGGTGAGGTTTGTAATTTGGAGACTTAATTTTCCTGTTTTAATTAGCCCAGGGTGAGTTTGGAGCCCGTTGGTTGCAGTGACTGGGGGGGAACATCCCCTCTGCTTGTGTGATTTCCATCAGCATCTGTCAGAGCTGCTGTGAGCAATGTGACCCCTTGTGGGATTTGATCTTGCGAGATGCTGAGCACTTCAGATTTGATCGTCAAGTATCTTTTGACTTCAATAAGTTGATTCATTAGCTTCAAGTTAAGAACATGCTTAAACAATTTGCAGGCTTGAACCCAGCCAACGTGATTTTCAAATTAGGTATATTTCCACTTTTTTTTCCTGAGGTTTATTGGATGTTAAATGGGTTTGAAGAGATACTGTGGCAGTTGCTATGACCTCCTTCAGAGCAGAGACCGGCTGCGTCTCTCCAGTGGCTCTGTGCTGATTAAGAGTGCCTTTATGAATACATGCCTTTATGAATATGTACACTTCCACTTGAATGTAATTTTCCTGTAAGGGGGGATGGAAATAAAACCAGTGTCGTGTAACTGGGGCAAGTTCGCAGGAGGAGCATCTTTACCAGTGGCAGGCACCTAATTCATGCTCTGAATGAGGGGGGAGTTTCTCTCTCTCCCTCCACATCTGATAGAGACAAATCTGTCTGACCAGGGACAGAACCAGTACTGCACTCGCTGAGGGTTTTTCAGTGGTGATGTGTTAAGTGATGTTCCCAAACTAGCCTGTTCTAGCTTTCCTGTTGATCTGGAAGGGTTGTCCGAGGTGGATGTGGGCAGTGGAGGATGCTGGCATTGAGGAGCCGTGTCTGCATTTGAAAGCAAAAAGTCCCTTGATAGAAAGCATGGAACGGCCCCTGCTGCCATGAGGCTGGCTTCAGAGTCCCCCAGTGCCACCTTGCTGATGAGACAACCCCTAATTCCCAGTGTTGAGGGCAGTTTGGATGCATGGCCTGGGGGCTACCAAGACCTGGCCCAAAGCAGAGTCCAATAAACCCAGGAGAACTCGCAGGACACCCGGGGCAACCAAAACTCCTGCAGCTTTGGAAGCCTGACAGAGCTGAGAAGCTCCCTGTGTTTGTGGAGCTGTGGAGCCCGGCATCTAAAGATGGGAGGGAATAGATCCAGGAACCCGCGAGCAGGAGATGAAAGAGGAGGATGCGTGATTTGGAATTCGAACGAAGCCCTCTTTAATGAAAAAACTTCAAAAATAGCTTTGTCACAAAGGAAGTTATTGTAGTGAAATTACATTATCATCTCGTGCTGGTTTTAAAACCACGCTGGGCCTCCTGGGGCAAAGTGACTGCAAAGAGCTCTTTGTTTTTTCCCTTGAAAAGACAATGCGGGAGGATGTGTGTTTTCAATCAATGGGGGCTCATAACTAATGGATCAGAGAAGTTTAGAAGCCAGCAACAAACTGAAGGCATTAATAACTGTTGCTTTCAAGTCAATGGGATTGATCAGCAAATTCCGTTTCTTTCTGAATGATCATTGTGGAAAAGTGGAAAGCAAACCAATATTTAAAGATGTACCTGCAAGCAATAACACATGATTGCAGGCGCTGGCGAGCTGGGCAGCAGCAGCAAAAGGGCTGGATGACATAATGGATCAGTCATAATCGTCAACCAAATTGCGTGGCTGGTATTGAGCTTTAAAAAATGAGCCATAAGAAGCATTTCTTATTGATTTTTGTTTCGTTAGAAACAATATAAGCTGCCTTAAAGAACTGCGAATGGGCTGGAATTGATTTTTCTTTCCTTTTCAGCAAATCTGAGTAGAATTTGATATTTGATTTTAATTTGGGATTTATTAATGTTTTTTCTTTCTCTCCCGCTTCTTTGTTACGATAGGAGAGGTTGGGAGGCAGGGGAACTGAGCTAAAACTTGGGGGAATTTTATGCTAAAGGGCACAAGTGCCATTAAAATTGGATATTTCAGAACTAAATCCAGAGTCTAATATGGATCCTATAGGCCAGAGATGACTGATTTTTGGCAGGTATGCAGGCAGTGCTACCACCAGCTTCTCAATCCATTTCACCTCCTCTGCCAAGTATTTGGATTATCAACAGCTCCTCCTCACTGCCCTTCCTCTGCAGTGAAGATCCCATCATTAAACCTTTCAGTTGTGAAATATTAGGCCCATATTTGCAAACAGAGTGCTCCCTAGCTCAGATGTATCGTTCCTAAAGGATAGTTAGGCTTTTGGAAGAAAATGGCCTTCTTTCAAGCAGAACCATGTTTCTGTAGGTGTTGGCTTCAAGGGGGTTTGTTAGTCATCATCAGTTTGCAGTCCAGGGCACCTTCCCTGCAGTGTGCAGCTCTGGACCGGTGCCTGTCTGCGCTGGTCTCTGCATTGCAAGAGATGAATCATAAATCGCAGCCTGGTTTGGTTGAAGGGCCCTGCGCCACTTGAGCACTGCCTTGACACGCGGATGTGGTGGGGCTTCACATGACGTCTGACCCTCTGTGTGTGGGGCATGGCCGGGGTGGGGGGGTTCTCCATGAAGACTTGTGCAGGAGATGTGTTTTTGGTGGGGGCTTCCATATGCACTGGGCTTTCCCCTCCCTGGTACCAAACAGCCACGTTGCTGCTTCCACTTTGGGATTAATTTCCCATGTTTTCTTCCCAACAGATCTGTTTGCTTTTTCCATTCTTCAATTGCTAGATAAAAACTATATAACCCCTCATCCATGAAAGTTATGCATCTATTCTTCCTCCTCAAGCCCACAAGTGAAGCCTGCAAGACCTAGTGTTATTTAAGGTCCTTCTTACATGAAAGAGATGTAATCACCCTTCACAGGTGAAAGATTCCATGGGGATTCATTTCACATTATTCTACATTAAACTGGTTCACTGTGAATTTTTAGTGCCTGCTCTTAGGAGAAGGCAGGTGGAGCAAGGCAAGGCTCTGCCTTGGGGTTGCTCTGGGTACCTGAAGATGTGCTTGTCCCCAGGGCACCGAGTCCCTGACCATGGAAGCGATTCCTTACTTTTTTCATCTCTACTGAAATTACTTCTTTGAGCAAATGGAACTCTACAAAATGCATAGTAATTTTCCTGAATTGATCGAACCAGCCACTTGCATAGTCTCTTGGGAAATGGCTCCAGCAGGGCTTAGCAAGGGAGAGTGGAGATGGGGGGGGTATTTGCAAAGACCTTGCAAAGCCTTCTCCAGTTAATGGGGAGACTCTGCTGCTTTAGTGAAACACTCTTTCAGCGCTATAACTTTAATACACTTCGGAGGGAGCTGGTTTATATGGCAGTAAAATGAAAAGCAAAGCAGTGCTGGTGTTATAGGAGGCTGTAAGTGTGATGGGCAGTGTGGCAGCGGCTGCTGGAGGCTTTGGTAGAGCAGAGTTGGCTCAGTGAAGAACAGCCGAGTCCCTCGGCTGCATGGGGCTGGTTCCCTTTCACATGCTCTTCTGTAGGCCTGTCGGGAAGAAAAGAGAGATCTCTAGGATTTCCAAGCACTTTAATGATGCTCTTGGCTCTGGGAAGAACGTATTGGATGGAAGGACTCATACCTGCTGCCTGTGCCCCATCACGGCACCACTTGCTGTGTTAGGGGCTTGTATCTGTTCTGTTGCTCCTGTGGTTATCGCAGCACTGGCATCTAAACAGATCCAGAGATACACATACAGCATTAGCACAGAAATCTATTAGCATAAATTACTGATGAATTCACCTAAAAAGCCAAGCCTCAGCTCCATGATTAAAAATAGTGACAGAACTTCAAAGGGGCAAGAGGCATGATTTATTTTTAAGATAATGTGGATAATTTCAAGTACCAAAGGATCTTGCTTATGCTGCTTTCCTTGGTACTCTGCATAATCCGCTGTGTCCAGCTAAGATTAGATAAAAGCAAAAGCAGGATCATTTTTCCTTTCCAGCATTAACCATTTTGCTTCTCCTTATGCAGAGATGAGGCTGCAGAGCTCAGTGTGTGGAAAGCTCCTCCTGGCTCCAAGCTTCACTTTGACTTTTGGAGTGTCTTTAGCCTGTGTTGTGCTGCTCATGGTTGGATCTGTGCGAGTGCGGTGGGCTTGACCTCTTGCTGTGGTCCATGGGGAGCAGGTGTCTCAGCAGAACCATGTATATAGCAAACAGTGCATGCAGTCGTGGTCCTCCTGCCTATTCTGCAGCATTCCCGAGCTCAGGAGCAGAGCTGCTGACCAAAGGCAGTCCAGTTTCACAGTCCTTGTTTGTTCTTTATCTGAAACTTTCTATTTATTCATGCTTAATGCAAATTGACTTCCACACAGACATTACCAAAGTTTAACTGCAACTTTCCAATACTTAAAGGGACTGACAAGAAACCTGGAGAGGGGCTTTGGACAAGGGCCTGGAGGGACAGGACAAAGGGAATGGCTTTAACCTGCCAGAGAGAGACTGAGATGAGGTCTTAGGCAGAAGCTCTTCCCTGTGAGGGCAATGAACCTTCACAGTTCAAAGCTAAGCAAAACCAGCTTTCAGGGGTGATCACACCCCAGCTAAGAGCATCCTCTTGTCCCCTTGCCCATGCACAGCCTCTCCCAGAGCAAACCAGCAGCCTCATCCTTCCCACTCATCATCCTTTCTGCTGGTACTGGTAGTGGAGGGAGGGTTGATGCTTTCGGTGTTGCGGCAAGACGCTGTCTGTGTATTATTGCAATGCTATTGACAGCTCGACTGCTCTTCTTGTATTGTTTATACTTCATTTGTGCAAAGTACTGTAATTGGCCCCTAGCAGTCATTTCGGGAACGGAGCACAACTTGAAAAGGAATCAAAATGGATACACCTGATTGCAAAGAGAATGCTTTAAATATTGAACCATTCTTCTGAAGGTCTACATTTTCTATTCTCCTCAGCACTTAGCATTTGTGCTGCCATTTCATAGGAGTTTAACAATGGGCTTTTTAAATTGAGGGCATTTATAGGAATAAAAATGCAGAAGGGTTCATGCCCCGCACCTTTTCTTGTTCTGCATCTCTCCTTCCTTGTGCTCCCAAGCAATTAACAAACCCTTAAATCTGTCTATTCCCCCCCCCCAATCCATGCAGACTTTCCCAACCTAATTGTCAGTCTGTCTCTCATTAAGCCAACTGCAGGCTGTTGATCTACTTGTTTGGAAGAGCTTTTGTGTTCAGCATGAGAACGAACTAGTCCCTTGTTTACAGGAATTTACATCAAAATAAGGTTTCTGGGAAAGAAAAATGCAGCTTAGCAAAATAAAAAATAGTGCAAAGCCCCCAGAGGATGAATTCATATGCATTTCAGCAAGAATAATGATGATAAAGGGCAGGAGACAGGCTTGGCAGTGTGGAGATGCAGCAAGAACAGGGTGTCCCCCATCTCTCGGGTGCCTGTTTGCTGATGCTGGAACCAGTGGCAGAGCTGCAGCATCAGAGCCCTGCACTTCTGGGCATCATTCTCAGGGTTAACTTGGGATGGAATCTTGTGGAAAAGTTACCAACCTGAAACCAGCTCCTTGGGCATTGTATTCAAATGATTCCATCAGGCTTTCTGCTCGGAGCAGAGACAAGGGCAGGGCACAAAAGAGCTGAAGGAGCATCCATGGGCAGGGGATGCAAGAGACCCAAGGGATGGTTTCAACTCTGGGGTGAGGAAGTGCTGCTTGTTTTGCCCCCACTGCCTTTCATGTTATGCACCCCCCCCCGTAACTTAAACCAAAGTCAATTTAGGAGCTGACAAGAGCTGAACAAACTGCAGCAGTTAATTAATAGCCTTGTGTCCTGTGCACTTGGCTCCAAGAGCCGGCTCCAGTAGCAGAGCTAATTGGGAAGTCAGTCCAGATTGTATCCTACAGAAGAAGCTCATGTTAATAAGTGATTTCTGTATTCAAGGGTGGTTCTTATTCAATTTCTAGTACTGTTTTGACTAGCGAGTCAAATACTCTTCAAGTATCAAAACAATCTTTGTAGCTGTGTAACAGGAGCATGAGGATGTCATTAAAAATGAACCCTTGATGTGAATGCTGGCAAAACAGCTTCAAAAGTATCCCAGTTATTCCGGGGGGAAGGAGCTGCGTTCTCTCGGGATAAAAAGATCCCTCTGAGAACAGTTTAAAGGCAGGGCTGGGGCAGCCACAGCTTCTCTGGGCAATGCTCTTCTAGCACAGAGTTTGGATGTGGTGGCTCTCCCACAGAGGCATCCGCTGGCATTACTGGGCATCTGGTGCAGAATGAAGGGAAATACTGGTTTTCAGAGTATGGAGATCTTTGCTAATGGATGCTTTGGAGCTGGGAGTGTAAATAGGTGGGAAAAGAGGTGGAACGAGTGGGGAATAGGTTTGTGGGTGATGATGGACACTGACAGCCCAACCACAGGGAATTCCTGCATCTCTGCCGAAGCTGGAAGGGTTGGGAGTGGGGAATGCTGCTCTGTATGGGACATTTATTGCACTCTTTACACGTCCTCTTCAGCTACCATTGCGAAAGGGAGCACTGGGACTCTGCTTCAGCTCTATTTTAGCTTACCTTTTTAACATGAGGGGGTGGAAGTAACACTGATGATTAGAGATGGAAATCCTGAGCTCTCTATGGAGGGCCCGTGTCACATCGTTCAAAGCCATGTCTCTCTGGGTTTGAAAAAGCAGTGAATAAGTAGAACAGAAATACTAACTTCTGAATTAGGTTACTGTGATTCTCTGCATTCCTCCATTCCTTAGGCATTTAGGGGGTTTTGTCTGTTTTCCTTCCTGGAGTGTCCCTTGGGTTTAAGCAAGAGCAGGGCTGTTATTTAGTGGCTTTTCTTGCCCCAGCAATAAAAGACAAGAGGGATGTCAGGCAGGTTAACTCAACACTTATGGGAAGAGACGCTTGTCATTGGAAAGCAGTTAAGGAATTTGGGCTTAAATTTCCTTGTCTAGCAACATCCCTGTACCCTTACAGACCACACAGGTACCTCTGGGATCTCTGCCCAGCCAAATCTGCCTTAAATTAAAGGGTTAAGCCAGTAAAAGCAGGTCAGGATGAAGTGCTCTGTGGGTTAACACTGCCTTCATTTGAGAAATAGAGGAGCAAAGCCCTAGAGGTCTGAGGAGTCGAGGAAGAAGCTTTCATTTCCTCCAGTACCTTTCTTGCCACTGTAAACCCAAGTTTGCATCCATCAAGCAGTTGTGCAGTTCCCCCAGAAGGTCACTGCGCCATGAGCATGCAACACAAACTATTTCTGCATATTAAAAACCAGGAAAGAAAAGGAGTTATTTTTCTCTTTGCATGCAATTTTTAAGAGGCAGAGAGCAAAGAGCCATAAAGTTTCCTTTTATAGATGTGGAAGACAGCAGCGGAGTGCGCTAAAGTGAGCGAGGAAAACCCAAGGTGACATTTAATTTTAGCAATAATAAGCTATGGCAAAACTCCTCTTATTAAAGACCTCAGGCAAAAATGTTCAGCTGGTATATTCGGGAGCAGAGACACTGCAAGGAGCAAAGGGAGAAGGGGGTAAGACACCCTGAGCAAGATTCAAAGAGCCGGGCATTTATTTTAGGGATAAAGAATTTGAGCACCTTGAAGCAATGAATGAATAATGCCTGTTACAATGAGACAGAGCTGGTCTGCTGCTTGGGTCCGCACAACAGGAATTCTCCCTTGGATAAGGTGGGCTTGGGGCTGGGGTAGACCTGCAGCCCCTAGAAGGATGCTCTGCAGCTCGCATATCCCAAGCATCCCTGCCCCTTACAGCATGATGATTCTATGATTTCCAGCATCAGAAAGGCAGGATGGTGCAATCCCAGGCTGGAAGGACCTCAAGGATCATCTGGTCCAACCTTTCTAGGCCAAGCACGACTTGGACTACATGTCCAAGCACCCTGTCTACCTGAGTCTTAACAGTGCCCAGTGTTGGGAAGGCACCACCTCCCTGGGGAGATTATTCCAGTGTCTGCTTGTTCTTACTGGGAAAAAAACTTCCTCTTGTATCCAGTTGGAATCTCCCCAGGATTAATTTGCACTCATTACCCCATGTCTTTACCATGTGGTCCCCCTTAATAGGGAGCCTCCTGCTGCAAGGAAGGGCTGGGGTCTTGCTCCAGTGCTGCTGTCCCGAGTACAACCATAGATGAGTCTCGAGGGACCACTCCAGCCCAATTATCTTCCAGTGCTTCTTTGCACAGAACCTGCCACCTCCCATCTGACAACCTCGCAGCCTCTGGATGAGGGGGAAATCCAAGCTGGAATTCGAGTTGACAGGTAGCAGGCATCCAGGGTGAAGTATTTTCTGTAGCAGATGGCTGGCAGGTCCATATCCCACCTCAGCTCATTGAAACCCCAACTGTAGAGTATGGAGAGAGAGAATTTGCTTTACTCAGCGTAGGGATGGGATTCTCATTCTCTCCTGCAATCACTGGTGATGGGAGGGGGTCTTTTGATGGAGAGGGCTCATGTAACGCCCTCCCTCCTCCAAATACCTCTGGGTGCAGAGCTCTGGCTGTGCCGCTCTTGCTGCAGTCCTTTCACAAGATTCCTTTCATTTGCTGCGCGCTCTCATCACTGAACGCTTTCAGAGGGAGGAGAGCTCTTCCGATGGCTCTTTTTGCAGATGCTTATTCCTGATGGCAGCTCTGTCTGCACATAATTGCCCAACACCTCTTTTGGCAGCACTGCCTAGAAACGAATTAATAAAATCTAATAAGGCACTTAGAGTCGTGCAGCTTCACCCGCTGCTGCGCACCCGAGTGGCTAATACAGCAGGATATCGAGTCTCTGCTGCCTAAAGGACTCCCCCTCCCAGCAGCCAGGGCACAGCTCAGAGTCTGGGCTCTTAGGCTTGGGATGGCACTTGTGGAATTAGGCTGTGAAGGGCCGCAGCACTCATCCTGCAGCAAGCTCCGGGTATATTTGTTAATACAGATGTCTCCAGTTACATGTAAAATAAGAGCTAAAAGGCCTCGTTTGGCTGCTGCATAGAAAGAAACTTGCAGTTTCTGACATCTCTGCGTGCTGAGCGATCCTGCAACAGTGCTGAAAGCTGTGCTGAGGCTTTCGGTTGTGATTTCACACCTGGTTCCTTTCTGCTTTGTCCCTGTGGTATGTGTTAGTGCTGTAGGATGTCTCAGCACCCTCCAGCACAGGAAGAAGTTGCTGGCACCCATAATAAGCTGCCTGTGCAGTAACTGTGTTCACTAATGGGTAAAATGGGAGCTTGAACACCAACCAGCTGCTTCCAGTCAGTGCCTGTGGAGTGGTTTCCTCTCCTCGGGGAAGCATTGGGAATGAGAAGGGCTGTCCCATCGGAGCAATCCTCATTTGGCTCCATGGCTGTAGAGAAACCAGTGACACACACCGGTGCTTGTAGCAGAAGCCTCCAGCTGCATCAGGTGTAATTCTCATCTCGGCCTCACTAATGTGCCTCAGTGCCCAGGAGCGTGTTTCTGACCCACTAACACAGCCCAGTGATGCTGCATCTGCTTCCCAGCACCTCCCACCTTTTGGGAGTGCTTCCTTCCCCTCTCCAGTGGGTGGGAGGGAGGAGAGGGGCTCTCAGGACCAGCACCTCTGGCCTGGCCAACCTTCCATGGAGCTGCGCTGCAGGAGGGGAGCAGGAGAGCAAGATCAAGGGCTCCCAAATCCATTTGTGAATCTGTCTCATCCCCCTGGATCAAAGCAAGGGTGTCTGGCCCAGACCTTGCCTCTGGTTTTCCAACATTAAGGTGCTTTATAGGAAGCCTGTGAAAGTAAGTAGAAGGCAGCAATGGGCAGCCCGCTGACCAGCATCTTCAGTTCTTGGCTCGCTGTAGGACCAGACTGTTCTCTGCCTGTGTGGATGTGGATATAAATAGATGCAGAGTGGAGGGGATGAGTGGGTTATACAATGAACCTCAGTGCTTGCGAGAGCCAAAAATACCTCCAGAAATGACGGGCAGTTTGAATGACATCTGCAGAATGCTGCTGATGGCAAGGAATTGCTGCCACGTTTCACAAAGTCCCTGTCACAGGATAAATCCTCCTGTCCCACCAGCACCCATGGGTTCAGCTAATGGGGGCCCCTCCATCACCCTGTGCACTTGCTGCTTTCTCCCCGGTGCTTTTCGGCCTGGAGAGGGATGGGGATCAGCAGACAGAAGGGTATTTCATGACATCCTTGGCCTCACAGCTTGGATTTCGGGTTAACGTTATTTTCCTCTTCCACGCCGCACAATGCCAGGAGAGCTGATCACACTCACCTTAGCGAGGAAGCGGGTCCTGCCTTTGTTGCAGTATAATAAGGGACAATAATTCTTGGAGAGCAAGCGAGAGACGGCGCTTTTGTGAAATGCTCCCATTTTGTATATAAACCTACCTCTATTTTTCACTCCTAAATGGCCCACTGGATGAGCTGTCTCTATTCAGTGTGAAAGCTGCAAAGAAATAAGAACTGCCCACAATTGCTCAGCCTCTGGGAAAGGGGATGGTTTCATCTATGGATGCTTTTTAACTGTGTCTTGCTGGAAAGCTGTGATTTTGTGGTTAGGAGATTGGGATTAAGGGTATTGAGCTGCTTATCTGGCTCCATCCCAGATCCTGTGTGGCCTTGGGCAACCTGTAAAAGGTGCCGGATCATATCCCCTCCCTTCCATGGTCCTGGATGGTGCAAGAGCGTGTGCAGCATGGGTGGCTGCAGGGACTTGTGGAGCATGGATCCATGCATGGGTAGAAAATGGGTTGTTTCTCCCCTCTCTTCTGTTGGGCCACAGATCCTCTTGGCCCTTTCTCAGATGTGGGAGCATGAGGAGGTTCAAGCTTTGCTTTGGGAATGAGCTGCTATTTCTCTCCTGAGGTGTGCATGTAGTGTGTTCTCCTTCAGGGGAGGGCCGCAGGGTTGGAGATCTGGCAGGGGCTGCCACAGGACTGAGCTGAGGATGGATGCGGATGCAGTTGGTACCCTGATGGAGAAAGGCAGGGCCAAAACCCCATGGAGACAGCCCGCTGCTCTGAGCAATGCTCTGGGTCAAATCCTGCCACAATCCAGTGAGAAGCCTCAGTACATCAAAGAGTACATGAAAGCAGATGCAGTGAGATGCAGTGCTGCCATTTGGGAACTGGGAGCATCGTCCCAGCTGGAAACTTGTCACTAGTGTTTGAATAATTCATTTCTTCAGAGAAAAAAAAACCCAGACCCCAGAAGGGTCCAGCTCTGCATGTGAACAGCTTCCAAACTGCTGCTGCCATCAGCCCCATTGCCATCCCAGCACTGGCACTGGGAGCAGACCGTGGGCTGGCAATGGTGGCATCTTGCAGGTGTCTCATACAGGGTTTGCCTCAAGCTGTTTTTGCTAACAATAAATGGCAAATGTTCCTGTGAATCTCACGATCTGAGGCCCTTCTCTGTTACAAATAAACCACGTTATTAAAATTGCCAGCGCAGAGTGAGTAAAGCAAACCCTTGTTTGGGTGATGGGATGCTCTGGTTGTCCTTCCAGGGGCTGTGGGAGAGGTTTGCAGGTACTTTAAGGCTGCAGAGAGCTCTGTAGTTTCAAGCTGTGTGTTAGTAACTGAGAATTGCTTGGGATTTAGCAGCAATAGTGTCTATCAACACTTGTGTGCAGGCACCAAACAGCGGCTCTGTGCTTGTACCGCAGCTTCCAGAAGCACTGTCACAATGTCAGGATGATTTCCTCATATAGCTCTGCTGTAGGCAGCCCTGTGCTCTGGCCCTGCTGCATTAACAATGAGCATGTGCTGCCTTCAGAGAAGCTGTGGCTGCCCCATCCCTGGCAGTGCTCAAGGCCAGGTTGGACACAGGGGCTTGGAGCAAGCTGCTCCAGTGAAAGGGGTCCCTGCCCGTGGCAGGGGTTGGAGCTGGAGGAGCTTTAAGGTCCCTTTCAACACAAACCAAGCTGGGATTCTATGGAATTTCCACCCACCTTGCAAGCAGGGAGTGCCCAATGGGAAGTGCCTCCTGGAAACACCGCTCCTTACAACTCCAATAGCCTATTTGTTTCTCTCTAATCAGGGCGCTGAAAAGACATTGGGATCCCTTCTTTGTGCCTGTATCTTTGCCTGAGCTCCTTTGGAGCACAAACTCAGTACCATGCCCCTGCCTGCTTCCAACCCCAGGCTCCACTAGATATATGTTTGTAGTTGCATGACTCGGTTGTATTAATCGTTGCATTAAATTATATGGTACTACACAAAAAGAATGTTAATTCAGTTTTCCTACAACTGTGTTCACACTTAATTCTTAATCGGATCTGACAGCAAAAGTCTAAATCAAGTGCTGCATTTTGGCTTGCAGAGGACTGAGGATGTAATGAATGTACTAAAGCCACCAGACAGTTTGCAATGCTCATACATGTTAAACATAGGCAGGCTGCTGAGCCATAGACAGTAATTATTCCTTCTCTCCCACCATGCTGAACTTCACGGAGGAAAAGCTGAACCAAGCTCTTGGGTTAGGGTCTGGAAGGCAACTGGGGCTGTTATTGCTGCCATGCCATGAGCTGGAGGGAGGCAAACGGCTTCAGTGGGGCTGATAACGAAGCCCCAGCAATCTCACACACCCAGTAACAACCATAAAGCTAAAGTAGATTAGAAAACAAGCCGCAATCTTTGTAATTTAGACAGTAATGCAGGATGGGGAGGGAGGGAACCAAAAGCAATTTGCAGCGGCAGAACAAGCGTGTAACAGCATCTTAAGTTGAAAGAGACAGTGAGAGGGTTTTCCAGGTGATTGCCACGTTACTGAACTTCACCAAATGAAAGAGCATCTTCCAAACTAGGCCAGGTAGCAGCATGGTTTCTGCTCAGCCTTTCCTACAACTGATCTGCATTCAGGAGATCAGGTCCTGGAGATAAAGGACTACGAATTAGGGGAGCTGGGCTAATTAAAGTGGAAATATAGCACTAAGCCCCTAGCAAGCCACTGGTCTGTTAGTCACAGCAATACACGGAGGGGAGCTGAGGGAGCCAGGCAAGTTCTTTAAAAGCCTGACAGCATCACTATGCTTCCCCTCCTCTCGTGCCTTATTGAGAGCGTGGCATTTGGAGCACATTAATCTGCTGCAAATAGCCGTGGCCACTCGTTGTGCTGCGTGGGAAGGCGCCTGCAAGGCTCTGGGCTCGTGTGTTTCTCTCCTCAGCTCTCATTCCATCAGCCGGCATGGAAGGGTTTGTCCTTCTCTGAAGGCACTGTGCATCACTGTGTGTCTTCTAATGGGAAAAGCAAGATCTGTGTAAATCCATAACGGCTGCAGTAATCTTTCTTTTCTGTGCGAAGCTGGTATTAATAAGGAATGTCACAAACTATGAATTTTATTGTAGCGATATTCATTATATGTGCAATACAGAGAGAAAACGTGATGCAGCAAGTCCAATGAATTGTATTGGTTGCAAAGACTAGAGCTAAGTGGAAATAAATTAAGCGTGTTGTGTTTTAGGAGGCTCTGTATTCTGTCGCAGATACAAGAAGCTGTCCAAAAATGTTGATATAGAAGGGATTCCTAAGGTACAAATGGAGATACAACCACAGAAAAGGAGAAATAAATTCATTTTGATGCACAGAGCCATCTCTTTTGCTGTGCGTTTAGAAGAGGGCTGCAGAAAGCAGCTATTCCTTCTGTTCTGGAAATTTGCAGAACCAGGATAATTGCTACCTGTGGTTGCTGTGGGAACCAGAACTTTTCAATTCCGGATTTTAAGAGCATAAAGTCTCAGCCAAATGTGCCACATTACTGTGACTGCTGTCACATTACAGGAAATCAGCCAATTTGTGGTTAATATAAACACGCAAGAAAGGGAGGATTTAGTAAAAGCAGACACTCGGTCGGTGGCTTTTGCCTCGAAGGCAGGCAGGGCTTTGGCAGCCGGGCTGGAGCCCTGGGGATTGCTCAAAGGCAAAGCTGTTGGGAACCAAAATGGCCTTTTTATGCCCCGGGAGCAGAGGGGGGGCTCAGCTCTGGCTGGAGGTCCCCTCTCCTGTGCTGGCCCTCACCCTCCTGGGGCAGCGGTGGTCCTGGCCAGGACCCTTCCTCCTGCTTTTAGGGCAAACACTTGCTTTTCTCCCCACTAACCACAGGAAAAGCAGCAGAGGAGTAGATGAGGGATGTGGCTGCTACCAGCCTTACAAAGCAGCAGTGACGGGTGCAATGGCTCCTTGGGGGGGGGAGCACAGGGAGGATCTTTGGGAGGGAGAGGAGCCCGTGGCAATGCAGATCAGTTTGGAAGAGCAGAGGCACCACGCAGCCAGGCCCCACGGCCCCACTCTGGTGTGTTCATGCAGACCTGCGGGTCCAAGGCAGAAGTGATGCTTCGAGGCTTCTCAAGTGCACATGGGACCACGGGCCAGGGGGCCTATAGGGATGCTGGGGAGGGACTCTTCATCGGGGACTGTAGTGACAGGACAAGGGGTAACGGGTTAAAACTTAAACAGGGGAAGTTTAGATTGGATCTAAGGAGGAAATTCTTTCCTGTTAGGGTGGAGAGGCACTGGAGTGGGTTGCCCAGGGAGGTTGTGAGTGCTCCGTCACTGGCAGTGTTCAAGGCCAGGTTGGATGAAGCCTTGAGTGAGATGGTTTAGTGTGAGGTGTCCCTGCCCATGGCAAGGGGGTTGGAACTGGATGACCTTTAGGTCCTTTCCAACCCACACTATTCTATAATTCTACTTATTATTTATCTGGAAGAAGGGAATTGGGATCAAAGGGCTCCCTTGCTAATAACTGAGCCTTGGTACCTGGTGTGTTTTCACATGTACATTGATTGTTTGTGCTCTTTGGGGCTTGTCATCCTCCTCACACAGCCAGCCTCACATTTGCAGTGAGTGCAGGGATGCTCCCTGGGCTGCAGGTGCCTGGTGCCGAGCCAGGCAGCGTGATCTGGAGGGGTGCATGATGCCAGATTGGCACAGTCAGTTCTGAGCCCCTCGGGACACAGCTCAGAACCAGGGCATCAACATCTCCAGCATCACTGTTCTGGTAGCGCTTTACTTGTAAGGAAAGCTTGCAAGAGTCTGTATAGGCTCGGGTGAAAAGCAAAACACCACAGCAGAGCAAGTGGAAGGTGGATCACAACAGTGTGATGCTGAGCACCAGCCAGAATTCCGCAGCAGCAGTGCGCTGTCTAGAGCCCTTGTCAGGAAATATCACCTGAAATGCAAAGCAAAGGCAAAGACAGCTCCAGCTTAGATACATCTGCAGTGATATTTTATTGATGGTGTAGGACCCTTAAGGCAATTGCTAGAGCCAGTAACGAAGGATTTAGGTTTTGTTCCCCTGGATGCTGTTGTTTCCTGGCTGCAAATGCTGCTTAAGAAAGTCCTTGTGATTTCTCTTGTGCAGTGCTCAAAGCTGCTGGAATAATCGCTTTAAAAGCTGGGTTTGGCTTTCTAGAAGAAGCTAGAAGGAGCAGAGCAATTTAGCTAAAACCAGGATTCTTTGCATCAGTGCTGAGTTTATGACTTCTATAAGCAATGCTTAGGACTTGCTGTGTTGGCACATTTGGGTTGTGTTTTAGCAACTCTCTCCCTAACTGGCACTTCAGAACACCCAAATATTCCTGTGTAAAAACTTACCACGGTGAGCTTACAACGGTTTATGCTTCCTAACTCTCAATGGGAATAGGGAACATTGTACATAAATGGGATAAATTAGAGGGAACACACCGCTCGGACTCTGTGCTGAGGAACAAGCTGTATCGGCACAGGGGACTTGATGTTCGGGGTTAAATTTGGAATGCACTGTGTGCTATTTTTTGTTCTTTGTGTAAGCAAGCGTTAAAAAGTGCAGCTTATTCATTAAATTATTGTTTTATTCATCTGCTGAGCTCTTCTAAGGTATTTTATAGGGAGAATAAAACTAGAACTGATGAACTGCTTGACATTCTTCTGCACTATTCAGGCCTGTGAGGCATACACGCTTGCAAATGTGCTTTGCTCCAGCCAGATGTTTCAAAGTGAACGTGGTGGTGTTGGTCGTGTGAGCATGGGATGCCCACATCTGGATGACAAAAGCTGGTCTCTGTCTTGGTGGAAGCTGTTGCTGTTTGAACTGTGGATAACACTTACTGCATAATGAATCGTAGAATCCCAGAGTGGTTTGGGTTGGAAGGGACCTTAAAGCTAATCCAGTTCCAGCCCCCTACCATGGGCAGGAACACCTTCCACTAGACCAGGTTGCTCCAAGCTCCATTCAACCTGGCCTTGAACAAGGCCCATTGAGCTTTGTTTTAGTAACCGATGAAGAATCCAGTATACACTTGATGGCAATACTAGTTAGGTTGAACAGGAAATATTGCAGGCTTATAAGGTCATAAACAGACAATGAAAACCCCAGTGTATCAGTAATTCATCAGTGTTTGCATAAATAGCAGAAGATGCTCTAGCTCAGGAGCAATATTCTCTTCTCAGCATCATTCTAGGCAAAGAGGGTGCTTTTACCTACTTGGAATACATGTTCTCATTTTAAAAGTCAGCCAGTCTGTGAATTTTTATGATTGCTTATGAAAGACCTTATAGTGCCATTGAAATAATTGGCTTTTACTTAATCTCACTGAGAAGATGGAGTGTTTATTGAGGAAAGGCAATAACAATGAACCTCGATAGTCCCATTGTTTGGGTATTCTCCTGTTCCAGGGAAGGACGTGTGGTGATGCAGGGGCTGGGATGCCGGCTGGAAGCCCTCAGCCTTATGCCAGAAATGACTGGAGAAGAGTGGCCCCAGGTTGTCTTCTGGAAAGAACCAGTTCCTCAAAGCAAAACCGCTTCTAACGAGTGCCAGGATGGGGTTTATCCCCTCGGCTGCAGGACAGAGTGGCAAACCTGTCCCTGCACTGAAAACGGGCAATGGAACATAAGGATTTACCCTGAGCTCATTTAGGCAGGAAGCTGGGACGTGTTGAGTCCAAGTGGCTTTTCCACTTCCAACATCTTCACTGCAGAATTTTCACTCACTCAGACTTGATGTTTCCTTTAACACTTTGATTAAACACTTTTCTTTTGAAAAACAGGGTCTGGGCCAAAGCAAATCTAACCAGCTTGGGTTTGGGCATGTGGGGCTGGATTTGAAACCTGTGATGGAGCAACTCCTTCCAAATTCCAATTACCCACATTTTTTTCTTAGCATTTCTCTTTTTTTCCTACACAAGCCTCTATTCTCTGTGCATTTTTAATAAGCTTTATCCTGGGAAAACATAAGAGAGCGAACTGCGAGCGAAGAGAATAAAGGCGGTTGCTGCGTCGCTCTGAATCTGTTAAGTACTGCAAAGCTCATAGTAAAAAGCAAAGCAACGCCGAAATCTCTGCTCTGTTCTTATTAGAAACTGTGAATGAAGATAAAAACCTTTTCACAAACCTTGTCTGGCTAAAAAAAGCATGGAGTAACAGCACAAGACAAACCTGTGACAGAGCTCATACGCGTCGCCGATAGCGGAATAAACAGCAGAAGACGCCAGTGTCCTTTTTCTCTTCCCAGACTGCAGGGCTGTGAGTTTAGGGACTGACTGATCCCTCCCGGAGGAGGAGGAGAGCGTGCACTGGATGAGTGTGAAAAGCTGAAAGCAAAGAGGAGGCAAAAAACCCCACGTAAACCCAGATTGTTAAGGAGAAAGTAGCTATACAGAGCATCTTCCCGGAACGTATGGTTTCAAATGTATCTTTAAGGAGAACAGATGGGCCCGGGGTAGCAGCAGGCAGGTTTCTGTCTCGGGTCCATGTCACACGGGCTGGTGACAGTGAGTCACTGGGAGCAGAGCAGAGGCAGCTCTAGGGGACTGAGCCTGCCAGCCCCTGTACATCTGGTCTGTGAGTCCATGGGCGCTGCGGGGCTATAGGACAGGAGCCACAGTGAGGGACAGACGCCCTTGGTGACCTTCACCAGGCACTCACTGTGATGGGTGATGCCCCAGCCAGGGCCAGCTCTGGGGTGAACTCTCACCAGCCACAGCTCAGCCCTCTGAGCCCTTCGTGGCTCAAGCAAAGACACCCCAGGGCTATAAACCAAACCCTAACCCTAACCCTTCATCCCCACCAGACACTCAACAGCGTGGCCCAGCAGGGACCTGATGCTGCAGCTGCCACCTTGGTGCTGTCTGCCTTGGGGACAGGATGAGCCGGGTGTCCCTGCAAGGGATGGGAATGGAGCAGAGCCTCCTATGGGGAGCATGGGAAAAGGTAGGGTCAAGCTATCAGGTATACCTGGGGCTGCCCAGCTTCCTTCCCACCTGTGTGTGCTTTGGAACCACTAAGAAATAATATTTGGGTGTTTTACTTAAACAGCCTCCTGATTTGAGGCTAAGTATTAGTGATGTGTGGCTTGAGCCTCCCGAGCTGGTGCACAGGGTGTTTGCTGTTCGCATGCATTGGCACCTGTGTTTGCTTAACCTCGAATTCCCTGAGATTCAGCTCCCTTTTAGTGCCTGCTGTGTCCTGAGAGCCCACCTTGGGCCCCTCCTTGTACTTTGGGGGGTCCCATGGTGGGTGCAGGATGCTGCTTGGCTCCTTGGCCATCCCAGTGAGCAGCCGGTCCCATGGGCATCCCCAGCTCCAGGCTGAGGAGCAGCCTCACCGGGAAAAGCATCTGAGCAGCCCTTTCCCTGTCGGAACTAATCAGTGTCAGAGGAGCTAATGGGGAACACAAAACCCATTTAAAAGCTACATTTACCACTTGGCTGATTCCATTACACCGTGTATTATCCAGGTGTCACATTTCCTCTCCAAATGCTGGGTTTAATGCTTTTTAATGCTGTGTTTAGCCATGTGGCAGGGACTCCTCTCGCTGTGCAGCCTGCAGGACCAGGAGGAGAGGGGATCTATGCGGTGGTGATGGGGTGCAGAGGGGGAAAGAGGGTGCTCCAGAGATAGGGTGGAAATACAGTAGCTGAGCTGGATGTGATGCTGCCACACCTGGGTCCCTGCAGTCCTGGGGACACTGAGCTGACGTGGGACATATGCTGAAGCTCCTCAGTTTCCAAGGTTTTCCCTGGAGCAGGTCTGTGCGCGCCGTGTGCGCTCCCCATGGCAAAGTCTTTCCAGCTGACAGCTCCTGGGTGGGAAGCAGCCACTTGGTTATTTCTGAGATTGAAGGGCTGAGTGCGTTGGGGTTTATTGTCTCCAATGAATTCTGCAGGATCACTTTCATTACGGGAATGGGCTTACAACCGTTTGCATTCGGTTTGTTTTCCATGGAGGCACCAATTCCTGCCTCCTCTGCACTGTAAAGAGGCAAACTTGCTCTCTGCCACCTTTGGAATGTGGCAGCCAAGGCTAGAGGAAAGGGTTAGGGTTTGACTTACTGCCTCCCCATCACACCCGAACCCAGTGTCATTGCCTGGAGCTGTACCTGTACCAGTGCCGTCCCCCCCAGGCAAGCATCCCCAGGGCTGAGCTTCCCATCAGCTGTAGGTGGTCTCCTCTGTGGTACAGACTGTTCCTATTCCCAGGTCTCTGGAATCACCTGGAACAACGCATTTCCATTTTTCAGCAATTCCTGGTTTAGAGCAGATATTTTTTTGCAAGGATTCAGGTTCTCAGTGTAAAGTGAATAACATCTGTGCTGCTCGCCCAGTTTCCCCCCATGGGGCTCTATCATGAGTGACTTCACGCATGCACGAAAAGCCAACACAAGGTATAGATGCCATAAAAGTTCTGCTGTGGGACTGGAATAGGCCTTGTGGTGCTAAAATGAGGATGTTTAAGTTGGAGCTCGCGCTTCCACTGTGCTGGAACTCCCCCAAAGTGGAAAAAGAAACTTTTAATAGCAAAAGGGATGCTCTGCGCATAGCTCCTTGAGTTCCGCCGCTCCCCATCCTTATAAAGCTGAAATGCCTTTCTTAGCTGTTTCTTCTGTTTTGCTTCCCCTTTGGGCCCTTGAAATCTCACGGATCTGCAGTCGTATCAGTAAATGTATCTAGAATTAGAAGGAAACCTTATCTTTAGGCCTTGCTGATATTTTCTGTTCTTGGTACACAAGTGCCAAGAAAAAAGGCTGGGAATTTGCAGCTTGCCCTCAAGCTGTCTGAGAGGGATGGGAAATGTTAGGCAGTTCTGAAGCTCCTTCCTAGGTGTCTGAGCATCAAAGACCACGCATCACTTGTTCTCTTTCTGTTTTGTGTACGTGCTATAGGATATGTTACCTGTGTTGGTTTTATCTGTAGCTACAGTTTTAGAGAACAAGATTAAGGGTGTAATTGCTTTCTTTGATTCTTAACAAGATCAAACGGAATGACAAATACCAGTAAAAGGCTTTGTAAAACACTCACTCATTTGATCAGATGCATACATCTACCTCTCACAGTTAAAAGGGTCGCTGGTGCAGGGTGATGCTCTGTGAAGGAACAATAGGCTGCATCTCCAGAAACTGGTGCTGATGGGTTTGGTCAGAGCGTGGTTTCCTTTTCCCCCACATGCTTTTCAATGGGAAACAGCACAAGAAGGTTGGGGCAGCCCATCCTTGGGACAAGACACAGCTTCTCCCAGCCCAGGGCACCCTAGGGACCCCTTGCCTAGGGTGAGGCACCTTCCCTTAGGTTGTGTTTTACCTCAGTGGGCCTGTGTGACATAAACCAGGTGAAGGAAATGAGCAGACTTAAGTCTGCTCAGAGTAAATGCAATGATAACAGAGTAATGATGTTTAAGCACAGTGCAACTCAATGGCAGCAGAACAGGGGTTGGCATCTGATCTCACACTGTACAATTACTCCAGTGCTGCATGTACAAGTAGGAAGTTATCACGCTGCTGTATAATTTAGCCTGGTGTTAAGTATGATTCCCTGGCTCTAATGCTAAGTACGTGAATGATTAAATACATGGAACAATTCATTAGACTGCAAGGAAGGAAGAGTTTGCAGGAGAATTCATCTCATATGCAGACAGAGGAGCCTGTCCCCTGATGCAGGCTATCAAAGTGTATTTCATGCTATAGCCATGTCCAGAATGAGACTGCTGGACACAGATCCCAGACTGGTTTGGGTTGGAAGGGACCTTAAAGCTCACACAGCTCCAACCCCTGCCATGGGCAGGGACCCCTTCCACTGGAGCAGCTTGCTCCAAGCCCCTGTGTCCAACCTGGCCTTGAGCACTGCCAGGGATGGGGCAGCCACAGCTTCTCTGGGCACCCTGTGCCAGCGCCTCAGCACCCTCACAGGGAAGAGCTTCTGCCTAAGAGCTCAGCTCAGTCTCCCCTCGGGCAGGTTCAAGCCATTTCTGCCATCCCCAGCCCAGGCGGGGTGACCCACGGCTTTCTCACCTTCCAACCCTTTGGCTTCTGTTCTTGTTCAGCAAAGGAAGGAAGGAGGAGACTTTGAAATGTCTCTGAGATGTCCTGGGGGGTGAAGGTCTCTTTCTTGACCAGCTCAGCGCTGCGTTCCCCACAGAGCGGGATAGAAAATGACATCTTTATTAAGAAAGATGAAGTTCCCCGGCTCAGCTAGAACAGCTTCAGCAAGGCTCTAGGGCAGGGTCACTGAAACAGCAGTCGTCATGAACTTAATATAAAGGTCCTGGAAAAGAGTGTTAAAATCTAGGAGGACTTCAGCAAAGCTGTCTTGTTTGGTACACCTTAAATACGAATACTCCAGCAGAAGGAGAGAAGCCCCATGGTGGATAGAGGAGGAAAGCAGCTCTGGGTGCAGGTGCAAAAATGATCACAAGGGCAGGCGCAGGATTTGGTTTTCCCTCCTCTGAAATATCCTCTGTTCCTCTGAGATAGGCAATGATAAGTCTCCGAGAAATCCCAGCGTTCCTCTTGGTGACCTTATGGATTTAAGGTCTATTTCTAAACCAAATTTTCATAAAAACCCTGCCACACGCAATCTCCAGATTAAACCTCGTTTTATTTTCAGACAGGCGTGACCTTTCCTAGCTTTGGATATTAAATATCACAAAACCTGCTGCAATTTAAGCTGAGGATTTCACATTCAAACAAACGGAACTGAAAAGCAAAGCTAACTTCTCTGCAGCACACAGGGGGGACGGTGGGGCTGGGTGGGAGGAAGCTCTTGGTCACTGAGCTGTGGACTCTGAATGCACTCTCCCCTTTCCAATAGAGGAATCCTTCCCAATGGGCTGTCAGTGCTGCTGGGATGGCCCATGCCATTAAGATAGCTGCAGGATGGGATCTGGATGGACAGGCAGGGTACTAGTGATGAGTTTTGCAAGGAGAGGGGAGAATAGCAACACCCGGTGTGAGAATGGTAGCTTTGATACCAAAAAATGCATCATTATAGGGGGGAAAAAGCATAAAATGACTTGGGTTGAAGGGACCTTAAAGCTCATCCAGCTCCAACCCCTATCACGGGCAGGGACCCCTTCCACTGGAGCAGCTTGCTCCAAGCCCCCTCCAACCTGGCCTTGAGCACTGCCAGGGATTCAGTTTCCTCTTTGGCCTCCTCTCTGCTGGAGAGCACAAACCTGGGTGTAAAACAAAGTTTGTCTGATTTACAAGAACTTTAAACTTCAGCAGCGTTTTTCCACCCTTCCCTTTTCTGCTGGAAATGCCTTTTGGTTAACAAATGGCTTGCGACAAGAAATCAATGTTCCTCAGTGTAACAGAATTAACTCCACTTGCACAGCTACAGATTTGCTCTTTGATTATTGTCAATAACTGATCTTTTCATGGGTGAAATGAAGGATCTCTGCTCATTAGCACACGCTTTCCTGAATGTCACTTATCAGCAAAAGGAGGTTAAAACCTCCAAGGGGGGGACGGGTAGTTTATATAAAAGGTGAATGTTAAGCAGAAAAATTATGCTGGACAAGGCTGGGACAAAGGAAATAATTGGGAGGGCACTTTTGAATGTTTTCCCAAGGCTTTGCTCTGTTGTTGGTTGGGGCTTTTTTGTCATGGGTATTAATTGGCTCATCTGATGTCCAGTATTCCTGCTCCAGTAGCTGGTTAAGAAGGGAATGTGGAGCATCAAAAGGAACATTTCCACCCTGTGGACCTGTGCTGCACTGTTTGCAAGTGGAGAGTAGTGGTGAGCCTGGCTCCCATCGGATGTGTGGAAGGTGAAGGGTCCTGGTGCTCCTACTCTCCATGAGCCTCGCAGGGCTGCAGCCGTTCTGATTTACTTGGGTAATGTCAGCACAAAGGCATCTGAAGGCAGCCAGTCCCATCACTGCTCCCTGAGGCTGCAACCAGCTCCACAGCCTGCTTCTATGCTACCAGAGATGCGGGTGCAGGGACCTGACTGAGACACCCCCAAAGTCCAGGAGAACCCTGTATTTCCCATCGCATCTATTGAGGCCACATCAGCGAGTTGCCATGGCGACGTGCTGAGTGCAGACATGATGCTCCAGTGATGGAGTCTCGCAGCCAGAGGCATCTGTTAATCTTATTTTTATCAGTTTTTAAAGAGAGGGTGGTGTGGGGGGGTCTCCCCCACCTTCCTCCTGTCTCTTGCAGGCTCCTGGCATCTGCACTTTGAGAGCGTGGCTTCAGTGACTTTGAAAATGAGCCCTAACGAACATGAAGCGCTGGCTGGGGGAATATGTGCTGTAAGGGATGGAATTTAGTAGCAGGGAGCTGTCACCTTTGACATACTGCTCGGGCTTTAACGAGGGGGGAGATTGACAGCCCAGGACAGAGGTAAAGGAAGAGGTGCCTTTGCCTTCACATCAGGGGGTTGCAGCTAAGCCAGGGCCTGCAGCCAGGTCAGGAGGAAGGGAAGCTTTTAGTTATGGAGCTCTGAGTCAGTGGCATTTTGCAACTGGGTCTCAACTGAATTTCTTTCCCTCTGTTGTGGGTGTGCCCTGCCCATGCTTTGGTTTCTGTAGGGGTTGGTGGGTCCCAGGTTAGGGCCTGGTCCAACTGGAGCATCTCAGGCTTTGGAAATGCAAAAAGGGCGATGAGAGCATCGCACAGCACCTCTCGTGCTCTAAAGCCGCAGAGGCAAAGGGCAGGTTGGAGCCTGGCCATGCTCCCCACCCCAGCACTGAGCTCCCCTGGGCAGGGGGGGCCCCCAGCAGTGAGGTCTGGGGCATCTCCTGGGGTTCCCAATATTTGTGTTGAAGCAGAAGGGGATGTATGAAGACAGGCTGAGAAAGTTGGGGCTGTTCAGCATGGGGAAGAGAAGCTGCGTGGAGACCTCAGAGCAGCTTCCAGTACCTGAAGGGGGCCTATAGGGATGCTGGGGAGGGACTCTTCGTCAGGGACTGTAGTGACAGGACAAGGGGTAACGGGTTCAAACTGAAACAGGGGAAGTTTAGATTGGAGATAAGGAGGAAATTCTTTCCTGTTAGGGTGCTGAGGCACTGGAATGGGTTGCCCAGGGAGGTTGTGAGTGCTCCATCCCTGGCAGTGTTCAAGGCCAGGTTGGATGAAGCCTTGGGTGAGATGGTTTAGTGTGAGGTGTCCCTGCCCATGGCAGGGAGGTTGGAACTGGATGACCTTTAGGTCCTTTCTAACCCACACTATTCTATGATTCTATGTCCAGCCAGAAGTGCACCTTTCATTCAGCGTGGGTAACGCGTACCCCAACTGAGAGGTATTGAATGTGCACCAGCATTTTGAAGTCCTTGCACAATAGCTGCTGTAAGCACGTATAAATGCAGAGTAGCAAGTGTTCTGAGGAAGAAATAATTATTTAATATGAAGCACATATCTGTGTTTTCCTTGTGTGACACTTAACTAAATAAAAACAGGCCTCAACAATGGGAAAATCTCCACTTCAGCTCCAAGCAGACAAAAGAGAGCCTAGCTCTCTCAAAAGTAAATCACTGCTAACGCTGCTGAGGCTATTACAAGTCACTATAAAATGACACAAAGAACCACATCAGGTGTGAGCCAAAAAACAGCATGGGGGGAAAATAAAGCAAAGTTATGGCCCTGATCACTCAGAAAGTACACTTTCCATAGAGATTCCTAAGAAGAATAGCCCTGAATGCCTTGCTGTGAATCAGACTGCAGTGATGCGGTGATGTTACTGCTCACATGTTATGATTTTCAGCATCATGGTGCTGCTTGAAGACATCGATTAGGCTCTGGCCTCATTAAACTGTACAAACATGTAATGAAAACCTGGCCTCCTGGAAAGTCTCATGCTCTGAGCCTCAAATAGAGCCGATGACAAGGCTTCAGGAGTGGAGATGAAGACAGCAGTAAAACAGATTGGTGCTTTAGGGGATTGTTTCTGTCCAAGTAGAACTGAGATGCGCTGGGCACAGTCTGTATTTCATGGGCACAACCACAGTCACAGCAAGGAGTTATTCCTCACTCTAAAAAGCAGTGGCCTGCAGCCTCCAGGATTACCCTGGGAAGGGGCGCTGAGGCTGGTACCCAGCCTCATGGTGATGGGAGGGATGATGCTGAAGCTGCTGCCGGGATGTGCCTGGTGCAGAGCTGGAGGGCAATGCCAGGCTGGGAGGCAACGTTATCAAACCCAAATGTGATGCTTCAGTGATTAGCACATGCTGAGCACTAATAACTTCCACTGGAATAGGGTAACCTGGGCTGAGAGCATGGGGCTCTAAAGGGGGACTCTGCACCATGCCCAGACTCCATCGCATGCCTGCTCCAGCCCACCCCGGGCACCCTCCAGCCCCCAGCCATGGGTAGGAACACAAATAATTCTGTCTTCCCTCGCAGCTGCATGTTGAAAGTATTTCTGGAAGCCAACAGGATTCACTCTGGAACACATAATGCAAAATTATGAGAGTCGTTTGCCTGAGTATTATCTAATCGTGGAGCTAAACTGAGCTGTGTGATGATATGGGAAGGATTTTTACATGAGTAATCTGCAGAGAAGATGCTCTCTATAAATGTCACCTGATTTTGTTCTGATTTGAGCCCCTTTATTTATTGCGCTGTTGTGCCTGTTTATTATATTCAATTTCTCTTGCTGGCATTTTACCTCGCTGCACCTGCCACTTCCGAGCCTGCACAGCGCCTCTAGGTGAGGACAATACAGCCCCTCTGTCATCCTCTGCTTTGATAGGGAAGGAAGAGGGGGAATGCAGAGAAAATAGATGCCCAAAAAGCTGCACATGTGTTCCAAAAATAGTGCTATAGCTCCTTGCAGTGCTGGCAGCAAAGGGGGCTGGAGATGGTCACAGGATCCCAGACTGGTTTGGGTTGAAAGGGTCCTTAAAGCTCATCCAGCTCCAACCCCTGCCACGGGCAGGGACCCCTTCCACTGGAGCAGCTTGCTCCAAGCCCCTGTGTCCAACCTGGCCTTGAGCACTGCCAGGGATGGGGCAGCCACAGCTTCTCTGGGCACCCTGTGCCAGCGCCTCAGCACCCTCACAGGGAAGAGCTTCTGCCTAAGAGCTCATCTCAGCCTCCCCTCGGGCAGGTTCAAGCCATTCCCCTTTGTCCTGTCCCTACAGGCCCTTGTCCAAAGCCCCTCTCCAGGTTCCCTGCAGCCCCTTTAGGCACTGGAGCTGCTCTCAGGTCTCCCCTTCAGGAGCCTTCTCTTCTCCAGGCTGCCCCAGCCCAGCTCTCTCATCCTGGCTCCAGAGCAGAGCTCCAGCCTCGCAGCATCTTCATGTTCTCTTCTGGTTTCACTTAAGCAATGGCTGTGTCCTGACTCAGAGGCCAGGGGCTCATCCCCCTGTACTCTCAGCTGCCTCTTTGTCCTAGGACCAGGACATTCCCTGCTCCATGGAGGCAGCTCCGCTCTCAGCAGTGGTTGTTGTTGGTGTGATTTATAGGCCGAAATGATGGCAATTAGCCCCCAGTGCAGCTCGGGCTCCAGGGCTCCTTTACAAGCTGACAGTATATCTCGGGTTATTGCAAACTAATCAGCCTGGGTGCGAAGTTTACAATCCAGCACACAGCTCGGTGGCTCGGTTATAAATGCTTGGCTTTGTGGCTGGTTTAGTGGCCGTGTTTTGCAGGATTGATATCAATCCTCATTCAGATCCAGGCCCTTTGCACATATGCCTCAGCGAAGTGGAATGTCCCGCAGAATAAGGTGTTATTAACCTAGAGCTCCGCTCTTCCCAGCGATCAGGAAGGTGCCCTGCCACTGAAACCATGCCTCACCAATGAACCCTGCTGAAATAGCGATTAGCAGCTCTTCCAGCAGCAGGAAAGATGCAAAACCTGTGCCCTTTCGAGCTCTCAGCTGCAGTGATTTATAAGATGCAAGGGTATTTCCTGGTTTTCTCCCCACAGTTTCAGCAAACACTGCTTTCTGTAGCTCTTCTCGTCAGCCCATCGCTTTTCGGCTTCTCTGTTTCTATTTAGTTCTCTACCTCTTGAATGAAGCTGTTCTGCGGTTGACTTGGGGACCATCTCACAGCCCAGATACCCATCCCATAACCCTCCTGTTGGCTCTGGCTGAGCCAGCGCCACGTCTTGAAATAGGGCAATGATACTTGTGCATCAAATCTGAATTCAAATGAGGATGATGGGAGAGGACAGGGGAGGAAGGAGACCCAGAAGCCCAGGGATGGTTCATGGTTCGTGGTACCAGGACCTGCTTCCTGCAGCCCAGCACCTCCAGCCATCACATCACTTCTGTAATTTCAAGATCAGGCTGATTTTAGACAGTTACAGAAGAAACAGCATCTTCCTTTGCAGGTTTGTCAGGGTTTTCTTGTGGATGATTTCTCCCTCTTGCCACAGTCTAATGTAAAATGAATAAATGCTTTCTCCTGCCTTTGTTTCTCCTACTCAGTAAGTTCTAAATTTGTAGAGAAATAGGAAAATGTGATGGGAACCCTCCTTTTTCTCTCTCTAACCTTAGTCACTGTGGTGTATTCTTTCAATAAGGAATAGAGGGGAAAACTGAGGGGAAAGTGATCAGATTGCAGGTTTATTTTCTTTCCAAAACATGCAAAAGCAGAAGCAGATGCTGGTTTCTGTCAGAGGTCTCAGACTTGAACCCAAAGCAATGTATTTATTGTTGAGGATGAGGTTGCTTTCAGCTGGGACCAGTTTTCCTTATGGGAAACTGTGGATTAGCTCAGTTTTAACCACCATGGGAGAGGGGAAGGAATCATTCTGCACTGGTGGGAGTGCGAGAGCAGTGGGTTCTGCAGCATCACCTCTGCCCGTGTCCTTTGCCCACTCCAGCTCCAGCCACAAGAGCCGGGTGCAGGCAGCACCCTACAAGCCATGGGCCCTGCTGCCATAATGCTCTGCAAAGGGAAACTGCACTTTGGGGTGCGCGATGGCTGCAGGGAAGGGCAGAAAGCAGAGCATGTGCTGCCTCCTGAGTCGGGTGCTGCGTCTTTACCTGCTGCTGCTGCATGCTTCCTCCCAGAGCATCCTCCAGCTGTGTGCAGTCTTCACATCACTTGCATTTAACGCTCTTGGTGTGATCCACTTGGTTGTTCTGCCTCCCTGCTCCTCAGAGCACGACTCTGCCCTACGTGGTGTTTGGCACCGAAGGCAGCCCTCGGGAGCTTGGGGGGGATGCTCTGGGAGCTGGAAGATGCTGGTCCCCCTGGGCCAAGCTGCGTCATCTCTGCTCTGTGTCCTCATCTGCCAAAGGGAGCTTTAGTTACTGACAGCATCACTGTTGCTGCAGGGCAGGGAAGGCGGGTGCATGGCTTACGGGTGCCTGGGTGATGCTGGAGCAGGACAGGAATGTGCAAAAGCCTTTCAGGAGCTGTTGAGGTGTGTGATGGGAACAGCCAAACCCCCATGTCCACGCATGCAAGCACTGGGACAGCCACATGGGGGAACAGGCCCCATAGCCCAGCCCACCCTCTCAGCACAAGCTGTTTGATGGGGGGTTCCATTCCGAGCTGGTTTATGGTGCTTTTTACATGGGTAAACACACACATTTGCAGCACATCAGGCTGAGGAAAGCCGTGTCAGTTCAGGTATCGGAGCTGTTCTTGTGAAGCAGAGCAAAGAACCAACAACTGTAATTATCAGCTTTAAAAACTCTAAAACTTCGAGCTGAAAAGCGAGTTTCAGCATAAAGCACAAACATGCATTGCAGGTATTGACACAGCCCTCACCTTCATGCGTTGTCATAAACAGGGACATGATAATTAGATACTTTTGAACGGCCAAAATGATTTTATTTGCTTCCCTGCCAGTTTTCATAAGACGATCACTCATCCCCTGCATCGACGAGATTTCTTATGTTCACTGACAGGATAAATTATATGGTTCTCATCCAGCAAATCAGCATTACTGTGCAACATTATCTCGCAAAGCGCTGTCTGAGAGCATCATAAATTGTGTCCAGGTTTATTAGATCTGTCTTTTATTCACATATTTATTTTATCTCAAGCTGAGGTACATTTTTTCCCTAATTATTAATCATACTAATAAGGCTGGGGGGGTGGGGGTGGGGAATGTGGTATGCTCTAAAACAAACCACTGCAGCGCTGCTTGGGTGTTCCTGGGCTTTGCATTAGAGGGTGTTGCCATGTCTGACCACGATGATGATGTGGTTATTGGTGGAGGGATAATGTGATACCAGATGTGGCGCGAATGCTGATCAGGGGAGATGGTGATGCTGAGGTTAATGAGATGGAGAGGGAAGGTGGCCGACTGGGGTATGCAGGGCAGGAGCTGGTACCCATCCTCCTCATCCTCAGCATCACCAGTGCCTTTGGGTGGCTTGGGAGATTTTTGAGACCTTCCAGAATCAGGGCTCACTGGTTTAGTCATTCAGTTAATGGAGCCATCTATCAATTGCTGGCTTCCCTAGGTAATAATCTCCCTGACAGGTCTCCAAGATAAAGCTTTGCAGTGGGGAAAGAGGGGAGAGTTTCTCCCCACCATCCTCTATGGGCCCTTTGTTACCAAAGAGAAAGCTGGTGAATCCTAGAGCTGATTATCTGAGACCACCAAAACAGTCACATGTGAAATGGAGACAGGATGCTGTGGAGAGCTGCAAATGCCACTGCGAGCCAAGAGCCTGCATAAAGGCTGGAAATGAGATGGAGAAGTGAACCGGGAGCACCAGTGGCTTTTAGCAGTGATGATTCTCAGCACGAGTGGGGCCGGGCTCTTCTGCAGAGCTGCTTTAAAGCTGGTGACAGTCACCAGGCTCAGGGTTTCTGCCAAGCAGAACGTTGCTGAGCCCAGGGACTCCTAATGCAGCTGTTACTGAGGGTGCTGCAGCATCCCAGAGCGATGCTGCCCACAGCACCCCTGTGCTGCTTATCCCAAAGGAAGAGCTGCCTCCTATTAGACATCTGCTCTAACAAAAGGAAGCAGGGTTTTGCCAGGTGTGATGCAGCACTCGCATCAAGCGAAACCACCGCTGAATACATCGGCTGAGGAGCAGCCGGGTGCATGGGGTTGGCAGCAGTTTTTACATCACTTGCATATAACACACTTGGTGTAATTCAGCACCCTTTTATTCTCCCAGACTCGTCACAAGTCTCTGAGAAATGAGGCTGCATATGTGGGCTGGGGTGAATTATTGTTGCAGTTATTGATTGAAGAGTGGGAGAAATAGCATTAAAGCCCGGGTCTCCTTTTATTCTGTTAGGGAGAGGAAACATTTTTCTTAAGCTATGAGTTGATAAATAATTGTTTGTGGCTTTTTCACCTTTTCTGATGATGGTTTTATGCCTCTGAGGCTTTTTTGGAAGGAGTGCAGCTTGCTTGGCCTGTGGAGGGGTAAAAGCTTTCAGATCATCAGCTTGGTTAACACGAAAAGGAGGAGCCTGGATGACTTTGAAGGAAATCTCTTTAACGGGATGCAGAGGACAGAGTGATGGGAGCCGCTTGTCACAGGTTAGATAGACCCCATGGCAAAGAGATTTGCTAATTCTGGTGTCCTTCACTCCGTTCCTGCAAGGGCTTCTCATCAGAGCATGCTCTGCATCCTTGGGAATGCCAGAGGGGCTGCAGCACCCCTCAAGGTGCCACAAGTCTGGCACCCGGGTACCATGGGGCTCCATTTGCCCCCTGTACCCTGGGTTACAGACCCCCCAGCAAGGACAGCGCGAAGGGCTCGGTGCATCCATCCCCTCTGCTCCCTGATCCACTCCCCAGGGCTCCTGCAATCCCTTCCCAGTCCATGCTTTTATTTCATTCTAATAACGTGGTGTTCCCATCTCTTAAGAATTAAGACTAATAAAAACCAGGAGTTGAGGATGAAACCCATACTTGTATTTCAAAGAAATGGTGCAGGGCAGCAATCTGTAAGGTGTAGTTTATGCAGCAAATTAAAGACGTCCTCTATAGAGATTTCAGTGATGGAATGGATTATTTACCCCTTTGTTTAGTCATATTAAGCTGACGACTAAGTAGCAGGAACAGACTTCAGGTTTACTGAGTGTCTACGGGTTTTCATTTGATCCATTTCATTGTATTTAATGCTCACCATTGTAGGCTTGGGTTCTGGGACTGAGAGCCCGGGTACCGTGAGGCTGTTTCTCTCCCATCCCGGGTCTCCTGTCACTTTTAAGGAAGTTCTGCTTCTTCCGCTACAAACGAGTTTAATTTTGTAATTAAATTCAACTTTCACTTTGTGCCAAAAAAAATCGCTTTTCAAGAACGTAATTCAGAAAAGAGCTGAATTCTCTTATTTCATCAGCTCCCACCAAGTGAACCAGAGGAATCATTTACTGTGATGAAATTAATCACTGAGCAGCAATGGGTGTGTAATAGTCTGCCACCAAAGCAGCCACTAATGATTTTAAAGCGTTCTACTCTAGGGATCAGCACTTTCTCACCCCTTTGGGCTCAGCGAAAGGGGCTGTCAGGCTCCTTGCTGTGAAGGCTCTCCCATTAAATGAGAGCAGGGTATTTAAAGGATGCCAGGGTCATAACGGGTCAGAGCACTTCAACAGCAAAGAGCCGGGGTGGGGGGGTCCAGGGGATCCGTCCCATTCCCTGAGTGGCATTGCAGCCTCCATTGCTCTCCTGACCTCTGTTGCCTTTCTCCCGGTGCCAGCATCACGTTCCTGCATGCTGCTGTTTGCTGCTCCCCTTGCTCAGTTTGGGCAGTGTCAGGCCATGGATCCAGGGCATGGAGGTGTGTGGCTATCCTGTGGGATGCGATGGAGGAGATACAGGGCATGTGGTGACCAGTTTGCTGCAGGCTCCTCTGCAGTTCCCCAGCTGGGGACTGGGATGGATTCGCCCTAGCAGTTGATTACAGCTTGTTCTGTGTTACAAGTGCTGTTAACAGGAGCCACAGAGCGATCTGTCAGCTCCTTTCCAAGGAGTAATGTTCTCCCGATTCTTCTAACTGGCATAGTCGGAGGTAAAATCATTTCTCAGAAAAAGGGTGCGAGATCTGAACTGACGTTCCCTGAGAAAATGAATTCTGCGGCTAATTTCCTAATGTACAGGTTGAGCTGAGTAGTAAATGAATGAGACTGAGAGGAGTGCCTGGGTTTTCATTAAGTCCCAGCTTCAATTGCTTTACTCTACTCTTGTCATGCACTGACTGCAGGAAGCACCAAGCCTTGATGGCACAGCACGAGGAGCCCAAGGGGGCTGCACGTGGGTGTTTGGGAGCACAGGGAACTGCCGAGTTGGGCTTGTCGGTACTTTATGTTCTCTGGTCATTTACCAACGTAATGAATGTCCTTAAAAGGCACCACAAAGTTTGCATGGAGAGGAGGAAGCGGGCTCAGGGATCTGCTCTTGGTTCTCCAAGAGCAGAAAAGAAGATGCTGGGGAAGCGATCGCTTCACACCCAGCCTTTCCCGGTACCAAAGTACTGTCACTGCATCTCTCATTATCCCCTTCATCAATCTCAAACTGTCTCCTAATGACACCCACCCACTCCTCCTCCTCCCTGGCACAGTTAAATACCAAACAGCTGCAGTCACCTGAGGGTGCCAGTTCTGCGCTCCTTAGGGAGACACGTGTGATCTGGAATGGCCTTTGGAGCAGGCAGGGTGGGATTCCTGCTCCTCCGGATAGGTCCTGAAGTGGCTCTGTGGGGCTTGTGTGCTTTGCAATGGCTGGCTCTGCTCCCAGGGGAGGGGATGAGGCTGATGTGGGGTCCAGGCTGTGTTGGGAGCTACAGGGGGAAGATATGGAGCTGGAGCAGCCGCAGCTGAGCAAACCTCGTCTTCTCATTTCTATGCAAGGCTGACCTGGGAGCTGGGGTTTGAGGATCAAAGCAGTGCCTGGCCTTGATCTGAGCCACCAGCGTGCATTTCAGCAGCACAAACCCAAAGCACAGTGGGTTTTCAGGTTCAGGAAAGACTCAAGACTATGCAATGAGCCAGACAGGATTTGTGCTCCAACAGCACTTTCTGTCTGCTCTAAAGGCTCTGCGTGCTGATGGATCTGCTCATCCATTTACTCAGTTGAAGGAAATAAGTCATTCTCTAACTCAGCAGTGAGTCATGAAGGTCGTTGTGTTAAGCATAGAGGTAAATTATCGCATATTTTATTGTTTCCCGTACCTTGCTTAGGTGGTTGTTACCTGTGTGCTGGGTTTCATTAGCACCAAGTGCCTAATCTCTTGATGCTTCATTATTTCACTGGATTTACACGTCTGACAATAAAAATAATTATTTCAAAGTAAGTAGCTAATCAGTAAATCTCTGGGTACTAATAGTGAAGAATTAAGTCCACATTAACACGAAAGCAATATGCATTAGTGCAGGTGGAGAAGTACATTGTAAACCCCTAAATAAAGAAGGGGGGATCAATGTAGAGGCTGTACATAGAGGAAACAGCTGGATGTTAGCACATCTGGAAAACGCAACTACTTCGAAAGCAACTGAGAGATGCTCACTGTGAAGGATACTGGGTGCTTCCCATACCCTAACAGTCAACATTTGTGATTTCCAACTCCTTTCCCATCTGGGTCCTCTTTGTCCTGGCTCATCCAGGAGCTGGGGTGAAAGGGAACTGTTTGGAGGAGAAATTGCTGCTGTGAATTGGCTGGACCCTGGATATTTGCACCCTGGAAACTGCCTGTGGAGCGGGAGCAGCTCTCAGCTCTTTGCAGGCAAATCATCCTGTGCTTTGATCGTAATGAAACACTCACTTCTTGATTCTGCCCCTGATGGCGTCCCCCGTCATCATGTACTCCTCATTGTGCTGGAGCATAATCAAAATTTCAAAGGGCTTGGATGAAGCTGATCGAAGATGGATGGGGAATGTTTTTCTCCCCTGACAATAGGCATTGTTAAGGCTTTTGTGTGCAGCTCCTCAGCTTCTGAGAAATGAGCATGTAATCTCCATCCTTACATGCAAAGGAAATAGAAAATCCATACAGGCCATTTTAAACCCTATAGATTTCAACAGCTTTCTCCCCTGAGGGGTGCTGAGTAAAATGCTAGTCCCCTGTTGAAAGGCAGCTCGCCGCTCCCCTTGTACTTAGGGGTGCAAGGAGGGGTCCTGTGCACCCACAGCAGGGAGGAGGATGCTCATTGATGGAGCTGTTCAGTGCTTGCAGTGGCAGAAGCAAGCAGGGAAATTGTTCAGAGGATCTGCTCTTCCTTTGGAGCAACCAGGGGACCCCAGAGCCAGTCCTGGAGAATCTAATGGGATCTATTGCCCTTAAGGACTGAGGAATCCAGAATCCTTTGAAGCAACCCTTTGATTTCAATGGCTTTTCTTGAGGCACAACATTAAATCCTAAAAGATGAATGCTCTGAGGTGGTAACTGCTGCTGCTGGCAGGCTGGGGAGGAGTGGGAGCTGCTTCCCTGCCTTTGGAGCGTGTCAAGAACTCCATAATGTGTGCTCTTGGGAAGAGTGAACTGTTGAAAGAAACTGGTAACCATGTCACTGGCCTGTTTGGGTAAAGGTAAATTGTTCTGGACAAGGATATAGGTCTCATTTCAATAAAATGCCGAGAGCAAATTGATAAAAACTGAGGAAGAGAGAGAAAATTTTCATCTATTTGATCATTATGGTAGAATTCTTTAATAAAGTCAGAAAATGAAGTGCAAGGATCAATCCTGAATTTTCCTAATGCTTTAGATAAGCAGCATTGAGTTCCCTTTCTGTTTATATTTAGATCAACCTCCTACATCATTTGGGTTAATTTTAGAAGCCCCTTAATTTCTGCATTACTTTACAAACATTTCTCACAGCTCCAAGGCCTTCAAGCCCAAGACGGTTGACTAAAGACAAATTAGAGCCCATGCTTCCTTTGTCTGCTGTAATGAGTGGCTGCCATTACCTTTGAGATGCTCTGTGGGCTCTTAAATGCCTGTTTTCAATGAGGAAGGTGTAACTTTAGGGTTTAATGTTTAAAGATTAATTACACAGTAGCCCTTCTGCACATCCTCAGCTTCCTTCCCATCCTTTGCTATGTGAGGCTTTGAAATAGTTAAGGCAGGGGATGAGGCTGGCTCTTGTTCCCCATGAAACATCCTCTGGATCCTTCCTCACAGGCATGGCGCATCCTGTGGGACCTGCGAAAGGCAGAGGAGGATGTTCCTGGCCAGGTTTGTCTCTGCGCTCAGGCTCCCAGGGCTTTATTCTGTCTTGTGATCTTCAGATCCTCTGCATTTTCCCTCCCACATCTCTGCTCCGCACATGACACAACCCCGGCACTTTGAGCTCGGGGCTCACGTGGATCTCACAAGGCAAATAATCCGTGTTCAAACATGTCAACAGGCTGTGTGTTAATAGAAGCAATTTTAACGCTGAAGATGGCGCATTTTGTAACAGTGATGAAATAATAATGCTTTGCGTTTGGCAACCTCCAGATCACTCCTGGATCACACATTTGCCACTGGTTGATTGACTTCAGCAATTTCACCCTTATAGCAATGCCGGGACGTTCCCATCATGTTGCTGATATGTTTGGGGCACGAAAAAGGCAAATAAAAATAACTTTAAGTGTTTCTTCATGGCCAACCAGCTGCAAAGAAATATTTTAAATCAAAATAATGAGGTTTCTCCAAGGGGGTTTTCTTTCCTTTGCCTTCAGTGAGAAGCAATTGAGATGTTTCCACTGGCGTTGTTGTTCTTCCCTGGCAGCATTCAGGGTCCTCCTCTCACTGTATCCACCTCGAGGCTCTTATCATAGAATCACAGCCTGGTTTGGGTTGGAAGGGACTTTAAAGCTCATCCAGTTCCAACCCCTGCCTTGAACACTGCCAGGCTTGGGGCAGCCACAGCGTCTCTGGGCACCCTGTGTCAGCGCCTCAGCACCTTCACAAAGCCTGGAGGAGCCCTGGTCCACCAGTGGCGAGGATGAGGGATGCAGCAGAGATGGTGTGGGATGGCAGTTGGATGTCGGTGCAGTTCTAGCAAGGGACCCACAACAGGCCAAGCTCAGACTTGATGAAAACAGCGTCCTCTTTATTTTGTACAAGTGAAAAATGTTAGTATTCCTTCCGGGGGGGAAAAAACCCAACAAGTGGAAGGAAGGACTGTGGGTTTCTGCAGAAAGACTAGTCAGTCTTCAGAGGTTTCACACGTCGCCTTCTGCCTTTTCTTTCCTTACAGAAATAGCTCCGTAAGTGGGAATAGCAGCACACAAAAGCTGCCTGCAGCCGGTGTGAACTGGCCACTTTGCTGGCAGATGAATTGATTGTCGCAGTTGAACCTCCCCAGCAGCGATGTCCCAGCAGGGGCTCTGCGTGCTTCTGCATGTCCCCAGTGGGACCACAGCCGTGGCTGCCCAGCCTGGCACGGGGAGCTGTAGGTGTTGTGACAGCCTCATCCAAGGGAAAACACTGCATACGGTGTAAGAGGCTAAAAATAGGTAACATTTCTCCATCTGCTCTGCTTGCAGTAGGAGCACGGAAAGCAACTGAGGCATAAACTGCTCTGTCTGTGGCTGTGGGTGACGGGGCAGGAGCTGTGTCTGCTCCCAGAGCTGCTCCTCCAGCCCGAGCTGGTCCCTTACAACCATTTCAGGGGCATCATTTCAACACATTGGCCCCGAGGGCTCCTGAATGAAGGGGGCAGTGGGCCAAGCCTTTGGGCAACTGCACTGAAGGCCCTGCGTCAACTGCACTCTGGTCTTCCAAAGCTGGCTCTGGAAGGAGAGGATGGGGTTAGATGCGCAAATACCTGGAGCTGTGGGAGAAGCAGGGTAATAGATGTGATTATTTTTACGAATGATAGGTAGGAGCTTTAATTTCCATGGATGAAACTATACGATATGCCGCTTCCTTACAAACCCACCACATAAATCTGTGTTCGGTATACAACTGAATTTGAACTTCATAGCTCAAACGTACGTGTTTATTCCTGGGAGTAAGCACTGTTTGTAGTTTCCAGTACAATGCAGCTCATAATTTTTTCACACCTCTCCGAGCAGGTGACAGCTTGCTCACAAAGTCTAATTCGTTCTCACACTGTGCACAAAGCTGTGGGTTTAATAACACATCAAAATAAGCCTAGAGAAAGAAGGATCAGTCCCCATCCCGAAACAACCATCTTCTGTGTCCAGTAATAGAAGGAATGTCGTGCAGCAGGGAGCTCTTCAGACATTCGCAGGCGACAATGGGAGATGGTCTCCCTCTGTAATTTCCTCTTGGACACAGCTCCTTTTGTACTTAATTGCAGGAAGCATTGTTATGCTAATTGCTGTTTTGCACCGATTTAATTCTGCAGTGTTGGACGTCTAAATTAAGCTCCCCACGCTGAGGGGGGGGTGTCTGTGCTGGGAGGCGCTGCTGGATGCTGTGGGGTGGTTCTTTGCCTCATAGGGACACTGTCAACTCCTCGGATGCTGTCACTGAGCATCACTGAGTGTCTGTTCGGTGGTCATGGAATCAGGGTGATTTGGGTTGAAGGGACCTCAAAGCTCATCCAGCTCCAGCCCCTGCCACAACACTAAAACCCAGCACAGGGATCTCAGTTTCTTTTACAGCCTAAAATGAAAGATTAAACACTAAGCCAAACTCTACACCGCATGCTGAGGGCCTGACTGCAGGGCAATGTGGATTGGGAGCAGCAGAAGTCCACATACCTTCTCTCTCGTATGTGAGGGTAATTTCCACTTTGGCACAGCCTTCATTTGGGTTTGCATGGCTTGAATCAGAAATTTCATAGAATCATAGAACATTTTGGGTTGGAAAGGACCTCAAGATCATCCAGTTCCAAACCCCCTGCCACGGGCAGGGACACCTCACACTAAACCATCCCACCCAAGTCTCTGCCCAACCTGGCCTTGAACACTGCCAGGGATGGAGCACTCACAACCTCCCTGGGCAACCCATTCCAGTGCCTCAGCACCCTCACAGGAAAGAATTTCCTCCTTAGATCCAATCTAAACTTCCCCTGTTTAAGTTTTAACCCATTACCCCTTGTCCTGTCACTACAGTCCCTGACGAAGAGTCCCTCCCCAGCATCCCTATAGGCCCCTTCAGGTACTGGAAGGCTGCTCTGAGGTCCCCACGCAGCCTTCTCTTCTCCAGGCTGAACAGCCCCAACTTTCTTAGCCTGACTTCATACGGGAGGTGCTCCAGCCCCTGATCATCCTCGTGGCCTCCTCTGGACTTGTTCCAGCAGTTCTATGTCCTTTTTATGGTGAGGACATTTGCTGCTGCTCTGCGCCTCTGATACCCTGGAATATTTGTGAACTGCTCGCGGTCAGGGCAGATTAAACCAACTGCCTCCAGCTCTCCTGGTCGATGCCTTTCCAGGCACCAAGAGTCCCGGCTGCTGGAAGGTGAGAGCAGAGCAGCCACTCCTACAGGGCAGAGAGGCTCCGTGTTTGTGTATCTGCAGCATCCAGAGAAGCCCTCAGCTGACACAGAAGAAAAGACTGGTTTGGGTTGAAGGGACCTCAAAGCTCACCCAGCTCCAACCCCTGCCACGGGCGGGGACCCCTTCCACTGGAGCAGCTTGCTCCAAGCCCCTGTGTCCAACCTGGCCTTGAGCACTGCCAGGGATGGGGCAGCCACAGCTTCTCTGGGCACCCTGTGCCAGCGCCTCAGCACCCTCACAGGGAAGAACTTGCGCCTAAGAGCTCATCTCAATCTACTCTCTTTCAATTCAAAGCTATTCCCTCCTGCCCAGCCTCGCCGTGATGACAGAGCTGGCTTCTCCCTCCATCTGGGTGCAGGGAGCCAAGGCCTAGGATCCAAGATCCTCGCTGAGCGGTCTTTGAACCCCTTAAGCTGTAATGTTCCTTGATGTGCCATAATTGCATTTAGTCAAGTTTTAGGTGTATTTTAACGGTATTGACTGTTAATAACAAAGCTGTGGCTTCTCAGTGCTGAAAGATGATTCATTGCCAGTGGGAGCAGAAAGTCCGGGGGCAAAGCACTATTTCTGACATACAGTAATTTCAGCTAGCAGGATTTGTGGTTTATGGTATTTTTTACCAGCTCTGTGTTTTGGAGGCCGAGCGGTTGAGTGGGTTCATAGAAGTAGAGAATGGAAGGGACCTTAAAGCTCATCCTGGGAGCGTAGGGCTGTGTGTGCCCAGTGATGAGCGACTGCAGAACCCCCTCCTCCAGGGACCTGGGCTTTGTCTGTACCTGGAGAGGCTTTAATGGGAAAACATGGCTCAAAACATGGACTGGTTTGGAGCTGCCAGCCTGGGAGCTGTGGGAAGGGGGGAAGCAGAGCAGGGTGAGTTGTTCAGACCTGGGAAAAGCCCAGGAAAACCTGTTGGAGTAGAGCGGGAGCAGCACCCAGGGGCTATTGGAGCCAGATCCTGACATTGGGTGCTGGGAAACTGTTGGGCTGCTGATCTGGCATGAACTTGGGACCACACTGATAACACAGATGTCTGTACCTTCCGTGTCCGCAGCGAAGTGCAAGGAGTGAGGCCTCGTAAATAACGGCAATGAAAACCCAGTCATTCCTTCATTCTGCATTTCCCTGTATATGTTCCCGTTACCGGTTAATCCTCACAGTTAACAAACCAGATGTTTCTGATCAGGTTTTAGCTGGCAGATTACTTATGTGCAATGCAAAGTATATTAGAATGTACTATCCTTTTTAAAATTAGATTTCTTTTTGTGATAAGCCATTCAGCTGTAAATGCGTTTCAGTGGCACTGAGAAGATGAAAGAGCCTGAGCCACCGTATTACTTTAATCAGGCTTGAGGGTAAAGGTAGCTTTCTTTTTAGCTGACAAATAGAAGGAATAAATAACCTGGACACTAAAAGTTGCATTAGGCAAATAAACATTTCCACAAGAATTATGGGTGACATTCAAGGGAAGGCAAACAAACCTTGACTTATGGAAAGCTCCCGAACCCCTCGGAGAATTAAAGAACGGAAAATCGTTACGTAGCATTTGCAGCAGCTATTAAAGCCTGTTGGTCCTTTTTGGCACCAGTGTAAATATGGTGTGGTTTTGTAGCCCACCATATCCCGTGTTCATCTGATACCTGGCTCTGGGCATAATCACAGAATCCCAGCCCGGTTTGGGTTGAAGGGACCTTAAAGCTCCTCCAGCTCCAACCCCTGCCACGGGCAGGGACCCCTTCCACTGGAGCAGCTTGCTCCAAGCCCCTGTGTCCAACCTGGCCTTGAGCACTGCCAGGGATGGGGCAGCCACAGCTTCTCTGGGCACCCTGTGCCAGCGCCTCAGCACCCTCCCAGGGAAGAGCTTCTGCCTAAGTGCTCAGCTCAGTCTCCCCTCGGGCAGGTTCAAGCCGTTCCCCTTGGCCTGTCCCTACAGGCCCTTGTCTAAAGCCCACCACCCTTTAGGTATAACAACCAGAACGAGTGCAGTGGTAAAAACAAGAAGTTCGTGTATCAGTTGTTAGAGGCTCATTTAAACCGAACCCTGTTGAGATGGGGTCTGTGGCTGGATACCGGGGTTGATGATCTGCACTTCCCTGGGAGGTAGGCTGCTATTCCATTCATAGCCCTGGGATACCTGGGAAGTGTTGGATTTCACACCCAGGACTTGGCACACAGACCCGTCTGATGATAATAATAACCACCAATCTCCCAGCCATGCTTTGCAGCAGAAATAGCCACGCTCGGAGCCCGTCGCTCTCTGCTGTGGCAGCAGATTGCATGGGCAGAGCGGGGTACGCAGAGAAAACAGCTCCAGCTCCAAACTCAAACACGGTTTCCAAGCCCAGCACATGTAGCTCTGCAGCAAATGCAACAGTCACCACGCCAGAAATAGCACCAGCGCTGCACTCGGGCCACGCTCGAGGCAAAGAAACCTCTTTTCAACTGCGCTCAAACTTCCCTACAAGTGATTCCTGTGCTGGCAGGGACGTGGCAGAGGCAGCAGCCTCAGCAGAGCGTGAGCAGTGCTTTGAGCTCATCACTCTCAGCACTGATGCTCGGTATCTGAGTCCTTACTCATGCAGCAAATGCCCAGTCCTTTGTGATTTTAATGCACTTGGTTCATGGTGTTAGAAGAGTGGAGGGGAAATGATCTGTTGGGGTGAGGGGGTGTGTTTTACACCAGCTTCCGTGTTCCTTTAGCCCTGGCAGTGCCCCCAGGTCCAGCTGATGCAGCTGGAACACCTTGCCAGCATCTCCTGAAGAGCAAAGGCTTAGCTTGAGGTTTGGGTTTGTTGCTTTTATCTTCCCCGTGGCTTTGCTTTCTGGTAAAACAACTCCTTTCTTAATTCTGATTGTAAGAAGTTAATCAAACGCCTTAAAGATGACGGCCACACGCAGCCAAGTGAGCCCCCCGGGGGCTGAGGCTGCGGCAGAACCAGCTCCGGCGCGGTTCGAGCAGCAAACATTATGGTTTTCGATTGAGCAGATGCTGCCTCTGGTTAGCTCGGTGCCACATGTGCTACACCGTGCGCTCGGGGTGGTTTCCCTCATCAGCAGTGATAGTGTTTTGCCAATAATAAAAAAAGGCCATTTCTTCTCTGGGAGCACTTTCTATTTACTGATCCAGTGAAGCAGCATTGGGATCGAATCATGTTCTGAAAAGTAAATGATAGAATCAGCTCCACGGAGCTCTGTGTGCACAATGGAAGTTTTCTCTGGCACGCCGCAGGAGTGCAGCGAGACTGCATTCCATTAATGGGGGTTTAGCCCCTTAGCAGAGGGGTGTCAGGAGGAATTCCCTCGTCACTGCCTTCTCCTGCAGGCGATGTTTCCTCCAGCATCTCTGGGTTCCATCCATGCCCTGCGGCCTGTCAGTGGTGATCTCCTCAGTCAGCAGGGTTTCAGCCTTGTCTCGCACAGGATTGATTCCAGCAGCATCATTCCAGCTCAATCTCTGCTTCTGACCTTGATTCAGGAATTGTTTCTGGTGTCCACATGTCCCTAGCTTTGATGAGTCTTTGAGCAACCTGATTTAGTGGGAGGTGTCCTGCCCATGGCAGTGGGGTTGGAACTGGATGAGCTTTAAGGTCCCTTCCAACTCAAACCTCTCTATGATTCTGTTAAAGAAGTCATCCATTCACACGAAGGAAACAACCCTTCGGGTTTCTGACATCCTCCCACAGGGCCTGGGCTCCAGCCTCCGGCACGGCAGAACCAGGGCATCCAAATGCAGCCCCTTTCCCCTCTTCCCTTTTCCAAGTGCCCCAGCAGCTTGACCGCGAAGATGCTGTGCACCAGGACAGCAGTGGCTGTTGTGTCAGCCCTGTACAGCCTGTGAAGGCAGGGGATCACCAGGACCCACAGGCAGAGGTGTTGTGCCAGACAGACAGTGCTCCCATGGGACACTGGTGTTGCCTTGGGGTCCCTCATCCCTCTCTGCTGGCATCCCTTTGTGGCAGGACATAGGATACCCTGGAAAACCAGCTGCCTGATGTGCTTCGGTCATCACACCCTTGGCAAATGCTCAGATCAAGGCAGTGCTGAGACCATTGATATAAAACCCAAGTACAGAATGAAAGCAAACACTGACCATACAGCAGCAATCCCTGTGGCATCCCTGCGGTACCCAGGCCACAGGGAATTGGGTCTCCCAGGGGTGCTGCAGGCTGTGCTGGCACCTTCTGGGACTTGGCAATGGGGAAAAGAGCAGGATGCTCATTGCAAAAGTCATGGAGGGACACACAAAGGAGCAAATATTGCAGAGAAGCGCCACGGAGCATTAACACGTTTCGGAGTTGTCACCTTCATCCTTGCCACAGCCCTGGTTCAGCATCCGCTGCTTCGCGTCTGCAAGCAAGGAGCCACTGCTCTCCAAAACATGCTTGTGAAAGGGCATAGGTCGGCAATGAGCGTGTTTCAAATGCTCTCTCTGCTTTGAAACGCTGCAGGAGAACACCAGGGGATGGAGCAAGCGCTGCACAATGAGAGGAGGCGGCTGCTGCTTGGAGCCGTCCCCACGCGCCCCCGGCTCCAGCACAGGCAAGGGCTCCTAAAAGCCTTTTCCTGACTCCGTGCACACTGTGCTCCTGTTCCGCTCTGCCAGGCCTCGAGGAATGTGCTGTAGTCACTGGCTCAAAGCTATTTATTTTCCCTGTGTGGGGGGTGAAAAGATTCCGTGCCACAAAACTTGGCTCTAGAGATCACTTTAAATTAATCAATTAGGAAAAATGAGCTGCGTGATGTAAAATGTCCTTGCTCCGTACAAGTCTTTTGAACTATTAGTTCTCTTGAGGAGATTAATTATGAGCGCACAGAGCTAATGCCCCTTTAATGGAATCAGTGATTCAGTTTTAAGGAGTCCCGGGTACTGAGCGCGCTAGCATTAGATATTCATTGTGTAAGTTCCAGATCAAACAAGAGAGGATAAAGCTGATCAAGGAAGGGCTCTTTATTCTCAGAGAGCCATGCTACATGTGCTGATCTGATGCGAGTCGCAGGCTGGGAAATGCTTTAATTGTCTCCTCTGGATGTGATTCCAGAAACCGGCTTTTAACCTGCAGTAAAAAGGGTTATTTACAAAGTGCATACATTTGCATCTCAACTAACTCTCTTTGGCTGGAGGAAACTTGGAGATGAGCACTTGGCTCCTCATTGCTGCTGGGTTGCAGGCAAATTCCTCCCTAGGTGATGCACAGCTTTCTCTTTCTCTGCCTTCTCATTCTGACTTGGAGTCATCCATTTCTAGTGTTTGCACTCTTAGGTGCCCATTTTAAGGTAGCGAAGGCCTGAGATCACACAGCTCCCACCAGCCTCCTCAGCATTTGGGACCATTAAGGATGTGGTGTGCAGATGTTCCAAAATTGAAGTGCCAAGAGCAAATCCACTTCTTCAGCAGTAAATTGCCAAGGGAGAGTTGAAGGAAGCAATCCCTGAAATAATTCTGATAGAGAAAAAGAGGATCTTTCCCTCTAAGACACTTTGAGAAAGGCATCCTTTGGGCAAAAAGGCTTTATTAGCTGGGGTGGTGATGTGACAGGGAAAGAAACACCATTAGCTTGGGAACGAGGCTAAAGTATCACCTTCCTTGAATGGATTCAACCCAAAAAGCTAGCTTGCAGCCTGGCCCAAAGCACAGGCTTCCTAGCGAGTCAATATAGGCCAGTCTATTTAGAATTACCAGTTATGGATCTTCACTGGTAGCACGGCTTTCTCTATATGGCAGCCAGATCTCTCTCCAGTGTTATTCTATTTCTCTGGTAGAAACAAAACATTTGCTAAACTGAAGAACATTCATTAGCACGCGATGGAAATGACCCAGTATTTTGGTTTCCCACTTGCCTAATTAGTTTTCACAGATTAACAAGTAGAACAGCTGAACAATCAATTGGATATATTAATCAGGCCTATTTTGGAAGCTTTAAATAGAGAATATGTTTCGTCTCTTCTTTCATTTGGGATATAATGGCTCGTAAATGGACACACACAACATAAATTACATCCTTTAACAAGATGAGAGGAGAATGGTGAAAGCTAAATAAGGAAAGCTGGAGCATTTGTTGGCAGCTCACTGGGCTCCAGCCTCTCAAGCTCATGAGCAAGGGATGCAGAGCCTCAGCCTCATCCTGTGGCTCAGCATGAGCATCACCCTGACTCCATCCTCTCCCTTTGGACCCTCCAAAGGGCTTATAGATGGACCAATCCAAGCGCTGGATTGGATGGACCTTGGATGGACCATCCGAGAGTTTCACTTCCCTCTCAGGGAATGCAACAAGTGGTAGGGAAAAGACCCAGCAGGTGAATAAGAGAGAGCCACTGGGATGGGAGGTTTGGATAACCACATCATGAACCTGGTGGAAACATCCGGGTCTGCACCTCCAGGATGAGATGCCTCAAGGAATGAATTTCTATGGGAGGATCCCAGCCAGATCTGCTCCCTCCTCCTCTCCTGGAAGCGGGGGAACAGGCGAGCATGGCTTATATTTCTCTGGTGCCTTTCTCAGAACAACCAATAGTACCCTAGCCAGGTTTGTTGGTGCTGCAGGTGGGGAGGAGGTTTGGGATACCTGTGACACCAGCAGAGTTTTCTCTCAATGGGCAGAACGTGCGAGCAGGATTGGCCTCATGGTCACTGCGCAGCTCAGTTACACCGAGGAGGGAGGTCCCCAACTTAGGTGGGAGGGAGGAGAAGCAGAGCATGACTGAAGAGTGGCAATCGAAACAGCGAGGTCAGATGGGAGAGATCTTTTGTAGCTGGAAACCTCTTGTATCTGATCCTGAACGTTGCAGCTTACTAATACCTGAGCGTGATGCTCTATGTAGGTGTGAGGCAGACGTACAGGTACATTTGATACATTATTCCTATTTGCAAAGGTTCAATAAAAAAAAACGCGTGGGTTGTTGCAAATTATTTCTACCATCGTTCTTGCAATGAAGTTAACAGCTGACTGCGTTCAGATGCATCAGTTGTATAAATTCATAGGGCATTTTCATGTTTCAATCTAGTTATGTATTTCTAGTTGACCAAACATGTTCAAATTACCATTAACTGCAATCCTATCACTTGGTTCACTGAGCAGAAAGGCAATATCTACAGTTTAACCATTGCAGAACTGAAGCTGGAGGGAGAGGAAGGGAGGAAGGAGGGAGAGGAGCCCAGCTGGGTGCGTGGTGCATGGTGAATGTGCCGTCACCTTCTGGGCTCACTGGGGCTGTGCCACCTTGTCTTGTACCAGTGATTTGAATCCCTATGATACCCAGCTCATCCTCAATTCCAGCCCCTCAAAGGAGGTTTCATCCCACAATCCATGGTCAGGCAGGGTTGATCCCTGAGCATCAGCTGCACCCCTGCCCTTCTGCGCCCACAGGAGCTGCTGCATGGCAGCCTCTCAGCTCCTGCTTTGCTCCGAGGACTGAGACTGCTCACATCCCCTCTAGCCTTCAGTGCTGGAAACAATCACCTCCTCTCGCAGGCTGAAGCCGCAGGCTCTGGGGCTGTGGCACAGAAGGGCTCTGGCTGTGCTGGTTTCTCTCTCCCCTTTCTCGGGGAAAGAAGTGGATGGAAATGAATGTTAAGAATCTCAGCGTGTAGCGCATTTGAGATGTGCCTGAATCCTGTTTCAGGGAAAGTAAGACATGGTCTGAAGTCATGAACGACATCAAAATTACCTTAAAAATTCACCTGATTTTAATGAACGTGATGCAGAAGAGGCTCTTTGTGCCTGCAGTTTTGCACTACCTTCCCAGGTCTGCAGGAGAAGCTCACCTCTGCTGCTTTCCATTCTTCATTCCAGAGAGCATTTTGGGGGCAAATTATTACTCAAAATTCTCTTTTAATTGATAGTGCAAGTTGATGACAGCCAGAGTCCTGGCTGAGACTCCCCCAGTGTAAAACAAACCCCGTTCCTGCCCCATGAGGATGCTGAATGTGTTTCAAATCAGTGGCAGGGTCTTGGGGCAGAGAACCCCAGGACACAGGCCTGGCACCTGCAGGAGGGGATGGGAGGGATTCCTGGTTGCTGGGGGACATGCAGGGGGATGTGTGGATGGGGATGTTGATGGCAGTGAAGACAACAGTGAAGGTAAATAGTGGCAGATCAGAGTGACTCCTCTGTTTCTGATTCCTACTGAAAGACTTTGCTATAGAGAACAGCAACCAGGGAACAGGCAGCAGTAACCAGCCATGGTCCAGGGCAAGCAGGACACTGGGAGCACTGGGAAAGGGCATGGAGGAGGCAAGTTAGAGCAGTTAAGTCTGTGCAGTCAAGCCAACCCCATGGCTACTTCTACTACTTCCAGGTAGTAGTACTACTACTTACTAGTAGTATTAGCCCCATGGGTACTACTACTACTACTACTTCCAGGTAGTTTGGAAGAGCAGGAGTGTGCTGATAAGCTCTGGAACAAAAGCCCTTTGTTTGATGCAAGATGTAGCTTCAGGTGAGCTGGAAAGCTTTCTAGCACCTTGCTGAGGCTTTGCAATGGAAAATGCATTCATCAGGAAGCATTTCACCTTGATAACACTCTCTTGTATGTTTTCTGGCAACTGGCTAAGATACATCATTGTAGTTATTCTGGGATGTTAGTTTAATACGGGCTTTTCTCTCGTTTGACATATCCCTCCCAAGAGACTGCTGCCTTTCATTGCAGGGACCATAATCAGATTCTTCATGTATTAGTAATTATCTAGGAAGAAGCTATAAATTTAATGAACATGCCAATGCCTCCTAAAGGTATCACTAGTTACTTTCAGAGAAATTAATTACCTGTGAAAATCAAATCAAATAAATAATGTTCTCCCGGAATATCCGCTGTAATTCATCATTTCGGGGAGGACCACTAGATCATCTGCTTTCACCTCATTTATAACACGGGCCATCAAACTTCACCCGGCTGTGTGTCTGCAGAGCTGTGTCTCTGGAGCTGTTGGTGCTGGGGTTGGGCTCCTCTTCCAGCCATGGAGAGCACACCCTTTCCTTGGGTATAGCGTACATGTAACATGAACGTTTCCCCTAATGCCCCTTCCACCCAAGAGAATTGATGGGAAAAGTGACTTGGTGGATGGCGTTCGCTGTGGTTCTTGCTCCTAGGTCTCAACTTTCAAGACAGGGAAAAGAGGACTTGGCTGCTTTCATCCTAATTGCTGTCTAGTCTCTATTGCAACTTGACATCTTCATTTAATTTTGTTTGCAGTATACAAGTAGAGGAGAATGATAATGTAATATAGCAATGATCATTCCTGAGACAGTCACTTATTCAAAATATTACTCCTATTTAATCAGTGCAGTCGAGTGATTTATTGACTTGCATAACCAATCTTGCCTGGCATTTCACTGTAATTAAAACAACGACATTCCCAGAGTCCATCTGCACATAATAAATTGTAGAAAGCCATGTCAGGGCGACATTAATCCTGATGAGTCGCACGTGTGACACTCGAGTCCCTCTGAGCTGGGGCACAGCCTCTTTGTGCTGGTGAAGGGAGATGCTCAGGCAGGAATTGGAGCTCCAGGAGTCCTGGGAGGCTGCAGGAACAAACCTGGACGCTTTGGTTGTGTCTGGCTGAACAGAGAAGGTGCATTTAGGGCTTTTCCCATGCGTGTTCTGGGGGATAAGGCTATGGTTTTAGCAAACGGAGTTGCCCAATGCCTTCTGGATTTATGGAGTGAGATCAGTGTGAGGAGGAAGTTGGTGGTGGAGGACAGGAGGACCACAGCTGAGAAACTGCTGTAGCAATAAGACAAGAGGAGATGGGTTTAAACTCAAAAAGGGGAAGGTCGGGATATATGATAGATATAAGAAGACAGAAGGAAGTTCTTTATTGTGAGGGTGCTGAGGCGCTGGCACAGGGTGCCCAGGGAAGTGGTGAATGCTCCATCCCTGGCGGTGTTCAAGGCCAGGCTGGACAGAGCCTTGGGTGCCATGGTCTAGGGTGAGGTGTCCGTGCCCATGGCAGGGGGTTGGCACTGGATGGTCTTAAGGTCCTTTCCAACTCAAACCATTCTATGATTCTATGACGCTATGAAACCCATCAGCCACTCGGTTCATTCCAGGCCTTGGCAGGAGCCAGTGAATCCTCAGAGGCAGGAGGTGACTGTGACACAAGTGTTTGGAATACGATGAGTAAATCTGATTCTCCTGGCTGAGCTGTAAGGATGTGAAGGTCACACTCTACCCCCTGTTCCCCTTCCCCATTGATGCCTACCTAAGCTCTCCCTATGACTCCCTGTGACTCATGGCATCCCATCATCCTGGACCCACTGATCATTCACTTCTGTCATCTGAGGGTTTGTGAAAATCAGTTCTTCTTGAGTTGAGATCCAACAACCAAAACTCAGCAGCAGCCTAAAGAAGAATGTGGTGGAAGACGTCAGCTTGTCGTTGAGAAAAGAACAACTGTCAAAACGCACTGAAGAATGTTGGCTGAAAACTGCAGAGGAAGAAGCCAGTCCAGAAGAGTCACTTTTGGGTGCTGTCAGCCTTTCTGGTTTTTGACAGAAACTCCAAATATTGCGAAGGGGACAGCTTCCAGGAATTTGTCTTTACCGCAGCTCTGTTTTCCGGGAATTCTGACCCAGAATTCCCTGCCACTGCCTGGGCCATGAGAGCCACACAGGAGATGATCCTTCATGGTTTCACTGGAGCTTGGCTGCTCCCCACCACCCAGGGCCCTCCTGGGAAAGGGCAGGTTAGCTTGAGTGATCAGGGGTCTTCAATCCTGCTTCTCTTCCTGATTTTCTATTGGTGTGATGTTTTCCCCTCTGATCTTTCCCAGTGCTGGTTTTCAAGCATCAGAGAAGAACCAAGACCTGTCTCCGGTTTTGGTCTGAGTCACTCTTAGCTTAGCACTGCCAAAGTTAGTGCTGTACAGAGCATACATTAGCATTCATTAGCATAAACTGAGACACAAACGAGCTTACCAGTGGTGTCAGTGTGGAAGGGAACAAGCTGGGCAGTTCATGGTTTCAGCTCAGCCTATGGGGCACTGTGGCTGCTGTGGAAGGATGCTCAGAGCTGCTACCCAGCATCAGCCATGGCCGGCACCTCACTCCCGGCCGGGGAGGAGAGGCACAGGGGGGAGATAAATGGGTTTCTGCTGCAGAAGTGGAAAGCAAAGAACAGCCGCCTGCAGTGAAACTGCAGTGAAGCTGGAGGTGGTCAGCTCAGAAAGGAATGGGGTGAGGCAGAGAAAGGGCTGCAGGGCAGAGAAAATCAGCTGGATGACACTCGACTCTCACCCACGGCTCTTATCCATGCGTTGAAGTGTTGTGATGTTATTAAAATGCTAGAAAAGGACTTATCACTCTCCCCTGCCTTTGCTGCTTCACGCTGGGTTTGTTGAGCTGTAGTGGTGTGGGACCAGAGCGTTGTGTGATCTCCACAGCCATCATACACCAACCGCGTACGATTGATTGCACAGCCCCAAAGGAGGGGTGTCCCATGGCCAAACAGCAGTGGGGCATCCCTGGGACCTGCTTTCAGCTCCTCACTGTTCACCAGGACATTGAAAAGCTGCCCCAGGACACAGGTTTTTATTGCCCAAATGGTTCTGTGCTTTCAGGCCTCTCTGGCCGGGATGCTCCTGCCGCTGCTGTCAGCTCTCTGCTCTGCTCTGACAGCATCGCTGTGTCCTCTTGCACATGAGCCCTGGGCTGCTGTCACTCACAAAAGCTCTTCCTTTGGCACTTTTTCAAGCTAATATTTTCCTTAGCAGCTTCCTCCTGCTCAGAGATAGACACTTGGGTGTTTGCTTTTGCCTTTTGGTTCGATGTTCATTGTTCTTCAAGGGAAGGAAGGGGGATGAAGAATCCAGGGGCTTTGGCCACCCCTCCAAATGATTGCAGGGGAAATCACTTCATTTCTCTGGATGCATGGGAACGGGATCAGAACCAAAGCGTTTGGCAGCTTACCCATGGGCTAACTCAGTGTAACAGCAAAACCTATGATCCCCATGGGAGGGGGTGACCCATCCCACCCAGATGGATACGCAGCAGAGCCAGGTCTGGCTGCAGACAGGAGGTGCAGCTCAGCTCAGTGTCTGGCAGCCTATGGAGGCCCTCTGAGGCCTGGGGGGCTTGGCAAACCAGAGTGATTTATAGCTCCTGGGTCTGATTTTCATTGCTTTCGAGGGCTGTGGTGCCACTCCAGTGGTGGGAGAACCCAGTGGAAGCCACACTCGGAAACATCTGGATCTTCCATTTTCAAATCAAAGCTGTAGCTTTGAAAGAGCTTGAAGGGGAGGAAAAGGTGTCAGCCCCCAGTGGCTGACCTGCAGTGTGTGCCTGTGACAGGAGCAGCACGTACGTGTCCATGCCAGAGCAGAGAAGCAACACGAATGCCACGTGTGCATGGGAGAGAAAGCGCAAAGGCGTGAGAGCAGGAAGGAATCACAACCAGTGCTCCATTGCCTTCAGGTACCCCCAAGAGCCAGCCAAGAGTGCTGCTGCCGTGGGTGCCTTCACAGCCCAGGGTCAGAGGAAGGTGTCACTAAAAGCCTGTCGCCAGCCTGGCTGCTCTTATTGCTGCTCTCATTGCTCCCGGAGCTGTCACAGCGAGGGCATCGTGTCAAGATGGGACGGGGTTGGAGGGCAGAGCCGGTGCCATCACTGCTGAGCCGGACCCTGTGCCACGTGCTGCCCCAGAGCAGGCACTGACTCACATGGTCCTGCCCTGCATGAGCCATCCAGCGGTGTCGTGGCTGTCCCCAGCCCCATTGATGCTGCAGCAGCTGGGAGAGATGGCTTCCTGCAGCGGTTAGTAACAGATAACTGCAAAACGATCTGTCACCTCTTTCATTTTGTACACTCCGCTCCCCAGTGTCCATGATCTGTGTGTGCTGAATGCACGCAATCGTCTCAGCAGACCCTAGCAAAATGCCTTCAGCAGAAACACCAGTGCTCCAAGCACAGGCCATGTGAGGATTGCCACGTCCTGACTGGGTGCCGCCGGCCAGCTCCAGGGAATGTCCCATTTCGTGTCGGTTTTACGTGGTTGCTGCTCAGCCACAGAGTCAGGAAGCAAAGCTCAGCTCCTTACGCGCATTTTGCCTTGTGCAGCAGCCGATGCTCCAAGCTACTGCCCTGTGGCTAACGCACCTCCTGCTTCTTGGAAGCACTGAGTGAGGTTGTACGAGCACGCAGTGGGTGAAGAAAAGGTGTTTATCTGTGCCACGCAGCATGACTGCGTTGGTGCTGTGAGCACCAGCACGGGCTGCATGGCACGAACAGATCCAGTTTGTGCAGCAGCACTCGGGTTGGGGCAGGGGGTCGTGGCCAGGAGCTGGTCTGCAGCTGGAAAACAGTGTGGAGAGGGCTGAGCATCAAGAGGGGAGGTTATTCCCGTCTGGAGCTACCCCCTGCTGAGGAAATAGCCCTGGCTCTTTGTTAGCGGGCAGCAAGCGTTTAACAGGCCAGGAGCGAGCAGTGGGCTCGGGGGGGCTCCCAGTACCAGAGCCCCTTCCCCAGCCCGCCGCCCTCGGGCCGAGCCGGCGGCCGCAGCAGTCGCCTCCCTCCGCTCGCAAGATGCGATTGCCACCTACAGACCCCGCTCCCGCAGTTCTGCTCGCAGCGGCTCCGGGAGGCTCCGGGTGCGCTCCCTTGTGCTCTTGGCCGCGTGCTTCCCGCACCAGTTCATAGAATCAAGGGGAACGGCTTGAACCTGCCCCAGGGGAGACTGAGCTGAGCTCTTAGGCAGAAGCTCTTCCCTGTGAGGGTGCTGAGGCGCTGGCACAGGGTGCCCAGAGAAGCTGTGGCTGCCCCATCCCTGGCAGTGCTCAAGGCCAGGTTGGACACAGGGGCTTGGAGCAAGCTGCTCCAGTGGAAGGGGTCCCCGCCCGTGGCAGGGGTTGGAGCTGGGTGAGCTTTGAGGTCCCTTCAACCCAAACCAGTCTTTTCTTCTGTGTCAGCTGAGGGCTTCTCTGGATGCTGCAGATACACAAACACGGAGCCTCTCTGCCCTGTAGGAGTGGCTGCTCTGCTCTCACCTTCCAGCAGCCGGGACTCTTGGTGCCTGGAAAGGCATCGACCAGGAGAGCTGGAGGCAGTTGGTTTAATCTGCCCTGACCGCGAGCAGTTCACAAATATTCCAGGGTATCAGAGGCGCAGAGCAGCAGCAAATGTCCTCACCATAAAAAGGGCATAGAACTGCTGGAACAAGTCCAGAGGAGGCCACGAGGATGATCAGGGGCTGGAGCACCTCCCGTATGAAGTCAGGCTAAGAAAGTTGGGGCTGTTCAGCCTGGAGAAGAGAAGGCTGCGTGGGGACCTCAGAGCAGCCTTCCAGTACCTGAAGGGGCCTATAGGGATGCTGGGGAGGGACTCTTCATCAGGGACTGTAGTGACAGGACAAGGGGTAATGGGTTAAAACTTAAACAGGGGAAGTTTAGATTGGATCTAAGGAGGAAATTCTTTCCTGTGAGGGTGCTGAGGCACTGGAATGGGTTGCCCAGGGAGGTTGTGAGTGCTCCATCCCTGGCAGTGTTCAAGGCCAGGTTGGGCAGAGACTTGGGTGGGATGGTTTAGTGTGAGGTGTCCCTGCCCGTGGCAGGGGGGTTGGAACTGGATGATCTTGAGGTCCTTTCCAACCCAAAATGTTCTATGATTCTATGAAATTTCTGATTCAAGCCATGCAAACCCAAATGAAGGCTGTGCCAAAGTGGAAATTACCCTCACATACGAGAGAGAAGGTATGTGGACTTCTGCTGCTCCCAATCCACATTGCCCTGCAGTCAGGCCCTCAGCATGCGGTGTAGAGTTTGGCTTAGTGTTTAATCTTTCATTTTAGGCTGTAAAAGAAACTGAGATCCCTGTGCTGGGTTTTAGTGTTGTGAGCACCCCAGTGCTGTGCTGTGAGGGGTCCTCTGCCCCATCCCAGTACGTGTGGTGTGGGGACTGCTCAGGTCTGAGCCCTGGGGTGACCCTGATGCTTTGCCCAGTCCCTATGGATGGAGCTGGGTGTTTTCCTCCTGGTGCATCCCTCACTCCTGCATGAGATGTATGCAGTGCCTGGTGCTCCTCCTCCAGCCTATTTACACTGCTTAGACAACAGGGCCCTGTCCCCATCTGTGTGGACAAATCAGCAGCCTAATCCTAAGGATCTTTTTGCCTGGCGATGCTTGTCTCAATCTGAGTTTTAATGTCTTTACCAGCTGCTCCAGCTGCTGCCCTTTGCAGGGGCTTTTTTTTTTTCGCATGTGACTGAAGAAAAAGTATCTGTCTAATTTTCTCCAATGTCAAACAGCCTTTTAGCTGGAGACAGTGTTTTATGTGTTCTGTGATATGAAGGGAGCTCTGCCAGCGTAGTGGTGTCTTCTTTTCCTTGGGATTTATTGACTTCAGTGAAGTCCTCCACTAATCTTCTCCTCTCACACCCTCTTTCTTTCCCTAAGAACCACTAAGCTCTTGAGTCTCCTGTATCATGTCCATTATGGGCAGAGCTCTTCACTGGCTTATACCCTGCTCAATCCTATTGAAGTGCAGGGCAGGGCTGTGCATCCGAATCAGCACACAGTTTTGGCCTTGAATAGCCTGTTTTATGCATGCTCTGAGGAAGAGAACCAGCCTTACTAAAGACTAAAATCCTTCCAAAAGGGATTTGAAGTATTTCAGATAAATCTTACTAATGGCAAATCTAGCTATTCACTCCCAGCTCTTCATAGATAGGATTCGACCCTTTATTATGTTAATGGGAGCATTCAGCTGATGCTGTTCAGAATCCCTCTCCATTTCCCCTGTTGTCTGCCATCCCCAGCCCCTGAGTTGCAGGTCCCCATCCTGCTGTGGCTGCCCCATCGCTAGTAGTGTTCAAGGCTGGGTTGGATGGGGCTTGGAGCAAGCTGCTCCAGTGGAAGGGGTCCCTGCCCATGGCAGGGGTTGGAGCTGGAGGAGCTTTAAGGTCCCTTCCAACCCAAACCAGGCTGGGGTTCTATGAGAAATGAGCCCATTTCTATGGGGCACAGCGGGTGGTCACTGGTTTCCTTACCCTGGGTTCTCTCTTCCAGCTGCAGGTGGGTTTCTGGGCTCACTGCTCCAGGGTCCCCAGCACCCTGTGATTTCTCGCATGCTCCTCCACAGCTCTGTTGGCACACACAGGGCTGTACGCGGAGCGTGTGTGCCGACACCAGCCTCAGCCTTGACAACAAGAGCAAATCACTCCGGGTGCGTGTTTCTGCTCTGCATTTCAAGCCAGCGCTGTTGTGCAGACAGAGTGCTATCCCTGGGATCCAGGCGAGGAGATGAGCAAATAATTACATCAGGGCCTTGCTAAAGAAAGAAAAGCGGGAGTCTAAGAAGCCTCAGCAAACGTTCTGGAGAAATGTGTGTTTTGGCATTCCTGCCTCCCGCCTGTCTGGGGCTTGTCAGCAGCTGACAAGCAGTAAATGACATGGGCAGACGCTGGCAGCTGCTGGTGGGAGCACCAGTCTGGTTCTTCCTCTGTCACTCAGCTCCACCAGCCCAAATGGAAGGTGCAAAGCAAAAACCTCCAAGCTGCTCCCTTCCTTCCTTCCCTGCTCCTGCGGTGGGAAGCCCAGGGGAGCACCGGGCCAGCAGTTACCCTGCGGAGGCAGCGTTTAGTGTGTGCCTCACCCAGGGGATGCTCCGGGAGCTGCGCATCCTCACCCAGATTCATCCTCCAGCTTGGCGAAGCTGGACACTGCTCACAGGCTTCTTGGGGCACTTTGGGGTACCAAAACATTGCTGCTCCCGAGGATGTTTCTGTCTCTCTCTGTGGGAAGCGCGTTCCCACTTTTACTGTGCACATCATGCGTAGATGCTGCTCCAGAAGCACGGATGCAGGCGCTGGTGGGATCAGATCGGAACCCTGAATGGGCTCCCATGAAAAGCAGCTGTATGAGGCTCAGCAGCCAGTGCCGTGTTGCAGGTGAACCCCTCAGAGCTGGCCTGAGGCCTTGCAATGCCAGCCCCAGCCCATCACCCCGGCTCGCTCAGGAGCAGGGTTGCCTTCCCTGGTTGCTAATTTAGATTTTCCTGCCATCCCACCCACTGGAATCAGGGGAAATAAAATTACAGACTTATTCACTCTTTTTGTACCACTGATGCGCTGATTACCTGTCAATCACGGAATTGCATTAACATCTGACAGTGTGTGCATAACAATTACCTCCATCAAATTAAGGAAACCTTTCACACTCGGAGACAGAGAGAGGGAGGAAATTCAATCAGCATAATTAGTTCAATCAGAAAAGAACTTCTTTGCATCGAGAAGGGGAGAAACTACAGAAGCAGCAGGGTGGGGGACAGGTATCTCTCAGGGCTGAGAGGTCGGCTCATGCAGGGTTAATGTCCCAAGGGCTGGAATCCCAGCCAGGCTCCCCATTTCCTCCCCACCAGAGTCCTTCTTCTCCTTGTCCCCAAAATCCTGGGTGAGCTCCTTCCCGGAGGCTCTCCCACCCTGGCTTTCCCACCCACCCAGGAGGAGGTGGGTTTCCATCACCCCTCCAGTGGTTCTTTCCCCCCCCTGTATCCTTAAACAGCAGCCAGAGGAGTAGATGTGTGGGGATGTCAGGATGCGGAGGCTGCCTTGGCTTAGTGGGACTGGAGCGGGATGCGCGGCAAGGAGGTGGTGTGCTCTCCTGGGAGGATTTATATCATATTCCCTGTGGAGGGGAGGGGGATTATTAATGCTAATTGCTAACAGCAAAAACAAGAGAGGAGGAAGAGCTCAATTAGCAATGATACAAATGATGCTGAGCAATGGTGAGCATGCTCCTAGACTTGCCTCGCTGCACAAGCTGAGCTGGGGGTGTACGGGGGCTAGGGCTGGGCGGAGCATCTCTGCCTTCCTCCCTGGTGTTCAAAGCAAATCCTATTGGCATTGCTGTGCTGCTCCAGGAAGGACAGGGCAGAGGGGCTGGAGTGCTGGATTTATCCTTTCTTCCATCTCCCTCCATTAAACCCAGTGACTAAAGGCAGCAGGTCACTGAGGTTGAACCCGGGATCAGACTTGAAGTGGTTTTATCCAGGGATCTGAGGAACATAATCCAATTGGAAGGAAAAGGGGTGTGGAACTTGGATGATCTTAAGCTCCTTTCTGACCCTAAGTGTTCCGTGACTCTATGTCTCCTCCGTACCACCAGCAAAAGCCAGCTGTGTGACAAAGGGAGACGGTGCAGGCGCGTGAGACAGGCACATGTGCCAAGTGACTGCTCAATTCTTGTTAGTTGTTATGGAACGAAATGGAAGTTGAAAGGCCAAAGTGCTCCTGCCACTGAGGCTGCAGCTCTGGTGGTTTTACTCCAGCAGCTCCTGGTGGTTTTACTCCAACATCAGCTATGAAGGTTTTACCCAGAAGATGCCTTTCTTATGGGCAGATCCCTTTGAGCATCAGCATTCCATGTGTGCTGTTGGGACCAGTTGCTCTCAGAGCACACTGGGCTTTGTGTGGGATTTATTGTGTCTGAGCTCACTGCGCTCTCCTGCTGCTTTAGGAATACTTCAGTGCTGGAGGGGAGGTTTAAAGCAGTTGGGGCTGGGGCAGGGTTTCCCCCATTAGAGACGTGTTTGAGGCACAGAGGAGTTATTGAAGGATGAGGTTGAGGGTCTCAGTGTGGGCACAAGCAGAGTGGGGCTCAGCTGGGAGAGAGCATGGTCCCGGTAAGTCCTTGCTGTGAGCACTTGCAATAAAAGGGATTAAAGGTTAAAAAACTTGGAGTTAAAAACTTGAAGGACAAGAGCAGAGGTGGCTGGAGAGCACCTGGGATCCGTGGTTTCTAAGAACAGAGTAAATAAGCATCTCTAGGAATGGTGGAGCAGAGCCGCTCGTGCCTGAGGCAGGCAAGTGGCCCCTCGCAGTGTGTTTTCCTGTGGCTCTGTGCTTGTTACGAGTTTTCACATCCCAGCTCCACTCTAGGATGAGGCCCGGCTTTGCAGAGCTGTGCAGAAGACTGGGGGGACCCAATCCCTGTCCACCAGCCTCCATAACCAGCAGATCAATACAAGAGAGCAGGAACTCACAGCAGGATGAACAGGGACAGGCATAGGTAGCCATGGCCGTGCCCGTGCCTGTTCTCTGGTTGCAGGTGGGTGATGCAGAGTCAGGTTAATTTTCTTTTCCCAAAATATGGTGTAGAAATGAGTAAGCAAGTAAATAAACCAGTCCTCTCTCAGCAGTCTTCCTGCCATCTGCTTACCATTACCAGCTGGCATCCACCCATTAGTTTATATCTCCCTTTCGTTCCAGAAGATCCAAAGCATCCTGCAAATGTTTGGCTCTCACTTGCACCTGCATATGGCCAGAATAACTCAGAGCTGACTTTGTCCATTAAAAAGCTGATGTTAAGGGTTATTTAGCTATCCACTGGATTGCAGGCATCCCACACAGCAGCTGCCCAAGGGTCCCAGGTACGTGGTGAGTGCCAGGCTGCCATGGGGACCTGCTCTCACCGCATCCCATCACCCTGGTCTCAAGCAGGGCTGGGCTGCAGAGATTCACCTTCCAAGAGAAACAACTTCTCCCATGCTGGGCACAAGCAGGATGGAGAAGAAGGTTTTTCCCCACAAGCTGCACAAGTTTATCTACGGCCAGAGTCAGACAAGGAGGAGCCGAGTGAGGAATTAGAGACAAATTGTGAACAGATGTCAGGCAGAATAATAAGAAATGTATGGAAGGCCCACCAGGATAGACTGATGAGGCAAAGAAAGCACAGGGCTTGCTCGAGGAACAGCTGCTGTCCTGGAGGGAAAGGAGCAGGGAGGAGGAAGAAGCCTGTATGGGATCAGCAGCATCAATAGAGAAACTTCTGCTCCATGAGCTGTCCTCCCGCGGGGCCGGCGCTCGCAGGCTCGCCTGCTGCTCGGCTCTGGTTGCACAGCAACATCGCATTAGGATGCATGATTTAAACATCTTGGCTCCCGTGCTTCCACTTACTTATCCTGCAAATTGGGGAGATGGAGACAAGTTTCTCTCTCCTTCCTCTTCCTTATGGATACAGGCAGAGGGGGAGGAGTGCTCCCTACAGCTCGTAAAAGGGGCAGAAACTCCTTGTGTAGGGCTAAAATCAGGGATTTCATAGACTCATTGAACAGTTTGGGTTGGAAGGAACCTTCAAAGCTCATCTAGTCCAACCCCCTGCAATGAGCAGGGATGTATTCAACTAGATCAGGTTGCTCCGAACTTGGATTCTCCTGCTCCCTTGGACATGGGTGAAGCTTCTAGCAGCTTCTCACAGAAGCCACCCCTGTAGCCCCCCTAGTACCAAACCCTTGCCACACAGACCCAATACAGCATCCATAGGAAAACAAGCACTCTTAGGAAGAGCCATGCCAACAAGGCAAAAAGGGAATGCTCCCAGCCTGAGTAATCCTCCAAGAGCTGTCACGGGAGGTAAATGTCACCCAGCCTTGATCATCGTCTTCAGATGTGAGCTCATTATTTTTCTGGCTGGTAAATGGAGGAGTCGGCTGGTATTTTCATCAGTGATATTAAAGGCTGGATGGCTCCGCAATGTAACGGGTCGTGACAGTGGCTCGTGCTCCTTTGCCCGGGGAAGGAGAGGGAGGACAAATCTTCCCATCTGTGCTGGAAGCAAGCAGGTGAGCAGAGCTGGCTGGTGGTGCAGAACTGACAGGGGAAGGATGGGACTGGGTTTGACTGATTCTTAGAGAGCAGGTAAAAGGCTGAGCTGCCTATGAATGGCCGCTGTCCCTCCTGATTAGGACAAGCCGTATTTGGCTCCAATTCCTGCTCCTCAGACCAAGCTTTGTAGGGCTTTCTCTAACTCCCCCTCCTCTCTTGCCCTTAAGCCCTGGTGAAAAGCCAGAGGGCAGCTGCAGGGCTGGATCATCCCATGGGATTGAGCTGCTGCAGCGCTGTGGGACCCTGGCAGTGCTTTGAGATGCGTGGGGACATTGGGACATCCCTGGAAGATGCCATTTGGTTGCAGATTGCTTAATTGTGCCCACGTTGTTTCATGTGTAGTGCTGGTATCTGAACCACAGAATCACAGAGTGGTCTGGGTTGGAAGGGAACCCAAAGCTCATCCCATTCCAAGCCTCTGCCCCAGGCAGGGACACCTTCCACTAGCCCAGGTTGCTCCAAGCCCCACAAAGAGGCAGTAGAGATCCTAAAGGGAAATTATCCGGCGTCCTGGCAAAGCCGGGTCTCTGTAGTCACTGTATGACCTGAGCGTGTGTCCTCATCTGGCTGCCCCGGTGTCCCACCCCTGCTTTAAACATGCAGTATTTTTTCTAGGAAATACTTCTTCGAAGTGATAATGTTGATATTTAAAAGTGTTTCTTTTTAAAGGTATCTTTAAGCAAAATTAAGCTTTTGCTGTGATTCATTCCACTTGACAATCAAGCAAACACACATAGGCACGGGTATTTCTGCATATATATATATATATATGCACACACAGACACATACATATCTGTTCAGAATTGGAAAGCAATCGATTCTGAGATGTATTTAATGCTGCATTGCACAAGTGTAATAGCTGGGTTGGTAATTGCCACACTAATAACACCCTTTGTCAAAGAGACTTGCAGGCGAGAGGAAAAGGGATGCCTAAAAAAATTCAAATGGCAATAAATACATGGCCTAACATGTTTTAAAACCAGCATCTAAATGGAAAATTAGCTGAGACGGAGAGGAACCGGATTTCCCATCGTATTCCCTATTCCGGCAGTTCTAAAACTCCATTATGTTTTATCAGTAAGGACTTTTCCCAACAGCAAGCTCCTCACACACACACTTGTGCTCGCGTCTTTGGTCCCTCAGTCATGGAATCATAGAGTCAACCAGGTTGGAAAGGACCTTTAAGGTTATCGGGTCCAACTGTTCCCCAGCACTGTCAAGGCCACCACTAAGCCATGTCACTGATGGCCTTGTCTACACCAGGGATGGTGAGTCCAACACTGCCCTGGGGATGGCTTGGGGCCCCTTTTTGGCCCAAAGCTGGATGTTGTTTTCACTGCTGTGGGTAATGGGCGGGATGGAACCTGCCCTTATGAAGGGACCTTCCCAAGGTGGACAAGGGCAGGTCGGAGCCCATGGGTAGCACTGAGATCCCAGCGTAATTTACCGTAAGGGCTGTGGCTGCTGCACTGGGGCTGTGCATTGCAGCAAGTAAGAGAAGGGGCCCCCTTTACCCCCTCATCACCACTAATGGGTTAATTAACATGTCCTCATCAAACAGAGCAGGACAAGGCATCCATCTGCTGCCTGCAAGGTCGTGGCCTGCAGATCTGGGGCTGCGATTCACTGAGAGAGCAGGCGGAACCGATCAGAACGTAGGTAATTTGATTAGAAATTAATTGGCCTAAACCAGAGCCTTGAAAATCGAACAGATTTGCTGCTGATAAAACTAAAATTAGCAACTGAATTGATTAGCCCGTGCCAGCAAAGGAACCAAAATGTCAGAGGCACCAGCTGCACATTTGCATTTGGTACTTAACAAAGTTCTTACCAAAGCGAGTGAGAGATGTTTGACATTTCCATGATTTCTGCAATTCTAATGTATCTTTTATTGATATTAATTACAAAATGCAAGGGAATAATGAAGTGAGAAATGACAGGAGGGAGTTTGGCCGTTCCAGCTCATAGGTTCCTGCTCTACCATTGCTTGGAGCGATTAACGTTGGGCTGTTCCTGCTTCGCCTTCCTCTGGGATGGGGTTGGTGCTTTGTGAGCACTTGGGGAAGGAGAAGCATCGCATTATCCATCCCTAAATCCATATGGCAGGGAAAAGATGATTAAACATTACTCTTCGTATTTCCTTCTTTCCCTTTTGCTTTCCAGCACAGAACTGAGGGAAGCATGGATATTCTGGGTGGCCAATGGCCAGGTTGGATGGGACTTGGAGCAAGCTGCTCTAGTGGAAGGTGTCTTTGCCCATGGCAGTGGTTGGAACTGGATGAGCTTTAAGGTCCCTTCGAACCCAAACCAGGGTTCCATGATTTTCTGTTGTTCAGTCTGGCCCTTTCCTCAGGGAAGAGGGTTTTGCAGATAAAGCCTTGTCCTGTAATGGATATAGGGACAGATTCCTGCTGTGCACACACATCCCTGTGTGTCTGGATGACGTGGGTGTTACCGTGTGCACGTCTCTGCCTGCATGTGCCCTATGCACATACATGTGCACAAGCCTTCTTGGGTGTAGGCAAGTTTGCTGGTAAGAGCATCTATGTGCAGCAGTGAGAATCAAGCAGGCAAAAGGAAGAAGGACCCGTGTCCCTGGGGCCCCTGTTTTAAGCAGGCAGAGTGAATAAATCACTTGATTCCCAGGCTCAGTTTCATACGCTGGGCATGTGTTATTTTTATGCTTCTCGTGTTGAAGAAAGGAATGGTTGTGGAGTGTAAACCCTGGGTGAAGTTTTAATTGGGAACGGTTACTCTGAAACGTTTTCGTGTGTAATTTATTTTACCTTGGGGACTTATTACCGGGGGAGAATCCTCTCAGGTTTATGCAAAGGTTTCTGCCAGAGTCTGTTGGGATATTTTAATTCCAGTTTCACAATAAGATATTGGGAATAAATAATTGTAAAGATTCTACATAAAGCAATGGGACATTGTTAAAACTGTCACTAAAGGGTGAAAGTTTTGGGGTTTTTTTTTTGTTTTTAAACAAGTGCTCCAAAAGTTACCTTTCCATCCTCAAATCCAGGGGCGTTTCCAGTGTGAAACCGCGATGGTGCTGGTGCACAGCGGAGCAGCAGTGGTTTGCTTCCCATCTATCCCTCCAGGCTAACGTTATTCAATATGTCATTGTGGCTGCCCCATCCCTGGCAGTGTTCAAGGCCAGGCTGGACAGGGCTTGGAGCAAGCTGCTCCAGTGGAAGGTGTCTCTGCTCATGGGGAACTGGATGAGCTTTAATGTCCCTTCCAATCCAAGCCATTGCATGATTCAATGTCAGATGAAAAGCTCAGTTCTTATAGTGAAGGTGAAGGGGAGCCTATAAGGTTTGCATCCTGCATCTGAAAATACAAAGGACAGCTTAAAATTCCCATCTAAAAACCGCCATCCCTCCTGCTTTATAGATATTAATTGCAAGTGTGTGGTAACGAGAGAGACAAGGAGCCTCTGGCTCTTATCTGTGATTGTTTGACTAATATTAGCAACAGTTTAAACGGGAAGGTTATTATTTGATATGATACTGAATTAGAAGGTTCACACTTATTAAAGGTTGGCTTATTGAGGGCAGGGGAGATCTGATTCTGCAGGTCAGAACTGTTCTCAACAGCTCTGTTGATTTGACTGCACGCTGGCGCAGGATTCACTGAGGTGCTGTCTGGGTAAAGCCCCTGGAGACAACGTGGGAAGAGCCTCTCTGTCCCTCTGCTCCAGGAGCTGAATTGCCTCTAAATCTTCAAATTGAGAGCTGAAAATGGGAAAATTATGGAGTTTTCCCTCATCCCAGTGTTCTTTCACCAGGGAATGGGGGGTCTGTGTGGCAAAGCCTTCTGCAGCATCATGGATGAGCTGCATCCCCCATCACCCGAGGGAAGGAGGGGGTCCTGGTCCCATGCTTCCTAACCAAAGGGTCCCTGTGGCAGCAATAGTCAAAACACCGGGTCCGGTGTCTGTGTAGGAACCCGGACAGCAGCTTAGGTGGAAGCTGGGAGTGGAGCACAGAAATCAGTAGTCATCTTTATGATGCAGGCGGAGCTGGATTCCATCCTATAGTACATGAATGGGGTATCACTTTTACACAGTGGTATTACAGGCTGTGGGAAATGCGAGGCATGATTTCTTTTTCATGCTAATAAGTAAATCAGCTGCTGGTTGCAAGGCTTGTTCAGGTGACAAGGAGGCTGATGGCTTCCTGCAAAGTTACACCAACTGCTGTGAAAGGCGCCAGTCCCAAGATGTGCCTGGGACTGAGCAAAGGGCTTTGACCATTGGGAACAGACTTAATAAAGAATAAGCAAATGATAACCAGGGGAACCTCAGCCCGGCATCTTTCCCTGGACTCCACGGACCTGCTTGCATCCACCTGCAATTAGCCTGAGCCAGAAACAACCCTGAGCAGCGCCGACCATTTGAAGTCTGGGCTATAATGCTTCTAAAATTGCCAAACCTCACTGTACTTAGGAAATAGCCTTTATCAGAAGCTACTTTTATTACCATGGAAACAGAAAGATAACAGGGAAAAGTCCGGTCGCATCTCTCAGCTGAAAGAGGCAGATCTCTGCTGTGCTTAGGTATGAGGTGGCAGCGATCACCACTGGACCTGGGTAAGACTGCAAGAGAGGAGGAGGTGGAGGGGTTCTTGTACACATACATGGGTGTATGCAAATATATATATATAAACATGTATTAGACATTAGGCACAAGTTCTTCCCTGTGAGGGTGCTGAGGCGCTGGCACAGGGTGCCCAGAGAAGCTGTGGCTGCCCCATCCCTGGCAGTGCTCAAGGCCAGGTTGGACACAGGGGCTTGGAGCAAGCTGCTCCAGTGGAAGGGGTCCCTGCCCGTGGCAGGGGTTGGAGCTGGATGGGCTTTAAGGTCCCTTCAACCCAAACCAGTCCATGATCCTATATGGAAATCTCAGAGAAAATACAGTTTTGTACAGAACTGCTTGAACTATTGGTGGTCAAACCCATTTTTCCAGACTTGTAGATAATAAAAGACTGAATCAAGAAAACAAATAAACACAGCAGAAAACCCAGCCAAACACAGAGGAAGAGGAGAAAGGGATGTTTTCCTAAAGGAATGGGGGAAACCTGTGGGTCCGGCTGTCCTGGCACTGCCACAAGGGTGCAGGAGCAGAATGTGATGGAGGTTTGGTGCCCCAGCAGCACTGAGATCTGTGCCTGGAGGGGCTCTGGCCAGCGGTCACTCACCCGCTTCAGGCAGAGGGAAGCAATTGGCAGCTGAATATCAAATGTGACTCATTTTCTCCTGCGTGCTCCCCATAAATCTTGTGCTCTGACAGATGCTTTTATTCCAGCCGCTTGTTCCTTCTTGCTCGACATTAAATCTTTATCTCGTCAGCACTTGACTGAATTTGTAGAAGCAAAGTAGAAAAGGGGAACTTGGGCATGAATTAGCAGTTTAAGATCAGAAAAGAGTTCGTAGAAATCCCTGATGTCCCCATCCTTCAAAAGGTCTTGATGCAAAGACACCAGTGTGACCCATTGCTTGCTGACTGTCTCATCCATCCACCCCTGCTCTAGAGCCCTGGTTTTCCACTGCCCCTGGCGCGCTGAGCATGCTCAGGATATGAAGGACAAAGAAAATGGTATTTTCATTCTGGCTCCAGAGCTGGGGATTCGGGAATCCAATTGTGTCAGCTCTTCTCTCCTTTTCTCTTCCCTTTTTCTCCCAAAGAGCACAATTTATGACCATGGCCATGAGAGAGCAACTGCCTCTTGCTCAGGTGGAGATGGAAGGCGTGTGTTTTCTGTCGTGGTCCAGATCTGGATCCTGGGCAGAACGTGGCCCAGTGACCTTGAGCCGGGATAAGGTTCCATGGGTCTGCAGGCACAAAAGGATGCTCCAGCACCGCCTGACACACTCTTTTGCAGTTGGAGCAGCGCTTTGCAGTGTTGGGTGGTTGGATGCTTTAACCACACGGAAGTCCATGTCCCTGACAGGGGTGGGGAGAGCTCTGTCAGACATTCCTGCTTCCTTTGCAGGAATTCTGGGTGCTGAAAAACCTCGCAGGTCCGCCAGCATGAACGCCTAAGCTCACCTCCTCCCTCTTGTCATTGAGTGCAGGGAACTCGCCAAAGCGCAGCAGCAATGGGCTCTGCCTCCATGTGCTTGCCCTGCCCTTGAGTGGGAATGTGATCATTCAATCAGGGACTTCCTCAACTGATCTGGGATTTAATCCGTGGCTGTACAGGGGGTCCCTGCTCCAGGCTTGGGCAGCAGAATCATGGAATCGCAGCGCTGCTCCCGCAGTTGTCGGTGTGAAAGGACTCTGATTTATGAGCTTCCCATGATGTCAATCTAGATTTGCATGCGCTATAAAAGGGCAGCTGTGCGTAGGCTTGCGCTCGTACATCTGAGCAGTGCCGGCCTTAATATAGGCACTGAGCTTTCACAGTGTGGAAATAGGAGCAATAAATAATGACACAGCTTTTTGAAAGTAAGAAAGAAAGCAGAAGCAGAGAAATCTGCCAGAGATGGATTTGCCCCCCTCAGAATACACAAGATTTTATCGTGCAGAATTATTTCCACATAGCTTTAGACCCAGTGGTTAAATATTGCACAGATGAGAAATCCTTGTAGGTGCTCATTACACGTGCATGGGGTCCTTTTGGTTTGAATTCATTAACAAATACACAAATACATTAAATACTAATGCAAACATGTCTACGATATAAATCTATGTGATTATCGCCATGAAGCAGCCTTAACCTTGGGTCTTTCTGGTGCTCTCAGGTGTGTGCTGCGGAGCTTGGGAGAGAAGAAAGAGGGAGAACAGAGATGTGTGAGTGAATCCCTGTACCTCACTGCTGAGGTGAGCTGGAGGAATAACGAGTAACTAAAGTAGGGTTAATGTGAAATGAAACTTTTTGGTGTTCTTTACACTGAAGGTTTCCTTTCTTTGGTAAATACAGGACAATGAAGCCCCAAACCGTTTCATTTCGAAGTGAAAAATTGCAACGCTCCCTGTGGAAAATATCGGTAGCTTTAACATTTAACAAAAAGATTCTTTTTCTTTAATGTCTGACATTATTTTCGGAATTAATCACAAAATAATGAATGATTTCAAGCAACCTGAAGCTATCAGAACTCCTCCTGTTACTGCAGGCAGAAGCAAACCAAGTGAGTCCCCTTTATCCTACTCCAGAGGCAGTGCCGGGTTCTGAAGTTCATTCCTTACAATGGGGCATCAATGAAAAGAGCTTTACAGGGTTTATATCATGGAGCAATGTGGGCTGGGTACTGCAGGCCTGCTGAAAACAAACTTTCCATGTTGAAAAGGCGACTATCAGAATATATTCAGCATCATCCAAGAGGAAAGCCAGGATCACCAAAGTAAAGGGAAAGTGACAGTAGATGGGGATGCTGGCGTCATTCACCTCCCACGTGAGGCCACCACTGCGTGCCCTGTTTCATTAAGCAAAAAGCTGTTGGGAGGGACTTGACATTTAGGTTCTGCTTCACGAAAGGAGCTCCCCCAGCATCGCCTCCCTGGTCCGAAGAGAGCTCCCCACACTTCGGAAAAGGAAAGCAAAGCGGAGACCTGTCTGCTCCGCAGGGGCACTGAATGCTTGCAGCTCCCTCGGAGCTGTGAGGAGCAGGCTGGGGGTGATCCCTGAATGAGCTGTTACTCTTGGAAGGTGGGGAAAAGCGATCAGGCTGAAGGTGCAGAAAGCACGTTCGTGTGCCTGGCTATAGACCAGCTGCATTATGGACGCCAATGGTCTTAAGGGTCTTTTCCAAGCTAAATGATTCCATCGTTCTAAGCCGTTCCATTTTAAATGTGCCTTTTTTTCCCCCACCAAGGAAGCTAGGACCTGTGAGAGAAGCCAGGGTCTCCAGAGGTGATCAGGCTAACTTATCTCCCGTGTTGCCTGTTGAAATGGATTCCATTTTGCTGACCAGAAGAAATTAAAGCAAGAACATCTCAAATCTATTTAAAGCCACACATCCCCTATAGGATGCTGAAACCACATTAGAATAAGCCTTTATTCCAGCTTTATCCCCTCAGCCTGCTTCCAGCATGTGCTGCAGCGGGACATCTGCCCCAACCCTCCTGCCCTGCCTGCACCCCGAGCTGCTCCTTATCCCTCAGATTTAGGCTGCAGAACTCAAGGGCAAGGATGTGGAGTGGAGCTTGGAGGGGACGCAGGGCCCGGGGATGTGGGAGCAGCTGCTCCTCAAAGGCTCTGGAGCGGGGAGCTGCTCCATCCGCAGAGCATCCGGCAGAGCCTCTGCTCTGAAAGAAAGAGGCAATGAAATTTTAATCAGAGCTTCCACAAAGTGAGCAGAGCTGTAAACAAGGGCCCCGGCGTGCGCTCCACCTACACCTTCATTGTCATCTCTGCGCAATCGTCTGCAGAGCCATCTCGGAGCGTTTCATGGTCTGGCTCCCCAGGACTTTGAGGCGCCCGATTTATGCTTCTTCGAAGCAAGAGACCTGCTCAATCTCTAAATTTATACTTTTTAATCAGGGCACCAAAGTGTGAGGGAGCTCAAGGGAAACTTGTCCCTTTAAACCCAAAGTTATCGCTTTAATAAACATGGGAGGGAGGCAGTAATGGACCAGGGAGCCTCCGCTGGTTAAAAATTCAGTAATCAAGCCCCGCTTTAATGAAGCTGAAGATGAGTCCTAGGGAACAGAAACTTGTTTGTTGGCAAGGCAATAACGACTGGTGATGTGAACGTGGGCAAATGCCAATGGCACAGCGAAGTCCTGCCAGCGGGGAAGTGTTGGTGTGGAGGATGCTCGCCTATCGGAAGGTGTTGGGGTCTCTCAGTGAGACAATTCCCACTTGGATTCAGGGAGGTGGCTGGAGCAGCCCAGACCCGGTGTTCCTGCCCTGGTGCCTGCTCTGCAGTGATGGCACAGAGTTTATCTGGTCAGAGCTTCGTCATCGTTAGCTCATTCATTAGCTGTTATGCAAAGTGTAACTGCAAGCTCCATAATTAAGGCAGGCATTCTGAGCTAGAACATGGGTTCATAGAGAGACCGCTTTTCTCCTGGCTTTGGGTATCACAGACTCGTCAGATGGTTTGGGTTGGAAGGGACCTTAAAGATCATCTGGTTCCAACACCCCTGCCATGGGCAGGGACACCCGTACCCTGACCTGTCCAGACATGCCTCTGGGTTTACCATCTGGACCATTGCCATGCCCCTGGTGTCCTTTATGAGTTCAGAGTTGCCTCATATCAATCTGGCCATTCCCACCCCAAAGCCAGCAGCAAGTAGCAGTCTTCCCTCCTTCCTGCCTGCTCTCTTTCAAACCGAAGGCTGCTCATTAAAACTTAAGGAGTGAGCACCAGGAGTACCAGCAAGCAGGCTCTGCCTAAACAGGAGACCAGGCTTTTGTGTTCAACTTGGGCATGCAGTAAAGCTTTCCTCCCAGAGTGATTTAACCTATTGCCCTTTGGTTGCTTTCATTACTTATGAAAGGTGAAATATATCATCAGCATCTGCCTTCTGCTCCTGCCCCTGCTTGCTGGAGCTTGCTGGGGTCATTTCAGCTCTGTCAGCCAAGGGATGCTGGGGGCCAGGCAGAGCATCCTGCACCAGCGCTCCCTCTGCATTCACCACTCACTCTGAGCTCCAGAACTCCTCTGCCAGGGGCGAGGAGGGCAGGAGGCCACAAGCTACCAAAGACACAAGGGTAGAAAAGAGGAGCTGTGACCCAGGACTTGGGCTTACTCCAAACAGCCATTGCCACCGCGGTCACACCGCCCCGCAATGGGGCACTTCAGGGTGATGCGGGAGAGGGCAGTGATCCATCACTGGGTCCTGCCTCTCTCTGAGCTGTGCTGCTGGCTGGTCCTCAAGGGCATCCCGGCCCCTGGCACCGCTCCCGGCAGTGCCGGAGGTCTCACCCTTCCCTACGGCAGCAGCGTCTGTCGGCAGCGGGAGCCGCCGGAGCGGCCGTGCCGATGGGCAGCGGGTGATGGGGCTGCGGTCCAGCCCTGCCCGCAGACACACGGGCTCCCAGAGAGGACTTTAATTGCTGCCATTTGCCTTTCGGGTGTGATTTATTGCTCCCTGTCTTTGCCCAGTAGGAACAGGAGCTAAAGGCTTTGGGAAGGATGTTCAGTGGAGTCTGAGGGTAACCTTGGGGGATTTTAAAGTTTGGTTTTCATTTTCCTGTCTCTCGTTATTGCAGTAAGTTCCAGAGTAAAACGTAAAACATGGTGAGAAGCAGCTTGGCTTTCTTCAATGATATCCATAACTTGGAGAAACAACAGGGACTTTCAGAATGCAGCATTTTCCATCACGGATTTGAAGGGCGAGGTGCACCGAGATCCTGGTTTCTGGGGTTTAAATTGATCTGCAGCATATTCCAAGCAGCTGTCTGCCTCCTTCACTGCCCTTGTTTCTCTTTTGTGCTAGCAGAAATTTGTGCTGGACATCCCTGCTGTTATTCCTTGATGTTTAATTGCAGTGTCATTTGCCCCCACATCATAGACCTGCCTTTTCACATCTGGGCCATGCAGCACGGCTTTTCCCATCCCTCCGAGCCACTTGTGTGTCCTGTGAAAGTCCTTGGGGCCAGAGCATGGGGCAGAGGGAGAGAAGGGGCTTCTCAGGCACTCTTCCTTTCCCTTTCCTTTTTCTTTTCCCTTCCCCTTTCCTTTTCCCTTCCCTTTTCCCTTTCCCTTCCCTTTTCCCTTTCTCTTTCTTTTCCCTTCCCTTTTCCCTTTCTCTTTCTTTTCCCTTCCCTTTTCCCTTTCTCTTTCCTTTTCCCTTCTGTTTTCTCTTTCTCTTTCCTTTTCCCTTCCTTTCATTCAGGCGCAGGGGCACGGTTGAGCTCTGCTCTTCCGTCTCTGCTCTTAGGGCCAGTTTCTGAATGTGCCTAACTTTGATCTAGGTAATGACTCCGAACCCTCGTTATATCTCATTTCTTGTTGTGCCTTTCATGGTTCCTTGTCATCTTCTTTATTGTGCTGCACACTTTGAAGTCCCTGAGCCGTGCGTGCCGCACGTTGCGCCGTGCTGCACAGGGGGCTGCAGCGCTGGGCATGGGGATCATTAGTTTTGAGGGGCACACATGCAGGACTACAGTAACCATGTCCTAGAACAAAGGAGCCTCCAAACACCCTGAGAAGTGCAAGGAGGGAGCAGCAGGAGCCCCACGGGTGGACACTTGCAGCCAGTGATGCCCGATGCAGCCCTGGTGACTCAGTTATAGAAAAGCTGGTGCTTGGCATCTGGGCTTTTAAAGCCCAGCAGTAAAACCTGTTTGGACACAGAACCAGAGGCAGCAGCATCCTTCATTTCTCCTGTTTCTCTTTGTGCTCAGGTTAGCTAATTAAGCCATCGGGTCGCTAGGAAGAGCCACGGTTCAGGCAGGAGGAGTGTGACTGCCCCTTTATGCTGCTTTTCAGCTTCTCACTCCTCTGTTCATATTTAAAGGCGTAATTCTCTGTCATATCTTGCTTGGCTGCGTGTCAGGAGCCTGTGCCAGGCAAAGTGGGAAGTGAGACTAAAGGATTTCCTTTACACATTTCACTTCTATGTAAAATATCCTCGGCATTCACCAGGTTGGTTTGCATTTGCCCTTGAAAAGGCTCCTTGAGCAGCAATCCCTCACCCACCCCTGTCCACATGTCCCCAAGACCAGACACAAGGTCCGACTGTCTCTGAGCAGCAACAGCTCTGTGCTCAAGTAGCAGGTGAAAACCTGAGGGCAGCATCCCATGGAGTGCACACAACAATGAGACAAATGAAGTAGGAAGGGGTTCTTATTGCAAGACAAGTCAGTATAAAAGGCATTCATTCATTCTTTATAGATCATTGCAGGTGGAACGAGGCTTTTCTGCTCAGAGCTCGGATGCTCGGGATTCTTTCTAAAAGTGCCACATGCTTTCCCATCTAATTTTGGAAAGGAGATATGTTCATATTGCTCCTGCTGCGCTTTGTTGGGTCCCGGAAGGCTGACAATCCGCTTTCAGGAGTGGCAGGCAAAATGCTGGCAAACCCAAACAAACTGGTCGTTACTGTGAGGCAGACAGCACCTACCATAGACCCAGGGTAGACTCCTCTGGGCACCCTGTGCCAGCGCCTCAGCACCCTCACAGGGAAGAGCTTCTGCCTCAGAGCTCAGCTCAGTCTCCCCTCGGGCAGGTTCAAGCCATTCCCCTTGGCCTGGCCCTACAGGCCCTTGTCCAAAGCCCCTCTCCAGGTTTCCTGTAGCCCCTGTAGGCACTAGAATATGCTCTAAGGTCTCCCACCACTGGTCCCCAAGCAGCACACCCCTTCAAAGCCAGCACACCCTCTCTTTCTACAGTCTCCCCCCTTTATTTCAGGGTGTTTTCTGCCCAGCTGTGCTGTTCTCTGACTGCAGCGCAGTGTGTGGCATCCTGCACTTCCCAGCCAGGAAACCTGGGCTGGCTGGTTCCATCATTTGGGTCAGCAGCTGCACCCCCGTTTGGCATCTGCATTGCCAAACATCTCACTGATATCTTGTGGTTACTGCTCTGGTGTTCTGCTTTAATGCCTTTGCACAATATATGTATATATTAGTCCTGCTTTAAGCAGTTTAATGAATCCAGGCCTTTAGGGGGAATTAACAGTGTATTAACACTGCATCTGAAAAATTAAAGGAATAGTCAAGCAAATTTCTTTTTATTGACTTTTAGTGAGCCATTTAATCCAAACATCTCGTTAACTGCAATATAACTATACTATATAATGGGTTTTGCAATAAGAACAATTAGCTTTGCAATTAGCACAAGAGTGAGAGCTCTGCAACTGCCTGCAATTGGCAGTGGGCCTATTAAAAACCCAGAGGTTTTTAATAGGAGAAAAAATAATCGTGTTTTTGTGGAGGAAAAATAATCGTGTTTCAGATGGGTGGATGGCAGGGAGAGGGGTTTCGGATGGGTGGATGGCAGGGAGAGGGGTTTCGGATGGGTGGATGGCAGGGAGAGGGGTTTTGGATGGGTGGATGGCAGGGAGAGGGGTTTTGGATGGGTAGATGGGGGGGTTCAGATGGGTCGATTGAAACCGTTTGCCTTTAAGCACCAATAATATTTCTTCTATTGATCCGGTGTCCCAGATGATGTAGGGGTGGGAAGGGGAGGTTGGATGCTCTGGGTGAACTTCCTTCTCCTCTGGCATTGGCACAGCATCAATCAGCTTGATTTGCAGGGTACCCCATGGAGCACGGCAGTAATTAGCCCGTACCATTAATGCTCTGCCTTTCTGACCTCCTGCAGTGGTTGGAAGATGGAGCTGCCCAGTTCCCTGGGCAAGTGGCAGGAGATGGAGCACCCGCTGCTGGTTCCCTGCTCATCCCAGGGGATGCTCCTGAGCGGCTCCATCCAGCACAGCCTCCAGCGGGTGCATGGCCCCACAGGCTGCACGTCTGAGGGCACAGATAGACATTCGCCATGGGGATTTGCGGTGTCAAAAGGGAGAGTGTCCCTGTGGCTGCCCTCGAGCCTGGTTCAGGGACAATATTCAGCTGGGATCGTGCAGGATGAACTGTCTATCCATCACCAGTGTAAGGACTGCCTGCCTCTGCCTGGAGCTCCCCTCGCTTGGCAAACTGACGACAACAAGGTTTGACATCTCCAGCTATTGAATAAATAATAACCATCAAAAATGTCAGCATTTAGGGTTTATTCAAATCTGCCAGCCAACACCACTGACTTAAACTTTATGTGGCACCAGTACAGCCTCGGAGAGCATTCCGCCTGCCAAACAATATGTTCCATGAAAACTGATATAATCTGCTTGTTATCTGCAGCACCGCCTTGTAGTGGTGCTTTATTGATTTTCTGCACAATCACAGTAAAAAGGCTTTTTTTCTCCCCCCACCCCGGTTCCTTTTTATGATGCTGGAGGACTGGTTTCCGCTCATCTGTCATTTTTCACCCACTCATCTCTTGGCTGGTTTATAACAGTGAAAAAAACCCTAACCCAACCAAATCACTTTTTATTTGCTGAACCACCTTAATAAATATAAAGCTGACAAGGAGCAGAGGCAGGGATAACCACCAGGAGCTATGTGGACAGACAGACAGACAGACAGCCTGCCTCATTGAACAAGAGATGGGCAGTCGCAGCAGCCCTGGGGCCGCAATGCACCTCCTGAAGAGATATTAACAGCCTCAGCAGTGCAAATGGAAGAGCAGAAACCAGTTTCAATGTCTTTACTGCTTGTGTAATTAAAAACTAAGTGTTCTACTTGGCAATAGAAAGAATTCGTCCCGGGCAATCAGGTGCCAGCAACCAGGGTGCAGGCTGCATCCCTCCCATGGCAACTGCTGGTGATGCCAGGATGGAAAGGGGCTGGGCTGGGACCCACTGGAGCTGGGGTCCCTTTCATCCACCTTTTTCCTCCAGAAGCTTTGAGCCATCGGAGTAAAACTGTCCCAGGGGAAGAGGCTGCACTAAAGGAGGGAGCATCAGGAGGAAGGAAGCTCTCTGGAAGAAGGGAGGGGAGAGCCATAGACAGCAAGACCCTCACTTGAGTCACTGCCTGGCACAGGGGTCCTTGGTGCACTGAGGAGGCACCAATGCGAGTTCAACGAAGTGCCACTTGATGGTGGTAACTTACAGGGATCAACGACTTCCTAAGGCAGACTTTACAAGCAGATCACCACCTGGGAGATCACTCCCAGCTCTCATTGATAATTCTGTTCAAGGACCCCTGCTTTTGTAGTAGGAGAAATGATTAAGAATCGTTCCCTATTTATACTCTTCACAACCATCAAAATACAGAGAACTGTGCTTTCTCCCACCGCAGTAGTTCTTGTTCCAAACTGAAGTCTTCAGCTATTTAAATCTGAGGTCTTTGACTATTTAAACCTCCCATGCAGCAGCGTAGGAGCATCAGCAAAGTGCAACACCGTCTGCTTTGTGCAGGGGAAGCAGGAGCACGACACCAGGCCCCAGAACCGGGATGGTTTTGCTGCTCTTCCCCCACAACTTTGCTTCTACTTCCCTGTAAAGGGTACAGAAGGGGGAAAGAAATCTCTTTGCATTTCTGAGAGTTCTGGAATAATCAGGGAGTGTTTGCCTTCATCACTGCTAATGACGAGAGCACGCTCTCACAAAGGATCAGTTTGCACCAAGCCTTTTCTACATCTCTGAAGCCACAGATGAGAGATTGCGGAACTGGAGATTATGACTCTTAAGTTCAATTCATTACCTCAAATTAGCATCAAACTGCACTGCCTTGGAAGCAGAGCTCTCAGGCACAGAACAGCCCCGACCTGAGCTGTCTGCTGCGCAAACCGAGCGGCTCGGGTTGGATTAGTCAGAGCAGGTCTGGAGGAGAGCAAGGCTAGAGAGGAGCAGTCCGTACTGGATCACATTCCAGCCAGTGTCTCCTCTCCTTATAGAACTTATCATTGCGTTATTAGGCAGAAGACATTTCAGCACTGATGTACATCCCCTTTAGGAAGAGGTTTTGCTGCGCTGTTCCATCTCAACTGAGCTTAACAGCCCATGCATGGGAGCTGTGGCACTCCAGCCAGATGGCAAGGGAGGAAGGAAACCTGCTCTTAAAGCTTCAGTGGTCCCTGTTCTTGTCTCCTTGATGACAGGAGCAGATAAGGGCCAGGCAGGCTCTGAGTCGTGTCAGTAGTATTTGCATCTATCGAGACAAAAAGATCTGTTGCAACCTGAAGGCGTCAGAGGAAGGAGGTGCCCACAGGTACCCAGAGGGCCTCTCTGTCTGCATTGGGAAAACTGGGGGCAGAATTTACATCAGGATCCCAGGCCAGGTTGTTTCCATGTTGTTCACTTGGCTTCACAGGATTAAATCCTGTAGAGCTTCCTGTGATGCTCCCCAGTGCAGCACCTTCACCCATCACCTCCGAGCATCTGGAATAGGAGCTCTTAGGAGAGCTCAGAGCACCCGGGTGACAGAGCCCCAAATTGCCTTCACTTATTCATGCACAAACCAGACATGAGCTCTCCGGTCTCTTTTCCAAAGCCCTTCCTTAAGCTTCAGCAGCCCCACAGGCACCTCCCTGAGGCTCTGCATGGGGGTCTCCGCCTCCAGCAGCCAGCACTGATCATCCTTCATGCCCAGTCCAATGCAGAATGAACTGGAGACAGACCCCGGCTGGTTGCCACTGGTGGGGCCCTCGGCACCACGGAGCCCACCCGGACCACTATGGTCCTATCAGGAGCACCAGGGTCCATCCGAGCTTCTTGAGGAGCAAAAGAAGAGCATGCAGAGGACACAGCCAAGCCCAGCAGCACAGGGCCACGGCGCAGAACGTGCTGTGTCCCCCTCCCTGTGCTGAGAGCCCATCTGTGGAGGCAGCTCATCACTCAACACACAATCTGGATGTATTTATGTGTGCACAACAGAGGGAAATGGCTTTGCTGCCAGGATCAATCCTTCAATCTAATGCCTCTCACTCCATTGTAACTGTATTTCATGACCTTCTCAGGGATTTTCAGGTTTTTCACTTGAAGGAACAAGAGAAGGATGTAAAGAATAATGGAAAGAGCTCTCTAGTTTCCATTCAGTGCAGAACGACCTGGGCAGGAAAGGAAAACTCCTGAGTTATGATGATGCACTGTTTAGATCTTTGCTGCACCCAGTGATGCCGTGTTGATGCTTGGAGGGTTTTTAATGCAGAGGTCACCTACCTGAGCCTCTCCTGCTGCTCATGAAATGCCCTCTCTGAAGTGCTGTTGCTTCAGCACAATGCCAGGCACAGCCAGAGCTCCTTCACTGCGTATTGAAGGGGGTTTGTCAGTGGCAGAGAGTGCATCAGGAGGTGCAGGAGGGCTGGATGAGGGATCCTGGCTCCTTCAGGCCTTTCCCAGGAAAGCAGGCAGGGATGCGGCTGCTGCTCTGCTCCAGTGTGCTCACTGAGGCTGAACTGAAGGCCGAGGCATTTGGGGGTTGCCCAGCCCTTCCTCTGGTGCATTCCATCAAGTGATGCTCCACTGAGCCAGAAACTGAACGCAAAAGCCATTAGATCTCAGCAATGACACAACCAGCTCGCTGCTCACAGTGCACAGGCAGTGCTGTGCTCCCAGACAGACCTGCAGCTTCCTCTCCCCATCCTCTGTTCATCCATTTTCCATGGCCCTGGCGGTGCTGGGATGCAGCTGCACCGCAGGAGCATGGCTGGGGTGGGTTATTCCAGCCTGGGTTTCGAGCATCTCACATGGGAAGGGTGCACGTGGCCTCCTGCCCTGTGCACAAGCCAGCCTCAAAGCAGGGAGCATTTCCAGGCAGTCTCCCCCTTACCTGCACAAGGGCACACAGCCTCCCAGCAGCGGTACAGTAACAGTTCATTAATTATGCCATTTAATTAGATAACAAATATTCGGATGCCAGTAATGACTCTGCTACTGGCTCTGCACTGAGCCCCTCGTGCTGCAGTGACGCAGCCGGTACCCTAATGAACAACCACTTAGAATTTTAAAAAGTGGAGGATATCTTTCGGAGTTAATTAGCTTGAAATTAGCTTAATCACAGCTCATTTAAACTTAGCTAAACACCAGCACGAGGAACTCGAGGAAAACTTGGGCTCAGCCTTACTCAGCTTCCTACCCAGAGATCCCGGCTGGCCAGGGATGCTGAGCCCTGTGCTGCAGTCCAGCCCTGCTGCTGCCCTGCCCTGGCTACGTGCAGCCCCAAGACCTTGGTTTCCACTGTCTGGATGCGGTGCCTGCGTGGAAGGCAGCTCAAGCATCACAACAGCCCCATCACCCCCTGCTCTTCAGGGACAGGCCAAGGGGAATGGCTTGAACCTGCCCGAGGGGAGGCTGAGGTGAGCTCTTGGGCACAAGCTCTTCCCTGTGAGGGTGCTGAGGCGCTGGCACAGGGTGCCCAGAGAAGCTGTGGCTGCCCCATCCCTGGCAGTGCTCAAGGCCAGGTTGGACACAGGGGCTTGGAGCAACCTGGTTCCAACCTCGACCTGGATGAGCTTTAAGGTCCCTTCCAACTCCAATCATTCTTTGATGCTGTGATGCTATAAAGTTACCGCACCTGTCCCGAAGCGAGTTTCAACAGAACCTCTTGCTGGCTGTGAAGGATGCGTGCGAACAGCAGCCGCACTCAGATGTCGTCTCAGCTTCCCTGCTTCCGTCCACAAGTGCTCCCGGCTCCTCCTGTGAGACGTTTCAGTCCCCACAGTTCACAGGTACAAGAAGTGCGTTTGTGCCTCTCTGTGTCAGGCTCATTTGGATATTAATTGCACGGGACCTGCTGACCTCAGCTCATGCAGAATCCACCCCTCAATTAGTTTGCTAAACGGCTCTGCCTCCTGCAGTAGCTGTCAAGAAGAACGAATTAACCCTGAGTTTGATCCTGAACACAGAGCCTCTGCACTGGAACACGTTTATTATTTCATGTGCTTTGCGGAGTTCCTGAACTCCGTGTTCAGGTCTGATCAATTGAACATCTGGGTTTCCTGGAGGCTGAGGCAGGATCATACAATATTTACATCAATACTCGGAGATCAAAGAGGGCTGCGAGGCTTGGAAAAAACCCTCCATGCAGAGGGATAAACTGGAGAGGAGGAAATCAGAGCTGAAATCTGAGCTCTGCCCTGTCCTGTCTGCACAGAGCCTGGCTACGGGAGGACACGAAGAGGTCCCTCAGTGCCAAAGGAAATACAGGGATGTGGGCACCATCAGAAGGCACCAGGATGTTTCTTCTTCAGAAGGAGCAGGTAACATCAGCACACCTCCTACAGAAAACAGCTCCTCTTTCTGTACACAGCTGGCGTTGGCAGCTGTATCGCTAAAGCTCCTCTCTCACCTATGGGTGGGCAAAGTACCGGTGTGGGTGAACGGAGGAGAGCCAGGGCAGTGCAGGAAGAGATCTGCTCGACCCTGGGATCCGCTCGGTCCAGCGCGGAGAGCGGTGGCATCCGTCGGGAGTTTGCTCATTCCTCTGCTCCCTCCCCACACCGCCATGGCTCTGCCCTGCCCTTAGCTTCCACTCTGAAGAGGAAGGAGGACCCGCTCATGCCAAACTTCAGCCTGCAGAGCGAGTTCCACGGCAGGTACCCCCCGAGAGCTGCACGGCAGCAGGCGGTGCTGATGGCGATGCCAGCCCTGCGGCCGTTGTAACTGCGGAGGAGAGCGGAGAAAGGTGGAAGCAGAAACCCTCAGAGACCTCATTAGCAGGAAGCATCCTCAAGCTCATGTCCTATGGTTGTCGAGCCCAGGTCTGCTCAAGCATTCAAAGCAAAGCGTAGAGAAACGTATGTGCGCGCAAAGGGGAGCACCACGGATGGGCTGGGCAGGGGAGATGCAATTACCTCCAATGAGAGAGGTGCGGGCTGCAGTTTTACCTGAGCAGAGGCTGAGCTGTGTCAGCAGCTTGCTGCCTGTCTCCTCACTGCGGAGATGGAAAACTACCTGTCCATACCCACCGCAGAGCAGGGCTGGGATCTTCCTGCCTGTCGTCACAAAAGCATTTCTACCTCTTTCCTGCTGCCCTCCCAAACAGCACCCAAGGGAAACAAAGTGGGGCGCAGCCATCCTGGCCCATGGGGGTGCACAGGTTGTGTTCACTGGGCCAGAAAACAGCTCTCCCAGCCCCTTGCATGTTGCTGCTGCGTGGTGTCGGGGGACCAGACATCACCACGCTGCAGCTCTGGCATCAGGGGATGCCCACACTGGGATGGGGTTGCGCTTCCGATGGCAGGGGCTGAATGGGGACCCACAGCTCACAGGGAAAGGGCTGCACCCAGAGGCTTGGATGTGTTTTACTCTGCCAAGCACTTTTGTTGCTGATGGCATCAGAGTTGGGGCTGGGGAGGCTCAATTGCAGCCTTGTTACACTGGGCTGGGGCATGTTCTGCTGGAGGATGATGCGCAGCTCACCCAGGTCCAGCTAATGGCAGGTTTGCTCCATGAGCGCGGTACTTTCACCACACTGGTACTTAAGAGAAGCAGCTCCCTTCGGGGACACTCTTATTTCCCGTATCATGAAAAATTTAAGCACTATTCAGGGCATGTTTTACCACTCGTATTTGTGCAACTCTCATCAGCGAGAGGAGGAAGCGTTGCGCTGCACTTGGAGAGGAAGCAGCGCCTTTTTAAACCAGGCACAATATAGAAATGCTTCAGGGCCCCTTCAGAAGGGTATTAAACACTGTCCTAAGCGCTGCAATGAGATACCCAGTCCCTCTGGCTTAGCCGTTTAGTCTGCAGTTAGCAACAAGGTGAATTTCAATTGCAGCCCATTTTGTTCCCAGCCCTGCTGCTCTTTGCCTGTGTGCTGCTTTCCTCATAGCAATGCGAGCCATATGGTGCCTCCAGCGCTGGGACTGCAGCCACGGGGTAACAGATGCGGAACGGCCCAAGATAATAGATCTAGAAGTTTGCCTTCTCGCTTTGGAGGAGTTAGCAGAGCTACCGGCCGCAGCCACATGAAGTATTCGGCAGGTTCAACCTGGTGAGCACAGAAGGGCCGGCCCTTCTGGAACCGGTCTCTTCTGGGGACCCTTTCTAGGATGTTTTGCCTGGAAAGCCGTCTCTGCAGGGTGCTGAGCTCTAGGGGATGCCCCAAAGCAGCTGAAAAGTCTCCTTCATGGATCCTTTTAGGAGCTGCCCTGAAAACATCCATCAGAGCCGGGGCGGACAGGGCCTGGAGCAGGGAAAGGGGTGAGATGGAGCCCTGGGGTCCTTCCCTTCCCTGGGATTGAAATTCCCTGAGTCCCTGTTGCGTTTTCGCACCCAGCCTGGCCTGTGGCACGCCGCTGGGCTCTGCAGATTCCTGCCTTACTCCAGGCAGGCAAGTCCCATTTTCCAAGGACTTCCAAACCCCGCTGGCTCCAAATAACAGAAGCAAAAGAAAAAGAAGGCTTTAAGGGATAACTCTCCCAGCTCTGCAAAGAGCAGGGAACACGTCAGAATGGTTCTCAACCCGCATCAACGCTCGGCGGAGACCTCACCAGCACTGGCTTCACCTCCTGCTGCCCAGCCCTCTTGGCTTGCTCCTGCCAAAGGAAGGAACTTGGAAAGCCAAAGTGGACGCGCTCCCCGGGCTGGCACAGAGCTAGAGAGGACGATCTGCTGGGTTCATTGCTTTCAGAGCACGGCCTGGGCTCTATCTCCCCAGTGGTGCTCATTAGAGCAGCCATTAGGACCGGAGTTACAAATGACTGCGGACTCCCACAGACGTCACCTCCATCGAGCTGATATTCGTCTATTGACCTGTATTAAACAAGTAGATAAATACTTAATCTGAGCGGCGGCCGCGCTCTCATCGGAAAGTGAGTTAGTGTTTAAAGTGCGTCTGGCTCATTAGCAGGCTTTATTGCACTCGGTCACTGCTGTTCCAGGACTGCCAGCCAAACCTGCTCTTTACACGTATCCTCAATAAAGCCCATCAGCCGAGCTCCCCCAGGCTGCAGAACCAGGCAGAGCCGCAGCACAGCCACAGGCAAGCGGCTTCTGCCAGCATCTCCAGGGGAGGGTTTCCATGGGGAGCACGAAAGGCTGGGGAGGACACAGCCCTGCAGCCTGCTCTGCGGGCAGCAGAGCACTGCAAGGACATGGAACCATAGATTCACAGCCTGGTTTGGGTTGGAGGGACCTCAAAGCTCCTCCAGCTCCAACCCCTGCCATGGCAGGGACCCCTTCCACTGGAGCAGCTTGCTCCAAGCCCCTGTGTCCAACCTGGCCTTGAGCACTGCCAGGGATGGGGCAGCCACAGCTTCTCTGGGCACCCTGTGCCAGTGCCTCAGCACCCTCACAGGGAAGAGCTTCTGCCTAAGAGCTCATCTCAGTCTCCCCTCTGGCAGGTTCAAGCCATTCCCCTTGGCCTGTCCCTACAGGCCCTTGTCCCAAGCCCCTCTCCAGGTTTCTTGCAGGTATTGGGAACACTGTGGCCCAGCTTTGGCTTCCCCACTGCCCACATTTCTTCCCGCACCCCTTAGCGGCACTGAAATTCCAGTCCTCAATTGAAGAAATGATTTCTGAAGGTTCCACTGCTCTTGGAGCTGTAACAATGAATTCATACACTTGGCCATCACTTTGAGTTCTTGGGGCCGGAGTGGGATGTACCAGGGGCTCTGCCTGCCCCTCTGCTCAGGCTGGTCCCCCAGGAGCATGGGACACGCTCAGCCCCACGCTGGGTTTTGCAGCTCTGGTGCCACAGGCACTGCTCATCGGCAGCTGCAGGGCTGGTTTCACCCTTCCAGCCCCTGCTCCGTGCAGACAATCGCTGCTGATTGCCATCATGCCCGAAACTGCGCAGCCAGGATTCCTGCTGATAGCCAGGAAATGGGAACGGGAGCAGCCCCACGGGCGCTTCAGGCCAGCGAGGAGCGGTCAGACCTACAGCTTCTTACATTAAAACAACTCAAGAGTAGAGACAAGGTCAGGGCATAAACTGAAACCCTCTCGACCCCCAAACCCTTTTCTCTTCCTTGCTTTTCCCCAGCATCCTGCATCAACTGAAAGCTCCTTGTCCCTTGTCACAGACCTGGGATATTGTGGCTGCGCGTGGCCCTCATGGGGGTCTCTGCTCCCCCATGCTCCGAAATCACAGCCAGCTCATATTTAACCCAGAATTGCCAGGTTATTTATAACCCAAGTTGTATTTAAGGCCCTGAGACTGAGGCACACGTTCCTTCAATAATTGTCCTTAAAGAGATCAAATCTCCTTTTTTTGCCCAGTGTTTTCCAAACCCCGTGAAATTCAAATCAATAACTTGAAAATGAAATTGCCCTTGAACTGATGAGAGACAAAAATGAACCCCGCCAGGCTGCTTCCACTGAAGCTGCGATTGGGGTCTGCCTGCAAAACACTGCCCTTTGTCAGTAACTATAGAATCATAGAATCCCAGACTGGTTTGGGTTGGAAGGGACCTTAAAGCTCACCCAGTTCCAACCCTGGAAGGGACACCTTCCACAGACCTCACAGGGAAGAATCCCCCTCTATCAGGTTAAAGCCATTCCCCTTGATTCCATGAACTGCTGCAGAAAAGCTACTGAAGAGCATATTGAAAAGGATCCATTCTCATCATTCCCTTTCACATCCCATCTCCCTTCCCAAGACATCTCCTCTGCTCCCTTTGCGCCTATCAAGAGACAAGCAGCATGGCTCTGACATAGGCAGACCAAGCACTGGATGTGGATGGGAGGGACGCTCCTCACACCCAGCTCCGTGTCCCATTGCACGGGGTGGAACAAGCCGGGCTGATTTACTTTAGATTTGAGCTGGGAGTAAATTGGAAGACATGAATCATCCTGACGCAGGCGCTGCGGAGATGGATGACCTGGCTTGGCAGCTTGCTCCTCGCTTTCCACAGGCTTCCTTGCTTCTCTTGTTTCAGTGCAAAGCTGCACTTCCCAAGCGCAGGAGGGCTCCTGCTCTGTGCCCTCGCATGCCTACAAGCCCCACGCTGCTCTCTGGGTGCTCCTATGGCCAAGCAGCACCAGTGGCTGCCATTCCCCTTGGGTGACTCCCTGCAGCTCTGTGATGGAATTGCCCTGGCAGCCTGGCTGACAAGCAAGGAGCTGGTGTCCCCTCCAGTGCCAGGCCGATGGCTCCCCACTTGCATCTGGCACTGCAGACTGGCAGCTTCGGGCTGAAATAGTGCGACATTAGCTCTGTTTCCCACATAAATGGGTGTAAAATGCTCTCATGACCTCTTTTTGCCCAGGCTGCTGTGGGTTCACCAAGCAGCTGCTCAGCACATCCCTTCCTGAGTTCTTCCTCCTAGGAACTGCCTCTTCTTTCAAGACAGGAAGCTGAGAGGTTCTATGTGAAAGGGGCAAGCTCCTGCCTGGGGCTGGACTGCTGCTGCCCCTGGTGAACAAGTAACTGTTGCCCCCTCCATCCCTCGCTGTATGGATTCTAGAGCTGGAAGCACAGTGAATAATGCTGCTCCATATTTTATTCACCAGGCAGACGAGCTCTCTCCCACTGTGATCTCTGTTGCAGCTCACTTGTGTGACGCTGCAAGACAGGACTCAGCCCCTGCTCTGGCCCAGCAGGGCTCAATCACGGGTTAAATGCATCCAAGACACTTTGCTACCTGAGAGAATTCACCTCTTTACCCTGCAGATGATGTGCAGAACAGGCAAATAAGCCCCATCCCCATGCTGCAGTGATTGCGGCAATCAGAGTCCAGCTCAGGCTTGCTCCCGGGGACTCTAAACCCCGAACCCTGCAGGCACAGCCCGGGGGTTGCTAACTAGTGACTAACCTCAATTCCACTCCCTCCTCTCGTTGCAGACAGTTCATCTGGAGCCCCCCATGGTGTCACCAACCCCAATCACAGCCCCACGCAGGAGCAGCGCCGTTGCTCGGGCAGGCAGCAGCATCCTTGCCCTCCTTGTGCTTCCTCTTTCGCTCCACTTTTGTTTCCTTTTTTGTCTCCGGTTTAACTTCTGCTGGAGCTGATTTTGTTCCATGGTGGGAGGAGATTTGGAAGCAGAGGGAAATACGGGCAAGGAAGCAGCACCCTCCCGAAGGGCCTCCGGAGGAGAGCCTGCTCCCTGCCTGCGCTGCCAGTCTGGAGCAGGGGCATTTTAGGAGCCAACCTCTCCCACAGCATCCGAGCCTCGACTCGGGATTTTCCCAGCTTTCCCCGAAGCTGGCGGTCCCAGACACTCCCTTTGCCATTCCCCAGTGTTCCCCCCTGATCCGCGGGGCTCTGCAGCCCATCTGGGGAACACGAGGTAAGATGCACATTTGTTTGCATTCGTTTCGGGGGGAGGTGGTGAATGGTGAGAGCAGCTTTGCCTCCCTCCCCTCCTCTCCATCCCTTTCCCCAGCTCCCTTTGAACAAATCATTCCTTTTGCAGAGCCCTGTTGTTTAATTTTGCCGAGTGCCGAGTCTCAGCCTCCTGCTAATTGGTTTTGCCCATCTCTGTGCATTCTGTTAACGGAGAAAATGCCGCACACGGAACTGTCATTTTGAAAGCTGCCTTGTTTGTTTTACATTGAAATAACCGCAGAAACGGGCGCTTCCTCCTTTCATTAAAAACTCTTTGTGATGATAAAAAGCAGCAGAAATGAGATTAAAAAAAAAAAAAGTGGTGTTTCCTTAAAAGCACATGAAAGCGAGGGAGATAAATCCCACGTCTCGCAGGGATCAAACCCAGCGCAGGGCTGCGAGGCGGCGATACCGGCGGGGAGGCGGGCGGCCGCTGCGCTGCAGCAATAGCTCCTCTCCCAGGACACTGCGGGCTCTGCTTGGGGTGGTCTCGGCAGAGGCCCCGTGTCCCTCCAGCCCCATGTCCTTGGCTGTGCTGCTCCCTCCCAGCAAGATGGACTGCGGACAGAGGGTGGCTGGCACCATGGAACCATCACCGTGGCCTCAGGGCAGTCCTGGAGCTGCCCTGGTGTTGCATGGGTGAGGGGGAAATCGATGCCCAAAGCAAGAAGGGCACAAGGGGTGGCTGCTGCTTGGCAAGTGGATATGGGCAGAGGGACCAGCACCTTCCTCTCCAGCCCTGGCTTTTCAGACCTGGTTTGTGAGCACGCAACCAGCTTCTTGGGAAGCACAGAACCACAGACCGGTGTTGGAAGGGACCTTAAAGCTCATTCACTTCCAAGCCCCTTCCATGGCCAAGGACACCTTCCACTAGAGCAGGTTGTCTTAGGTCCTTTGGGACCCAAGCCCTCAGCACTCCCAGCCCAGCTGCTCTCTAATCACTGCTGGGCATGGCAAAGCTCCCTGTTAAGCAAACTTTGTGCCATCACCTGCTTTGGTGTCCCTCACATTCTGACCATGAGGTATAAAGAACTGGACAACATGGCCTGAGGTCAGTGCGGGTTCCTGCTCACTGATCTGAGGGGTGTTTCGTGCTCCTGGATTCATTGTGCCTAACAGGTTGTGTAAATCAGTGCAAAGAAAGAGCAAACTTCCAGCTTCACACTCGATTGCTTCATTTCTGGTTTATTTTTCCTCATCAAAGCGTGGGGTTTTTTTTCTTCTGGATTTTCAATATTCTTTCGCAGTTGCTGAATTGCTATTCAGCTGTACGGAATTTTTCCACCCACTGCTATTTTAAAGGTCATTTAATTATTATTACAAAGAATTACAGAAAGATAGAGAATTGCTTAAATGCCTTGAGCTGCAACAGGTTATTAGCGTGGATCTGTTTTTATAGTCATGTTTAATGGATTAGTGTTTGCAGCTGCGTGCTAAGCACAGCTTGGAAGTCTTTGCCTTGGATGGTGTCAGGGTTTGTGGCCCTGAAGGGGCTGAGCAGCTGTGGGGTGCCCAGAAGCCATGAAACCCAGAATGGTTTGGGTTGGAAGGGACCTTAAAGCTCCTCCAGCTCCAACCCCTGCCATGGGCAGAGACCCCTTCCACTGGAGCAGCTTGCTCCAAGCCCCTGTGTCCAACCTGGCCTTGAGCACTGCCAGGGATGGGGCAGCCACAGCTTCTCTGGGCACCCTGTGCCAGCGCCTTGCCCATGGGCCAGCCCTGGATGGGTGTCACCTCCTCAACATTTCCTTGGGGATTTTGGAGCAGGTTTCCCTGGGCTGTCGCAAGAGCAGGGATAAGCCTCTGGCACCAATCCCACCCCTGTCAGGGCCATCATGGCCATGGTGAAGCACTGGGAGAGCTGCCCGGGGCTTCCTTGTCTAGGTGGGACTCTGGGAGCACGGATCTGGTGCAGGATCCCTGGGTTCCCTGGACTCTGAGGCCAGGGATGAGGCTTCCCAGCCTGCGCACAGCTCCACGGGCTCTCCCACACCATCATCCCCTCGAGGGCTGCATCAGCTGGGCGAGCCTTGGCACTTTCTCCTCATTGTGGCTTCCCACAGCATTCCAAACTCCTCCAGGGAAGGCTCTGGGGGCCCTTCTGCAGGATGAGCTGCCCCAGCCTCACAGAGACCAGTGCTGGGTGGGAGCAGCCTGAAGCCTGCGTGACAGCAACAGCCAGAAGCTGGACCACTGGTGAAGCAGGACATCTCCTCAGCTCTCTGCCTGAGGAGCTTGAGTCTTACCCAAGCAAGAAGCCAGACCAGACCCCCGGGTTCCTGCTGCTGGTATTTCTCAAGGAGCTGTTGCACACACAGGTTTTCCCCTTTGTTTCAACAGCACATTAATGAGCAGTCGCTGCTAAAGCAAAACGAAACAGAAAAGAGTCCTCTGTTTTCATGGAAACACGTTTTTTCTACCAAAATGCAGGTATTGCTGGGAAAGAGCCAACTTCCCACCCTTCACAGCAACGCGGTGCTCGGGAAGGAAGAGAAGGATGTGCTGCTCTGTCAAGCCTGCAGGTAGGCAGGAGAACAAACAGGGGCTTGCGAGAGGCACACCAGGTTTATCTTGTGCTCTAAGCCATGGAAGTGATTGGCATTTACTGTAGAGAGAATTCAGGATTATAAACCAAAGGAAATAGTTCCATTTCTGCACATAAGATTGACCAGGCAAGCCCAGAAACGCAACATACATCTACCAACATGACTGAAGATAGTGTTAACCAGGCCTTAGCTTCTCAATAACCTCCTCCCTGCATCACAGCATCCTTTTCATCCCAAATGCTCATTCCACAAAGGCGCGGGGGGGGATGCAACCAGTCACACAGTGTGGACTGAATTGTAAAGCCTTGTTCAGTCCTCTAGGTGGAAGGCTGAGAAAAGAAATGTAACGCTTAGAAAAGGGATACAGGAGGGCTCAAAGAGCAAACCTGAAAGTGCAACCACTTCTTTGCCTGCTTTACTTATGTCAGATGTGAATCAGGCGCGTGGGTTGGGAGGACGTTGGCGAAGGCTTGTGGGGCCTTAACCGAAATAGTCTGACAAACAGACCTCGGATCCCACACGTCGTTCCTGAATATTGTGTCTCTGGAGCCTTCTGCTTCCAGATGCTGCTGTGTTGCAATAAATGCATCACTCCTTTTGTACACTGTTGTGTAAAAGTGGAAAGACAGGCTGGGGCCTGGCTGGGCTGTCCCACTGCGGAGCCTCAGCAGGACTGAGCACACCGGGATCAGGGTTGGGAAGCACAAGGGGTGTCAGGAGCACAAGCCACTGGCCGCAGCATCCCAAGCATCCCTGGTGCTGTGCTAGGGGCAGCTCCCTGTGCCCTGGATGCTGCCCAAATCCACCTTTCCCCAGGAGCAGCCAGAGCCTGGCACAACCAGAGGCTGCTCTGGCTCCGCACCAACACGGCACAACCCACACTGGGAATTCCCCAGGTAGCGAAAGCTCGGTCTTGCCTCATGGGGACAGACTGCGCTCCGAGCGGAGGCAGAGCCCAGCCCCGTTGCACGCCTGCACCGTGTGCATTGCACAACTGGCGTGAAACACGGCGCTCGCCCCCCATCGCAGGCAGCTTGTGGGGCCAGTTAACACCTTCTCTACGCTCACCAGGTAGGAAAGCACCCCTGGGCCCCTGCCCGGGGCTGACACGGGCTGAGTCACAGCGGCTCGGCACACGGAGCGGCGCCCGCTGCCGCTGACATCACGGAGCGGCGCGGGGGGAGCTGCGCTCTCCGGTTGCCTCGGCCCCGCTGACACATCCGTGCCGTGGGACGGCCCCGGGGCAGGCAGCGCTGCCCCACATTGCGCAGGCAGCGGTGGCGGCCCCCGTGTCTGGGGTCTGCGCTGACCCCGCTGCTGCGGCTGGCAGAAGGAGGAAATGAGTTTCCCGTGCTCAGCTCGGTGCCTGCTGGAGCCGGGGCGTCCCGTTCCACACTGCCTCAATGGGAGCACTGGGGACACCCAGCCCTGTGTGAGGGGTTTGCAAGGAGCCAGGTTCCGAAGATGCTGTTAAGGAATTAACCCCTTGGGTTCGTGGGCTGCAGCAGGGCTTGTAAGGGGAGGACATCTCAAGTCCTTCCCTGACCTCCTGGGTGCCCAGAGCAGATGCTCCAGCCTGGGAACACTTGGAATTCATTCCCGGATGGACAGCCTGAAGGGAGATTGAGATGAGCTCTTAGGCGCAAGTTCCTCCCTGTGAGGGTGCTGAGGCGCTGGCACAGGGTGCCCAGAGAAGCTGTGGCTGCCCCATCCCTGGCAGTGCTCAAGGCCAGGTTGGACACAGGGGCTTGGAGCAAGCTGCTCCAGTGGAAGGGAGTTGGAACTGGATGAGCCCTTGCCTGGGGGTGCTGGATGGCCGCTGCCCCTCTGCTTCTCCCTCCTGCTGTAGGCACTGAGAGCCGCCAGGTGAGAGCACATCCCTGTGACTCAGGGAGCAGTTCCTGCTCCCAGGGCTGGCAAACCCCAGAGCAGACAGCTCGGGATGCGTGCCCCTTGCTCACGAAGCCTCTGACACTTTTGGGCTCTCTACATGTCTCCATTCATCCCGGGGACGTGCCTGCAGATGACTAAGAGCTATGAGCCAAGGCAGCCAGCACTGCTGACCCGACTCGCTCCCAGCCCATGTGCTGAGCTGGGTCCCAATGTCACCACGCACCCGCGTGCTGGAGGCACATGATGGACATGATGCAACAAGGCTGCAAATGGGCACCAGGACTCTCAGTGGGGCCCTGCAGGGATCTCAGCCCTGGGCGACTGGGGAAGCTTTGTCTGCTGCCCTGGCACGTGCAGGGCTTCAGAGGTGTAGCTGTGCTGTCCCCATTCTGATGCCCATCGTGCAGGCATGGCAGTGAGCTCTGTCCCCTTCTCCTGCCACCATCCCTGGAGGGGAAGAGCAGGAGATCTCCCGGCCCTGCTGCTCCCTCACTTGTGTGTCCTCCGCTTTGGGTTCCTTAGACCAAAAACTGCTTCTCAAGAGGCATTTGTTCAGCAATGGGCATAAATCCTCTGCTCTTCACATTGCTCTCGGTGGGATAAAATATTCCGTGCCTGTCTATTTAAACATCTTATGTTAATACCTTGAAATGTTTGTTCATCTTCTATTATTCTTTTAGCTCTGAAGTACTCTGGGCATGTCAGAGTACAGCAAATCCATGGCTACAGATGCTGCATCTGAACAAGCGCTGGGCTGAGCAGACAGGGATGCTTCTGGACAAAGGGAGAGCTGACATTTTCCGGCAGAGGGGCTGTGACTGGGAAGGGCTTAGTGAAACGGTAAATAGCTGCTGTCACAGGCACTTGCGTAACTGCTTGGGTTTCCCCATCATGATTTATTAGTTGAGTCTGTAGCTTCTCTCTGCTTTGGCTCTGCTGTGGTAAACCTGAGGTTATCCAGTAAGCCGGGAGCGCTGCTTTGGGAAGGAGAGGGTGCTACTTGAGTGCAAATGCTCTGGGTACTTCTGCTAAACACATCTGCTGGGCTGAAGTGATCACAGCAGGGAGGAATCATGCAGATACTGAGTCACTGGTGCACCGTGGGCAGGGGCAGTGGGACCAATCCTCCCTGGCTCTGGAGCAGGGATGGGGGAAACCACTTTCCCAGGCCCAGCCAAGCCTTTGCCTTGCTCTTTGGTCACAGGGTTCCTCGGGAGCTGCGCTGTGGTTTGTCTGTGCCTCACTGCTCTGCAGCTTTCCCATTCACAGATGACCTTGGGAGATGCAGGCTGAGCTGCACAGTGGGGCAGATGGGGAGGATGAGGATTCACTCCCCCAGCTCCTTGCAGGATCACACACACTCGCACAGCACCACAGGCTGCCCCTGGGACAGCCTGGGCAGTGGTAAGTACGCTGCTGTCCCTGTCCCTTCAACGCTCAGCAGCAATTTCGAGGCAAAGCAGACACCGAAAGGATCACTCTTTTCCTTGACGGAAGCACAAGAGGAAAAACAAAAGTCAGGGTGTGCCCAATCCATCCATCACTGAGGAAATAAAACCATCCTCCTAAAACTTAATGCCATCATTCACTCAGACCAAAGGTAGAGATCAAGGCTGCTTAGTTGGAGCAGTACCTAAGGCCGTGTCTACTCAGGCAGACAGGCAGGCACAGTGACAAGCAAATAAATTACTCTGGCATGGTCCCTCGGGAGTGTGCGCTCTCCTGCAGAGCAAGCGATTGCCTCAGAAACACGTCTACTCCTCAAGGAGCCCTTGGGCTACGCAGGCAGTAAGTTACTCCACAGAGTGCTTATGAGGATCTTGTTAAAAGCCAAGGAATAAGTTCAAGAGAGAACACTTCAGTGAAAAATCAGTGCATTTGTCTGCAGCTGCAAAGGAATCTCATACTCGCGGATGAAGCTCGCAATGGGACGGGTACTGCGGGCGCACAGGCTCAAAACGTGAGTCAGTCAGTTCTGCAAACCCTTGCTTTGCTTCTCCTCTAGCTCTGCCTTGATAACTTCCCTTTTTCTCTGAGAGGACTTGAGCTCCCTCCTCCCCGCTCCCATCACTATGGCACATTGCGCCATCGGGGCCCAGGCGACGTGCGCACCAGAGCGGAGCTCCCACGAGAGGAGAGTGACCTTCCCACTGGTGCCTCTGCCGGGCACGCTTCCAAGCTGGAGTGTGTGTCAGCTGATGGGTTCTCGCTCTGGCAACCAGCTATGATGCTGCCATCAGAGACGTCTTTATTGAGGCCAGCGAGAGAAGCAGATGGTCTCTCAGTCAGCATCTCCATAAATGTGAGTGGTTGCGGCTATAAAAGCAAACTGCTATAAAGGGATGTTGCTAAGCTTTCCTACCAGCGTTACTGCTTGGCTGTCCTCGTGAGGCATGGTGACCCTCTTCCAAAGAAAGGGCATAAATCATCACTTGGCTTTCTTTTTTCCTTTAATTCCTAGATGTGCTGAGTACTGTGTAATAAATTATACTGCTCCCCGTAAAAGTAAATCCAGGCACAGCCCTGCCAGCCTCTTGAATCCCTGCGTCGCAGGTGATGGGAGGATTTAGTCCGTCTATCTGGTGTTGTTTGCATCACCCCGGAGCACAGGTTGACAAGTGCAGTGAACTGAGCCATTAGGTCACCCCAGAGATGAGCAGGGATGCAGGATGCCAAAGCAGTCAGGAGCACAAGGCAGCCCCATCCCCTCCCAGGGAGCTCAAGGGACCTGCCCCTCATTGCTCAGGGCTTGTCTCCACAGGACTCTTAATAAAATTAAATTGAAGTAACTAAATCGAAAGTGGATTAAAGGGCATTAAAATTCTGCATAGAACTCTCGTTCGAAATTAAAGTGGGCTTAATTCAGTTTAAGTTACTCCCAAATGCTACTGGATAAGGCCATTTAAATTGTCCTTCATTAACCGAAGTGGTCCCATATAGGCATTTATAAATGAGGCTTAATTAGCCCATTTTGAAGCACAAGTTAGCTGCCTTGTGCTCCTGCAGGTAGGCAGCCAGGTCCACGGTAACTTTCTGACAGGGCTCCTGGTCGGGATGGGTTAGCATTTGGCATCTCTTCCCAAGGCAGTGGCACATGGCCAGCTTCTTCCCCACCAGCAGATAATACAGTCCTTGAATACCACCTATTTTGGCTGTGTTAAATGTACGAGTGGGAGATGAAAGGCTGCTTCGCTAGAGGATGAGCTCTTCCTTTACAATCTGGGACATGGGAGTGGTGATACCTAGAAAAATGCCTAGAAAAAGATGGGATACCAGGATTTAACGAGACTTGTTCATGAGCAACGAAGCAGACTGGAGGAGAGCGTATGCTGAGTCAGCAAAGAAGTGGAAGGAGACGGAGGGCTGGGAGGGACTGAGCCCATCCCCGGGACAGGGCTCCTGCTGTCACAGGCTACCTCACTGTCACTGCTGCTTATTAGAAGCCCTGATTCAGAAGGTTAACCCTCCAGCAGCATGAGACACTGCTGGCTGCCCTTAATGCCCAGCCTGGGTCTACCGTCTGATCACACCTTCCCCATCCCATCGCCCTCAGTCTCACAAGTTCCTCCTCAGGAAAGGCCCTGGGTATGCATACGCTGCAGGGGGGATTTCCACCTCCTTCCTGTGGGTGCAGATATCTCACAGCAGGACGGAGCCACGACAGCATCTCAGCAGCCCAGCAGTGCCTGTCCTGCAGCAGAAAGGGGATGATGCAGCTGCCCAACAGCCATGCTCAGTGCCCCGCTTCCCATCCCAACCTCCCCACTGAGCGCCTCAGCGCAGGGACCAGGACTATGCCCGTCCCCACCATCCAACCCAAGAGAAGGACAGTCAGATTGTGGTGCTGTGAAGGCCTGAGCCCAAACCATCATCTGTGCAGGATACCTTCCGAAACAAAGGGGTGTTTCTTGGGGGTCTGGATGCGGAAGCAGAGCGTGCAAGTTAGAAAGCACTACTGCAAAGCACCATGAAGGTGCTCAGCACCCCTTGTGAAATCCATGGTAAGGTTCTTGGCATGCCTCTGGCAGACTTGGTGCTGTTTAGGCTCTCTGAGTACAGCTCCTTCCCTCCCCTCGGCCTTGTTTTCTGTTCTGCAGCTCCTCCGGCACTCCCCAGGCTGGGACGACTCAACCTGCGGCAGTGCTGGTTTTGCATGGGATACCGCTCCCGGGGCAGTGGTTTCACTGAAGTCCTGCTGGCTCTGAGCCCCGGGGGAGCAGAGCGGGGCACAGACCTGCGGGCACGTCTGGAGGAAGCTGCAGCTGGAAAGCACCGTGATAGCGACGGCAGCAGCAGCCCCACGGCAGCAGCTCCAGAGGAGAGCGGAGCAGAGGCGGGACTGTCCCTGAAGATGCTCCAGGCGTGTTTGCACAAGGAATTTAACTGCAACGCCTCCTCCGCAGGGCTGCGCACTGGAACGGGTCAATCCGCTCTCAAATCACAGCTAAGCGAGAGCCAGTTTCTTGCTTTGCAATGAGATGCTGTAGGAGCTTTACCCAGCAGCAGGAAGAGGAGGTGGCTCTGCAGGACCTCTCCCTTCACAGGGCACCCTTGCCCAGGGAAGAAGCAAAACCTCCTGCCTTGTCGGTGGTTGTGAGGGGTGCACCAGTGATCCTAGCAGAGCCTTTGTTCTGGAAGCCTTCATGCCCTCCGAAGCTGCAGGCTCCGCAGCAGCCCTTGCAGTGCCAAGCAGCCGAAGCGCTTTCTCTTCAAAGCAATTTGCAAATGTGAAAATGAAAGGGAATGAAAATCCAAAGTAAGCACCGGGAGCCTTGGGGTGCAGCCAGCCCATGACCCCTTTTGACTTCTAGGGTGGAGAAGCCAAGACCCCTCTACCTTGGCATCTCTTCTTACCAAATCAAACCAGGCAGCGTGCTTTGCATAAGTGAGGAGAGCCAGCTTTGTGGCTCTTACTTTGGGGTATTTCCTATAAAAAGCACATCTGTGGCCATGCTTTTTGGTGCAACAGACTTTAGGCTGGAAGCAAAAGCACATAAACAATGCTAAATTCATGCTGACTGGAGTAGATTCCAAAGGAAAGAAGAGTTGGGAAAGCACCTACTTAAGTACTGACTAAGGATATTATCTGTGATCTGAATCTAGGCTCTGTGTGTGTGTTACTGTTGAGTACACAGTGCGGTTTCAGACATGGCCAGAGACAAGAAAAAACGATTGTTCAGGGTAACCACAAGGAAGATGAATGCAAATGTATTCCTGTAACTGGGAGAGTTCCCTTGCTCTTAAGCCGGGCTCTGGTACATGGCCTCAGGGAAGCAAATTTGCAACTACCTTCATTAAATTGTTTAGGAATGATTAATCAGAAGTCAGAGATGCAAAAATCTCGCACATTGTGAAATGTTGGTTCCATTCCTGCCCTTACGCACAGGCCGCAAGGGTGACTTCACACAACACTCAGGGGACAGGTACTGGCGGTTGACAGATGCTTCCTGCTGGCTCTTATCTGTTCTAAAAGCCCAGGGTGATGAGCTTCCACAGGCTGGATTACAGCCACAGGCATCGCATCGGGATCAGAGCGGTGCAAGAGCCGTGTGTCAGAGGCTCCAGCCTCCTGCCTGTTGGGCACGGGGCACGCAGCCTGCATGGGCACCCCCCGGGCAGGGGACCGCGGAGGGAGATGCTGTTATCACCCGGCCGTGCTCTGCCGCGTGCATCCATGGGGTGACCCCGGTGTCACCGTGTGCTGCGTCCGAGAGCAGCGCATACAGAACGCAAACACGGCGAGCACCATTGCCGATGGGCCCAAAGCTCGTGTCGGTGCATTCACACGTTCCTCCTGCCTAAAGCTGCTTACGGCTTAACTCAGCTTGAACCACAGCATCCTCAGCACCCCCTTGGTGACTGCAGGGTCTGACTGAACCCACCGTCCTCTGCGCTCCGTCCCATTTCCCTTCCTTTCCAGCCTCAGCTCCTGGGTGTCCTCTGCTTTCCATGGGCATTGAGTGATGCTTTCCCGACAGCTCTAAGGCCAGGGCCTGCTCCTTAACATGGTGAGAGGCAACGGGTCGGTACCACCTTACACTCCATGTGGGTCAGGGGATGCGCTATCTCTCTTGGGATGCACTGAGCAGGCGTTTTGGAGCTCAGGGACCCTATTGCCATTGGACATCCACCTCCGATGGGGAAGGGGAGAGTAAAAGAGAGCAGGACTGGAGTTTTAAAGTGTGTAAGCTCGGAGTAACAGCAGCCGAGGACAAGCAAACCCTGTGAGGAACCAGCTTCTCCACCGCATTCACCACCCCGACCCACGATGAAGATGCCCACCAGCGCTTGTGCTGCTCGGAGCGGGGCTGAGGGGCCCCCCACGGCTCCCGGCAAGGAGGAGGAGGTGCCGGGAGGACCCCGGGAAGCAGGAGGGCGCATTCACCCAACGAGCGCGCTCGTCGGGGCAGACCTGCCCGCGTTGCAGCACCGTTTGCATAGGAGCCAGGCGCTCGCAGCGGGACCTGCACCGGCACCCGGTGGAGGAACCGGGGACGCCGAACGGGGCTGGGGGGGGGGGGGGTGTGGGGGTGGCCGAGCCCCTGCCCTGCCCCGCTCGCCCGGCGGAGAGGCCCGGCCCGCAGCAGCGGCCCCGCCGGCAGGGCCGCGGCCGGGCGGGGCTCGGGGCGGACCGGGAAGCGGCCGCTGCTCCGCCCCCGCCCGCTCTGCCCTTCCGCGTTGGCGCGGCGCGGCCCGGGCCCCGGTATAAAGCGGCGGCCGCCGCCCGCTGCGCCCTGGCCCCATGGAGACGCGGCGGCGGCCCGGCGGGGGCAGGCCGGTAAGGGACGGGGCCGGTAAGGGACGGGGCCGGGAGGGAGGGCGGCTCCGGGGCGGGGGGGGGGTGGGCCCGGGCAGGCCTTGCGCGGCCCGGCCCGGGGTCGGTGCGGAGGCCGGGCCCCGCTGCTGACGCCGCCTTGGCCCGCAGGTCCTGAGCGTGAGCCGAGCCCGGGAGTACCCCGCGGGGAGCCATGAGCGCGGGCAGCGTCTCCTCCGTCCCGGGCTGGCCTGAGGCGCTCCCGGCAGCCAGGCCGCCGGCGTCCCGGCTTGGGGAGAGCATGAGCGGCAGAGAGCCGAGCGAGGGCCGCCGCCTCGGCCCGGGCGGCCTGCCCGGCGCGGCGCCGCCGGAGGAGATGGGGAGCCCCGGGCGGGAGCCCTGCGACAGCGCCGAGATGCAGCTGAAGGTGGATTTCTTCCGCAAGCTGGGCTACTCCTCGGAGGAGATCCACGTCGTGCTGCAGAAGCTGGGGCTGAACGCGGACACCAACACGGTGCTGGGGGAGCTGGTGAAGCACGGCCCGGCCGAGCGGGACAGCACCGAGACCCCGGCGGACGCCAAGGAGGCCCCGCTGGTGCCGCGGGGGGGAGCCGGGAACAAGAGCCCGGCGCCGGGCCCGGAGGAGATGGAGAGCGACAACCTGAAGCCCATCGTTATTGATGGCAGCAACGTGGCCATGAGGTGGGTTTGGGTGGCCGTGGTGGGCCCGCTGGGGCTGTTGGTGCTCGAAGGGGTGCTGGTTTTACGCGTTCTGAGGCGTGCCGAGAGCTTGGAGCCTGCAAACAGCCGCGGCTGGGTGCTCGGGTAATGTTTCCTAAGGCATCCCGCTGATGCGCACATGAGCATCACGTCTGCCTCGGTGCCTGTCCTGCCCATGGTCTCTGCCAGCCCCTGAGCAGTGCTGACAGGGTTCTGACAGAGGCGGGCATGCTTTCTGGGGCATAAAGACATTTCCTTGTGTGTCCCAGCTTAGGAGGAGGATAACTGAAGATACATTGTCCTCTTACCTAATGGCTTTATGTAAGTTTCAGTAGCAGGAAGTTGCTCAATAAATAATTACAGGGTTAATTAGAGGAGGCTCTGTAATACAGAGCTGTCTCCTGCACTGGAGACCAGTCTCTGAACTGTGGCTCTTGTATTTGAGCTGACTGTGTGTATGGTACAGAGAACAGATAAGATGTTAAAGGGGCTCTCCAGCCTGTCCAGGGCTGCAAGTCATCCTCAGCATCATAGGTGCTGATGGCTCAGTTGGGGCACTGTGACCAGAGGCAGCCTGCGGAGCTGCTTTGGTGGGGGTGCAGGAGCCTTAATATCCATGGACCACCCATGAGCTGAATCCTTATTGGCTTGATGTCCCTGCTGTCACCTTGGCTATGGTGCTGAGCATTGCCTGCCCTCACCCCAACCCTTGATGCTGTGCTCCGCATCTCTACACAAGGAGTCTGGGCTGGGTTAATTTAATACGCTAAGTTTCTGAACTGGGCTCTGCTGTTGCAGTTCAAAAGCAAGCCTCCTTCACTGCGTTTTAGCTTAATAGGCCTTGTAGTGTCTGTTTGTGTACTAAGACTTCTTAATTAAAGCAGAAGTCTGCACACAGCTGCTCTGGATTCCTGTAGCTTTTGTCTAAGGTGAAAGTGCTGAGTGGAGCTTTGCTTGCAGGTGTGGTTTTCTCTAGGCTGTGGCTGGCAGTTCTGAGAATGGGACTGAGCAAAGATGGGTTCAGTCTCCTGTGCAAGCAGCAAACAGCCTGCGACTCCCAGGGGAAATAAGGAATTCTGCTGGCGATGGAGTGAGGTTGGAGAAGAGAAGGTGTGGGACCTGGGTGCATACGGGAGAGCTCAGCCCTTTCCCTGTGGCTCGCCAGCAGCTCTGCAGTCACTTGAGGAAAGGGGCCCATTGTGAGACTTGGGCCAATAGAGTGACTCCTGCAGGGAAGTTTACCTTGGAGAAGTGCTTAAACAACAGAACTGGTTGTGGGGCTTGAATGCGGAGCCCCTTCCCCATGGAAGTTATCCCAAAGAGCCCAGCAGATGTGACTGAGGGCAGGCCAGGCGGCAGTAATGCTGCTGATGGGACCGAGCCCCACAGGAGAGAAGCACTCTGGCTTTTTTAAGCAATTTGCTAGGAGGGGAATTCCATTCTGAAACTTCCTGTATTGATGGTGTGATGTTCCCTGCTGATTCATTTGCCGTGTGTACAGCGGCCTCGCTGAACAGCTCTTGACAAACATATGCAAATCAGAGTGGAAATTAGCTTTTACTTCCTTCTAAGGGAATTTTTTCTTGGCTGCTGCCAAATCAGATCAGCCCAATTAGGTGCCTTCTGGAGATGTGAGATTGGTAGCAGGGACTCAGAAAGAAAAACATCTGCTTTTTGTATGTATCTCTAAAAGATCACAGTGACCTGTGTGCACGCAAAACCAGTCTGACACTGGAGAAACCTTTTAGAGCATCTTTGTTCCCACTGTTAACGTCAGCCTTTCTGTAACTTGGGATTCTGAATGGCCATCGAGTGTCTCTGTAGGTGTTAGCTTTTATGCTGAAAGTACCAAAATACTTACTCTAAAAGCTCTAGAGCTCTGATTTTCCTAATAGCTTCAGAGATGGGTTGAGGGCAGGAGAAGTCAAGTTTCTTTCTGGTGCTACTATGGAATAGATCTTAGCAATGCCTCTGCTGGGATGTAGGTTCTTTGGTAATCACTTAATGGAGGAGTTCACTGGTGTGCTACGTGGAATTGAAATGTTATTGGAGTGTAGATGGGAAGGGTAAACCTCAGGGCAGGAGCAGTGCCCAGGTGAGGAAATCTGACTGAATTATGAGACCAGTTATCTTCAGTATAGTACATCTTACCAGGGTGTTATCATGAAACACAGGCTGTTAGATCCCCAGAATGCAATATAGGGCTGTAATACAGAAATGTTGAATGTTTGCCAGAACCATTATCAGCAAAAGAGCTGATTATGCTGTAACTACTGGCACTTGTAAAACAGAAGCTGTAGTTTCCTCTTAGAAGTTCTGGAAACTATTGATAGGACCTAATAAATAATTAAGCAGCAGCAGCTTTCTGCTTTGGTACGTGGTTTCTGATGCTGTTGTCAAACTTTGTTCTCAAACTGACAAGTGCTGTTAGGGCATTCAGTGCTGATCCTGTTCACAGGAGGTGGTTGGTTTGTGTAAATGCTGGCTTTGTAGCTGATTTGGGGCCATAATATAATAAAGATCTTTAAGTGCTGGTTGTCTTGATGTAAGTGTATAAGATGTCTTTTTTTCCTGAAGTTGTCAGAGTAACTTTACAAGCAAAGCCCTGGTGAGGGTACAGTTTACCCTGGCAGGAATTGGCTGCTGGCAGACTGGGACAAAGGGTGTTGAAGATCACATTGTACTCGGGGCTAAAGATACAGACCTAGAGTCCAGAGTTAAAGCAAAGGTTCTGTTTCAGCAGCTGCAACAACTACAGCTGCTCTTTCCCTCCCAGTGAGGATTTGGGTGTTTCTTGGTCCTCAGGTGCTAAAAGGAACAGTAATTGTGAGTTGCTGATGCTGTTTACACAAGATGAGTAACAAATACTGACTGTGCTGCTCTTAATGCTTCTTCACTAGAGGTTTTCCAAGTTGCTGGATCTGTTTGCTTACTGTATTGCCTGATTGGTCTGTCCATATCCTGAATACTGAGAGTCTTCCTTTTCTTCTTTGCAGCCATGGAAATAAAGAGGTGTTCTCCTGCCGAGGTATCCTTCTGGCTGTCCAGTGGTTTTGGGACAGGGGACACAAGGATATTACAGTCTTTGTGCCATCTTGGAGGAAGGAGCAGCCACGACCAGATGTGCTTATAACAGGTGTGGAAATATGAAAACCAAAAGTGGCTTTTCAGGCTTACTGCTGTGTCACTTAATGAGCTGTAGTTAGTAATTAACTTATGAATGGAAGATCTGAGTAGTAAGAGATCCAGTAAGCTGCTGACCAGTGAGAATTAGTCATTAACTTCTCCCCAGCGTGTTTGACTGTAACGTACTTGACACAGTAGCCTGGACAGAATTTCTTCATGCTAAAAGTTGAAGCTTGATGGGAATTACTCACATTGAGAGGAGTTTGCTCTGCACTTGCAAAGAGCTGAGATTTCCAAGTAACTTTACCCAGAAACCTGTGCCTGTAATATGGCATGACAAAAGATAGGAGCCTGCCAGTCTTAAATCCATATTGCACTTTGCATGCCAAGGATTATGTGGCTGGGACTGACTGTATTACAGCAGCCTCTGTGTGCTCTGAGTGTTTGTGGGTGCCATGCAGGCACTGGGTGTGGGAGTCCCCCTCTGACAGCCTGATGGATGGTGTAAGCGAAGAGATGAGCATACAGGCTGGCTTGCGGAGAGGTGGAGTGGCTTTACATGAATTGTCATTTATTGATGATGTTACTTTATGTGTGCAGAGGCCTTTGGGCTGTGTCCGTGTGTTCACAGTTGTGTTTGTTCTAGACCAGTACATTCTCCGTGACCTTGAAAAGAAGAAAATTCTGGTCTTCACTCCTTCCAGGAGGGTTGGAGGCAAACGTGTTGTCTGTTATGACGATCGATTCATTGTGAAACTGGCACATGAGTCTGATGGCATTGTGGTTTCTAATGATACTTATCGGGACCTGCAGAACGAGCGTCCTGAGTGGAAGAAATTCATTGAGGAGCGCCTGCTGATGTATTCCTTTGTTAATGACAAGTACGTTTCCCATTCTTCCTGTGCTTTTGAATCAGATCTGGGTGAGCTGTCGTGTTTTAATGAAGCAATAGCAAGTGATGTATGAAAAGAACAAAACGCTGGTACAGAATTGTAGAAGGAAGTGTGGTGGGAAGAGTTGCCCAACTGTGACGAGGTACAAAGGCGTAAGAAATTGGAGTCATCTCAATAGCTACTCATAGCTTAGAGGTAGGAGCTCTGCTGTACTGGAGCTCCTAGGAGAGCTTTGAGGCTCAGTTTCCTCACAGGACAATCATTAGCAGGCCCTGCAGCAAGTACTAATTCTGATCAGCAGCAGAGCACAGAACCTTTCCTGTGCCTGCAGTGAAGCATTTCATGTTGGCCTGTACCTGGTGACAGGAAGGTTCTGTCTGCAGTGAATTGGGAAAGCTTCTTGGGGCTCAGATGGGAGTTTTTATTCTTAATCTTTAATGAAATGGGAGACTTGAAGAAGAAATCACACCCTGACCCAAGAAAGTGAGCCGCTCCTGACTGAGATTTATTTTCCTTTAGGTTTATGCCTCCAGATGATCCCTTAGGGCGCCATGGCCCCAGCCTGGATAACTTTCTCAGAAAGAAACCTGTGGTGCCAGAAAACAAGAAACAGCAGTGCCCTTATGGTAAGAGCTGCCTTCTAAATGTGAAGACTGAGGTGTCTGTGCAAGTGTAATCCATACATCTACTAGCAAAGTGAAGTTCAGCTGGTCATGTCATACTCATTCCATGCTCTGCCTTTCCTTGCAGGGAAGAAATGCACTTATGGAATTAAGTGTAAATTCTACCACCCCGAAAGGATCAATCAGCCCCAGCGCTCATTAGCTGATGAACTCCGAGCCAATGCAAGGTTGTCTCCTACCAGAAGTACCAGTGCCAAGGAGGAGAAAAAGGGCAAAAGAGGTTCCCAGGCAGAGCTCTTGTGCTCTACGCCCTCAGAGAGTGATAAAAGCTCCTTGCAGAAGGTCTCTGCAGAGAGGAAAACCTTGACCCACAAGGCAAAGGCCAGTGATGCTGCGCTTCAGGTCAAAGGCTGTGTGTCAGGCAGTGTCCCCCCTACCAGTGGGAGCCACAGGTCCTCTGACAGGTACCAGCAGCCTCATATGGACTCTCTGTCTTGCATCTCTCAGGAACATCTTGACTCGGGCATTGGGTCTCTGGAGAACCAACTGTCTGATATGTGGCCTTACAGATCTACCAGTCACTGTGACCATTCGCATGCTGACCAGGTGGCAGTCTGCACCTGCGGTAGGCAGAGACCCATGTACCCACATTCTCCCAGCTTAGAGCAGAATGGTCTGGTCTCTTACAAGCATGGTTCCCACAAATCTTCTTCCTCTGGTGCTAGCTTCTTGCAGTATAGCCCTGAGATGTCTCACTCAGGACCACCTCACTCTTTCTCAGGCTATGGAGTACCCGTACACCCAGCTAATGCTGGGCAATACAGTCTGCCCAGTGAGTATAATACCCCTCCACCCCATTCTCGTGAGTACTGGTCTGAACCATACCAGATGCCACCTCCTCAAGTGAGATCTTCCAGTGTGCGAGATCCTCGCTCAGTGCAGAGGGCCCCAGGGCCAGCGTATGGGGACTCGTGCCAGTGGGCTGTGTCTGACCAGTTTGCAGAGGAACGGGCCAATGTGCATGTCAAGCTGTGTGGCATATTCCATCCCCATTTAGTTGATGCTGTGATGAGCCGTTTCCCTCGGCTTCTGGATCCCCAAAGGCTCGCTGCAGAGATTCTCACGTACAAGTCTCAGAATCCAGGTATATGAGGTGATGCTGGGGGCAGCCAGGCATGGGAAAAGCTTAAAGGATGGTGTTTGCACTCTGTAGCTGCCGTAGCTGCCTTCTGAGGGCTCCTTCTTACTCCTTGGAAGCATCAGGCTCTAGCTGGAGGCTGGATACCAGATGTGGTATGCTCACAGCAAATTCTGGTCTAGGTATCACAGCGTGCCCCTCTTAGGTGAGAGCACCTTAGGGTCCCGTCTTCCCCGGGGGCTGTTGAAGAGGCTCTGGGTACCGAACAGAAGAGGTTGCAGCTTCAGAGCAGGATTTTCCCTCAGGGGGTTGCATGGTGAGTTAGGGCCACCCTAAATTCCTGCACTTGTTCAGGAACTGAGTGTGACCTTGCTGCTCCCATTAGCTTCAGTTTTGAGATGGTTTAGTGTATGTCAGGCATGCAGAGGGAGGACTTGGGGGGGCTTATGAAAGATCTGGGCTAGCACCTTTGCAGTGGCATGAGGCTTATTTGTGACGATTGAAATGCATTGTCAAGGCTGTTCTTAGCTCTTAACTATGCCTCTTCACTGTATCCTGCCATGCAGATCTGTGGGAAATGGTGGATTCTATGTAGTATGAAGCTAGGTTTAGCTGGCTCTGATTTGGTTTTACTGGTGCATTTCTCTGAGGATGCTTTCCATACCTCTCCCACTGAAGCTGACCTTCCTGAGATGAGGCAGCTCTCCAATGTGTACCACAAGTGCTTAGCAAGCTGCTCGGCTCCCAGAAGCTGGGAGTGCAGCCCTTCCTCAGGATGAGAGGCCTGACACTGCTCCAGAGCTGGGACATGGAGTTGTCAGAACATGAGCGTGACCGCGGTGTTGATGCTGAAACATTGACTTTGCCTGGTAGCTCTCTTAGGCTATCTCTGTACACCACTGACAGGGAGGATTTATGATGTTGTGCCTTGTGTCTTCAGACAGCAATAGCTTTGAGCACCCACTAAACCAGCTGTAGTCATGTCTGGGCTGCTGCCAGTCCTATTCTGGAGGATTCCTTAATAGTTTTTCCTCTGTAAAGCTGTTGCTTCTTCTTCCTACCGATGTTCTCCTGTCCCCTTCAGCTTTGTCAGACTATAGCAGCATCCAGAAATGTAGAATGAGGCTTACTTGGTAAGACTGTTCCCCTCTCCTTCCCTTTTACTCTGAAAGATGTTTTTTTTACTGTAGATACTGTAACAGATTTTAAAGATGCAAAGCCAATTGCTGTAGTAATTGGTTCTGGTCCTGGCATTTCACTGTGCTTAGAATGCAAAGGTGTTTCTTGCACTTGCAGGCCAGAAGCAGTTGATTTGTTGATACACATTGTATCTGTGTGGTTTTGTTATGTGTTTTTAAATACGTCCAGCTCGTGGTTAAACCCAGGTCGTTGAGTGGCAAGTCATGATGGGGAGAGCAGGATACAGCAGTTGGAGAACGCTCTTCTTCCCTCTGACTGTCCAAGGAGTGACCTACCCAGACTGGCACCATGTGCCATAGAAACCACAGGGACACAGAAACCTGTATACCTGGTGAATTATGATACATTACTGACAGGTAATGTTTCATGTTAGTAAGCAAAATGCTTCTTAATTTTAAGTAACCTGAGACTTTGCATATTTGTAAATTACAGGAAAAATGGTTTTTAATGTTATTGCCCAGCAACTCTGCTGCTTGAGGCTGGTTTTAAGTAGGAGCGTCTCGACTCGGCCGTTGTGTTACTTGGCGTGGTGGGGTTTGGTGTTCTGATGGAATGCTGATACATGCTGCTTCTCTTGCAATCAGAAGATTAACATTTTATGCTCACAAGCTGACGTTTTACTGACCTCTCTAGCATTACGCAGTGTATAGCTCATGTACTGAATGGAGGCAGCCGGGTGAAAGCCGTGGCAAAGCAAGAACGTGTGGTATATAAATAAAAACTGCTGAGTTGAATTATTTGGACTCCGGTGGCTTTTTGAAGGCCCAGTCAACGTTTTGGCTGGCTTTCCAGGGAAGTCAGGAATCATCTCCCTCCCTGGGCTTCCTCTGGCAGTCTCGGATCTGCATACGCAGGCTGATGGCAGCAGCAGGCTGATGGCTGGATGCGCTGATGGGCTTGGTAACTGATGCAGTGTCACAGGGCCAAAAATCAAAGCTCCAAACTGCTGTAGCAAATCGCGGCACGTCCAGCGTTCGCTGCTCACGGGGCATTGCTGAGGTTGGCTCCCTGCACAGGGGAGGTGGAGGGAGGCAGCAGTGTGCTGGCGTGTTCCACGATGAGAACCACAGCGGTGCTGGATGTCTCAGGAATAACACGTTCCTCATTACTCTGCAATAAATGGTATGGGCTGTGCTTGAGTTCCAACGGGCAGTTCTGCAGTGGAGTCTGGAAAGAAGACATATTTCATCCAGTTATAGCACATCTGTGTCAGATGTTGAGCATGATAACACATTAACATGTCCAGACTTTGCTCTAAAGCTCTGTTATGACCTGGGGAGGAAATGCAATAGGAGTATCAATGCTCACATTCCTGTATAAGAATCTTCCCCTCCCACCTGCTATCTCTCAGCACAGTGTGTTCTTCCCTGAGCTGCTAAATGTGGTCTTTGTTGAAATGTGTGCTCTTAATTTAAGCCGGGGCAATGACCTTTTCTAGCTGAACACAAGCAAGGAAGGCTCCTGGAGACAGAGCTTTGCTTCAAAACCCAAACCTGGAACCTCGCAGTCTTGAAAGGTCATTTACTGGCTGTGGGGGCAATCTTTGCTTCCATCGAAACTGGACCGACACAACTAAGGGAATCTGGGCAGGACAGAGGTTTGTGACTGTAACCAGGAGAGGAAGAGGTGGTGGTGATTCATCTGGTTGTGATGTTAGTCCTTTTCTATTGCAGTGACAGTCTTGTTGGCACATGGAGCCGTTTGGGAGGGTTGGTCCCTAACACAAACCAAAACCATCCCCACAAACTGCTGCTGGTTGTGCTGCTGCACACCCAGAAACCCCAACAGAGATCCAGTTCCGAGCTCTCATTCTCCCATCCAAGGCTTCTGTGTGAGCGAACTGGAGCATCCTCTCTGAGTGTAAGTACCACTTCCCTGTGTGCCAGGCATCCTGGTGGACCTGGGCTGCGGTGCCCAGGGGAAAGCTGCTCAGAACCGTCACTGATGGGTGTTTTTCCCCCCTGCACTGAGTCAGAGGAGCTGCCACCATGCCCACTGTTACTGCGGAGCTGTCACGACGCAGCCTGTGGCTTACCGCTTCCTCGGGGCGCATCGGCGGGGAGGACCCATCAGAACTGCTGTGCACTTGCATTGTGTTTCTTATCCATCTACAACAGGTTAGATCTGCCTCTCGCTTCGCTGATCTCTTCGAGTTAAGGAGGTCACACACAGGCACCCTGCTGAAAGCTTCCTGTACTTGAGGCTTGCCCTGTCTCCATCCTGGCAGCCTTGGGCTGCCTCCTCTGAGCACCCCAGCAGGGTGAGGAATTGCTGCTGCTCTCTTGGAAGGGAGGAGCTGGGGGGCAGAAGGCTCCTGGGAAAGAGCAGGTGATCCAAGGCTGTTCCTCTTGGGGAACTAGCGGGGCTAACGGGGAACTGCAGGGATGGCCGTGAGCTCTCCGAGCCTGGTGAACCCATCCCTTCCAAGCCAAGTTGTTGGAGCGGTCAAATCACTGTGGCTGCATCCCCCCCAAAAGCATGAGATGGTGTAAAGGGAACCAAGGAGGGAGGGTTTGAGTAGGGAAAACTTGGGTGTGAAAGAGGAGGCTGAGTGCGGGTGTTTGCAAAGAGGAATTGAGGGGTCCACCCGTGTGTTTTGGGGCTCGAGAAGAGCAATCTCCTCTTTACCTTCCCAGTTGTGCCAGAAAGAGATGGAAAAGGCGGTTGGATTCCATCCAAGGACAGGCTTTGCTCCCACTGCACAAAGAAGAGACAAAGAGGCAGGGGAAGAGCCCCGCTGCAGGGCAGCTGGAATGTTCTGTAAAGCAATCCTATAAAGGAAGGAAGGAAGAAATGGGAAGCTGTGCTGTGGCAGAGGTCAGAGCCTGCCGGGTTCCCCTTGTTCCTTGCCCTGGGTCAGGCAGTGACCCAGGAAGGGCCGTGGGCAGCGGATGCAGCCTCCAGCCGAGGGGGAATCGGGTACCCGGTGTCCATGGGGCCCCATCCGGCTCCCAGGCTCTGTTTGTGTGCTTCTTGCTCCTTAAACTCCAGTTTGAACCCATCTGGTTCCCCCCATGGGGGATTTGGAGGATGTGGCAGCTTGACTCCAAGGTTTCAAAGCCTTTCCAGAGGCAGGGATCTGATCTGAGGCTATGGGAAAGGGGATGCTGTGTGATGGAGGCTCACACGTGTGTGTGGTGATGCTGCTTTACAGGGCAGCAGGTTCAGCACCAAACCCGGCTCAGGCTGCAGGGCTGGTTCTCTCCCTGCAGAGGGGAAGGGGTGTCCCGAGCCCAGCAGCAGCTCGGCTCTGGGTGTCTGGGAGGCACAGCCATTGCTGGGAGACAAATGGAGGAAGTGAGCAATGCACGGAGGAAACGCCGCACCAAAGGGAGCAGAACGGTAACGGCTGGAGAGGGACCTGGAGGGAAGGAAAGGGCCTGTAGGGACAGGCCCAGGGGAATGGCTTGAACCTGCCCGAGGGGAGACTGAGCTGAGCTCTTAGGCAGAAGCTCTTCCCTGTGAGGGTGCTGAGGCGCTGGCACAGGGTGCCCAGAGAAGCTGTGGCTGCCCCATCCCTGGCAGTGCTCAAGGCCAGGTTGGACACAGGGGCTTGGAGCAAGCTGCTCCAGTGGAAGGGGTCCCTGCCCGTGGCAGGGGTTGGAGCTGGATGGACTTTAAGGTCCCTTCCAACACCAACCAGGCTGGGATGCTCTGAAAGCAGGCGGGGCAGGAGCCTGGGATGCAGGGTGCAGCAGTGCTCGCCCTCCAGCCATGTGTTTTTCAGTTCACCTCTCGCCAGCTTCCTCAGTGCTGGGGGTTTAACCCTGAACACCCCTGTGCTCCTTCAGGGTTTGCCTGTGGAAAGCTTCCCCTGAAGGAGCTGCTCCAGGGCAGCTTCCTCTGTCTCTGCTTCTGGAGCAGGATAGACCCCTCAGTGCATTGGCGTGGGGAGCAGCAGCCGGCTCAGCCCTCCTGGCAAAGCCAGCCCTGAGAAGCAGCTTCCCCGTGGCCCCGCATCGCACGGAGGGGCTGGGGTAGGAGCAGGACCAGCTTGAGCAATAGGTCAGGAGCATCTGCATGGCGCTGGCCTGGAGGAAAGGTTTCTGCGGGTGGGGAGCAGCGACTGCCTCCCTGGGTGATGCGGTGAGGATGCTGCAGCAGGGGCGGCCTGCGATGGGGCTGCTCGCTGGGGAGGAAGGCGTCAATGCGGGTACCACTGCTGCAGCTCTTCTGGATGCCCTGATCCCTGCAGGACAGGGGATGGCCCATGTGGGGCTGGGGTTTTGGTGCTGCAGGGCCCCACCAGAGTCTCGGTTGTGGGGCCTGGTTTGTTTTGGTGTTTCACAGCACAGGGCTGTCCCAGCTCCAGCACTGGGCAGGAGCCAGGTCGGTGCAGGATGAGTCAGGCCACTGCTATTTGCATTGCATCAGTTCCCCGATGGTGCTGGGTGCTGCATGGGCACGTTGGGAGGAACCATCCCTGCTTGCTGAGGGGCCTGTCCCTGGTCCCTGCACGCAGGGGTGGGCACAGAGGCTGCACTCGGGGCTGTGGGGATGGTCTCCATGTGCTCCGCAGGGCAGCGGCTCCCCAGCATCAGTCTGCCTGATGCAGGCAATGAAACCGAAGTGGCTGCTGTCTCTTAGGGCAGCCTCTGCAGCGGGCTTTGTTCCCCCTTTACCTGCCGCTGTTGGGGGGTCCCTCAGGGCCAGGCACTTGTGGGGTCACTGCTGCTGACGGTGGAGGTGGCTGCGGGCAGCTCAGGGCCACGCGGGGCTGGTGAGGCCCGTCAGCGATGAGAAGCGCTCGCCCACCTCGGAGCAAGGACGGGGGGCTCGCAGGGCCTGGCAGGGCCGGATCAGCTCCAGGTGCAGGGAGCACTTCCCCGAGTGAACCAGTGCTGGGGCCGCATCCCCTCCCGCATCACCCAGAGCTCATCGGGGCTCTGTGCCCATCCCAGCCAGGCCAGGAGCACCAAACACAACCCAGCAGGAAGCGGGCGCCTCTATTTCACAGCACTTGGGAGGATGGAGCAGAGGGGGGCCAGGGTTTGGGCACAGGGCGGCCCCATCGCTCCTGCACCTTGCATGGAGCCCAAGGCCTGTCCTGGCACATACGGAGGGCTCAGCACCCTTCTCCAACCCCTCTCCATCCTGGCGCTCCCATGGTGCAGCATCCCTGGCTGAGCCCCTCTCCAGGGATGAGGGTCCCTCGGCTGTTCCAGCAGAGCCGGTCCCCACCAGGGGCTGTTGCAAGGAGCCAGCTGAGTTACACCATGCGCATGGAGCCGCTGACAGAGGGGCCTGATCCGGCCAACGAGGAAGTAACCGGGGCAGTGCCTGTGTTTTGCAATCCTTGTGTGGCCCCACCACCGCCAGGTCGTGCACGGTGACGGGGAGCTGGCTGTGCCCTCACTCCTTGCGTGTGGAGCCTCCCGACAAGCTGCAGCGCATCAGGGTGATGCTGTTGGGTTCCGCCGCAGCCAGCCCCGGGGTAGCCCCAGGGGAGCAGCTCACCCTCCCCGGCCTCCAGGCTGGTTCCTGCTGCAGTTCTGAAGGGGCAGGACCAGGCAGGGCCTGGCTGGCGCTGAGGGATGGAGGCACGGACGGGGACACGTACGGGAGCAGAGGCTGGACCGCGCCGTCCTGCCCGGGCAGGGAGGGATGCGCGGCTCCTGCCCCTCTGCTCGCACCTTCACGGCCCATCACGGAGCCGCTGGCCCCAGGAGCCTGGCTGGGGCTGGGGCTGGGGCTGGGGCTGGGGCTGGTGCCGGCTGCCGGGGCGGCTCCAGCCATCGGCCTCCTTTAACAGAGCAGAAGGGTGAGAAGGGAAGCGCCGAGCGGAGCTGTGCGAGTGCAGGAGCACGGCCCCATCTCCTCCCAGCGCCTCCCAGTGCCCGCACGGCGCTGGAGGGTTCCCTGTGCTGCCCATGGCAGAGCTGAGAGCCCCATTCCCAGCTCTGGTGCAGGGCTCCCCTTTCCCCTGCTCTACCTGGGGGCTCTCTCCCTCGCTCCCACTGGCGTTGGGCTCCTCTGTGTCCCCCAGCAGCTCGGGGCCGTCACCGCTGCCCCACCGCAGCGCCCGCTCCTGCAGCTGCAACAGGGAGTGAGGGTCCGGGTGCTGGAGGGGCCGGGGGGGGCTCCGGGGGTCCCGCAGGCACTCACCCGCTGGTGCAGCCCCTGCTGCTCCCGCAGCAGCTCCAGGAACCGGCTGCTCCACAGCAGCTTCTCAGCGCCCAGCTCGGTGCAGAGGAAGCGGACGTCGGCCTCCAGCGCCTCCAGCCTCTCCAGCACGGCCTCGCCGGCATCACCGCGCCCTGGGACCACAGCTCAGCACCAGCCAGCACCCCAGTGGCACCCCCCTGCCCCAGGGACCCACCTGCCTGCCCCGGCTCCAGCGCTGCAGTGGGGTCCCCGTCGTCCTCGTCCTCACTCTCCTCGCTGCCGCTTTCCAGCCTCAGCCTCAGCGCTGCACCGAGCTGGAAGCCACCATGGACAGCAGGGACTGATGTCCATGGGCAGCTGAACCCATGGCCCTGGCACTGACCATGACCGGGAACGTGGCTGTGCCGTGCCTTGGGGACCTGCAGCCCTGCCGGTGCCGCCCAACACCACGGCACCGGGCTCGGATGTGTTCCAGGGAGCAGAGATCTCTGCATCCCCCATGGAGTTACCTCCTCGGTGACCTGGAAGGCGATGTCCCAGCAGCTCTTGTAGAAGATCAGCAGGTACTGGGGGAGCGGGTCCATGGTGAGCAAACCTGCCTCAGGCAGCGTGCCCAGGGCTCTTGGTGGGCAGAGCCGTGCAGTGCCAAGAGCCAAGCCCCAGTGCTGAGGGTCCCAATCCCCCAACTGGCCACAACCCCCAGCACCCCATGCGATGCGCCCATGCCCACACCGTGCCTGGAGCCAACACAACTGTGTACCAGCCCTTGGGGAAGGGGCCCCATGGTACTGACCCACGCCAGCCTCCAGAGCCACTGCAGCCCCTGGAGCGCTGTCCCGGACAGCAACAGGAGCCACCAGCACCCGGCACGAAGGAGCTGCCTCCACCTTGGCGCTGCTGCACCGCGCTGCCTGCCCATGGGGGCCCTGCAGAGCAGGAGATGGAGAGGGGATGGGCCAATGCCCCAGGGTGCTCACCCACCGTGCAGGGATGAATGGAGAGCTCTAGGGCGCAGCACCATGCGCTGGTGTCCAGCAAGGCTTGTGAAAGGGAGGGCAAGAGTTTCCAGGACCAGATTCCAGCACTTGGGATGTGGGACCTGTGCTCAGCAGGAAAACCTGCACTCCCTGCCCAGCTCTGCCCCCTTACCTGCGCTGCACCACGCGTGGACCCGTCCTGGACACGGCTCCTGCTGCCTCGTGGCTGCTCTCTGCCGCTTGCCTGGGCTCCGTAAACTGCGTAATCCTCTTGGTGATGAGACTGGGCAGGGGATTAGCGCTGCTCCTGCTCTGCCTTTGGTGGCCGTAAGGACAGGCGCTGCTCGGCCGCTCTTCATTTGCTCTGCAAGCAAAGGACTTGTGATTTAAACTGCTTTTAGCTTTCATTGAGAGCTCACCCTCACGGCTGTGTCCGAAGCCAGGCACTGCCTATGCTGGAGAGCCTTAGTTTTGTTGTCTAGGAGGAAAAACTGAGATCTTGAGACATAAAATAGAAGTTTTAGGCAAAACTGCCAGAGTCAGGCTCCAGCACCTGTGTAGGTGATGGTGCTTGGCTCCCAAGGTGATCAGAGCACCTCTCCCTGCCTTACCATGCTACCAGTGCTGCAGAGTGGGGCTGCGCTGGGACAGACCTCACGGGCCCTGTGGCCTCTTAATCTCACCCATCTCGTAGCAGCCAAAGGGCCCGGGTGGGAAGAGCTGCGGTGAAGCACGCGTTTGCCATTGCCATCAATGCGCTGGCTCCCCACGCCGCTGCCACCAGACACAGCCCTCCTCGGAACAGGCTGCCCCGGTCCTTCAGTGACAAACACTGCTTCATCCCCTGGTCCCCCAGCAGCCGCGGTGTGTGTCACAGGGAACGCGGAGCTGATGGGCACCAGCACAGCCACACCTGCACGCGCAGGCCTCACTTGCTCCAAGCTGTGCGAGCTCTTTGCTGTTCCCCTGCAGGTCAATGTGCTGGCCTGAAAGGCAGAGCAGCTGTCCGCGGGCTCAGAGGTGCTTTGGCCGCTCTGAAGTTGAGGCGTTCTTGTGATCCTTGCTTTGGAGCAGCAGCAGGAGGAGGATTAAAACTGCTTCTGTACCAAGGCCAAGTAATCCAAACCCATCACCTGCGACGCCTTCTTTCCAGAACTATGGAAAAACGAGGCCTTGCAGGGGTTTGTGCTGTTTCTTGGATCTTCCACCCCCCTGTATTTAACCTCTGTTGCTTCAAACACAAGAAAGTAGGCCAGCTTTGCAGCTTGCCTGTTAAGCTGTTACATCCCCACAGATAAGCAGCTGCCAGCCCCTGCCAGCAGAGCACCAGCCCCAGGATAAACCAGCTCCCACCGCGAACAAACACAGAGCTGCCTTGATCCCGGCGCCAGACAGCGGGAGAGCTTTGCTCCTATCCATTTGCCTTCCCTCTTAGGTACTGCTCTGATTGACTGGGATGCCCAGAGGGACCCCAAAAAGACCCAAGACACCAGGAAAGTGGTAACTGCTCCCATGGCACCCCCTCCATCAGCAGTGTAAGTAGACGCAGCTGCATTACAGCACCTTACCCCCTTGAGGAAAGCAAAGCCCATTTCAGCATCAGCACTGGTATCTTGACCTGGCTACTCTGAAAAGCACCCAACACTCATCCCTCTGTGTGCTCTTCCAGTGGCAATCCAGGCTGCTCGGCCCTTATCTGCAGGCATTCTGCCAGTATCAGCAAGAACTGACTTAGAAGCCAGTCCTACCTTGCAGCAGGCTTAGTTGAACACAGCCGGAGATTAGTGCCTGCCAATCCTTGCAAGTACTCCCTGTTATGTCTGCCAGAGGAAAGAAAGCACAAAGGAAACCTCCTCATGGTCACGACACAAGGAGCAGCCACTATGTGCAAGTGGAAGAATTCAGCAACGTCTTCACAGAGCAGATGGAGAACAAAAAGCACCAGGAGTCAGATTTTGGACTGAACAAACCATGAGAAGAGAGACAAACATGTACCCTTTATTGTTTATGTACAAATGACATCAGTTTGTATTAAAAAGAGAATCCACCCGATCTCAAAGACAGCAAAGAGCAAGACAGCTTCAAGCTCCAGCCTTCCCTGCATCTAAAAGCACTGTGTAGATTTTAGGAGATGGTGTTTAAAATGAAACTGCAGAGAAAAGGGTTAACCACCTTCTTCTCCGCCTGACAAAGAACCAAAAGGAGCTGCTCCTGCCACTCTACATGGATTAAACCAAAGTAACCAAAAGTCCATTTGATAACTATACACTTGGCTGTAAAAAAAACACCCACACAACAGTACCAACAAAACCAAAACTACAAGGCTAAGTATCAGCAACAAAAGTAATCTAAGTCTTACAACACGGATGGGCCACACCAAATCATAGCCCAGTTCCAGTGGAAAAAGAAATACCTCTCCATGGGTTTGCAGATGACAGGGGTGGCAGCAGCAACATCAGCCAATTCTAGGAAGTTCCCAACTGAGGTGGAAGCACAGAATAGTCAGGAATTCAGGACTACCACTGCTACTACACCTTAAGTCTTCCTGCAACTCAGGTGATGTAAAAATGATGCAAAGTACATGGTCCAAGATTTTCTCCCCCCCATCTAAGTTCGTTAGAGTGAATCGCTCCCATCTGCAGACACTTGGCCAGAGAGCTGCCATCATGCTCATTCAGTCGACTGGCATTTTCTCAGTGGGGATTCACGCAGACCTAAATCCCAGAAGCATCAGCACTGATGAGTCTAGTAGTCCTGCAGAGAAAGGAAAGGATGGGCACATTAACACCTTTCTCCTGTCAGTTCTGCTTGCAGAGCTGGGATTCTCAGTCTTCTCTCATTTCTACACACCATTAGTTGCAGGCAAAACATGTAGCTAAACATTCAAAAGAAAGGACTCTTGAAAACCTCAGGTCAAGAACACATCAACTCAAACCAGATGCTTCTAATGTTCCAGATCATGACAAGGCAACAGGACGCAAAACAGCTTTCTGCATGAGAAGTGCATAGGATTAACTGTGACCTGGCTTCATAACAAGCCTACCTGGGCTTATTTACTGTTACATCCACAAGACAATGCTTAGCTCATACCGTGATTCTCCTCAACCATGAAAATAAGGTCTTAAATTACAGCAGAGGGAGGCTTTTTAAGATTAGGAGTCAGTCAGCCACTCAAGTCTACAGATGAGCAATGAAAACAATGACAGAGCACTGATACTTACGGCTCTTGGCTTTTTGTTTAACTTGAGATCAATCCTGTGGTTGGAAAGATAAGAGAAATGTCCATTTCAATACATTAAACCAACACTAGCGTTCAAAGAACCAGCTACTGCATATGGCACAGGCTACAACAAAGACTATTTGGTTAATTCAACCCACATTCTCAATTGGGCTGAGCCAAATCACTGTCCCAGTATTACTGGACAAGACAACAGCAAAGAGACAAGAGAGTGGATTCTTTTCTTATTTGCCAAAATGCATATTGTGTCCACTCAAAACAGTAGTTAATAAAAGGTTCATAACCAAAATCACAGGGAAGTTATGCAGCATAAAGAAATGAGGTTAAACACGCATGCTCTATGTTAATTTGTTAGATGTGTAACTATGCCACAGGTAATTATTCAGACATAGTGGTAATGGTTATTTACTTGGGATAGAGATAGGAGTTTCAGATGAGCAGGGATTACATGAGTCAAAGGTATGGAGTTTTATTACATTTTTCCAGAAGGAAATATCCAATCTACACTCATCTCCTTCAGAAGCAAAGCCGGAAGAATCAGGTTTTAAACTACGGGTTTAAGTTAAAAAGTTTGCTCTATTTTAAGTAAAAAAATGAAACAGAAAAGTAAAGGAGAGTGAAGTTAATCGAATTTTGCTGAAGTTATTAAATAAAATGTTACCTCCATCACGTTTTTCTGTTTTTAAAAAAAACTTCCCAGCCTAACCTAATATACATACCTACAATTAAACAGATAAACTATGGGTTAGAAAGGTCTCAAAAGGCACATTGGTGTCTACACACTAACAACACAGCACAAGTACTAATTCAAGTCAAACTTACTCAAAGTCATAATCAAACATGCCAGACGGGCTGAGGGGCAGCATTTGAAAGGAAGAAAGCAATAGAAATTAATATACTAATGAATTAAATAAATTAGTTGATTAGCCACCCTAGCGAGATTACTAAAAAAATCAAAGGAAATAAAAGAAATAATAAAGCCAGTGTTCAAATGCCATCAAGTTCTTTCTTGAGATATCTTAACCCAACAGGGGCACAAAAAGCACTCCAGATGTGGCAGTCCAGAGTCCCCCTCCCCAATTGGATTTCTGGGTAACAGAAGTGTTAGAACAGAGGCAGAGTGGGTTTAGGGAGGGGATTTTAGGTGCTGAAAACAGAGCTATCATCAGACCCTGGGGAGTGCCCACTAGCTCAGAGAGAGGAAAACTGATTCGCTTGCAAAACCGAACGAGGGGTGGTCAGAGAGCAGAGGCTTTGTCTAGATTATTACAGCAAAGCAAAGCTGGTTCAGGCAGAGCTGGAGACACGGAACTAAGTGGCTGACTTGGCATTTGAAGAGTCGCACCATGCACTCGCACACACACATCCTCTTGCAGAGCTAAAAAGAGAACACGGTCATTTGGCCAAAGCTAGCGACAGGCTGGTGACATCCCCACCCCTCGCCTCAGCGTTCACACCATACCACAGCACGGTCTCTAGGAACAGTCCTGCCCCAGAGCCAACAACTGTGTGTGTTGGAAAGGGCTGCTCCACAAATCAGCTCTAACTCAGGAGCTTTTCAGCACGGACTTTCTAAGAGCAGTATTGTTTCCTCCTGAAACACTTTTTAGGCATGAGAATTGCTGAGCCCACAGAAAATAACCATCCTGGCTTTCTTGTGGCTTCACAGGAACAGAGGACTTCAGTAAAGACACTGCAACTTCCATCTGATTCCCTGGTTTTCACTGCTGGGAGCTGACCTGCCTATTCACACCAGCTCTGTCCAGTCTGAATCCCATTCCCAACACCCCTCCAAGAGGCGTACAAAGCAGAACACCCAGTGGACTCAATGCACCTTCAGTTCCCAACTCTTCCCCGTGCTCCAGGACCAGGAGAGCAGAACGCTGGCAGGGTGCTGGCAAACACAAGAGCTTCTGATCAAAAAGAAAAGCCACTATTTCTTTGGATTCTAATCTTTTTTCATTCTATGGCACTCAAGAAACAGACCCAAGGGTCTCTTGCAACAGCACTCAGGGCTGCAATGCATTTTAAAGCACATAGCTCTATTATTAGTAGACTGGGATTGCGTTGTCATTGGGTTTTTTTAAGCCAGATATAAATTGGTCTTTTCTGACTAAATTTAGGGGATAGTAACAGTCATCACAATTTTAACAAGAGCTTTTGTTACAAACTTAAATTATCTTCTTTTCATTCACTTATCTGTTCATGCTAAGCATTACAAAATAGTCAATCACTAACTAAGCCTTTCTGTAACGTGGATGTGTCTGATGTATCTCTTAGGATGATAAGAACTGCCATACCAGATCAGACCAGGGCTCTTCACGTCCAACACTGTCCCCGCCAGTACCCAGCATCAGCTGCTTCAGTGGAAGGAATGGAGAAGAAACCCCAAAGCAACACAACCTGTCAGTAGGACAGGTTCTTCCTAACTCCTGTCCCTAAAGTTCAGGTTATGCAATGGAGCAGAAGACTTATTTACAGCATCTGGACTGCACCCCACTGTGTGTGCAGAGGATGGGTTTGCTGGCCAGGGGAGTGCTTAGAAGAGTATTTTGTAACTCATGTGAAACAGCAGTTTTCCTAAGCCGTACTTCAGGATTACAGGCTGTTTCTCTGAACTTATTCACAGATGGGAGTTTCCTGTGTTATTCACTTCTTTCCAATTGTCTAGAGGCAGTGAAAGAGTTTTGAGCTGCTTTGGACTCGTGAGGAACCCAAGGGACATCCAGTACTTTAGGAGGTTTGCCCAATTAAGACTGCTGTAGGTAGCAAATTCTGATCTAAGAATTAAAGACACACTAATGCCCAAAACCTAATGAAGGAGAAAAAACAGTCAAACGTTTCTCAAGCACTATACCTACCTCTGCATCTCCCACTCCAACCTTCCCCCAGCAACTCTGGACATTTTAACCGCTTCTCTTTAAAACATCTCTCTCTTGTAACTCCTGAGAAGTTCCCTTAAAGAGAAAAGCCCATCCAAAGCCAAGCTCTGCACTTAATGCATTTCTGCAGCAAATGCCTCCTCTTTCCAAGAGCATGGATCTCCATGTTTCCTCCCTTAGGACCTAACTCCTGGCTTTAATGGCTTTACATGACAGAGGAATGGCTTTAACCTGCCAGAGGGGAGACTGAGCTGAGCTCTTAGGCAGAAGCTCTTCCCTGTGAGGGTGCTGAGGCGCTGGCACAGGGTGCCCAGAGAAGCTGTGGCTGCCCCATCCCTGGCAGTGCTCAAGGCCAGGTTGGACACAGGGGCTTGGAGCAAGCTGCTCCAGTGGAAGGGGTCCTGCCCCTGGCAGGGGTTGGAGCTGGGTAAGCTTTCAGGTCCCTTCAACCCAAACCACTCTGTGATTCTATGGTCCAGCAGCAGCTTATGTTGGCCCATGGAGAGCAGTGCTGTAAGACACGGAGTGTGAGCCATCAGCCTGCCACACTGCATCATGCTTTAAGGGTTTCACAGGTCAGAACCATTCACCTAAATCCAGCCATAAGGAGTTCAGGAAATCTTTGTTTCACATGAATTTCAGGTCAGTTTAACAATAAACACTTTGAGGTTAACGTAGCAAAGCAACTCTTCTACGCCATGATCAAGAGACTCAGTTTGGTATATGACAGCTAAAAGGGCTTGGAATAGGAATCTTAGTGAAGATACTGGAAGTGCCCACAACCCCCAGAACATTTAGATTTGCTTTTCCATTTCACCCCCTTTCTCCAAAGAAAGCCCTGACATTCCCATCTCACTTGGTCCTGCAGAAACCAGTAAGCAAGCACAGGAGGCCAGGACTGCCATCTTCCCCTGCTGGAAGGCAGACAGCTTTACTCTCCTGGACAGGCAGGAGACTTAAGAAAGCCTGCTCAAAAGTACGGCTGGACCAGAGCTGGAGTCAGCGCCCTGTGCTGCTTGTTTAACTTCTTCATGATTTCCCCTCCTTGATACAACGAGGGGCTGATAAACGCTATGGGATGGGTACAACTCAAAACCAGAAAGGTTACTGACACAAATAACCCCAGCTGCTTGTTATTCTAACGAGTTACTCGTTCTTTCCACATCACACAAACCCAAGAGCAGCTAACCGCGCAGAAGGTATGGCGAGAAGGCTGCTGGTACCACTAACCTGTGTCGATTTTTGTTCTTCCGCTTTTTGTGGCTGCTGTGGTGGCTCCCAGAAGAAGTGGAAGAAGCAGCTTTCTGGGGTTTCACCCCCTGCACAGACCCATCCAGCTCCTCAGCATCCTCCTGGTTGGGTTCATTCTCCTGATTGTGGAAGTCTGGAGAAGTGTCGCTTTCCGTGCCGCTGCCCGGCTCCCCTAGAGCAGGACAAACACAGCTGAGCACAAGTTACCTCCCTACAGAGCACAGTGCACGGGCAGCAGAGCCAGCCTGAGCCTTACGGCATCAAGAGGTAAATAAGAGAACCTGAAACATTCCCTAAGGCCAGCAGCTAGCTCCGCAGCAAGTGGAGCACGCCAGAAATGTACCCGGTTTGGTCTCAATTACAAACCCATTTTTAAACGTCCTGAAGGTACGTGGCTCTCCACATGTCCCTCTGACCGACAACACACACCAATGTGTTGCTTCAGCTCTTTCAGCCTCTTTCTCCAAAGAGCACCAAACCCATTGAAATGAGTTTAATGCACAATAAGCTTTTGTTAAGCGTAAAAGAAGTTTACTCGAGAAAGGAAACAACTTGCGTCTCACAGGGCACCTTTGCTGCCTTGTGCAGGCAGCAGCTGTGCGGGAGCACTCGGGATGGAGGCTGTACTCACACAGGGAGCAGTGAGTACAGCCCCGGTCCAGGCAGCTGGAGACAGAGCTGGGGAGAAGCATCATTCCTTCCAAATCCTGAGAGAAAGGAAAAAGCCACTTACGCTTCTCAATGAGCTGGTCCTGAACTCCAGCTAACGCACTGACCGCCTAGGAAAGCAGAAGGGGTGTTAATGGGAGCAGTAACTCGCCACTTCTCAAATGTTCAAAAGCACAGCGATCACCTCACAAAGACACATCAGGCTTTCGCCTGAGAGCTCACAACCTGGCACCAGCACAGGAGATGGGGGATAGGAGCAAAATGATAAGGATATGATGGCAGTGACAAGCGTGCTGCACGGGTGGCTCCTGCCTGCATTCCCTTCCACCTCTCTGGGCACTAAATGGGAAGAGGGCTCTGAAAGAGGCTGCTACATGGGATGAAGATGCTCGGGTTGGGGAAGAGGAGCTTAAATGGTCCAGCAGCAGCCTGGGCGACCAGAGCACCGCGGGCCCGGCCGCACAGAGGAGCACCAAGGGATGAAGACGGGGATGGGGACGGGGGTGTCTGCTCAGCCCGCTAGGGTCCGGCCCGGCTCTCACCGCTGCCGAGGTGACCGAGGACTTGCTGAAGAGCCGCTCCGCCTCCTTGAACTTGCGGTTCCTCCGGTCGTTCTTGCTGTTGGAGTTCCTGGCACGGGAGAGAACGGGCATGGAGGGGGCACGGAGGGGGCATGGAGGGGGCATGGAGAGGGCACGGAGGGGGCCCGGAGGGGGCATGGAGGGGACATGGAGGGGGCCCGGAGGGGACATGGATGGGGCAGGGAGGGGGCACGGAGGGGACACGGAGGGGACACGGAGGGGGCACGGAGGGGGCACGGAGGGGGCCGGGCGCTGCCTCCTCCCTCCGCCCGTCCCTCACTCACTTCTGGTTGGTGAGGTAGCGGTCCCAGCCGCGGATGATGTTCCCGTACATCTGCGTGTCCTCCAGGTAGCTGCCCTCGAAGGCGTAGATCTGCCGCTCCAGGTTGGCCAGCGTCTCCTGCCGGGCACAGCGCAGCGCATGGAGCAGGCCCGGCCCCGCGCCCGCCCCGCGGCCCAGGCCCCGCCGCCTCCCGGCCCCGCCGCCGCCGCCGCCACCCGCGGCCCGGACCCCGCCGCCGCCGCCGCTCACCGCCAGCTCCTGCTTGCGCTTCACGAGCTCCGCCAGCTCCCGGCGGGTGTCGGGGATCTGCGGGGGGCCGCCGGCCTTGGCGTGCAGCGCGGCCATGGCGGCTGCGGCCTGCGCGGGCCGGGCGGGGCGGCGGCTGCGCTACCGGGAGGGGCCGCCGGGGGCAGCGCCGAGCCCGGCCCGGCCCAACCGCTACGCCCCGGCCCCGCCTCTCCGCTCCGCTCCGCTCCGCCTCCCCCGGCACGGCGCTGGCAGAGCTGCGGGGCCATGAGCTGAGCCCCAACCCGGCGGCGTCGGGGGCAAAGGACGCCGAAAGGGCAGGAGCGGCATCCCCGGTACCCAAATCATACTTCATATGCTTCTTTAACGTATGCGGTGCCCTCCATCCCAACGGCGTTCATCTGCTTTCAAGGGACATACAGGAAAACAAAGGCACCCCCGAGAAATATCAACACTTAAAAGTAATTAGGGCTAAATTTACAAATTCTTTATTTAAAAACCCCTACAGTATATATAAAGGAGATCCTCCGAGTCAAAACTACCTACCATGTGAAACCCTGCAGCAACGGCCCGTATTTACATCCCAAGTGTTCCCAGCCTGTGCAACACGTGTGCACAGCACATGAGCACAGGTCAGAGAGCCCGCGACCACGGAACAAACACCCACTGGGAGCGGCGTGGAAAATGCACGTTTCTTACAGTGTGAAGCCATGGGGAGGGAAGACATCCAAAGATGCACGTACTTGAGGGAGTGGAACTGTTCATCCTCTTCTTAAAGCCTTGTTTCACAGGGGGGAAGTATTTTAAACAAGTGATTTGTGTTAAGTTTCTTTATCAAAAGAAAAATAGTGCAAACTCGGGTTGAAACAAGTCACCACATAGAAGGTCTCTGTGTAATGCGAACAAAACCAAGGAGAAGTTATTTGTGGGCTGGGGTGGTGCCAGAAATAAAGGCTCCAGCCCCTAACACTTGACATCCAGCATAAGCTCAGCACCATGTGTGGGACGACGACCCAGATCTCGGCTCCCAAACCACATCGGCAGCACCTGAAGCCCCAGGAAGACTTTGACTTCTATTCCAAATTGCCTCGTGATTTTTGGGTGGTAAATTCCAGTGAAATACCCTCAACAAGGCAAACCAAGTACCCAGCACATACCAACTTCTCCACCTCATTAGTAGCCAGCCACGTAAATTCTCCTGTCCAGAATTCCTACCAGGCAAAGGAATTTGGCAAACTAGGGAACACGCTGTGTTACAAAACTCATGGGGTTACTTTCTAACTAAGATTTCTGTTAAGGAGCATTTTCAAAGGGCTATGACAAAACAGTCAATAAAAATAATTTTAAATACACCAGCTGTGTTCTGAGTCATTTCCTGGCAGAAATGTCCTTCAACATCTGTGGAGTTCTCCCAGCATCAGAGCTTTCACATCCAGGTGCTCTTCTGCTTGTTGGGGAGGAAAAGCAAAGAAAAAAGAACAAAGAAAAGCTGTATTTCCCAATATGCAGAACTATCAGAAATGAATAATCAGGGAAGTCCCCCAAATAAACTATTGAGAACAGAAGAGCAACGGAAAAAGGACTTTAAGGCAATAAGAGGCATCAGTGCTGCGATGCTCCAACGCACGTTCAACTGCAATTTCTCTCTCCTGCCCCTTCCCTTTCCCTCCTCATCTGTTAACTGTCAGACTCTTCCTCCTTCTCATCATCATCATCATCGTCCTTTGTGTTGGCCTCGGATTTATCCGAGGATTCATGGAGAAGAACGTATTCCCTGCTGCTGAACCCGAACTTGAGCACATCCTTCTCCTTCAGTTCATAGTAGCGCTGCGGCTCAATCCGCTGGTTGTTTAGGAAAGTGCCATTCCCAGAGCCCAGGTCGATGATGTAGGGCCTCACTCTGCGGCCAACAGTACCATCGGCACGGGTGTACTCCACGAGCCTGGTGAAACAAAACAACACCCATTCGATCACAACAGCCAGAAAGGAAACACTCTCCAAAAGCAGACGGGTTCCCCGGCTGCAGTTAATACTCATCTGCACTCACAGAGATCGGAAGAAGCCTGATGAGAGCAATGGGAAACTGTGCGAGACTGAGCAGATTCTGAGACTGCAACACCTCCTAAAACTTCTGGTGATATAATAAAGCAATTCCTACACCCGAACAGATGGCTGTGCCCTACGAGAGCATCTTTGTCTTCAGCAGCAGGCAACCCCCACTGCTTCAGAGGAGACAGGCACACTTTGCTGTGAAAGGCCACATGGATAAAACCTCTTTCTCAAACACTTTTACTGCCAATTACACCTGATAGATCATTCCAGTTAGGATACACATCAGCTCTGTCTAACCCTGCTGTGTCATTTGTCTTACTAAAAGGCTGCTTGTGGTTAAATAGGAGGAATTACAGATGGCTTTGATTACTGCTAGGATGATGTGCAGCAGCCAACATAAATTCCATCTCTAACATACTTTACAGCAAACTCGTACCTCTCGACTGTGCACATCCAAGGGGGTTTGCTTGCTTTTCTTTCTCCTTCCTGAATAATCCTGTTTCATCAGCAGGTACTTACCGGTACTGAAACACAGCGTGCTGCTTCGAGCAGGAGGGGTGGTCAATGGGAATATCTGCGATCCTGCGGTGCCTGCCCAGCAGATAAGCACTCTGCCTGTGAATGTACATGACTGGCAGAAACTCATCGTTTTTGAAAGGATAAAGGCGCCAGCGCTTCTTCGGAATGCGAGCTTCAGGGGGCTCGCTGTACTTGATCACCACGCCTCGGAAAGTGTTGGTGTCCTCCAGCAGCGCCCCCGACAGTTCAAAGCTTGGCTTCTCTTTCTTCACAGCAGGTTTTTCTTTAGGTTTGTTATCAGACTGCCCCAGTTCTGGTTTCTGCTCAACGCCACTGCCTTGGTTGTTTTGCCGATGCTCTCGCCTCCTCTCGTTGTAAAACTCCCTCTCTGCTTGCTGCTCACGGATGTTGTGGGCATCCCTCTCTCGCTCGTGGCCACGGACTCCAGGCCGCTCGTTTGAGTTCTTCCTTCTGTCTGCATGGTCTCTGTGTCTGTCTCTGTCACCGCTCCTGTCTCTCCTATGTTCTGGTTCTGATGGATATCTCTGCTTTCGCTCCTCGTTTCCTCTCCGGCAGTGATCATCTCGCTCCTGGAATGAAGAATCACTTACAGCAACGCAGGCAGAACTGGCACGGAAGAGCAGCAAATCCACCTCAGCTTTTAAGCAAATCACAATCCTACACATGGAAAACACACACTTGGACGCTATCTGTGGATCTACCGCTACATGAGAGAAACTGCCTTCCTTGCCAAGCTATCTAGATTCCCACGATTCACACCAAAGAGAGATCAAGCAACCGTGCAATGCATCATCTGCACTGGGCAAAGCAGCTCACAGGAGCAGCTTGCATGAGGGCACAGGCTGAGTTCATGCCCACATGTGAACTTCTGGCAAAGCCTGGGGTGGGCAGCAAGAGCTCTTCAACTGCCAGGACCCTCCTCCTGATGCTGCACACTACAAGGCCTTGTGGAACGTAACTGCCAGCTGAGAAGTTGTTTTTGAGCAAGCTGCTCCAGTGGAAGGGGTCCCTGCCCGTGGCAGGGGTTGGAGCCGGATGAGCTTTAAGGCCCCTTCCAACCCGAACCAGGCTGGGACGCTGGAATCCATACCTCTCACGGCAGAGTCCCACAGGAACCGCTGTCGGACAGAGTCACGAAGCGCGCAAGGCCCCGCTAACACCTCCGCGGGCAGGACCGGGCCTCGGTGCTACCGACAACGCCAATTACCTGCTTCACCTTCACGGCAGCGTGGTGCGGGCTGCGGCTCCTCCTGCCGCGCGGGGACCGGCTCCTCCGCCCGGACTTGCTCTTCCTCTTGGGCGACCTTTAAAGCAACGAGAGCAAGAATGAGGAGCGGAGCCGGGGCCGGGCGGCGCGCAAGGCCCGCAGCCACCGGGCCCGGCCCTACCTACTGCTCCTGGCCTGGCGCGGCCCGGCCGGGCCCCGCCGCTCCTCGGTAGGCGGAGACTGGCTGCCCCGCGCCGAGCGGGAGGCGGAGCGCCGGGGGCTCCGCTTCTCGGCCTTCACCGCCACGTCCCGGCGCCTCCGCTCCCGCCGCCGCTCGGCCTCCGCCTCCATGGCGCCGCCGGCCGCCACAAAGGGAAGCGCGCCCCGCTTCCGGTGCCCGGAAGCACTTCCGCTACGCACTGCACCGCCCTCAGGCAGTTCTGCGCCTGCGCACAATCGCGCACGGCGCGCCGTTGCCGTAGCGACAACAGCATCGGAGGCCGCCATGATCCCGCCGCCGGACTCGCTGCTGCGGTACAACCCGCCCGTGCTCGTCAGCCGCCGCACGGAGAAGCGCTCCCCCGGGGTGAGCGGGACCGGCCGCGCCGGGCCGCCCCACGGCCCCGCCCCGCCCCTGCCCACCGCGCTCTGCTCTCTCCGCAGGCCCCCCCGCTGCAGGCGAGCCCCCCGGCGCCGCCCGCCCCGCCGGGGCCCGTCCCGCCGCCCCGCCCGGCCGCCGAGGCCGGGAAGCAGACGCAGGAGCTCCTCAACGCCATCCTGCCGCCGCGGTGAGCGGGGCCGGGAGCCCCCCCCACACACCGTGCGTGGCAGCGCCCCGTAACAGCCCGTGCTTCTCCTGGCAGGGAATGGGTGGAGGACAAGACGCTGTGGGTGCAGGAGGTGTCCAGCACGCCCAGCACCCGCCTGGACGTCGTTCACCTGCAGGAGCAGCTGGACCTGCGGCTGCAGCAGAGGCAGGCACGGGAGACCGGCATCTGCCCCGTGCGCAGGGAGCTCTACGCACAGTGCTTCGGTCAGTGCGCCCCTGCAGCTCCCACAGCCAGGCCCCAGCCGCTATCCTCCTCCTCCAAGGGGGCTTAACACAGCCCATAGGGTAATGATCACAGGCAGGGGCAGGGTACACTGCCCTTGCCTTCCTTGTCAGGGATCCATGGGTCAGCCAAGGTGCCTGTCAGCACTTGCTGAAGCTGTCAGCTTCTATACAGACCATGTTACTCCAAAGACATGTTGTAAAGCAGTAAAAATTGCAAACAAGCTTAAAAATCCCTTAGTTGTACTTAACCCAATAGTTTTAAATAACTTGAAGTGCTGTGTAACTGTTAAAGACTTACACTCTCTGCTGACACGGTGCTGAGATTGAGCAGGATTCTTCTGGAGGCTCTTGGCTCTTCTGTAAACTTCCCCTAAAAGAAATCATTAGTGTTTTAGGCACTTGCTCTTACAGCTTCAGTGGATCACTATCACTGTTGTGACCACAGGTTCTACACCACCACTCTGCTTTTACATGCCAGCATACAAAAGAAAGTAACTTTACTATCTGTACCAAATCCATGCTGCTTTCGTGGTGCAGAGAACGGGTGAAAGACACCAAAGCTCTGGGCCCTGTGTGGATCCAGCATTCCCAGATAAATGACTAACTAGACTGTTGTACCCTTGCTTTAAAGATGAACTGATCCGAGAAGTCACGATCAACTGTGCCGAGCGAGGACTGCTGCTGCTTCGGGTCAGGGATGAAATCCAGATGACCATCGCTGCTTACCAGACGCTGTACGAGAGCAGCATTGCGTTTGGCATGCGGAAGGCACTGCAAGCTGAGCACGGCAAATCTGACATGATAAAAAGAGTAAGTTGGGCTGTTCACCCCAGAATGCAGGTTGCTGGGCGTGATACAGCATAGGGATAGTACATGTAAAGCTTTATATGAAACCAGTTATTTCTATTGCCACTGGATGGCAGTAAAGATCATCAGAATACTTGTCTCCTTTCTTAGGGCTTAATTGCATTGAGTAAATGATGTGCTATTACGTCTGGAACGTGATAAAGACTGTACAATGTAGAGCTTTGTCCCATCTTAACTGAATATTGATTATTAACCAAGAAAACTTGAGGGATCTATACTCTTCTTCAAGATTGCAGAGCTAGAAGAGGAAAAGCGGGAGCTGGAAGCCCAAGTGAGTGACCAGAAAGCTAAATGTGAAGCTATTGAAAAACGGGAAAATGAAAGGAGGCAGATAGAAGAAAAGAAACACACTGAAGAGGTGCAGCTCCTGAAAAGAACCAATCAGCAGCTGAAGGTTAGTGAAAAACAAAAAGACCATTTCAAGTAGCAATGGTAAAACTTCTCAGTTTGTAGTTAGAAAGACACAGAAATAACTTTCTCCTTATGGGTTTAGAAGTGTTACGTTTATGGAGGTGTTTGCATTAATGTTCTGCTTCCTCTGAATTCTCACTGAAATGGGAAAAATAGTGCTTTTGTATTCTCTGCTTCCTTGCTCACTCAGCAACCAGTCACTATCAGTAAACCTGATGATGCAAACAGCAGGTGAGAATACCCCAATTCTACTCATACACAGACATTTGCCAGGGAGAGAGCAGAATTTGGTCAGAAAATGATGAATTGTTACAGTCAGATGCTTCAAACTTGACCAATACTCCAGGAATCTGCTCCTGCACAACTTGACTGTGAGGTTACAATGTCAGCACCACCCCTTCCCAGTTACAAATCAGAAAATCTAGCGCAGGCAAGTTGAGATGTTTTGTTCCTTTGCTGTTGGCCATTACAGTTGATTCCCTGATAACAAGCTGCACCATTTAACATTAAATATTGCATAATAGGAACAATTGTGTACTTACGCAGCAGGGACTAAATAATTACAGGAGCAATTTTGTGCATGCTGCTTTGGTGAAAACAGCTTCTGCTCATTACTTTGCTTTTGAAAGGAAAAAAAACCCAGTGAGTAAAGACAAAATGTTACCCTAAGCAACATTAAATGTTTCTGGATATAGCTAAAGAACGATTAGAGCGGAGACTGAGATGAGCTCTTAGGCAGAAGCTCTTCCCTGGGAGGGTGCTGAGGCGCTGGCACAGGGTGCCCAGAGAAGCTGTGGCTGCCCCATCCCTGGCAGCGTTCAAGGCCAGTTTGGACTGGGCTTGGAGCAACCTGCTCTAGTGAAAGTGTCCCTGCCCGTGGCAGGGGTTGGAACTGGAGGGGCTCTGAGGTCCGTTCCAACACAAACCAGTCTGGGGTTCTTTTTCCTTTACACTGAGCTGCTCTCCTTACCTTCACCCTACAGTTTCTCCTTTCTAAACCATTGACTCCTTCAAGCCATCTTGAAATGTTCTAGCGTGCAAGATGGAGTAACTCTTACATCAAATATGCCTTGCCAAAGAACACGTTTCCTGAAGTACTCCAACAGCTGTGGATACACTGCTGTCATTTCTTTTTCATGGCAGCTCTAGAAGAGGACAACCCAGGAGTCCTGGATGCTTCACACACGACATGCTCCCCAAGCATGAGTAGCTCTCTGATAAATCTACTAATTGGGCGTCAAGTTGTCTCAGTAACTGCAAAACTCGCTGTTCCCAGATACTTTTGTCCCAGGGTTTGTGTTCCAAATGCTAGAGAGCCAAATATTTAATTTAGCTAACATAGTCCAGCCTGAAATCAGAGAATTCGGACCACTGTTTCAACAGCTTTTATTTAATTTCCTCTTCAGTGCTTTACATTATTAAACGGCTCTTTCATTGTACGGAACCAATGCCAGCTCTTTTCTTCTCAGAATGCAACAAGTGTGTATGCCAAGAGCGAAAAGCTAATTTATAAAATGTGTAGTAAGGAATGGGATAGCTCAGGGAAAAAACAACCCCGGCCTGCTTCTCTTAAAAGTATTGCAGCATCCCTCAGCTCCTCGCTTTGAATATCAAACAGATAATTTATCACTTTACAGCAACGTGGGCTTATTTTTTTACACTGAATCTAATTTGACTTACTGTGTCGTTTATTTTTCAGGCACAACTTGAAAGCATCATTGCACCAAATAAGTAGATTTTGTTCTTATCCTCCAGGCAGCATTCAGAAGAGCTGTCAGAGCAAGAAGTTTGCAATTAGTAACAAAGAGTTGTCTTCGTAAAACAAGCTTGAATTTTCACTTACCGGTAACTGAAGGAGCACAGCTGTGTTCTGTCCTTCTTTGTCTCTTGAAGAGTTGAATTTCAAGAGCTTCATTAATTACTGCACCCTTTTTCAATGCTGTCTCAGCATTCAGCTCTTTGAACAGCAAGCATGGCTGGGACTTGCCTGTTGGTATGTTCAAAGCAATAAACATTTCTATATGCAAGCATCTCTGTCACATTATTACTTTGAAAATGTCATATAATGTACGAGAAACCATATACAGAGCATCTACAGGAAATCTAAGTCCCATTCACCACGAATCAAAGTCAGGTCATTCTTGGGCAGGGTGTCTGGGGGGTTGTTTCCTTGAGTAGGTGCATGTTGGTGTTAATTGTACATCAAAATCCCCTGTCAGTACCGTTAGCAGTAACTAGGACGAGAAATACATGGTTATTTCTAATGAAACAAAGGGGTACACCACCATTCCAGGCACTGCTTCTCAATGGAAGCGAATGCAATCTTCACTCGAGGTACCTGTGTAACTAACTGGTTATACCCAACAAACAGTCATGGGAAAGAGAATTTACTGTAATTACATGAAAAACCTCCATAAATCTGAATTTTTCCAGAAAAATCAAACAAACAAGGCCAGCCACCACCACTAAATACCACTTCAGGAACTGTTTTGCCAATGCAGTGTTTACTGGCCTCAGACGGGGATGTGGAAATACCAGGATCTCCAACTGCATAAAGGACTTTCAGATGATGCAGAAACAAAGAGCGAGATGCTACTCCTGGGAACGAGGCAGACAACTCAAACTGGGCTTTGAATGGGAAGTACAAGTTTCATATTAAAAAAAGCCACTGCATACTAGAGCTGTTTTATGTAAAATTTAATAGAATAAGCAATTATTGCTTATGTTTGGGTTTTTGGGGCTTTGATCTCTGTCCCTCCAAGCCAGTTTTTTTCTTGTTCTTATTCTTATTTTTCACGTTGTGAGTTTCATAATACCGGACTCCGACTTTCTTGGAGCGCTGCTGCCTCTCAGCTCGTCTTCTCTGCAAATACACACAAACCACATTAGCAAATCCATAGTATCCATAGCCTGGATTCGTTTCCAGCTTTCAAAGGTCATTCATTTTGCATTCCACATACCTTAGATACAATCATTTCAAAGGAAACATTACTGACGTGAACATATGGACATCTACATGCAACCTACCCATGCTCTTAAACAAAGGAAGGTAACTTTAATCTTTACAAAAGCTTCTTTACAAGAAGCAATGTGATGTGCACAGGCACATAAGAGGTCTTCAACAGACGATGCGACAGAACACTCACACACAATTTGGCCATCTGCTCCCCACTCTGACTGTCCTAACAGCTCATAGCAATGCCCTAAAAACCATTTACACACCATATAGGTTCACTTAAAAATCCCTTTTGAAGTCCTGGAAACAATCTCACTTAATACGTAATTATTTGGAATTAGTTTAGGCTTGACTAACATGAACGGAAACCAGCAGTGGCTTTCTCTGAAGACAGACCAGGAATGCCCATCTACTTCCAAATTCTCTCATCTCCCAGGATTTAGACCCCACTCTCTTTGCGGCGCCAGTTAACACCGAAAGCAGAACCATTACCCACAAAGAAGTCTCCCCTTCAACACTCTTTCCATTGTGGTTACCTGCTGGACCCTTTTATGGGTCCATGCTCAGCTGGAACATGCTCCTGCACATCACATGTCAGCAGCAAGTCATCGTGTCTTCACATTCACCTCACCTCAGTGTTGTGGTTTAACCGAACACCAAAACCAGGACACCCAGCTACAGTCCCTGAGCTCACTCCCTCCTATTAGTGCTCAGTCTCAAAGCCCTTATGTGGTAATGGTCACCTGTGCATACAAAAACCCAGCTCTAGCATTCTGCACGTTTGTTGTACTACAAGAAAACACACTTACTTCTTTGGATGTAAGTTTCTTGCACGGCTGTTTACCCAAATCATCATCATCTTCTGCTTTCCTTTTCCTTGTCTTCTCTGTGGTGCCTGCAAACAGCAGAGATCACTAGTGGGGCACCTTCCAAAACACCCATCTGCTTGCAGAACTTAAAACTGGGGTCATCATTCCATCTACTTCAGCAAAGCATTCCTTTGGTCGTATTTCAACAGCTTCTATGCAAACAGCATGCAAGTTCCTCACCAGAAGATCACTCACTAGTACTATGAAACTGCCCTTGAGACTGTTTAAAGTCCCATGCAAGTCCAGAAGAAGTTCACAGTCCTGGCACAATAGGGTTCTCCCACGTAATTTTTGCCTTTAATCAAACTTACGATGGAAACTGAAGCCACAGACTCTTGAAGTCACCACAGTAAATCCTATAGCCTGGAGTATTGCTGTGCTTTTATAACATCATAAACCCCTTCCACTCCCTTCTGTGTAACATTACACCGTGGGGAACACAAGCTCCCCATAGCACCATTCTTTTGGAAAATGCAACATTTGTCTCCACCTTCATTCTCTAACAGAGGGACTTCTATGGACAAGTCTTCTACAGAAAGGCTACAGCAAAGGTCATCAGGGAGCCCTTAAGGTAGCTATGGAAAGACTTAACTAGCTTTAGGGAACCAAACTTGCAGTCAGAGGCTAACAAACGCTTCTCCCCCTAACTCACTCTCTTCTCATGCTTACAGCATTTCCAAATGTAGATTAAGGACATCTACTAATCTTGATTTACCTCTGTCTTCAGTTTCTTTGGGTTCTTCAGGCTTCTGCATGGACTTTGCAAACACTTTTTCACTCAGCTGCTTCGGGATTCTGCAAGAGAGAAGCAATGAAAGAACGTTGTAACACAGAATGAAACCACCTCTGAGATGTGATCAGTCTGCAGTGGATCCCAGCAGCAAAGCCACAGCCTTCGCACCTAAAAAACATCTCACAGTAATCTTGTCTCTGGAGTTACTGAGCTTGCGTGCTGCACAAAGGGACAAAATGTAACCCTTAACCTTGACATCTCCATCCTCACAATGAGCTTTGCTAAAACGGGGCCTGCTGAAGAGGAGCTAGGATAGATTCACATGCACGGAGACCCAGCTGGTGTATCCAGGCAGGACAGCAGCCTTGGTATTGCTCAGGGAAGAACCCGACATCAAGGAGAGATCCAATGCTGCTCCCCAGAAAACCAACAGATTTCTAATGCATAGCCTAAGTAGCAGCTTTCCAGAAGAGAGAGCACTTTGTCATGCTGCTAAATGGGACTTCTCTGAATAATCTTCAAACTCAAACTGCTGCTTAGGCACAGTTCAGATTTTTAAGGCTAAACTAGATTAAGCTGTAGCAGCTTGTGTGTGGCAACACAGCGGAAAAAGCCAAGCAAATCATGAATGGAGGGAAACTACAGTAGCATCACATTAACCCTTTTCCCCCTGTGAAATAGGCGAGTCACTGAACAGATTCAGATACCTGATTGCTGAGAATCTCTTGGCTTTGGCTTTATCCAGAAATCTTTTGTATTTTGCAATCTTCTCATCCAAAGCCTTAAGAACTGCTTTAGAGCTCTCCTTGGCACCTGGTACAGCCACCTGCGATTCCTCCTCTGCTAAGTCTTGATGTTGCTCATTTTCCTCTTTCTCCTCTTCCTGCTCCTCCTCTCCAGAAGAATCACTCTCTGTTTCATCAAAGCCTGGCACATCTACAGGAACCAGGTCTTCTTCTGAGAACTGAGGTGCCACATTAATCCTCCCGAAGTTCTGCCGAACATGGGACATGAGCTGCTTGATTTCAGTGTCTGTATTACTCTTCTCTTCTGCTGCCTCCACACTTGATTCTACGGACTCAGAGATTTTCTCCTCGTTATTATCTCGGCTTGATGTCACAGCTGCTGCCAATGCAGGAGGCTGGAATGAAGGAATGTAATGGATATATTATTCACAAAGTCTGGCCCAGCATCTCTTACAGCGATTTCCACTTTATCTCTTTGAAAGATGACAGGCTAACTATGTGATAATTGCTGACATTACTGGCACTGAGGTGGTGTAAAATGATCAGACATCTCTGCAAAGAGCATTGTTGCCTGGTCCTCAAATTCAAGTGTCACCTGAATCACCAGACTGGGCAGAGCCCAAGCCATGCACTGCCCAAATTACAAGGCACTCCACAAGTCAAAACAAGTATGCGAGAAGAGGCACAAGCATCACATTCTAACCTGGGGACCCGTTTCTGCATTTGGTGGCTTCACAAAGAATGGAATTCTGCCCCTCTGCCAGTCATTAAGAACCATCTTGCTCACAGTCTGCAGGTCAGGCTCACCACCCTGGAATGAAAACAGTAACAACTGATGTCCATGTTTGCAGGGTATACCGCCTATTACATGTAAGTAATAGAAACATTCCCATTTCCCTCGGCCAGGAACAGGCCACATGCTCTTCCAGCCTGCAAATATACAAGACAGTCACACCTTTAGCAGTTTTCCAGTCCTAGAAGCAAGTTTCTCCAGGAAGTCTTCTGTATCATTCCAGGAATCAATTTTGTACGTCTTTCTGATGTACTCTGGTTTGGCTCTTTCCAGCACGGCACTAATGTGATCCTCAGGGCTCTTAATCTTTTCGACTTGAACCTGAAAATGAATGGTGGAATATCAACGCTTTGGAAAGTGTGCATTCATTTTGAACCCATCACATTGACACCAGCAAAGATTTGCCAGCATTTTGCACAGACACATACCACTCCCTTCAGCACAATGTCTGTTTCTGTGTCTCCAGATGGATAAACCACACCTGGGCAGTCAATGAGGAAAATCCGCCGCATCAAGGTAATGTATTGCCAGACCTGAAAGAGATCAGTAGTTCCCCATGTTACCTCCTTCCACACTCTGCTTTTTAAATGCTTGGTTTTAATACACAGGACTTAGGAACTTGGTATTAACACACAGAAATAGAATATAACTCTGTAAGCTAGTCAAGGCGTATTCCACCTTGCTCCTTCTGTTTCAAAGCCATTCCTATGGTGTTTACATCCAACTATTAACTCACAGGAATAAGGTGAGGAAACTACAATCACAACAAACTCTGATATTCCATGGTTTTCTTCTTCCACGATCGTTAACTTGTGACATTTAGGAGCACAAGGAACAAGCTAGCAAAGAAGATTGCTGTAACTCTGTTCTCTTGTTTACTGGCACATTCTTGAAGAGGGTTAGAAAACCAGCACTAACAGAGCCTGACAGCACAAATAAACCCAACTCATTTGATGTAGGAGAGCACAGATGCTGAGCCAGCGCAAGCTGAGCATTCGGATCACAGCACTACAGTGCAGGCAGAGCAGGAACTCAAGAATGCTTCCAGCAGCAATGCTTCAGAGCAATGTCTGTCGACCAGCCACGACTTAGACTCACAGTTATGTAGCCCAGACAGCTCAAGAGCAAGACTTGAAAATGTCATTGAGCTAATTTTATATGAAGTCTGCCTTTGACAATACACTTACACAATTAGTTTGTATCTTTAATGGAGGGATCTCTTCCTACCTTAGTTTCTCCTGCAATAGGGGCCACGTTGCAGACCTTCTTAGACCGTAACGTATTGATCACTGAGCTTTTGCCAACATTTGGGTAACCAATGAACCCCACACTGATCTGCTTCTTGTCAGAGTGTAACTGTTAAGAAAGAGTATGTTTTTAACACCTCATAAAGACAGAGTTAGTACAGTTCTACTGTTCCCTCTATACTGAAAGGCAAAGGGGACTCCTAAGCATCAGATCAAAAAATGAGATCAGCTCTCATTTCTATCAAGACAAATATATAAGGGTACAACCAAGTTGCCACCAAAGAACTCCAAGCACTGAAGGAAGTATCTGCTATTTCAAAAGTAAGACGTAATCCCCTCGTGCTCCTGGCTGCTCTAAAATTCCTTGTGAGCACCTTAGTTAGAAACCATTTAGGCTGAGAGGACAGAATATAGATATGGCTTGAAGAGACAGTAATCTAAAGACAACAGAAGGTGTCTTTCTTGGATAAATGAAGACGCTTAAAAAGAGAATACCTCAACAGAATACACATACATGCAGGACATGAATGGGAGTGAAATATGTTCCTTTCTTCTACATGTTCAGCTGAGACCTAGGAGTGTCTATGAGACACTGTCTACAAGAAACGTAGGCCAGACTGGTGGTGAAACTCACTCTTTCTGGACCTCCTCAGTTTGACAAACACTTTGAATGTATTTAAAGGAATATTTTCCATTTTCTGTCCATAGCGGGGAGCTTTATTTAAGAAGCTGTTGATAGCACGGCCATAGAGAATGTACTGAACCCCACATGCTAACACAAGACTCCACACTAACCCCCATGGCCCAAACAACAATAGAAATCCCCTGAATGGTTCCATACCTTTCCAAACTGCCTTAAAAGCTGTATGAAAGCACCCTTGCCAAAAGGGTTTGTGAGGCTGGCATGAAAAGCCAGTGTTGGATACTCCTGGGAAAGGACAGCCACCCAGCGCTTCTAAAGAGGGAAACATTACTTGGTTAGGAACCCTGTGCTGTGGAGGTGGTGAAACAATCTACTTCGGAGCAGAAGTACACGGCATCTTCACTTGGGTACACATGTAACTGTCTATGAAAACTGCTGTGTAAGAACCTCTGAAGCATTTCAGCAAGGCAATAGCTAAAAACACTCAGTATTGTTTTTATAAAAGACAAACCATTTCCCAAAAACGCCTTCACTGCTAAAACTAATTAGTTTAAAGACATAAAGCAAACCAGCTGTGGTGGATATGGATCTTACGTGCACGACCATTTAGCATACTCTGGAGACATCAGCTGAACTGTTAAATCCAGACAGAGGAAGTAGAGAATTTGTGGCTGGCGAGGGTTGCTCAACTCAGCCAAACCTGGACAGATTTACATGGTAATTGTTACTTTTATAGCAGGCAAGCAGAGAGTTCCCATTGACCCAGTTACATTGTGCACTTTGAGAATGAGGACTGGCAACAGAATTAAAGCAGAGGCTACAAAAGGAACAAAGAAAGTCCATGGAATAACAAGTAGGAATGTGCTTACAGTAGCCCAGGTAGGAACAAGATCACATTTGTTTAGGACAAAAATGAGGTGTTTCCAGTGTTTCTCCTTTTTAAGATAAGATTCCACGTGAGGGGAGCGAGTACCCATGGGATCTCTGGCATCAAGAACTTGAACAACAACATCTGATGAATCTATAACCTGGACAAAAAAACAAACCACACAGAAGGAAAGGATTTTACAGGAAGCCAGACATCTGCCCTTCAAAATGAAACCTAGTTATTTGCTAAACTGCACCTAAAAACCTTGTATCCTTCACAATCAACAGTTACTTCCCCACAGGGTAGTGAAGCTCAGACTAATACCCATTGATACTCCACTCACTTTTCTCCCAACTCCCTACCAAATCCAGACTGGACACCTCAGTACCTTTTACCTGTTACACACCAGGAAGATGCTTGTAACACTTGGGAAAGAAAACACTGCACCCACATGGGAAAATTAGTTGCTTCAGCAGACAAAAACCAGCGCGCACCATCCACGCCGCAGCAATTCAACCCTGCCATTTCAGAAAGGATCAGGATATAAAGTATGTTTTCTGGACCAGTATGAAACACACAACTAAGGAGGAACCTGCTGTTAGCCCACTAAGCATCTCCAGCAGGGAGCTGTCATTTTATGACTTGCTTCAAGCCAAATGAATTTGTTTCACAGTATTTTCCTGCATTTTTGGCAGGGTTTTACTGAAATCTGTTTGGCTCTATCACTCTCAGGGTTTTCAGATCTAAATGAAAAGGTTTTAATCCACATCCAGAAACTCAGAGCAGAAAGTCAAGCACTTCCACACCTAACAGGCACTGAGAGCACGCAAACAAACTGTTCTTTAAGTCCTAATTCATTGTCTGTCTCTATTTCCCTAGCAGTCAAGGTGGATCACAGGGAACTGAGGGTCAGAGCCCTCCAAAGATGACCCTATCAAAGTGCCAGATGGTTTTAGTCTGAAGAAACTTCAGAGCATGTGGCTGGTTTATTTGTGGTGAAGTCCCAGGGATCCAAAAGGAGTTAACACCACTGCCCTGCCAGTCCATCTCTGGATCATCTATTTTAAGGATGCTTATTCCAGTGGGACACGAGCTCAGTCAGATGTTTGAATTGAATCTCTGCTCTCCTCTACAGCTGGCTATTTCTGTGTGCATGTACTGTACTGGTACCAGAAAAAGGGTGTATGGTTTCAAGTCAGTTCAAGTAGGCTGCCAGGGAATGCAGGCCAGGGAATGACAAACTCAGGACATCTCTGCATGAAAAAGTGTTAACGTTTCTAAGAAACTTTACAGCAAATTCCAATTGTACCAAAGCTTCCCTATTGGAGCAATAAATAGCTTTCAGAGCTTTTCTGGTTATTCCTGTATAGGATATCCAATGCTGCGCTGAAGCATCTGACTTTGTAAAGGCTGACAGCCATGACTCTGCTGCAAATTACAAAAGTTGCTTACCTTGTAGAGCTCACCCCAGATTCTTTTGGACTGTCCTTTCCTATATATATCCTCTTGTGCTTCATCCCTGGAAGTAGATGACCAGAGACATCAGCAGCAACAATAACAAGGTTACAGAATTGTCTTCTCTACAGCCATTGACAGACAAAAGAGGAGATGGCGCACAAGTAACAAACAGCTGGGATTCAGGTCCCTCTCCCTATCCTCCCCCTTGCAGAAAGATCCTACAAACATGCCCTCTTTCAAAGATCCCTACCTGTTCACTGGTTAGACCCTTATCTAACCCAAAACGTGAGGATGGAATCATGAATAAAGCCACAAGAACCTCACGGAAACAAAAATTTGGTTAAATACACAGGGCAAAACAGGATTAAAAATTGCCAAATTCAGCTAATTTCACTTTCCCTCTCCTCATACAGAAACAGTGTCCGTGGATGGACTAGATACTTCTTTAAAAATGAAGCTGGCTCTCCAGAAATGGAAACAACAAATCACTTCTATTTACCTTACACCAGTGTCTTCTGTCACCAGGTCTCGGTCCTTGCCCTGATCATAAGCTCCTGATGAGGCTTCAGCATTCTCCACCAGAGACTGTACATCACTAGCAGAAAGATTTGGTCTTTTCCTTTGTGCCTTGGGGCCAAATGTTGTTTCAAATGTTTCTGTGTCAAGAATGTGAACTCTGGAAGTCTAAGGAAAAAGAGGTTGATAAAAACCCCCACAAGCACCGTGTTTTCCATCTCTCATGACATGCAGTGAACAAGACCTTAGCTCAGCTCAACTCTGCAACCTGCGACCAGAGTTACAGGCATTTTCCTAACAATGTTTGAGTTCTCCAGCTTAATCTTTGAAAAAACTTCAGAGTGGATATTTAATAAGCAACAAAACACACTGCACTTGCCAAAGAGCTATGCTTCAGTTCTTTCCCCATAAATGATGTCAAACGTAATTAAAGCTTCAGTGATGAAAATTCAGCTGCTATCTTTGATCATTTCTTATTTTTCTAACAAGTGCACAAATCTGGCCCAATTCACAGATTTTTGTCAGGGGTAATTACAATCAAAACTGTAGATTTTAAAGCCTTGTAATGAATGCCAACTTTTCTTGGAACAGCATACAATTCATTGCTGAAAGAAGCAATTTGTTTTGGTAATGCACATTTTAGTTTCTTATAACTTTTCCCTTCATTTAAGTAACATTTTTATGACATAAACCTGGGAAGTTTCCATCTGAATAAACCAGCTCACAAGGGTCCAAAATAATAGTTCAAACATCACGAAAGAAACCTGGTAATAACTAAAACCTGATGTACTAGAAATGAAGGCTGCATGCATGAGATAAAAAGCACATACTGGAGCTCAAATTCATCACACGAGAGTGTCTGTGGTACAAAGGATCCTCAAAAAAGGTCCCTCTGTCACATGAACGATTACAGGCATTACAGCAGAGGGTGGGCAAGCTGCTGCAGGTATTCTAAGCATGTCCACTGAGACCTGGGATGTTTAAGTTTTCTAATGAGAATTTCTAATAAATAATAGATCTTCTCCCAAACAAGGGGGAAGTAACAGACAATTTCTTTGGCTTCACATTCAATTTCTACAGCATTAGGCTCTCAAAAACATGAAAGTCAGCCGCTCCAACTGCCCCTTCCAACGCTTCCAGAAGACATTACACCAGACGGAACAGAGACAACCCAATTGCCCACAGATAAATCATAGAATGTTTTGTGTTGGAAGGGACCTTAAAGCTCACCCAGTTCCAACCCCTGCCATGGGCAGGGACCCCTTCCACTGGAGCAGCTTGCTCCAAGCCCCTGTGTCTAACCTGGCCTTGAGCACTGCCAGGGATGGGGCAGCCACAGCTTCTCTGGGCACCCTGTGCCAGCGCCTCAGCACCCTCACAGGGAAGAGCTTCTGCCTAAGAGCTCATCTCAGTCTCCCCTTGTTCAGTGTAAAGCCATTACACTAAATGTATCTATACAGATGAACGATACCCACATGTGGTTTAATGCGATCATAGAAAAGAGACATCGGCAGCTTTTTTTGCTTCATGACCACTTTGTAAGGATCTTTCATGACATTTTCCATTTCTTCTTGAAACTTTTGTAAGGATGATTGCTTGATCACACGAGTATTTCCTGCATGTAAAAACACACATTGCACCTGACCATTGCTGAGCTTAACTGCTTCAGAGACCTGGGGATGCTAGTAAAGTATTAATGCTTTGTCTGGAATAAGAACTACCAGTGACAAGAAACAGAGGATTTTACCCGAGATAAACCCCAAATAAGCATAAATAAGCCAATCCCTTTCATTTCAAGAAAACATTAAGAGTATCCCTGAGACACTTAACATACAGAAAGCAGAACGTGAGCAAAGAATAACCACCCTTTAGAGTGTGTGGAAAGCAAACACCCAAAGTAGAGGCCCACATGTGTCCACACCCATGGTCCTTCACCTTTGTTTTCAGTTCCTGCCCCACACAGCACCAAGACCACAATTCTGCAACAAACACCCTCCAAACCCACAGAGAGCAACAGTTTTGAAGCTGCAGAGTCTGAAGTTGGAAGAAACTCACCAAACCATTTAATATTTGGTTCCACTCTTGCAACGGTGCCTGGTGCCACTGTTGACTGATACTGTAGAGGCCTGATCACTTTACCATATTTGTTTCTAAGTGAAAAATGAGAACACGTGTAAATATGCAAGAGCAGTATACGCACCACTAGCACTGTGGTTCACTACACCACAACTACATCCACAACATCCAGAAAGACCCTTCATGTAGAACTGGTGCTCCTGAGATCCTCAGCAGGGATGGTGCTGCCAGCAAAGGCTCATTAATACCAGGCCAGAAGAAGTGATGACAGCTCAAGTCTCACTCCAACTTGACCGCGCTCTTCATGACGGCTGCTTGTGTCAGCCCAGGAATGATTTACTGAGGTGCAAAAGGCACCAAAGTGCAATTCCTTCCCTCATGGGCTTACGTGGAACTTTTCTCTACCGGTCAGTTGGTGCAGAGCGCTCATCAGAAGATAATTTCCAAGCTGACTCTGGCTTAAATTTGGCAATTTTATTCTTTTTTTAATACCCATTCCCCAGGCAGCTCTCAAAACAAAGTGAAATCTGGCAAAACAAAACACAACTGCCAATCTGAACCAGGACTCCCAGAAAGCCCCACAGCATCTACAGCACGGTCGAGGCACGTGTTTACAAGGCGGGAGCTGCTCCACAGCCAGTGACAGTCAAGCACAGCGAAGGGACATCTCACAGCAAAGGAGCCATTTGGAAGTCAGGCTTTCTGGACATTCTGAGGTGAACTTTTGCGTTTTGTTGTGGGAAATGAAAGAATTCTGGACATTTTGGGGTTCACGACCCTGCGCTGAGATCACACCAGATGTTCTGCACCATGTGTTTTCCAGCTGTATTCCCTGACACACACCACAGGCCAGGACAAGGCTTCTCAGCTCATGGTGTGACAGAAAACATCACGGAGCAGCTCCACACTGATAAAGCACAGAGGGGGTTGGGTTGGAAGGGAGCTTAAAGCTCACCCAGTTCCAACCCTCGAGCAGTGCTTCGTTCTGCCGCATTCTGGGCACAGCAGCACCGGCGGCCACACTGCGGGTCTGCGCTGAGAAACGCGCTCTCTGCGCGGAGAGGCCCCGGTGCCCGCACTGTGCGGCCCGCAGCGGTGTTGACACCGCACCGCCCGGCGCCCGCTCGCTGCCGTGCTCCCGGTAGCAGGCCAGGGCCGAGCCGCGCTCACCTCCGCTCCTTCTGCCGGTACATGTTGAGGCGCCGGATGGTGGCCCGGTCCCGCATGTTGTTTCCTCCCGCGCCCCCCACGCGATCTGCGGAGACAAAACAGCACCAGGTCAAGCCCGGTCCACAGGGGCCCGACGCAGCCCGGTCCGCGTCCCCGTTTCCCCCCCCCCGTACGTACCGGGGTTGGTGCTGGCGCGGGAGGGGTTGATGGTGCTGCGCCCCTTGTAGCGTGGCTTCACCATGGTGCAGGCGGGGCCGCGCTCACCACGCACGGGAAGAACCGAGCGGCCGCACCGCCGCCCGCACCTCACCGGGCAGGAAGCGGTGGCCAAGCCACTTCCGGCGTGCGGAGCTCAGCGGCACAACGCACTTCCGCCGATCCCGTCTTCCGCCTGCGCAGGCGCAACCACGGCTGCCTTCCGGGCGCCATGGCAACGCGTGCGAGAGGCCCAGCCCCGGTCCGTGCCCCGTGCCCCCCCCCTCGCTTCCCGGTTGGGTTTCTCGCTCCTCCCGCCGGGATTCCCGGCCCCCCCCCCCCAGCTCCAGGCCGTGCCCCCCCGCCCTCGGTGCGGCAGGGAGAGGCCACAAGGCTCCGTCCGGAGCGGAGGCCCCGGCGGGAGGCGGCCCCGGCGGCCGGGCCGCTGCTGTGTGTGCGGGGCTCCTGCCCGGGGCAGCGGTTCAAAGGCAGAGGATGCTGTAATAGCGAGGGCGCTGGCAGAGCAGCCCTCATTGTCTGTGGAATGATGTTTGTTCACAGCAACATAATAAGAATCATTTGGGAGCTCGGCGTTGATGCCGCTTCCCGTGCGCGATGAATGAGGGCGGTCACCGGGTGGTTTGCGGGTGTAAGGTGCTGGTGGGAGCACGCTCGCATGCACGGGGCAGCGTTGGGGTGTTCACGGGCACGCAGGGTTATTGCTGCGTTACTGGCTTCTTAAACTGAGGAATAACATCGCTGGTTTTGGTGTGCATGTAAAGAATTGCATAGGCACTGCAGTATCTGAAGGCTGAGCCTCCATCCCTGTTACTGCCAGGTTCTAATAGAGATTGGAAAGATCCTCACCTAGGGGGAATTAACAAAGCTCCACTGAAACGGTGTTGATTTAGACCAGAGATTGGGCTGGGGCCAAACTGCTCAGCACGTTGGGGAATTGTCCCCCAAAACAAAGGTCTGGCCCATTGTTCCTAAACCCTTATTAGCAGCAGAGCCTTCACGGCTTGTTCCATTTCCTCCCCGTTCTGCTAATGCTCCTCTAAATCCAGAACAATAACAGAGCTGCTGAGATTTTGTTCTAATGCTTTTCAGCGTTTTGCTTTTAGGTAATGCATAATACAACAGCCTCTTAATGAGACTTGGGAGATGTTTTGTAAGATGGAGGGCTCATGTTGAGCCTGTTTTGGTTAAGCCTATGATGTCTTTTGGGTGGTGTTTTTTTCTCTCTCTCTTACTAGAATTATCTGTGCCTTGGGCATTTAAAAAGCACACATTGATGTGGGCCTAAGAAATTAATGCCAAATTGCAGATAATTGTTGAAGCTATCAGACTTGAGGCTCATGTAGCAGAGTTTTCCCAGGACAAGTGTGTTTTCTATTAGAGTTGATATCAATCTGTCAGAAGATGCTTTTGATTTTCGGAGTTTTTAGACTAAATAGTTGAGTAATCCTTGCTCTGTTCTCCCCCCCTCTTTCTTCCTTTTCCTTAAGAAAACACCCTTTTTATTGTTAGCAAGATAATCTTGGAGCACATCCAGAAAACTGCTGTCTCTTTCTGTGAAAGAATAGAAATAGCTTGCTTTAGACATGAGTTTATGTCGTGGAGAACTTCTCTTGGTAATGCCTCAGAGTTACTTGCTGAATTCCCACATTGGAAGCTTAACAGGGAGGTCTCAGCACCGCTGTCCCCAACCCTTCTCATGGTGAGCCCTTTCGTCCCGATCGGAGTGGGCTGCGAGCCTGGATTTACTGTCACAAGAACAGATTCTCCTGATAACGTCTGGGAATTGCATTCAGATTGGAATCAATGCATCCTTTCGGCTGCGCTGCCCTCTCTCCCCCTGGTTTTCCTGACCAAAATTGCATTGCTGGGGCTAAGAGTCAGTACTTAACTCGCAGGGTATCTGTAGCTGTGGTTGTTTACTTGTGTATCTGTTCACATACCAGTCAGATATCCTACTGTACTCATTTTTTGCTGCTCTATGACTCACGAGCTTTTCCTTTGCTATTGATGCATCCTCCCATTTCAAACTTCTCTTTTCTTCTTCTTTTTGAGTTGCCTGCAGTGGGATCTTGTCCCTGCTGTGTACCCGACAAGACAGAGAGGTCGATGACGGAAGCCCAGCCTGTCAGATCTGCCACACAGCCTCGGCTCCGTTGGCAAGACTGGCCTGAAATGAAATCACTTTGAGTTTTATGTGGCCTCTTCCTTGTCAAAATCCCAGTGAATGTGGTTATGTGATGCCATTGGAATGACTCATTGCCATAATTACATATGTTCTAAGGGGTTATTCCCATTGTATTATTAAAAACTAGTGATGTTTGATTTTTGGCAGGGAATGTCTTCCTTGTATGATCTACAGATTTTGCCAATTAAATGAAGGAAAAGGACATCTTCAAGACTTCAGAACAAGACTGGACTTGAGATCAGAGCACTTTTTTCAGCACGGAATTGAGCTACTTGGTTTTAACAGGGTAAAGGCACCATCAGCCATCTTACTCTCCCTGTTGCAGTGATTCCCTGCAGAACACAAGGACAGAAGTGGGTTTCTTAGCTAGCCTTCAAAATCATCCCAAGCATGGCCAGAAGATACAGTAGGTGGTTTATCACCACAGTGGTTCTCCCAACTCAGCTCCTCAGGAATGGGTCTTCAGGGACAGAGCTCACAAGAGCTGAGGCAGGGCTCCTTGGCAACAAGCTCCAGGTCTGATGGCTCCTTAACAGAACAAAGCAAAGTGATCCCAGATACCGTTGCCTTGGATCTGAACTTCCCAAAATGGTGATGGAAAGCAACAGGGGGAAGCTGGAGGGGGGAGAAGTCTGATCTTTCTGACAGGAACGAAGTGGTTACTAGCAACAGAAGCTAAAGCATTTATGTACAAATGCTGACTTTTGTGATTTGATTTTAATAGTCATGAAAAGTGATTTCTTTTGTGGAAAGCTGAACATTAGCATTGTGTGGCACAGGATTTGACATGGCCTTTTGGCCTAAATGCCTGGTTCTAACCAGAGCTTGTGTAGTAAATAACAATATATTATCTGCCCAATTGCCTCTGTTTTCCCACTAAGATCCTGCTGCTCTTCAAAAATCATGGAGATTCTGGCAAGCAGCTCCATCTAAACGATGGTTTGGCATTCAGTTGGGTATAACATGTTATGTATATAAATGCCACTGGTGTGATTTATTTATGGTGACTGGTTAAATACAGCTGGTATTTCTGTAGTTTTAATAGAGATTTTAAACTGATTATGCCTAACATCTCTCTCTGTGAGCACTATTGACTTAATACAATCTGTAAATACATGTACAATCTCCCTTTTAGTGATCTCAGGCAATGTAATCCAAATAGTAGCATTAGGGATAACCTGTTTCCCTATCCTACTCTGTTTCCTTTAATCAAAGCAGAGATTTCTTCTGAGTGAGAAATCTTTTTAACATAAACATGAACTAAAAAGTGTATACATTGCCTCCATCTCCATGGGGGTAGAAAGCTGGTAAATTCTTGTTTGAGGAGTATACGTGCACTCATTTAACTTGACTGTAGCTGATGAAAAATACAGATTTATATTACACAGAGAGGGTAAGAACATAATACAACCAACCTGTGTTTGGTGGAATTTGTCTGCTTTAGCTCCTAAATCTTCATGAATGAGATAGAAATTAAACAGTTCCAAACCCATGATTGTAAGCTGTTAATATCTTATTCCTCGCCCTTTATCCCCTGTTGCATGGGATGAATTACCCCAAAGGCTCTCTCTTTCTGGACACTTTTGGTTAGAGCTGGGATTTCCCTCCAGTTTTGGGTGAATAAAGCAAAGAAAGCTTGTTCAGCAAACCCATGTATTTATTTATTTGTTTAAAGAAGCGTATTTTACAGTGATGCCATGGAGAGAACACCACAACAGATCTTGTTTGGTGGGCTGAAAGAGAGCGTTCGTGTGCATGTGAGTTGAGATGACACCAGCCTATGTAAGGAAGTCTCTGGCTTGGACTGTTGAGCTCAGTGTGCAAATCACCTTGGTTAAAGGCAAAAGGTTTCTAATACAGAAGTGAACCAGCACAAATCTTGAGCTGATTGAATACCAAGAAATCGGATTTATTCTTGATCTTTTTCCTAATTTTTCTAAAACAATTTAATTTCAATATCACCCATACTGAAAAAATCTTGGATATTCTTAATACGCATTTTAAACTTTCCTTTGCCTTTGGCCCTTTTTCTTCCCGTTTTGCTATGAAAAGGGAAGAAAGAAAAGGCCATGACAGAAAGTAGTTTGTCAGTTTATCTAGAAAACTCTAGAGATTTCTATAGAACAGGTTGTGTTGATCACTTATATGCAGTTTAGTTTTGAAATCATTGTGCTAATATTGCCATGAGTTACGGAAGGGAATCCGGTCGGTTAACAGAGCCTCTGTGTATCAAACCTGCCTAACGCGCTCTCTCTTTCCCCTAATCCTTGTTGAGAACTGGATTGAGATACTGCAGCAGGAGGGAGGAAGGAGTTGTTTATGAATTAGCAAGCTGAGGTTCATGAAAGGGTTACTGATTATTGCTGCTAAAAAAGCGGAAGGTAAAAACGGTTCTGCTTACATGCAACACCCTGGCACAAACAAAATACTCATCTCACAGGCTAGCTGGGGCTAGGGAATCGAGTGAGATCGGATCTTTCAGCTGGGAGGCTTTCAGGAATCGTTTGAACGTGATCCATAAACAACTCGAAAGGATGACTTTTAAGAACCTCTTTCTCTCCCTGCTTGGAATGCTGGTCGTTTATCATTGTGCTGAAATGGAATCCCCTTTAAAAGATATAACGGCTTCTTGTTTACTTAAACACAAAGTGGATGATGGGCTGAAAGGTTTTGCTGCCAGCAGAGCAGTCACGGAGAGCTTGGTACAGCTCCAGAGTGGGAACAACTGTGCAGCTCCCACCTCCTGCACTGAGCTGAACCAGCCGGGGTGAAGGGGGCAGAGTTCAGGTGTCCTCCGCCGGTGCCGAGTCCTCAGTGGGTGCCATGAACCACCAGCTCTTCACAGGAGAGGACCAGGACTGCTGGATGCAGGCAGGCAACCCATTGGAGCGAGGGGGGCTCTCCCAGAGGCATCCCCCCATGCTCGCTGGCTCGCTCTGCCCTCCCAAACCACAGAGCAGAGGAGGTGGTGTTGAGAACAAGCACAGCGGAGGTGGTATTCACCAGGTTTAGCTTGGAGGTGAGCTTTTCCCCGCTCATCACCTTACCAGGGGAGCTAGGAGCTTCAGCAGCACATCACTGATCCACCCCACGCGCATCCCGGCTCCGTCCCTCAGGACCAGAGGGCTTTTGCTGAACTCTAGAGGAATGAAATGGCTGCACACATTTATATGGAGGAAGCACGTTTTACAACAGAAGGGAAACTGAGCAGGATGCCACCTCGTGACCCTGCTGAGGGTAGAGCTCTCCATGCAGAGAAGCACATGGGTCTCACTAAGCCTCCATCCCGCACGGTCCTCATCCCAGTTCCTCGACCCAGTTGTCGGCTCTTGCCACGCAGGAGCCCTTCGTGCTGAATCCAGGGAATTCCAGCCATGCAGACCAGGAGTTCCTACCAAACCTAACAGTGTGCTTCTCTTCTGCAGAGCCCAAACTGTGCCTTCCCCCTCCTGCCTGCCTTCCCTCCCGCTGCGTGCTTGCATGGTGTCCGGACAGACGGACAAGCGTTGTCCCTAGCCCGGGATGGAGTCCTGCTGCTGTGAGTGTAGGAGCGGAGTCACAGCGCTTCCGCAGCCTGCGGTCTGTTGTAACCTGTCCTTTTCTCAAGCTGCAGCATGTTAACAGCATCCTTCAGTGGGGGAATTCCTCAGGGCTCTGTGGAGCACAGTTGGGGTCCTGCGGGCACAGGACAGCTGATGGGTGGCTGCAGTGCAGCTGGCAACGTAATCTGGGCTTTTCTTAGAGCTTTGGTGAGTTTCCCTTCCACAAGTGAGTCTCTGTCCTGTGGGACACCAGCCTCCATAGGGGCCAAGGCATGAACCACACACTCGGGAAGCTGGTTGTCATTTGGGGTTTTTTTTTGGGGGGGGTGAGGTTGTTTGTTTTTAATTTGAAATAACTCTTTTGAAGCAGATTCAGGGCAGATACCACTGACCTCTTACCACAACCGTTTAACATGTATTCGCCATGATAAAGTCATACAGCTTAAAACACAAAATAAAGGGCGGGGGGAAGAGAAAGAGGCCACTGCCTTCGTGTGAGTCGGGGTCCCAGGCTGGGGAGAGCGACCACACGGGTCCAGTCTCATCCCTGTGGCTGCAGCCGTGCTGCACTGGGGCCATGCACCCGGTCTCGAGTTGAGGCCTTTGGTCATGAAGTCTCTGGGTCCTCCACTGACTCGTACTCCACCTCTCCTCCCCGCAGCGTGCCTGTGGAGCCATGGGGAGATGAGCATCCCTCCGTGTGTGCTCCCACTCCTCAGCAGCGTAGCTCCATGGTCCTGGGTGGTGTGGGTGTGTGCAGCCTCCTTATGCATTGTGTATGTGGTTTCTGTTGGGTCCGTGGGTCAGTCGGGGAGCGTATGTCTGTCTTTCTGGACATGTGTATGTGTTGTGTAGCAGTGCTCTGGTTCAATAAAGCTTTCATATACATAGCAGCAATGAAGTCTTGCCATCAGGTGACATAAAGGGGCAGCTACTGGGCAGGGCTAGCGGACGTGGTGAGGACCGCAGCCCCTCTCTGTTTGCTCTTCCTCTTCTTGGTGCCAGACTTAGCGTCTTTGGTGTCTTTCCGATTCCTGTTCCCATTCGCATTATCTTGCTTTCCTTGCTCTTCCTTCTTCTTCCTTTTCCCTGCAGCAAAGCAAAGAGGCACCGTGAGGCTCTCCAGCAGAACCCAGCTAGCCCATAGCCCGCTGCTGCTGACGCTGGCCAAAAGGTCCTGCTCCCCTCCCCGTGCACAGAGGTGCTTGAGTGCTGCCCTGTCTGCCAGTCTGTGCTCTGCATTGTGAGCCACTGCCTAAACACAAATGGGGAGGAAGGATCGAATCTGGATTTAGCTTTGTAATTGTCAGTCTCCAGCAGAAGTGTGAACACTTGCACTTCTCCGGGGCTGCATACCAAGCCCCTGAGCTAATGCTGCTGTGTGCATCAGAGGAACAGCTTGGCCACAGTGGTGTTAGTCACTGCTCTAAGCACTCAACCCGGCTGCAAATCTTGTCCATCCCATCAGAGGATGACCAAACCACCATTCATCCCAAAAGCACTCTAATTCCTGGGAAAAACACAGACCTAAGCACCCTGGGAGAGGAGAAGATGACTCCCACCACCGCAGCGCTCAGGCATCCAGCTTTGGCTGGAACTGGAGGATCTCAAGGTCCTTCCCAACCCAAACCCGTCTATGACTCCATGTGCGCTCACCTTCGGGGCACTGGCTCTTCTGCACCGTGCATCGCCGCACCTCCGTGGTGGCAGGACACAGGGACACGTCTCCGGAGGGAGCCTGCAGAATCCGCCGCGTTCGGTCTTCGTTGCCCTTCTTGAAGCCACAGAGCTTCCTCTTCTTGGAGCAGGGCCCCCAGGGCCCCCACTCACTCATTTCACATTGTGCTGCCAGATAACAAGAGAGGCCAGCGGTAACTCTTGTTTCCCTGTCCCATCAGCTTCTCCCCCACTTCAGGCTCGGATAGATGTGCATTTCCCCAGCAGCTTCCTAAGTTTTCAAGCAACCCCTTCCTTGCCACTGCCTCTGAGGGGTTTGTTTTATCCCCGAACCCACACTCCAGCAATTCATGCAACTGGACCCAGCAGATGCCCAAGCATCACTTACCAGGACTGCTGCACTCCATGGTGCCGTTGGCAGCAGAGTAGCCTTCGGGGCATGTGACGTAGCATCTCCCTTTGTGCAAATACAAACCTTCCTTACATTTTGTGCAAAAGTTTCGACTGAAACAGGACTCACAGTTCTCAATTTTGCATTCTGTGGGGGAAAAACAACCAACCACAAAGGCATCATGAAGCCTGATGTGAACAAACAGCTCAGGAAGCTCTTGACTGCTAAGTGGAGTTCGTTCCTGGCCCCAGGGGATCTGCCAACAGCCAGGGCAAGTCTCTGAATGTCCTGCCAGGCCTGGCTGTGTCTTTGCATCCTTCCCTGGTACAGGACAGAGCTACTGTGCTGCGGCTCCCATAGGCAGCAGCAGCCGCTGCCAGATCCAAATCAGGATCAGGGTGGAAAAGGTTTGGGCTGATGTTCAGCTTGAGCAACACTCAGGCAGAGTGGGACAGTGCAAAGAATGAAGTCCCGTGCCAACAGCTCCAGCTGAAGCTACAATATGGGCTGCAAAGAATTGGGGTTAGATGGAAATCTGGCCATGAGGGTGGTTTGCGTGAAACTGAAGGGAAGTGATCCTATTTTTCCATGTCCAGCTTCTTTCTGTTGCTCTGGCTGAAAGAGGCAGCCCCAGGCCAAGGATCGTGGTTCAGAGAGATGCTTGGCTATGATGAGCGGGCAGAGGAGGTGGAAAAGGTAATTGTGCGAGCAGTACCCTAGCATCTTCCCCTTCTTCCCCATAGAGAAGGAGGGGGTCAGTCTGACAGCATAAATTATAGGGTTATTCCCTGGGTTAATTGGTGCCTTCTGCCCTTTGGTAGATGCAGAGCATCTCACCTCGCTGGAGGCAGCCCTTCAAAGCAACGCCACCCTCCCACATTGCACCCATTCCCTCCCATACTCACTGATGCACTTGTTCATGTCTGTATTGCGAAGGCCAAAGTATCCCAGCGGACAAGAGGGTAGGCAAATCCCAATTTGCCGGATATCATTCCTCTCCAGAAGGATGAAGAGTTTGGGGGAGCATCTCAGGCACCCATTGAACTCGGAGCACAGGTCGCAGCCTCTGGCACAGCCCTGACTCAGCTCGGTGCTAACTGGAAAGGCAAGAGGAGAGGCAGTGATTAGTGCCTGTGTGCATGGCTGGGCTCTGCACGCATTGGGGTTGACCCCAAAACACCATCAGGAAGGGCAGGGACCGGGGCAGGTCAAGGGCCGGGGTCCTGCTGCACTGATGTGCTCCCAGCACCGCTCCCGATGCCCACCGGCACCAGCATCAAGCGCAGGCGTGAGGGTCACAACAACAGCAGCAGCAGCACCCAGAAGCAGCCACCAGCTCAAGAGGGTCCCAGCTCCGTCTCCCACCGCGCAGACACCCACAGGGGACACGTGTCCGGGTGGACCAGAGCATCCGTGCCATGTCCCCTCTTGGAGCAGGCGGTGCCACCGCAGCCGAGCCATGGGCACGGTGCAGGACAAGCGGGGACCAGAGCCAAGGGGTGCTGGAGCAAAACCATCTGACTAATTCTGTGCTGTGCTTCGAGCCAGGCCGCGTCCCGAGCTAGATCTCGCTGTGACCCTGCTTATGTTAACTATATCTGGCAGTGCAGGAGATTTCACTGCCCCCAAAATAGAGATGTGTTCTCAGCTCCTAAATCCAGTCCAAGAAAAATACTCAATCCCATGTCTTGAGAGAGTTTTCTGCTTTTAATTATCATATAAAAATGCTGCTTGTTTTGAAACCAATAGCATTCTTTGCAGGCTAGAATGCAGGTTATTTTTATTAGTTTATTATGCAAGCAGTGTCCTTGTTTATAGAAAAGCTGTGGATTTAAAAAGATGTATTCTTTTAAATACCACGTTTGCTACCCCTCAGAAGCAAGCGCGGAGCATCACAGCGTTCACATGCCAGACCAAGAGGTAGCAAAACTTCCCTCTCCCCCTCCAGCGACCTGAGACCCCAGCAGCTCCCCTGCTGCCTGTCCCAGCCCCATCGCTGGGTCCTCAGGCATGGAAAGTGACACAGAAAGCAGAGGGGGTCCCCATCCCAGCGGATCCTCAGTGCAAGGAGGTTTTGCTCTGGGATGTCCCCTCGGGATTCTGGGCCCTGGCCCCTCCTATGGAGTGATTCCCAAAGGATGCGGCCCCATTTCTCCTGCAGCGCTGGGCCGCGGAGCCAAGGTCTGCCTCTATGGCAAAGGTATAAACTGGGCCCTCGCTGGAAATTGCACTTTATAGCATTAGGCATGACGTCAAGTTTTCCTTGTTCTCACAGGGCTCAGCAGTCCCAGTTTTAATAGAAAATCATTTTTCTATAATTGAATTTAAACCAGTTTTAATGTAAAACAGTTCTACAAGCGAGCTTACATAAACGAGGGCAAACCCGTGCCGCTGCTCTTGCGCCGACGCAGCCTGGTTGCCCTGCGGGAGCCCCAAGCTGGGACCAGCCGAGCATCATCCAGCCCGGAGGGGTGCTGAAACCCCCATGCACCTCGGGTTGCACTGGGCCACCCCTTGGCCTGTGTCAGGTCCAGTGTGGGGCAGTGGAATGCACATCTCTGAATGGGAGTGTGATTTAGGGCTGCTCCAAGGACTCCCAGGGCAGCCCTGGCTCTCTGGGTCGGTAAAACGCATTCACCGTGTGCCCGAAGCGCACAGCACCACGAGAAGAAGTAGGGGAGAAAAGCGTTTCATACATACTTCGTCTTTGCCTCTTGCCCTTCGCCACTTTGCTGCTGCCCGTTAGATCCATGGAGCTTAGAAAAACCACCACCACAAACAGTCCAAGCTGCATAGTAACTCTCCAGCGCTGCAGCCCCTCCGTCGCAGGGTGGTCGGAGGAGCCCGCTCCACAGCTGGGGATCTCTGTCTGCCGCTGCTAAAACGTCTCGGGCGGGATCAGAGCTGAGAGTCTGTGCGCGAAGCCTCGTACAGGACCACATCCACAAACTACACCAGCGACAGCGAGCTTAGGTAGCAGGTAACATGGCTCTACCTTCATCCCCGTAAGGAGCGCAGGAGCTTGGCTCTAGTCCCATCGGGGGGCTCTGGCAGCGAGCGTCAGCTGCTTGCAGTTTCCAAGTGCGCTCGCAGGGACTGCAAAGGAAGAGGAGAACAGATTAACTCAACAGCCGACATCGTTCCCGGAATGGTTGGGCTCGGCACCGCGGCGGGCAAGCACGGAAGCTGTGGGGTGAACCGGGGGAGCAGCGCATTGAGGGTGCAGGCAGACGGCGGCCCCCGGAGTGGGGCCAATCGCCCCCCAACCTCATCCATAAGTCACTGCATTGCTCAATAGCCGTGCGCGCGCCGCAATGCCCGACGCGGCTTTGCCATCTGCCGATGCTGCGTACGGTTCGAGCTGGAAGTTGTTTAGAAGAGTGCCAGTCCCCCCTCGGCCGCCCCTCCTCGAGGAGCAGATGGCCTCTGCGCGCTGCCAAGCGCACAAGATGTTTCCCATCAAGTGGGCACCTCTGGGGCTGGTCGTCGAGCCGAGCAGAAAGCGAACTGCGGCCCCAAAGCCGGAGCCGGGGCTGTCTGGGGACAGGGCGGGATCGTCCCGCGAGCTGCCCAAAACAGCGCGTTTCTGCTCCGAGGGAATTTCCAAACCTCCCAGCTCCCATTCCCCCGGAGCGGCAGGGAAGGGGCAGCGCTGCCTGTGCAGGGGGAGATGCCCAATTGCTTTGCGTGAGCGTCTTGGAGTGCAAAGGGAAGCCCGGTGCGGCAGCAAGATGCTGGATGGCAACCAGGGCTGCAGGCACAGCCTGCATGGGAGCCACCATGTCCTCGCCCTGGAGCATCCAATTCCTTGCTCCTGCTCCAGGGCAGAGGCAGTGCAGGCAGGGCTGGTGCGGAGTAGTGTGATGCTCTGTGGCTGGTGGGAAGGAAGGGCAACCTCGGGGCTGCACCAAGAGCTCTGGCACTGCCAGGCAGAGCCATGCTCCTCTCTGCAGCTGGCAGAGGGGAGCCCTGCCAACGGCTGCCATTGTGTGGGAATAAAGGCGACAACATTCACTCTGTGAACTCAAATGAAACAGAAAATGGGTATAATCCCTTTATAATAACTGCAACAGTCTCCAGTGCCCCAAACGGCCAATAGTGATGGTGCTGGAATGATGCCCGGCTGCAGCCCGCCTGCAGGATGGACACGGGCCCTGGGATTCCAGCCCCTTTCCATGCCCACCATGGGGTGGCCAAAGTGCCACTGTCTGTAAGGTGGTTATGGCCACAGCAGCAAAATACCTGATGAGAGAGGGCTGCCCGCAGCATCCCAACTCAGCTGCTGAACTCAGCCGTGACCGGGTACCACTGAGCCTTGCAGCAGCACGTGCTTCGATGCCAAGATGTGACCTGGAGCGGGCACCTCGTGGCAGCTTTGGCTCATGTGTGCCCCGATGCCTTTGACCTCTTTGTGTCCCTGCAGTGATTGCGGCGCGCTGCTGGGGCAGGAGCACAGCGCTGCCCGTATGCTTGTCATTACAGCCCCCAGCCCAGCTGCAGGGGTCTCAAATAAATAGCCGCTTGTGTAAGTACGGACTCGTTCCACACTTCCAGGGCTGTTTGCTGCAAGCTGCTTTATAAAGACCGGCAAGTGCTTGAGCTGGGCTGTTGGGAGCATTGAGCAGAGCGGACAGGGGCTCCCACTCCAGTCCCGCAGCCTCGCTCCGCACCCTGCTGATGTGCAAGGATCTGGGGTGACGCAGCCAGGAGAGGAAGGATCTTGCGGATGGGTGGCATGGCACAGCATGGCAATGCCCAGCGCGGCACAGCCAGAGGGGGTCCCATGGGTGCTACCTGGTGTGGGCAGAGCAGCGTCAGCACAGCTTGGCCCAAACGGTCCCTAAATGAGTGCTGAGCGCCAGCAGCTCTGGAGGGAGCACGGTGCTGCCCCTTGCCTTTAATTACAGCGGCTTTACAGGTGAAGCGCGGTCACAACAAGCACAGGCTGACCCTGCTCCGGGTGTTGACACAACACTCGCAGTTTAGGCAAAGTCCCCTCGGTGCGGGGACAGCAGCAGGGATATTCTGATGGAGCAAACACAGCCCCAGCCTGCCAAGAGCCAGCGTGAAGCTTGTGCTGCCTCCACGGACCCCATGTCTCAGGGCTCGCTCAGTGCAAGGGCAGGGGGGTGCCATGGGAAGCATAGAGGCTCAACACAAACCGGGCAAGCACCCGCTTTTCCCTCCTTGTTTCCTTGCTTTCTAGCCCAAAGACAGCCACCGCTGCCCGCTCAGCACAGGAATGCTACCGGCATCCTGGGTGCTGCCCATTAGCATGATCCCCGGGTTTCAACACTTCCCTGCAAGCACTCAGTGTCTGCTGCATGCCCACCAGCGGAGGCTGCAGCACAAGGGCCGGGCTTCCAGCTCTTCCCACCCTCACCTCAGGACACAGATATTGCCTCTTTCAGCTATTGCAGCCATCGGTCAAGCTCAGGTTGCGGCAAACAATTTCCAGTCTAAACATTAGCAGGATTTATGCCATTATCCCATCGACAGGAAGGATTTGGGATAACCTGAGTTGCTCTGAATTCATTAATGGAGAGACCTGGCCCCTGCATCCGAGATGACAGTAAGCCTTGTTTGCAGTTCCATCAGGATAAATTGGTCCTTGGGAGCTCCAATGCAAGCCAGAAAATGTAAACCATCCCGATAATTTACCATTAGTCCTCCTACACACAAGGTGAGAAAGACCAACATTATATCCCCAGGACATTCAAGACCTAATCCTCAATAACTAAATTGCTGATATATTGCCTCTTGCTGAAGGTATCAGGCTAGCCATAATGTAAACGGGCTCTCCAAAGCTTTCCTGCGTCTGGGAGAGAAGGACCAGATGCTTGTGTGAGGGCTGGAGGCAGGACCAAGTCTGATTGCAGCAGCAGCAGCAGGAATGGACCCCCAGGAAGTGCCAGCTCTGCTGCCAACAGAGCCTGGGCATCAGCTCTGAGCACAGGGGGATTGGGGCTGGAGCTGGGTAGAGAACTTGAATTTCACCTTGGCAGTCTGTTGAGGGGTATCTTGTACGTCTTGAATAAGGAAGAAAAGGTCTCAGAAGTGTCTTTGCCTGCAGGAGATGGGGTCTCGCAGGGTTTCACTGGGGTCGGTTTGGTCACAGCAGTATCTCAGCCCCAGGAAAGGCTCCAGGGAGGTTGATTGTGGCAGCAACCAGCAGATTCCCCAACCTGCCTTCGTTTAAGCTTCTATCGAGCTCCTCAAATAATGACAATGGCACCTGGATCTGTATCAGAGGTGCAGGGAGGGGAGCGGGAGGAGGAAGAGAAGGAGGAAATGAGAGCGGACTGCTATGGAGAGGAGGACCAAGAGGATGGGGTCTGTGGGGCACATAGTGGTCCTTACTCCAGGCACAATGAGCCAGCCAGAGCAGAGGGATAGATCCCAGTGGCTACCACAGGGGAGGTAAAGGAGACTATGCAGGGGCAGGCGGGGACCAGCATCAGTGCCATTCATCCCATCCGAGGGTGGCTCAGCTCCCCAGTGCCCACCAAATCCCCTGGCCAGCGTCCAGCAGCAGCAGGATGGGGCGATGCTGCTGCAGGGCTCAGGAGGCACCGCTGCCACCAAGAGCCCCTGCACCCTCCACAGTCCAGCCCTGCCCTGCAGAGCATCCGAGCTGCTCCTCCAGCACTGCTGAGCCTCGGAGGTGGGACCCAGCCAGCAGGAGAGGAGGCATCTTTCAGACAAGCCGGAGCCCACACACACGCACGTTTATCTCTCTCTGTGCCTTGCCCTCCCTTGGCAAAAGCCTCCGGCAGGCAAAGCTTCCCCGAGAGATCTGAAGCTCCTGAATGCGATGTCTCTGCACTGCCTGCATGGTCCTGCCTGCTCTGGGTGACCCCCATGCCTGCAGCTCCCTGTCTGCTCTGCACTGGGAGGAAGGCAGTGCAGAGCCACAGGGAGCAGGGTTGGGAATTCTCCTTGGGGAAGTCTCCCCTTCCTGCTATCATTCCAAGCAGTGTTTCATAGAATCATAGAATCAAACAGGTTGGAAAACACCTTTAAGTTGATCAAGACCATCCTTTACCCCAGGACTGCCAAGTCCACCCATAAACCCTGTCACTGAGGACTTGTCCCTGTTGGCAAGGCACACACAGCGCTGCAGGAGCATGTGAAACCCTGCATGGGGTGAAGCAGGTCCCATGCACGCCCGGCTCGGTCATCGCGCCTGCCACAGGGTGTCTCACGCTCCTCCAGCCGGCAAACATCTCTGCACATGCACAGGCAGAGCCACTTTGTTCTGCTTAATCCTTGAAGCAATAAAAGCAGGCTGCGTTAAGTCACATTTCCGAAGCAGAAGGTCTTCATTTGAGCCCCTCCCCGAGCGCCAAGTTCCGCAGGATCCCCAACCCATCAACTGCGCCGAGAGAAATGAAATCATAAAAGCCAATCTGGCAGCCGAGTTCTCCGCAGCATTGTTGAGGTCTGACTCCTTCCACCAGCTTCTGCACTGCATTCCCCGGATCTGCGGAGCCGTGCTGTGAGCCGCTAATGGGGAATACACTGAGGAGAGGCTCCTGCCCGTGGCCACCCCTCTGTCCCAGCCTGGAGCATGGAGATGCTGCTATAGGAGGACCCTTGCTCCCTGCTCCGCTCCATGTGCAGTGCCTGGCACAGTAGCTGCTCCGAGTAATGCTGTGATTAACAGTGCCACAGGCCTCTCTCCGGGAGCGCTTGTGCTCCAGCATTGTAAAACATCGGGAAATCTTTTACTGGGGGATTTCCATTACCCTCTTGCTGGAGCAGAGAGGCTGCGTGCTGGGCTGGAGGAGAAGGAAGCAGCGAAGCCCTGGAGCAGGCACTGGAGTCATCCCAGCAGGAACAGCTCCGGTGCCACAGACAGAAGCTGCCTGGGGATTTAGGTGCAGTCACTGATAAAGCAAACCTATTGCTATGAGGTACAACATGAGGCAGGTTTAAGCCTCCATGGTTCAATATCGCACCAAATGCCAACCAGGGACAAAATGTACTAAACCAGCAGGAACCAAAGCGAATTTCAGACCAGGAACTGCAAAACGGTCCATTTCAGAGCATCACTGAAAACCTTGCTCTTCCATCAAAGGGGCTCCTCACCAACCCTAAAAGCCCTATTGCCATGCAGGGATGTGCTCAGCAGAGGTGCAGGGCAGATGCACACCGTGTCAGAGTACAGCCCCAACTCCTGGAAACCCTGAGTGTGCCAGCAGGAGGGTCTAATGCAGCCAGGGCTGCTAAGGCTCTCATCCCATAGGAGTGTGCACACATTCAGCTCAATACCCAGTTCCCCTCTTTTTCCAGTATAAATGAAGGGCTTACAGCAACCTTCCACATCTCTAAATGCAGCCTTTCTAAAAGCACATTCCCAGGGCTTACAGGAGCAGCCTCAAGCCGCCGTGCTAAGCCCCTTCTCCAGGCACAAGCAGAGACCAAGACCCTAAACAGCACCTGGGGCCATCTGCTTGGCCATGTGCAAAGGAAGCATCTGCCAAGTGTGAGCTTCCTGCAGGGATTCCCGGTGAACGTCACTGGGAAACCTGAGCCCCGCAGAGCCAGGAGCACTGATTTCAGCAGCAGGAGCAAGCACAAGTGGGGCAAATAACCGGGAGGCTCAGCTTTGGGCATGGGGCAGGGCAGGACCAGCTGGAGCAAGCACAAGCTCTGCCTCTGTGAGGGGTGACAGCAGCCAGGTCAGAGGGAGCAAGCTCTGAGCTCTGGCATCGCTCAGGGTGCTTTGCCAGGAAGGCCACCCTGCAGCTGGTCCACAGCACCCGGCTGCAGTCCTAGAGGATCATCCTCAGAGGCAGGTTGTGATGGGTATAGGTGGAAGGCTGTGTCTGTGTTCATAGAACCATAGGATCCCAGCCTGGTTGGGGTTGGAAGGGACCTTAAAGCTCATTGAGTTCCAACCCCTGCCACGGGCAGGGACCCCTTCCACTGGAGCAGCTTGCTCCAAGCCCCTGTGTCCAACCTGGCCTTGGGCACTGCCAGGGATGGGGCAGCCACAGCTTCCCTGGGCACCCTGTGCCAGCGCCTCAGCACCCTCACAGGGAAGAGCTTCTGCCTAAGAGCTCAGCTCAGTCTCCCCTTGGGCAGGTTCAAGCCGTTCCCCTTGTCCTGTCCCTACAGGCCCTTGTCCAAAGCCCCTCTCCAGCTTTCCTGGAGCCCCTTTAGGTATCGGAAGGCTGTGGTATGGTCTCCTCTGAGCCTTCTCCAGGCTGCCCCAGCCCCGCTCTCTCAGCCTGGCTCCAGAGCAGAGCTGCTCCAGCCCTTGGAGCATCTCTGAACTCACTCAAGCAGCTCCACATCCCTCTTGTGTTGGGAGCCCCAGAGCTGAACTCAGGACTGCAGGGGGGGGGGGGGGTCTCAGGCAAAGACAGCACTTCCCTCCCCGGGCAGAGGACAGGCTGTGCTCACACAGCCCTGAGGAAGGTGTCTCTGCCTTCCATCCCCTGCCTCCCTTGGCTGCATGGTCCCCACTATGCCCAAAGCCCAGGGATGACCTGACCCCAGATCCCTGCAGCCTCACAGCCCCATAGAGCAGAGGTGCTCTGCCAGCTCAAGTCAAGCTCGGATGATGGCAATGCGAAGTTTACGCTCTGCCTTTGCCTGCGCTCAGGGGGTCACATCCGTGCCCCTGCACCCCCAGCTCTCTCCCTGCTGTATCCCTCAGGGTGGTGCTGCTGCTCTCGCAGCGGCTGCGGAGCTGATCCAGCTGAAAGGAGCTTTTTTTTCCAGGGTGGTTTCCGGCCCGCCGGGAATTCTGCCCTGCTCCCACCCCAACGACCGGCCCCGGCCCTGCGGTGGGGATCGGGTGCTCCAGGGTCATGGATGGACTTTGGACAAAGTCATTCCCACTGGAGAACACTCCAGGCAGATGTTTCACGGGATTCCTGTGGGATCTCAGCATAAACCTGGCCGGCACAGCAGTGCTGTAAGCACTGCCCCTGGTTCAGCGACCTCCAGGTAACAAGGGTTTTTGCACTGGTACCCACCAAGCCCCATTCAGAAGCGTGAAGGCTCCAGGCCTGCCATGCTGCGCAATGTTTGCTTTGGCTGGTATTGCCCTGTTTTAATGCCTTTTACTGGAAGCCACCCCTCCAAACCCAAAGCACATCACCTGAGCACCCCCTCATCCATCTCCAGGACCATTCAAGGAAACACCTACAAGAAACCCCATCAGTGCAGGGGTGCCCATTCCCCAGCTGCCTGCACCCACATCTCGCAGCACCCTGGCTCAGAGGATCAAGAGGACAGAGGCTGAAACATCACCTTGCCCCGAGCCCTTGTCAGGGACCCGCATCCCTGCCTGGCTGCGGGAGCACACTGTGGCATGCCCCGATCCCTCGCTAACCCACAGGCTCTCAGCACCGAGATCCAGCAGCGCTTCCCCTGCGCACCAAGGTGGGTGTTATCACAGAGCTCTCATCGTTACCATCATCACTGCTAAACCCTTTCCCCACGGATCCCCCATCCGAACCCCCAGGGAGTCCGTACTCACCCCGCGCTCCCCGGGTGCCTGCCGTGCCCCCATGGGTGCCGTCCTCTGCGGCCGCAGCCGCAGCGATGTTGAGCCAGCAGCTGCTCAACCGCCTCGTCCCCTCATTGCCCAGCTACGGGCACGCTCCCGTCCCTGGAAGCCAGCGGGGAAGCAGGCAGGGCACTGCCGCCCCTGCGCAGCGCTCGGCGGCTGCGCTGCGCCCGGCGGGACCCTGCGGCTGATCCAGGGCCAGCAGCGAGCTCCAGCGACCGGATCAACGGTGCCACCGGCTCCCCGTGCCCCCTTCCCCGCTCCGGGGAGGCAGAACAGCGGCAGGGGCCAGCGTGCGGCAGCCCAGCCGCCCGCAAAGACCCCCGCGCACCTTGGGTTGGGGCGGGGGGGGGGAGACGGGGATCGCGACAGATCGCGCTGTGATTCCTCACAGCTCTCATTGTCTGGGCTCATTATCCACATTGCACAAGGCAAACCCGCAAGTCGGATGCTGACAAGGCTGGCGCTCCTCATTAGCAGCCCACATTGCAAAAGCTTCATCTAAACAAACACGCATTCGGAAGCCCTTACCTCTGACTTGTCACTCCCTCATCACTGCTGGAAAGGCTCTACTGGTGCCTCAGGTTTAAACCACTACAAGCCCAACTACAAAAATCCTCGGCTCCTCCAGATAAAGTTACACGCACATTTCTGTCAAAAACAATGAGGAATCGGTGCATGGCGAGTTCATGGAGCGGTCTGGTGCGTTTGGGGCCGGGGCTTTGGTTCACTTGCTTTCCTAAAGCAGGTTTCTAACAGCTTCGCAGAGAAACAAACCCTTCAGTGATGTGCAGGATTTCAGCTCGTAAAGATCGCCCAGGCTAGTTCCTACTCCATCAGCCCACGCTGCTCCCTGCGTATGCAAAGCAGAAAGTATGTGATCATATCAGAGCGATTTGCACATTAATAAATCCTGGTCTCAATGCCGTAGACTCCATCCCCATCCACCGGGTAGGGGCTTTTTATTATTGTTATTACCAGAGTATCCAGCTTTGTAAAGGCATCTAGTGCAAACTCCTGCATGAGGGAATTCCACCCCGCTAGTACCACCTCCTAAGACAATATCCAGCCAAAATATTGTGGCTGTTGCAAAACCCGGACTGGAGCTCCACAAAGGACCTTCCAGCGTTGCTTGCAGAGCCAACGGGGTCTCGGTGAATTACTGCAGAATGACACACCATCCAGTTGCCTTTGTAGTCTACTTTATTTATGACAGTTAATTCCAAGTTATTACTGACATTTCAGTGGTAACTGGCGCATGGAGTCATCAGCTGTCACAACTGCATCCGTTAATAAACATGTCAAATATTAAAAGCAGCTTATTATCCTCTGGAGCGGGGAAAGCACTAAGGCAAAGGGCTTCAAAGCCTGGATATTTTTCCATCTCTGGCTCTGCAGCAGGAGGAAACGCTCACGCTCAGGAAAGCAGAGTGGCTGTGGTGGGGCTGGCCTGGGATACCTGCCCCTCGTCACACCTGAGCAGCACAGGAGCTTTCCTCCTGCTGCTGTTGTCAGCTGCCCTTCCCTCCTCCGATGGGATGTGAAATGGACCCCAGCTTCACATGGGTGCATAGGGGAACACAGGAGTAGCCCCAATGTGCTGGTCCCCCATAGAGGAGGCAGAAGTGCCCCGGCCACAGGGGAGCTGGGGGGAGATGAAGGCCCCCATCCCCTCTCATGCCCCCTGCACCGCAGGCTCAGGCAGGAAGCTGGTGTTCCTGGGACACATGGAGCCTTGCTGGACCTTGTCCCACTATCTCTCTGTACAAGCCATTTACAGGAATTGGTGTCTGCCCACTTCTGAAGTGTCTGCATCACCATGTGGGTCTCTCTGCATGACTGACTGACCCTCATCCCTGGCTCTTGTGGGGCTGATGCAAGGCCCATCCATGGCCATGGGGCTCTGACAGTGCAGCTCTGGTACCCTGATGGGTGCTCGCAGGGGCATGGCTGGGTGGCAAGCTGCTGGCCAGCCTCTGGGCATGCTATCAGTGTCCTGAGGAGGGGTTTTGCTTCCCTCCAGCTCCCTGAAGAACCCAGATAGCACAAGCAGGTTGCATGTTCCTGGTCTGCAGGATCAGGGCTCACTCCCATCCGAGGGATGCAGTGAAAGGGACTCCACATCCTCCCTTCCTTACCATTTAAGAGCATCGTCCTCAGTACATGAGGATGTTGTATGCCTTCTCCCTGCTTTGCTGAGCTAGCCGTGCTGTTGGCCTCTGCAGCTGGGGGGGGAGGCTGATGTTTCTTCATGTTCATTTTCCCTCTCTTGGGAATCTCAGGCAGAAAGCTTGCCCCTCTGTAACACTTTCCTTGCCCCATTGCCTCTGGCTTTCTCCTGTGGAAGGTAATCCTCAGGCTTTTAGAGGGATGCTCCAAAGTCGGTGCCAGCATCTTCTAAACTCTCTACATGGCGGCTATTTGTCCATAACCATGTGGTTTACATAAAGCCCAAACCAGTGCCCGGCAATGGGCAGGAGGCAGGGAGCTGCAGAGGGAGATGCACTGAAAGCACCATCTTTACCTTCCCCCTTTTGTGCATCAACTTCTCCAAGCATTGAACACGTTCCACTCCTTATTTTAGGTGTAAGATCCACTCGAGCAGATGCCATAATTCTCCTGTAATGGGTAAAATTCTGTCTTAGCTTCCAAGTGTTCCTAGGGACAGCCCAGGACAACGCGCTGATGGGTGAGACACCCATGCCAAGCAGGGTGACTCACTGCACTGCTTACAAAAGTCTTGAAGCAACGAGGAGTAGCAGGATCTGCACTTGATCCTCCCCAAGCTCGCAGGGCTCCTAGCTGCAAGCCAGAGGGCACAGGCTCTTCAAAAGGCTGTGCTGGGCCCTACAGTGACTCCCGAATCCCACCCTGGGTCCCATGCTGGAGAGATGGGGTAGGTCCCCATTGAGTTCTGCTGCTCACAGGTCCCTGCTAGGGTCTCTGAGCATCCCCAGCAGAGCACTCTGTGAACTGGCAGCCCTGAGGAAGAGGAGAGCAAGGGTACGGGACATGGCATAGAACAGTCCCCGGATGCACAGGTTTGGAGGATCTCCTGGATCTGTGTTATTCACACCCTTGGAATCACCTCTGCTTTGCACAGCGCCTGCGTGGGGGCAGGTATCAACACAAAGACGCAAAACAACCCAGACCAGGCAAGAAGAATTCACCCTTCACAGCTTCTCCTTTGCGTTGCGCTTGTGTTAACGCACGTGTGTACGGAGGGTTTATTCATCCGGAAGTTTCTTTGGCACCTCGCTGAAGGTCCCTGCTTTCCTGCTTGCAAACGGAATCTTCTGAGATCACTGCTATCTCGCAGGAGCATTAGTGAATGCGTTTTGAACACTGGGCAGATGCTGAGCAGTCACTGTGGCAAATCTCCATATTAAAGACCTTTTCTATTCCGACTTGGAGCTTTCTCACTTTCTAGTCTAGGATATTCTGCAGTCCCATCGAACGTGGCCCTGGGACAGCATCACTTTGTTGGCTGTAAGAGTGAAAAACCTAACGAGCCAAAGACCTTGTGTTTTACACTTGCCTTGACCAGCCAAACCTTTTCCTTCCTCCTCTCTCTCAGAGCGCTGCAACTCCAGTTGACGGCTGTAGATCAAGTTTCCGTCTGGAGCAAATGTTTATAACGGAGCAATAAACCCTAAAGACAGAGCTTTATAATGGGAATGCTGACAAACCCAGCTGCAAGAACAGGGCTACTGGACACGTCAATAGTTAGTGGGTAGAGAAGTGTATCTGACTGCAGGCAAAGGAGCTTGCCAGCTCCCTGGTGTTGGAAGGTATCGCTGCAGAGGACAGTAAATCACACTAAATCCTGCCTTAACACCCTCCACAATAAATGGAGCATCAAGTCTCACATTTCTTCCCCTTCTGACAGGCAGCTCATTTACCCGTTTGGTTTTCTTTAGCTAATGGCTGTTAAGGCTGATCCTAAATTAATCCTAAACAGGTTGTTTCTCTCTTGTACAAAAGGACGTGAAATTCCACATTGGAGCAGGGTAGAAGAGCCAAGCGGCTCCAGATTGGAAGCAGAGCTGCTGGCTTGGGAGGTTTTCCCTGCTGCCCACAGAAGTCCTCCCTGAGCAGGTACCCGGCAACCTGGGCTCCTCCAGCCAGGCTGTGGTGGCAGTGCCAGCGCCCGGTGTGGTACCCAGGGAGCATCACCCACAGCCATCATCCCGCATGCCCTTGGGAATGCGCTGCATGGAGGAAAGGGGTGGGCAAAGCAGACAAAGGCTGCCTGAATTCACCAGTTTCGGCCACATTAGGTGGAAAAGCAAGCAGCGGGTCTAATCCTGCACTACAGGTATCCGGTCACCACTATGGGTGACTGCCTGTTCGGCACCAGCCTTTCCCTGGCTGGCTCCGTGTTCCTGCTCTGCGCAAAGCCAAAGGGAGCAGAGGAGGACTCCCAACATCCCCCAGCCTCACCATTCAAGCACGTGGCTCCCCTCCCCATTAAAGACCTGCTGGTTTTTGCTCTGAGTTCCTCCCTCTCCAGCTCCTGCCCTGCATCCCGCTCTGCTTCAATCAGACAGGGAAAAGGCCTCTCCTCCATGGAAAACCCACCCTGCCCAGGGACCATGGGGACTTCCAGGCTGGGACTGAGCTGCCAGGAGCTGCATCCCTCAGCCTGTATCTACAGGGACCCCTGGGATGCAGGCAGTGGGGTTGCACCCAGCAGCTCCGGCCCTGAGCACCACAGCTTCTGTCAGACCCAGGGCTCCTGACGTTAACCCTGTGTGCAGAGGCAGGTACCAGTGCCTACAAGTTCTCAGCTGGCACAGAGGGTGCATTACTCATCCCCGGTGCCTCATCAGCCTGTGATAGTATCTCAGCATAAGCAAAAAGCAAGCGAGACGCTCGCCGAGAAAGCAGAAGGAAAGCAAGAACATCCTGAAGTTGTCTCTGACGCTCCCCTGCTCCCCTGCACCCTGCTCTGACACAGAAGGCTTATCTCCTGCAGCATGATTGATAGCCTGGGCAGCAGCATCCGAGCACCTGCGGTCCTGGGTCCCCAGCAATGCAGTTACCCCAAGTGCTGAGCTTGCTGCATAAGCAAGTGCTCTGGTTCCAAAGACAGCTATGGAGTTCCTGATGCAGGCTGCACAAGCCGTGCTGGGGGGTCAGGCACGGGGGCACGCAGGATCATGCCTTCCATGGGGAAGCAAGAGGAATGGGAGTGAGCCTGATAGGATCACCCGGGCATGCCTCTTCTCCTTGAGCAGAGCAAGCAAGCCTGGGCTTTCAGAGCCAGGCAATGCTGCTTCCTAGCCTTGTTCTGGCAATGGCTGTGCTGGGATGCGCGTGTCCCTCCAGGGATATCCATGGGGAGCCCACCCCGGTTTGGTACCGAGCCAGGGAAATGCCGTGAAATGAAGGCAGAGCGAGATCCACGCGCCCCATCCCACTGATGTGTCCTGGGCAGCCTGCCTGCACCCCCCGTGCTCCCCAGCGCAGGTCAGGAGGGGTCTGGCAGGACCGGCTCGCTTTGTGCTCCCCAGGAACAGGGCAGGGAGGGAGCTCCCATGTGCATCCCAGGGAGCTGCCCTGCTTTTCAGGATCTCCTTCCTGCCTGCCGGGTTTCCTGACACTGCACCCCATGCAGGCTTGGACATTTTGCCTCTTTCCAAGGAGCGATGCTATGCGCATGTTGGGAAATGCTCCTTTCTCATTTGCTCCGAAGGCCCTTTTTCCCCTGTTGTTTGAGGAATGCTGTTTGAATTAGCTCCACGGATTGCAAACAGACCCCGTTGTTTTCCTTTCCCAATGCGGGGAGGCTTCTGTTCTCTTTGGCCTGCTGGATTAACCAGGGGGCCTTACACACTGACCCCTCTGCAGCTCAGGGAAGCTAATTTAATCCCAATATTGTTACAGATCACAGCAGGACGAATCTCACGGATTCCTTGAGGCAAACCAGCTCCGAGCTCCGGCAGGGACAGCAGCACTGTGCTTGCAGAGGCAGGAGCTGCTACAGCTTTTCCTATGCCGTTGCCTTTACACAACTTCGGATGCTGGGGAGGAGGGCAGTGCCGATGGGGCAGTGGGGGCACCCTGGGTACCAGCATCCCACCAGCATCCGCTGGCACGCTGGGGGTGCAGGGCCACTCTGATCCTGGCATCACCTCCTTATTTCTTTCCCCTCATTATTTCTTTTTGGTACCTGGTCCTGGGGCTGGGTTTTTGAGCCCCAGCTGGGGCTGCCACCCTCTAAGTACCAAACGCAGGGCAGGCTGGGGCTCTCTCCGCACTGCCTGTACATGGCCCCACACATGGTGCTGTGCACTGCTTTGTGCACTGCCCTGCTCATTGCCCCACACACTGCCCCATACACGGCCCCAGGCATTGCGCTCTGAGTTTATAATTTCCCTGCCGTGCAGAACCCAACAGGCAGGTGGCTTTGCAAACACCTTTCTCTGCTCCCTTCCCTACACATGAACCCTTTGAGGTCAGTCACAGCAAAGCTACTGGTGAACACAGACACATCTGTCTGCAGCCTTTTCTGTCCCACAGTGAGTCCTGTGGAAGTGGTCTGTGATGTGATGCTGAGCCTGGAAAAAGGCATCCAGCACCTTCACCTGGGGCAATCGATATCAGCATCACTTGCACTTTCATGGGGAGGATCTGCCTCCTCCTCCTGCGAGCAATGCCTCAGCTCTTCCTGCCCTTGCTCTCACAACCCCATCTCAGATGCATCCCTCTCCCCAGGATGAAGGTGCTCAACAAACCCAGCTGAATTAGGGCCCATCACGCAGTGCTAATCCATTTCCAAAGCACATCACGCTTCTCACCCAGGCTGAAGCTCTATGGGCTATGAGGGGACAGCCAGCCTGGTCTCCTGGCTGCAGCCAATGCAGGTGTCCAGCCCCTGGGAGCGGGGCAGGGCAGGGGGTGCAGGAGCCATTGGGATTCATGGGGGAAGCCCCCCCTCTCCCAGCATCACCCTGAGGGCTTTGATGTTTGGGGAAAGTGAATTGCTTTGGGACACAATTGAATCGGGTTTGAATGATGACAAACCGCAGGTCTGGGGTTTCCAGTGTTTCTTGTAGCTCTGTCCAAAGCTGGAAGTGGAAGAGGCCATTGGCAAAGCCAAGAGGGCACGAAACAGAGAGTTTAAGCAGAAGAGGTGGCTCTGTGAACAGCTTTGTCCCTCTCCAAGCCTCCTCCCTTCTACCTCAGCAGCAGCGGAGCAGGACCCGGTGCTGCCATGGGGCAGGGCCAGCCCCACTTCCCTGGGAGTGCGGGGCAATGCCTGGGGAGCAGGGATGGGGCACCCAAGGGAGCCACAGCTTAAAGAGCCGGTGGCAGGAGGCTGGGCGCAAGGGTGGGAGCTGGGCATGGGGGCCCCTGCTTGAGCCCAGCCTCTTCTCGGCCCCGGGAAGCTCTTGGGCACATTCCTGCTGGATGACATTTCCCAAGGCATTGAGAAAAGGGGGGGGGGGGGGGAATAAAAAAAGGCACTTTTTTTTGTTTGCCCCCAATATAAATTCTTGCAACATTAGAAACCCCACACAATAGCTGCAAGCCCTGAAACGGCTGGGGGTACAAAAGCTGCAGCTTGCCATGGAAATGGCACTACCATCCCCACCAACCGGGCCGAATCCCAGATGTGAGGCATCATGTGTGACAAAGCCCCAGAGGCGAGACGCGCAGGAAGCTTGTAACTGTTGTGGGCTCCCATCGCTGCTTGGGGATGCAGGCTGTGACCCTGGGAGTCCCGAGTGCCCCCCATCAGCAACCTGCAGCAGCCAGAGCAGAGATCCAGGCTGGCTCTGGGAGCAGCAAGGAATGGGTGGGGGAGCCCCTGGTTCAGCTCCTTGCTGCCCATCTGTGCCCCTGCAGAGAGCAGGAGGGACCCTCGGATGGTTCTGGGACCCTCGGATGGTTCTGGGACCCTCGGATGGTTTTGGGACCCTGGGATGGTTTTGGGACCCTGGGGTGATTTGGGATCCCCACAGATATGAGCTGGGTGTTCCTGCAGACCTGCAAACGGCTGCAGCACCGATGGTGGTGATCTGGGTTGCACTGAAGCAACACCAAAGGGTGAATATGGGGTGTCCCCATAGAGAACACATGTACCCCACACTGCTCAGTCCAGGCTCATGCAAGCAGACAGACATCTGTACTGAAACCAGCCTAACTAAATCGGCTGAAAACACATGTGGAGGGGCTCCTTGAGCAACAAAAGCTGCGTTCTGTGACATCTGTAGGACACTACAATGATTTTAATGACAATTTAAGAGCATCTCCTGTGGCACAGCCTGACTTCTGCACTGCAGCTTCACAGAGGTTTCAAGCGGAGCCAAGAGCTTTGCTGGTGTCGATGGGCTACGTCTACGTATTGTGTTTTAAACTATATAATTAATTGAATGCAGTGCTCTGCAAGGAGCTAATTCTGCCGAGGGATCTGGGGGACTGTACCGACATGGAGAGGAACAAGGCAGCTCCTCCCTCGCACTTTTCCTGCCTGGTTTTCCCCCTTTCTTTCAGTTTTGGGGAGTATTCATCACACAGGGCCTCGAGGTGAGGCTGGCCCAGCCTGCACCCCGCATCGCCCCATCCTGAGGCACGTACCGCATGCACTGCGTGCACTTTTAATGTCTGTGTCTGCATGGGAAGCGTTTGTACATATCCTAAACACGTTCAAGATGACAGCGTGAAGAGGGGAACGGATTGAGCCTGGCTTGGAAAGGTGGCACAGCGGAAAACAGCGATCCTGGGCGAAAGGCGAGGATGCTTCGCTGGAGCACCGCGATGCCGAAGCCTGCTGTGGGGCTCACAAGAGCGTGAAGCATGTATGGGAAGCGCAGTGCTTTGCATCCTTGTTCCCTGAGGAAGAGCTTAGGTTATGCTGGACACAACTGTGCGTGGCCAGCCGCTTCCAGATGCAGCTCCAGCAGATACGTGTTGGATGCTGTTTCTTGGAGACGCCTTTTCATTTACAAAGGAGGGAGAAGAATAATGCTCCAGTGACTGTAATGCCTGCAAGAGAGCTATCCCAGCCATGACGGCCTCTTGTTGCGCCTTGGAAGCTGTGGGGTTCCATTTCCAATTAAGTTTTTCATATGGTAGCATTCAGATGGGAGATGAGGCTACTTTTGTCTAAGACAGAACATGACTTTCACTGCGCCCAGCCCAGGAATGAGTTCTCCACTATTAAAATGTAATTTAATTTATCTCCGTGGCTTTTGTGATGACTGGGATTTGTTCTACGGAGACCTTTAAAGAAGAACTTTTGCATTATTAAATCTATGTGCGAGGAAGTTGAGTTCTGGCATCCTCTGATAACCAAACTTCTTTTCTCTCCTCCACTATATCCATCATGATAAAAGCCCCTGCCAAAGCCCTAACTCAAGCCATGCTTCTGGCTTATTGTGAAACGAATCAGGGAGAAGAAAAAACCAGAAGAGGAACCCACAAGATGCTCTCGTCCAGTATTCTTTTTAATCAAAGTTTCAAGGATATTGATGGTTTGCCTCATAAGGTAAACATTTGCAGCCCAGTTGCTTTCCCAGGGTTAAAGCAGAGACAAGTGGCTAGCTCAGACTGCAACTGATTTGCTCTGACAGACTCCAGTCAGCTTCAGAACGAGTTCTCTTGAAACTCACAGGCTCTTTGCACACAGAGCCATGCACTCGGGCCTTCCAACGAGGAGCTGCAGGATGAGCCCAATGGATGCTCAGCTTCCGCAGCTCCCCAGGGCGCTGCTACCCACAGAGGACAGCGGTGCCCTGGGCGGGGGACCCTCGTTCCTTTGCTGCTGCCTCATCATGGGGAGATGCTGCCTTGTCTTTGCAAAGGGCAAACCCAGCTCTGTGCCCATGCCCCAGCAGCACATCCCTGGGAGCAGGGGGGCAATTGGCACTAGCAGGTCCCTGTTCAGCCGTTGCCATCTGGGATGACCTGAGGCAGGTCCCCTTGTGCCACAGAGCTGGTCCCTTGGCCACGTGGCTCCTGCCATTCCCTGATACAGCCCGAGAGGTGATGGAGGGTGCAGCCCTTGTGCCAGATGCACTTTGGGGTCAGCCTGGGCTGTCCCATCAGAGCAGGACTTTGGCAAAGAGGTGATGAACGTTTTGGGGTGCTCCATAGACTTTCCAATGGCGACATTTGTGCTGCCATCCCATGGCACCAGTTGTAGCTAACCCCAAACCGAGCTGCGGCGGCACTGGCTGGGACTGGGGAGCAGTAGGATGCAGGGAAGCTGGCATCATTCTGGAGCGAGCCAGCTGGTCCGTTGGGACACTGGTGTCTGTTTGAGCAGCCAGTGGCTAACAGCAGCATCCTGCTTGTCTGCCTCCTCCAAACTGCATGCAGCAGCCCGGGGCATAGCTCTCGGGGCTGTATTTATTCTCCACTGCCATCTGGCTTGCTGAGGATGCTACTGTGCAGCCTTTCTCCTTGGCATACCCAGGATTAGCGGACACTGCTTCCAGCCCCATGTTCACTACCTGCTAACCACTGGGAAAGATGTGGGGTTTGATGCCAACCAGCACCTATCTAGGAACCAACCCCTGGCCCCACTGAAATCTCAGCACCCTGAGATCCTGTTCTCTTGAGCCTCCCTTATGTGGGGCAGCTCTCCCTATTCCTAGTGCTCTACCTATGCTCATCCAGCACGGCTATGGAGCCTGCTGCTCACCGAGACAGCACACTGGGGCTCAACAGAGGAGACAGCTCAACCTGGTTCAAGACTCACAGCACTACCGTGCTCTCTGTTAAAACCATGTGCCGTGGATGGGCTTTCCTGCACACAAAAAGGAAGCTACCTCTGTTTTAGAGTCTAATTTCATTGCTTCCCCAATGCATTAGCTCATGGACCGGAGCCATGGCAAACCGTGCCGTGGAAAGAGCTCCCTTCCTTAAGAGCATCTCCAGGGCATAACAACGGCTCCGAAGCCAGGAGAGAGCCAAGATGATTTCACCACCGAGGCTGGCATCGCCCCCAGGACTCAGCGCGGCGCTCAGCACCTTGTTGGCACAGCCTGCCTGCCCACCCAGCAGGTCCCTGCGCTGGCGCAGGAGCACGGACGTGCCTGTGCAGTGCCGGCTGCCGGCTGCAGAAGGCTGCTGCTCTGCTTTGCGTTTAAGTCAAAACCTGCGAGCTACTGGTTACAGACACTGGCTGCTTTAGCAGGCTGAAGCGGGAGAAGGGAGGGAGCTGCCAGATCCCAGCTGGTCTCTGCTGCGGGAGCTGCTGGAGGATTAGCCCAGCAGCGTGTCTTTACAAATTGTCGGTTCCCAGAGTACACAAAACAAAGCTCCGAGCACTGAGAGCCTCAGCGCAGGGGCAGAGGCAAAGGCTTTGGGAGCCTGGCGGTGCTTTCCACCCCGACACAGACACAGACCCCGGCTCCCTGCGGTCCCTACAGAGCGCTGCCTGTCCCATGGCGGCTCTGGCACAGCAGATGCAGCGCTGGGGCTCGGAGCAGATCCCTCCTTCCTGCAGCCCCGCAGCTGCCGGCTGAGCCTCTCCCTCCCTGGGCTGGTCCCCACGAACCAGAGAGGGTTTGCAAAGCAGCCCTGGCTCTCTCCTGGCACATCCTGGCACAAGGAAGCGTCTGCCCTGGAGCGTGGGGGGCTGCTGGAGTCGCTTCTGTGCCCCACACAACCTTAACCTTCCCTGCAAAGCATCAGCCCCGGGGGATTGGGCTGGACCGATGCCCTTGAGGAGAGCCCACAGAGAGGCCCAGAACTGCACTGACCAAGAACAATGCCGGGGGAAGCTGCCACAGCCCAGTTTCTACAGCCCTCCCAGCCCAGCATCGTGTCCTGCGCCTCATGGGGAGGGAGATGCAGGGCTGTGCCTGCTGCAGAAGCTCATGTCCTGTGGGGACAGGGCTGCCTGTCCCCACTGCCATCCACTGACACCGCGGCACATCCTGCTCCCTGTCCCAGCTCCTTGCCCGGGTGATGCTGGGAGGTTGTGGCATGCGCCAGGTCCAAGCCAGCTCCATCTCTGTGCCTGGTTCTCTCCCTGTGCCTTTCCTTCAGCCATCCCCCATTAAACCTGTGCCCTAATGCACGATTGCAGTTGTGCTGTTGGAAAGCAAATGCATGCCAAGCTGCAGCAAGGAACGGGCAGAGGCGTGATGCCTTCTGCCTGCTGCTCGCTGCCCATTCCCTTCTCTGGCTGCCCATTCCCTCCTGCCCATTCCCTCCTGCCCATTCCCTGCTCCGGCTGCCTGCTGCCTATTCCCTGCTCTCACTGCCCACTCCTTGCTGCCTATTCCCTGCTCCAGTTGCCCATTCCCTGCTGCCCATTCCCTGCTCCTGCTGCCCTCTGCCTGCTGCTGAGGCCTCCCCTTGCCCGGCTGCCGCGCAGTGCCAGAGCTGGAAGCTTTCGCTACTTGTTTCATGGGAACTTCCAACATTTCAGGAATTGTTTTCATTCTGGCTTGGAATGAAGACAAATATTCCAGAAATTTCCTGGATAACATAAAGTTTAAAATATCCTCCCCACTAAAACAGCAGCAGGAGGCTATCTCGGCTCTCGCATTATGTCACATCATGCCAGCTCATGGTACGCTGCGCACGGATGACTTGTCATGGGATGTAAACAGGGATACAAATAACGTCAACAAGAGAGGAGAAAGGAGATGCTGAAATGAGAAATTCCCTAAAACTATTCCCTGCCCCCCCCCCCCCCCCCCTTGTGCAAATTAATTCTCCATGGGAAATTGCTTGGATTTTACAAAAGAGCAAAGCTGGCCAAGGCAGCTCTTCTGTTCTCCGGAGAAGGAGGAACACCCCGACGGCACTCCCCGCCAGCCCCATCCAGCGCACAGGCGGGCTGGATGTGGGATGTCCCTGTGCCCCCTGCTCCCTGCCTGCGCTCAGCCCCTTATCTTGCTCCTCGCAAGCCAAGGGCAGGCACGCTCGGCGCTCCGGGCCCCTGCTGTCTGCCGGCAGAGATAACCCCGACACGGATAAAGCCGGGCGCTGGGGTTAACGGCGCCAAGCGGCGGCTCCGTTGGGAGCGGAGGAGGATGCTTGGTCCCGCTCTGCCCAGCGCCGGCCGCGGAGGGGCCGCGGCTGGGGGACGGCGCTTACCTTGGCTCAGCTCTACCCGGCCGGGGCTGGTTCCTGCCCTCCCTGTGCCCGGTGCATCGCCCGCCTCAACACCGGCGCCGCTGCCCCGCTCCGGGGCTCTGCGCCGGGCCGACCTCCGGGCGCCGGCTGGCACCCATCCCCCTGTGTGCCCCGTGCCTCCCCAGAAAGGCACTGCTGGGAAGGAGCGCCGAGGCTCATGTCTCCGGTGCTGTATCCACCCCTTCCCACCCTCTTGGGGTTCGGTCCTGCCAGTTCCACTTGTGGGCTGTCCTCACCACTTTGGGCCTTTCTACCGCTCCCCTTCTTGTGGCTCCGGATGTCACCACAGACACGCTTTTATGAGAGTGGGCTTGTGCAAGGCTTGTATAAAGTGTTCTCAGAAATACGAGGTCCTGTCATTTGTAAAACTAATAAAAATGTCCAATAATTTTTACAAGGGAAAAATGAGTCATTGGATGGCACATTTCTCATTACTGGCATTTTACAATTAAAATGAGCATCTATTGAATCAATCCAAAGCTCTTATTGTTAGCAGACACTAATAACTTCCTGACCTATTGAAGATACTTCTTTTCTGAAGAAACATGACCCCTCACCACGGCATTTCTCGTCGAGAGCGGTATCCAGCTGAGACCAGCTCTGCTCAGCTCCTGCTGGAGTGGTTTCAAACACATCCTGATGGGACTGGTGGCTATAACTGGGTGGGAAATTGTTTTGAAGCCCTCAAAAATGCTCAAGATTTCAAAATTTTTCCCGCTCCACATGGGGATGAATCCAGAATTGTTCAATTTAGGGTTTTTTGGGGTTTTGGTTTTTTTTTTTTTACCCATAAAAAAAAATAATCCTCATGGAAACCAGCTCCGGAATAGCCAATAACCATCGGTCACAACGCGGGGACTCCCACCCTCGGACCGCCGTGTTGGTGGCTGCGTTGGCATGAGCCGAGTTCTCCTCGCAGGGCGGGACACCCATCCCGGCCCTCATGACCTTCCCTGATGGAAAATGAATGCAGTGAAACTGATTTCACTGCATGGCCCAGAGCTGGTCTGCCCCACACAGGAGCCAGAGCAGCAAGAGCGGGGTCATCATCACCTCCTGCCCTCAGAAGAAAGAGGGTTTTGCAGCTGCTTGTGTTTTCCAAACCCAATCCTTGTATTTCTGGGCTATAGAAGAAGAGCCTAATTTTCCACAGGCACAAAGCCCGTCTGCTGCTGAATCCTGAAACCAGCCTCGCTCCAGATGTCTTAGGATGGATCCTGGTACCCGGAGTCACCACCTGCTTTTGAGAATGGACACCTTAATAGAAAATCGAGGGGTTCAACGAGAAGAAGTCCCACAGTGGCACAGGGTGCCCCCAGCCATGATGGGACCCAGTGCCCCCAGGTCCTTCTCTGCCCACAAGGGCTCATTGCAGCCTCGTGAGATCCCTCTGAGAAGAGCCAGCTTCACTGCAGGACTCATTTCTCCGAGCCTCTCCAGATGAAGCAAACCAGATTAATATGGAAATCCCACACCTCACCTCCAGCAGAGGCGTCCAGGGAAAGCTGCTCCGGTAGGATTTAGCAGGGAGAGCTCCCAGTTGCTCTGTGGCCAACATTCAGCATGCACCATGAGATGCACCCTTTGGGACATCACCAGTCAGTTCCAGGGGGTTCCAAGGCCACCTACACCATTCCCCAGAGCACTCACTCCCACCCCTGCTGGCAAAGCCCAGTGGAAAGGAAACTCCTTTGGACTTCGGGTGACTTCTTCTTATCTTTATATTCATGCAGGTGCCCCGTTTGTCCTGGACTTCTCTGTGAAAGGCATGGTTTAGGAGCGCTCTTTCCCCATGATTGGCCACCTGCAATCCCCAAGGCAGAGGGAGAAGCCTTTTCTCTGCCATGGCACCAGAAAGGAAGCCAAATTATCCCCACGTGCACAAAGAACACAGTTTCTGGATGCGAACGGACATCTTTCCCCCAAAATCCCAACAGGCCCTGGGCAGCCAGGCTGCTGTCACTTGTGGGGAGGTTCAGTCCCTATTTGTATGATCAAACATGTGCAAAGCTGATGAAAACCTACCATGAAATCCCACTGCACAGCAGTAACAATGAGCAAGTGCTGGCTTCCTAATACTGAATACCCTGCCAAAGAGCTGGCAAGTACAAATCCTGCTGGGCTGTGGGGGTCCAGATGCTGCTTTTACCATTGCAGATCCTCTCTGTGCAGGTCTGCGCCAACCCAGGGACCTCTCCAAAAGCCTGATCAAGCCCTTTGCCAGAAATGAATGCCCAAAAAACCAGCACCCATCCATGCTGGTGACTTCACTCTGTCCCTGTCTGAGCAGAGGACAGGAGCTGGCACTTGGTGTTTGCTGGTTGAGCAGTCCAAACCGGGCACATCAAAAGGATGCTGGGCTCTGCTCCCTGTGCACCACGCTCTCTGGGTCTCCTCTCTTTTCACCCTCCCCATTTCTCTGTGGAGGTTCTTTCTCTTGGGAAAGTGCCATGGGAGTGGGGATGCTGAAGCAGGGTCCAGATGTTGGAGACAAGTAGATGAGGTTGTTTTGCATTCTCTGTTCTTGTGCAATAGCTCCAGAGCTGGAGACTTCTTCTCCTTTGCTACTGAACATAGGCGTTGGGATGACAATATGTATTGTCATTTATAAGTACTGTAAGACCTTCGTGGGACCTACGTGCATAAATCTTGTGTTTGCTTTAGCATTCTTGTTCTCTCTTACATCCTTGCAACACAGCTTTTGCTGTGCTGTGTGCCTGTGAGACTGAGCTCTGCAGAAACCCAAGTCCTGCTCCCAAGAGCATCAGCCTGTATTGCTGCCATACTCCTCTCCTCCTGCTCCAAAGGGAGGGCTGTGGGAACTAGCTGCTAATCCAGCCTCTCCCGGCCAAGGTCCTGCTGTGGCTGCCAGGTGCCTGAGTGCAGCGCACACAGCGGGCATTGCCGACAGCCGGCAAGAAATGCCAAGAGCTTCCCTTTATGGCTCTGTATTTCCTGTTAAAGTTTTTATGGGATTTCCTCAGCATTCAGATTTATGAACGTGCCTTCGGAGGCCCAGGAGCCCGGCGCGGGTGCCCTGCTCCTAGGATAGGATGGGCATTGGCTCCCTGGTGCCCAAGGCAGCGGTTGCCCGTGCCGGGCACCCCAAGCGTGGCTGCCACCAACCCGGCCACGCTCCCAGCCACCAGCCCGGATGCAGGGATGGTTCCCAGGTACCACCACAGACATCCAGCCCCCGGCTCCCGAGGGGCTGCCTTGTGCCTGTCCCTGCAGTGAATCTGGCGTCCCCGCCGCAGGGACTTTACGGCTGATGTCGCCGGATTTCCTCCCCCCGCCGGGAGCGCACAATAGCGAGGACAGGACAGGCTGCTCCGCAGACACCCTAATCCCTTGGCGATTGTGCAGGGGTGACAATAGCTCAATGAAGGGCTGCAAGGTTAGCAGGAACGCTAATCCTTACAGGAGAAAAATGTGACAATTATTTAATGCCGCGGCTGGGAGCTTTTGTGCTGCCTTTATTGCGATGTGTTTGTACTGGGCGATGTCTCATCTAAAGTACTGCTGAGGACAGGCGCTGCACAGGCTACCTGGGCACTGGCTGATGGCAGGGGATGGACATCTGCGTGTAGAGGCTGCAGACAGTGCTGCCAGATGCCTGCGCAGCTTGGCTCTGCTTCTGCTCCATCCCTTTGAGCTTTCATCCGAGCAAGGGAGTTTCTGCCATTATCCGATGAAAGCACAAACATGTACCCGGCCAGAGCACACACAGACGGCTCTTGGGAGCAACCGAGGTTTTTATTGTCTGAATTCAATTTCCAGAAAATTGGGTGTCTCTTACAATTCAGAGATGCTGCAGAAGAAACGCAGCTGACGAGCTGCTGCTCTCCGGGCTCACATTGCGATGCAGCGAGCTGCGGGAGGAGAGCACGGACGTGCTCCCATCCAGGTCTAGAGACGTGTAGAGGTGGGGTTGTGTAGCATGGTGGGGGGGGGCTGAGTAGAGGGAGATAGAGGACTCTTGGACACTGATTCCCAGGGATGGGATGGGATTGCTGGAGCAGAGGGTGGGGAGGTTGCCCCTTCTATGCAGAGCGAACCTGCCCTGTGATCCTTGCGCCCCGAGGGCAGCTCGGTGTGATGGAGAGCACCCTCCATGAGAGCCAGCAAGAGGTGCCAGGGGCTGGAGGAGACGTGCGGGTGCAATTGTGTCAGTGCAAAGCCTCGGCTGCTTCCCCCAGGACAGCTCTTCTGGCGTTCGGCAGCCCCTGGGAGGCCGAGGAATGAAAACACCCTCGGCGCTGCCAGCGCCGCTTAACGCGCGGGGAGCTGTGACAGCCATCCGGGGATTTCTCTGGCTGCAGGGCCCGAGGGAAGGGAAGGAAGGGATAAAGCGCTGAGATCACAGGCGGGATCCCGCCTGCTCGCCCGGAGGCAGGCGCAGCACCGCAGCACGCCCCCCCCAACCTGCTCCCGGCGCCGCTGGTGAAAGTGCCGCCGCGCTGTCCCCATCTGACCCCGCACTCGTCCCCGCCGCACACCGAGAGCCAAAGGCAGCGGGGACACCCAGGTCTGGTGGCACTGCGACAGCCCGGGCATGGCCGGAGAGAGGGGGGGACCCCGCAGTGCTGCCTGGTGAGGAGCAGTCTCAGCCTGGCCAGAGGCAAACACCCCCCTGGATGTCCCCTGCAGCCTTCAGAGACTTCAACGAGACCAGAAACCTTCAGCCCATCCCAGCTCCCTTTGGCTGCCTTTGGGACACCAAACCAGGCTCTCCAGGGAGGAAGGAGCTGGGCACAGCGGGCAGGGTGGCAGGACACCGTGTGCAGGGCAGTGGTGTCAGGCCCAGGCTGTCACCCGGTGCTGGCAGCAGGCAGCATCCTCGGTGGGCAAACAGCCCCCCGGGTCCCCCTGCAGCCCCGTTCACACGTCAGCGTGCGTGTGTGTGCCCGTATGTGCGTGTCTAAGTCATCGCGGCGCAGTGGATTTCAGGCACTGCAGGCAGAAAGTACAAATCTGTGTCTGATTAAAACGGCCCTTTGTAATACAACCTATATGAGCCTGCACTTAACACCCATCATCCTGAGGAAAGCCCAGGCTCTCTTCCAGCCAGTTGGGCTGTGTGCCTCCGGGGCAGATCTCCCAGGGATATGAGACTGCCGGGGCAGGAACTTGGATGCGTTTTCTGTGCGGATTCTTCCCCCTTCTAGAGAGGCACAATGGGGCTTTGCATGAGTGATACAAACATGCCAGTTGTACTTAAGGTTGACAAATAATGTAAACCACACAATCTGGTTTGAGGGAAACGACTTCACCACAATTTATTTTAGTGCTTTAAACATCACGCCAAACTCTGTAGTGAATTGCTAAATTAATGCCGGGCTGCCATCTAAATAGACATCTTCAGATCACAAGCATGTTATAGGGGGAATGGTTTCCTTTGAAATGGTTCCCACAGCTTAAAGGCTGTGCAGAGAAAAAATGTGCCCAGGATTCAATTGCTGCCAACATGTGGTGGCCACATTTCTCGGCCGCTATTGGCCAAGATGCGCGGTAAAGCTGAGGAAGCATCATTTGAGGTGGATAGATAAAGCGGTGATTGCAGGGAGATGGGGAATGCCATAAGCAGCTCTCTCTGAGGAAAGGGATAAAGCAAAATAGCCTCAATTCCAAGCTCTTAGCCTGGAAAAAATGTGCCCTGAGCAGGAAGGCATTCGGTTCTCTCCATCACTCACTTTCTCGGCCGCTTGTGATGCAGCAGAGAAGCCCAGCAAAAGCACAGTGGATGTTTCTTCCACTCTTGGTTTTCCATCGGCATCTTGGCTGATGTAACCAGCATCACTGCCCTCCCCTGCTCCCTCGGCTGCAGGCAACCAATGGCAATTCCCACCCGCTCACAGCGGTGCCCCACATCTCCTGGGGGAAGAGCCTGTCAGATCCACTTGGCAGGAGATGCCAGAGCTCCTGGGAGCCAGACCTCGCTTGCTGCTGTGGGGAGACTGCAGACGAGAACTTCAGGGAGCAAGAAGCTGCTTTAGCACCTTCCTCATCCCCAGGTCCATTTATGGGCCAGTTTGGAGAGCTGCGAAGCGCGTGCAGGTGTGTTTGAACAGGGGCTGCAGCATCGGGGGAAGGAAATCAGAAGTGACCCAGCCAGGAGAGGGCAAAGAGATGGCTGGGTACAGGAGGTGCAGGCAGTGCAGTCCCTCCTCTGTCCTCACTAGCTGTTCTTTGGGCACTGGGAGCTCATGGACCAAACCCTCACCCCAAAGCATTCCCTGTGCTTCGTGCTGCTGGCAGGGGGCAATGGGACCACGGCAGGGGACAATGGGACCATGGCAACAGCCCCCTCCAGCCCAAAGGAGCCAGGGAGGCCGGTGGTGGGCACTCGCACCATGTGTGCGTTTCACATATGCACTTCAAACGCTGGAGATACCCTGGCATCCAGCGGCCAGGCTCTAGCAAGCACCCTGTAGACAAAGAGCAAGAAGACAAAGGAGAGGGAAGGGAGCTGTCACTTGGCCACTGTTCCCACCCCAGCAAGACGGGTTTTGTTTCCCCATCACCAGCCCGAAATCCATCTTCCATGCTTTCGTGGCTCAGTCGCTCTTTCCCCTTATGGTTTCCTTCAGCTGAGCTGGAGGAAGAATAAAGGAACGTCTCTCCAGGCCCCAGCCCCTTACAAGGCTCATAAATATGTCTCTGCTTAAGAACTCAAGGATTAATTAACTCATGAGTATCTCCTAACCCAAGTTCTGGGAAAGAGCACCCTCCCGTGCAGGAGGCAGCACGGCTGCAGGAGGCTTCCCCATGGCATCTCCCCTGCCTACAGGCTCCTGACTGGGATGGACCCGGGGCTGAGCAGCACCCAGCAAACAGGCCCCCAGCCCCGCACCACCACCGCACACCGGCTGTGCCGTGCTGGGCCCCCGGTACCACGGAACACCCGGGTGGCCATTAGCATCGGGCTCCCAGGCCTTGTTGCCGTGTTGCTTTTACAGTGTTTTCAATTAGGTGCTTGACAATGCCCAGGCTTGGTGGTCCACCATAAATTCTGAGGGCTGACAGTGCCAGGGGAAAGTTTGGACCGAGGGGGCTGGTGTCTTGAGGCACATCTTGGGGTCTGGCTTTCAAGACACACCAGCGCCTTCCCTCCCGCATGACCCAGACCCAACCTCAAGCCACTTTGGAGCCCTTCACCAGGGTGGCTGCCCCAGGGCCACCGGGTCTGCTGACAGCTCCCTTCTCATCCACACAGCCCGTCCTGCCTTGGGAGGTTCGAGCTGTGTTGGTGGGTGCCCCTTCTCCCAGGAGGCAGGCACACTCCCTGCATTGCTCCATCCCTGGCAGTGCTCAAGGCCAGGTTGGACAGATTCTTGGGCAACGTGGTCTAATGTGGGGCATCCCTGCCCGTGGCAGGGGGTTGGAACTGGATGATCTTAAGGTCCTTTCCAACCCAAACCATTCTGTGATTCTATGATTGACCCTGCCCTGTGCCTGGTCTGGAGAGGACTGCGCCCTGGACAGGCATGGAGCGAAGCAGACCAAGGGTGCTGTTGCTGGAGGGTGTGAGGACACTTCACTTACAGCTCCTTCTCTCATCACTCATTCAGGCTGCCTATGGCACCTACAGCCCTCCGCAGCTGCGGATCAGCAGCATGGCCCCGGGAGCGCCATGTCCAGGCACCTTTGCCAGGGTGTCGTGGCCCTCTCTAAGGCTCAGCCATGCCCAGCGCAGCCCCTGGGGATGGAGGGTGTCTCCAGCAGCCGTCTGGTCCTTGGCACAGCGTGTCGGCTCAGTAATCGCCGGTCTCCGAAGAGCAGGAGCTGCCAGGAGCCACTCCTTCCTCAGTGGGTCTGAGCAGAGCTGGGTCCGAAACAAACAACTTTTGCAACATGTTTTGTTTTCCGTCATTGCGTTTAGAAAGTAAATAAATTAAAGCCATTTTGCTGCCACTTCTCTATGTCAAGTGTAACCTGAGCGCTGCCCGCAGGGGAGGCAGTGCACGGCTCTGCCGGCGCTCAGCAGCAGAGGAGGGATGGGTTGGGACAATCCATGTTGGACCTGCCCTGCTCATTCCCAGGGGGGATGTCCCCATCCTGAGTGTCAGGCTTGGAAGGGCTGGTGCTGATGTGCAGGGGGGTGCAGGGAGCTGCAATGCCCAAGCTGCGCTGAGACTGTCCCTTATACATCACTGCAGCTGAGGATGCATCAGCACCTTCCTTCCCGCATGACCCACTCCTGGGGTCTCTCCTCCCTCTGCTCCTGCACTGCTTCCCACCTCCTTCACCACATCCACAGGCATGTTGCGGGAAGGAGCGAGCTGCACGCGTCCATCCTGGGCTGCTGCACATCGCACGGGGCTGCATGCATGGAGCATCACCCAGCAGAGCCCCCAGCTCCCAAAAAGCTGTTTCCAGCAATGAAATGGTCTCCTTCAGGAAGGTTTTTGTCCTGTCCTCAGTGTGGCTGAAGGAGAGGCCCTGGGCACAGCTCCTTCCCCATCGCCATCCCCATTCCCCAGGGCTGAAAGCATCTCAGAGGGCCACACTCACCCCTTCCCAAGGGCAAACGGTCTTGGTGCAGTTGGCTGCAGACCCCCATCACCTTCCCAGTCCCTTGGGACTCCCTCCCTGGCCGGCCCCCAGCCATGCAGGAGGACGTCTCATCCCAGACCAGCTCCTCTGGGCTCACCCTGTGGGGCTTTATGGGTGCTGCCATGGGCAGAGCCTGCCCGAGCTGCAGCGCAGGGTGGTGAGCTCCAGATCCCCTTGCGGATGCAGGGCAGGGAGGGGACCGGTTGCGCCGGGAGCATCATGCAGAGGCCTGGATTTTCTCCTCTCCATGAAGGCAGCTGTCTGCACCCGGGACAGACCTTGATTACATTGGCACCGCAGACAAAGCGCTCACTGATGTCATGTGAAGTGGAACTTGGCCCTTGGTGCGAGAGGACTCGGCGCTGCTTCCAGCTGGCCTCCTCGCTGCTTCTCGCACTGTCTTTGGGACATAATTAATTTGCTCTGTTGGAGGGGTAGTTTCCAGCTAAGCAGGGATCCTCTGGGTTTACCAGCCGGTGAAAGTGGTTTCCAAAGCGCAGGCCACCCTTTCTTCTCAAGAACTGGCCTGAAGAGGCAGCAGCAGCACCCCAGGGCTCCTGCCCATCACTGCGCTATGCTGCTTTTTTGGACAAGCCGAACTGTTTAGCGTTATCAGGTAGATACAATGTGAATTCCCTGCAGCACTACGGCACCTTCACTCTATGTGTACCATGTGGGCTGGCTGGCATCAGAGAAGCCACTAAGTCTGGGACCTTACCATCACAGACTGACACCAGCTGTCTGGTGCCACTCGGGCTTCTCCTTCCTTCAGAAACCTTCCTGCCCCTCGTTCAGATGCTCACAACCAGGCCCTGTTTGTGCTCCCATCGGGTTCTGGTCTAAGCTGGAGAAGAAGAGGAAACATTTCAGCAGACTGCTTTACCAGAAAACATGCAAGTGCCTTTTTCAATAACAACATCCAAATGAAAACAATGTGGGCTTCAAAGTCCGTCCTCGGGATGCTTTGTGGTTCACGGGCTTTCTGACAGCAATACTCCTTTCCATCCCATGGGATGCTCCCAGAAGCACCAGCCCCTTCCCCTGGTACCCGTGGTACCCATGGTGCCACTTGGCCACCCCATTGAGACAAGGTCCAGGGACTGTGCTGGCAGGGCTGCGTTGGGATGCCTGGAATTCTGTCACGGCACAAACTGGCCATGCAGCAGCTCCCTCTCTCCTGCCCTTTGCCAGTAATGCAGGCGAGAGCCCTGACGATCGGCGTGGCCATGGCTAAAGGCAGTCTCCCGTTACTGAAACGTAAATGTTGATGTTTGAGGAGAGGAGATGCTGATGGAAACGGAGCTGGCCCTGTTTGTTTGTTAAAGCAGCTATTTTAAACAAGTTCTGTTCACACAGCTTGCAGTTCGGAAGGAAGTTTTCCCAGCCATAATATCCTAGCTCAGCGCTGAGCAGACAATGGTTCAGCAGTTGCCTGGGATTAGCCTGGTGAAGTCACCCTGGGAAGGGCATCTGGGAAAGGGCAGCAGTGCATTTAGTGCTGGGGAGGCTGGGGGAGTTCAGGAGGTGCACGCATGGCTCAGAGCAGGGTACCAAGCATCCTTTGGCTGGGCTGAGCACTTCAGGGCATCCTTGCCCACGCACTCAGCATCTCTGCTTTTGTCCCCAAGGACAACGGTTAAATGCAGAGTACGCTTCTGTTAAAAGACTTCCCAAAGCAATAAGCCTGAGAACGGGGCGCCTTGTCACCAGCAGTGCCAGCGGTGGCTCTGCCCTTCGGCAGCGCTGTGGCTCGCGATGGTGCCATGGTTCAGTGGTGGCTTTGGCAGGGCTGCGGTAACGCTTGGACTTGGTGATCTTCAAGGACTTTTCCAACCTGGTTGATTCTGTGGTCTATGGGGAGAGGCATCCCCAGCCCCACTCCCCAAGCCCGGGGGGCCAGGGGAGCCTCTCGGAGCCCCACACTGCCCGCGCCGGGGGCCTGGCGTCACGGCCGCTGCTCCATGGGGCTTTACTTGGGGAAAGCAGACAGGGCTCTTGGAGGGTGGCGGAGGCGGCGATGCCAATTCCTTTATTCATTACAGCCTCGTATACAAATAAAATCTTTACAAGCTTGCCTTGAGCTTTTCAAAACGCCGTTTAGGACGTGCCATTTGTATTGTCTGCCTTCGGCTCCCTTGCACCGCGGCGGGGCTGGGAGGCAGTAAAACATTGCTTCCACGTAAAACCCCAATGAGTTTATTTTATTTGCTGGGGCAAAGCAAGGGAAGCAGTTACCAAGCAGCCTCCTCGGCTCAGCCATGAGACCCAACTGCCCTGGGCAGAGCCACTCTGCCTGATGGGCACATCTCACCCCCAGTCCCCTTGCGAGCACCACGGGGGTCTCGTGGGATGCGCGGGGCTCCGGCACAGCCTTTGTGGGTGCTGCACCCAGCCGCAGGGTGACCTGGCCACCCTCCTGCTCCCTTCAGCCCACAGCAGGATTTCAAGCACATCTTTGGCTCGGGTCTTGTCAGCTCCCCATTCCGGGGTTCCTCAGCCCCCCAAGACATCCCCACCGGTCACAGCTTAGTCCCCTTTAGTTTTAGGGCCTCCTCACATGTTTCCACTTGGGACGTCCCAGCGAGCGGCTGTGGCAATGTCTGCGATGCCACAGACATCAGAAGGAGATGCAGAAGATTAAAGCAAATAAATCCCTGCCATCCCCTTGGTCGCTCTGCGAATGCCAAGGCGTGAAAGCTCTGACTCCGGAGGTGCACATGGAAACTCTCCACCAAGGGGAATTAATTGCAGGAGCACTGGCCCGTAGCGTGAAGAGTTTTTCATTAGGGGCTCAGATGAAGCTTTCCGTTTCTTCCTCCTCTTGGTGAATCTTATTGTGATTAAATTAAAGGAATTCTCGTTAAAATGTTAATATCCTTCTAAGACTGTTTGTTGTTTTTCTCGGCTGCCTCTGGTCTCTTTAGAGCCTTTGCTGCCTTTTCCTAACGTTTTCCAGCTCTTCCTCCCTCTTCACGCCACCCTCCCCCCCTTTTTCCAAGGCAAACTGGAAAGTTACAGTTGTGGTTGACTCGTGGCTGCAGGCAGTGAGTCACGCCGAGGATCCCCACTCGCAGCTCGTAAACAGGAGGGATAAACACACGCTCCCACCCGGAGCCTGGGGCTGCACCCGGGGGCCTCGCAATGGGATGGGGACAGGGATGGCAACAGGGACAAGGATGAGGATGGAGATGGAGATAGGGATGGAGATGAGGGAGTAGTTAGAGACAGGGATGGCGGATGCATCCCCACCGCCACCCATCCCTCTTCCCAGCACATAGGGCGGACTCAAAGCAAAACCTGGTTCCTCATGGTCATCACCAAGCTGTGGGTCAGAGGAAAACCTGGGAAAGGAGCTGGCCACCTTGCCGGCTCCAGCTCCAGGCCACAGGCACCATGTGTACGGGGTCCACCCTTGTGGGTGCTTCTCCCATTGCCAGGTGCTGTGGCCGTTCCCAACACATGGCCCCTGATGCTGCATGGGCTGAACACACAAGAGGCTTCCAGCAGCAGCACCCAAACCTTACTAAGAAGTTAGTGAAAAGTATAGGAAGGATGGGTTTTTTTTTTCCACAGCAAAGGAAAAAAACACTTATTTGTGGGCATTTTCCATTCAGGAGCATCCAACGCAAATGCATTGTTCCTCTTTGAATTCCTAAGCATATGGTATTTTGTGCTGTTAGAGTTTAATATTCTTTTCATTACTGATATCTAATACAGACAAGTCTTGAGGGTTACACAAAACATATGTGAACCTAATTTGTTTTTGCTGTGCCACATGTTTTTACTCCCTGCATCATTCACTTAGCCTTTTTTTTCTCTAATCATGTGATCAGCAAAAAGCTTAATGCTATTTTTAAGCATAGTAAGAAAGTGAAAAACACATTTACTGTGACTGCAGAGTAAGAGGAGCGTAGATCCCCCCTCTGCAAGAATAGCTATTACAGCGCAATAGCAGAATGCGGTACTGCTGCTGTCAAACGGCATTTCTTCAGTGGTGCAACCTGTCCAAGTACTGCACTGCTTGTAAGGCCAACTCTTAAGAGGCCTGGGTTAGGAGGCATCTCTTTGATGGACAGAGGTGAGAACGGGCTTCACAAACGCAGGGATCTGTGGCCAGCAAGCCGCCACCTTCCTGCATGCCATGGGGAACTTGTCTTCTCCCTGGCCTTCATCCTGCTTGGGAGTCTTCCCTATCTTCTCCTCTGACATCTCTCTAGAGAGGTGGACATTACTTTAGTCAAAGAATCATCCCAGACTGGTTTGGCTTGGAAGGGACCTTAAAGGTCATCCAGTTCCAACTCCCTGCCATGTGCAAGGACACCTTCTGCTAGAGCAGGTTGCTCCAAGCCCCCTCCAACCTGGCCTTGAATGTTTTCAATAAATGCTTATTGAATACATCATCTTTAATGCTCCTTTTTCTCCTTAAATTATCCAGGTGTCCACATGGGATCCATATTTGTACAGGGGATAAGAAGGATAAATAACCGCTAGTTGTGATCACCACGCCAGCACTGATGAATCTGTGCTTTATTCTCTGCTCTGCAGTTGTGTGCCCAGTCAGCTGCTCAAGTTGGAGGTGAGCTTATGTGGGAATTGTGGAGTCTGGAAACGAGCAGGGAAATCAGGAGAGATTGGGTTGCTGTGTGCAGGGCAGCTCTCTGAGGCTGGAAGAGAAAGCCTATGGAGGTGTTGGCTGTGTGGGCAGGCTTAGACATGCTCATTGCCATGCAAAACAGGCATGTAATGCAAATAAATAACCAGTATTAAATCACAACCAGCCTTAGCTGTAAATGGATCTGAAGGCAAAATCTGGGCCTTATAACCCTCGGTTGCTGGAGATCAGCAGGAAAGGGAAGGGCACTGACACGATCCCCATTCAGGTGCTCAAGCCTCCTGCACACGACTGGTGTTCACTGCCCTGCTCCTTGCAGGTGGTGGAGGAGAAGCACGATGCTCGGTTGGGTCAGGGAAACCTGAGCCCCGGCAACTCCTCGTGCTTCAGACAACCCCGAACACAGGAAATCCTGGTGCTGCCGCACGCTGTATTCTCCATTCACACACATGTGCCTTATTAGCAGTGTCAGAAGCCTCCAGCTTGTGGGTGACTGCTAACCATAACCGCCAGCATTAACCTCCTGCTTGGGGGTCATTTGCAACAACCCACAGAAATGCCTCAGAATTGGGCCACGTTGAAAGAAGCTGGTGGGTTCCTAAAAGAAAATATTGAAAAAGAGTTTTATTATTTATTTATTTGGGCCTTTGAGAATTCGGGAGAGCAGTAATAAAAATACTGTGGACATCTGGAGGCTTCCAGGCCAGGAATCCCAGGGTGGCCATGGCGTAAGGCAGCTCCATTCATGGGCTGAAATCATGGTTGCAGGGCTCTGTGTGCTTTGGTCCTTGCCTACCCTCTGACGACCAAGTGATCTGGTATCAAAACCACCCATTCATCTATCCGTCTATCTATCCATCCATCCATCCATCCCTCCATCCATTCATCCCAGGATAAGCCTGGCCACAAGCTATGATCAACCCAGTCACTGCAGAGGGTGCCAAGTGTATCGGTTATCATAGAATCCCAGACTGGTTTGGGTTGGAAAGGACCTTAAAGCTCCTCCAGCTCCAACCCCTGCCACGGGCAGGGACCCCTTCCACTGGAGCAGCTTGCTCCAAGCCCCTGTATCCAACCTGGCCTTGAGCACTGCCAGGGATGGGGCAGCCACAGCTTCTCTGGGCACCCTGTGCCAGTGCCTCAGGAGGAGTCTGAAGAGAAGAAATTAGAGAGGAATTTTAATTAATTAAAGGAGAAATTAAAAGCTTTAGAAAGAGAAATTGCAACTTAAATTACAACAGCACAGCGCTGCATGGCACAATGGAGGGGGAAAGCAGCAGCATTCCCAACACATATGCATCCATTCCCTCCAGCAGGAAAACTGTAGAAACTGAAGTCAGGTGTCCCCATGGACCCCCAGCTTGCACAGCAAGGCAGGGGCCAGGTTTGCTGCGTGCTGAGCAGAGAGGTTGGATGCCATGCGAACCACGGGGTGCTGCACCACACATCTGGGTCAGATACTCCCAGCATAAATAATCCATTGTGCTCCGGAGCCTGAGTCAGCCGAGCAGCTGGGTTCTCCTGCAGGTCATGACTCAGTTGGCCAAGATGCTGGATCCGTGTCATGGAGTACATCAAACCTGAGCCTCTTTGTTACGGGCAGGGCCTGGCCTTCAAAGGGTTAAGGGTAATTTGAATGATTCCTTTTGTTTAGATTCATTTCAGGTTTCGTGATTTCTGTTATTACTGCCTAAAATCACTTGCAGGCGCTCGAGGTGGGGGCTGGAGGGAAGGAGAGCTCTAACAGATGTGAGCTAATTGGAAGCACAGCAGCAGCACCAGCAAGTGCTGCACGGCTCTTTGGGGGATGAGTGATGCCTCAAAGGCTTCGTCACACCCTCTTCGTGCACTGCACTGGCTGTGGGGAACAACGGGGAGCGAGAGGATGGGTCAGGGTGGATGGAGGATGCTAAATAGCATCTTCAGTGCATGTAGAAGCTCTGCTCATCCTGAGTCACCATCATCCAGGGTAAGAGCACCAGGTGGTGCCCAGCTCCCAGCGTCTCAGGTCAGCTTTGAAGCTGGATCATTCTGCTTTCCATTCAGGTGACAAATAAGCCGGCTGAGCAAAGGCAAATGTGATAATTGCTGCAGAAAGCAGACTGTTCTGATTGCAGAGGCTGCCTGGGATGTGGATAAGGAATGGACACAGAGGTCTCCTCACCAGTGCTTCAGTGATGAGCCATGTGCTGCTGAACAGAGACAGCCCCAGCACGGCTGCCATGGAATAGGGTGGGCATGATGGAACAGGATGGAATGGGATGGGACTGCAGGCATGCCCAGCGGGCAGTGTGTCTCCAACATAAGTCATTGCTTCTAGCACAGCAGGGCACAAAGGCATTTTACAGAAGGAACCAGGGATAGGCACAAACCCTCTTCTCCCTCTCTCCTGCAGAGCTGGCATCTGCAGCAAGGGTGGCACCTCTCTGTCCCATCCTCCAGTTTGCAGTGCCCCTCAGTGTCATTCCATGCCTGTTCACCCCTGTGTCCCACTTCAGCTCCCCAGGATGGGGCTGGTCCTATGTGGCAGCATTAACTTGCAGGGCAACCAGTCTGCCTTTCACTGGGAGCTCCGGCAGCAGGCCTGGTATCTGATATCTGATATCCAGTATCTAATATTTAATATCTAATATCTAATATTTAATTACAGAATAGGAAAAAACCCTTCCCTGTGAGGGTGCTGAGGCGCTGGCACAGGGTGCCCAGAGAAGCTGTGGCTGCCCCATCCCTGGCAGTGCTCAAGGCCAGGTTGGACACAGGGGCTTGGAGCAAGCTGCTCCAGTGGAAGGGGTCCCTGCCCGTGGCAGGGGTTGGAGCTGGGTGAGCTTTAAGGTCCTTTCCAACCCAAAAACCATTCCACAACTCTATGATAATACCCTCAGAAAGGATCCCATTGTGCTGGATGCGTGCTGGTGCTGCTGAGAGCTGGAATGCCCCCAACCTGCCCCAAACCTGCTCCTCGCACTGCAAGAGGGGTGAGAACCTAAGGAGGCCATACAATAAAAACCCAAAGCATCCCAATCCAATAACCAGCTGAGGCTGCAGGTGCTAATGAGATTGCGCCTTGTCCCTTGTTCCCCAGCCTGCATCTGTCAAGGAGCTTTCTCTGCCCCGCCATGGCAACATTTGCTTCCATTAAAGAATCTCTGCACAGCACCAGAGGGCAGATTCACCCGGGCTGGATTTGCCGCATTCAGCGAGCCGCTAGACAGCCTGTCTCTCACCGCGGATTACGCTTCAGGAAGCTCCCAGGCTGCTTGGCACAGGGAAACGGGGCAGCCGCCGCGTGAGTCTCAGGAACGTGGCTCAATTAACTTTTCTCACTCTGCCTTCGGGCCAGGCACAGCCTGCGTCTGCGGGGTTCACACCGCAGGCAGGTGGCAGGGCCCCGGCATTCGTTACGGAGCTGACATTCCTGGAGCTGCGCTCTCCCGGGAAAGCAGCCTGGTGCTGGGAGCTGGTGGCTCCCAGCGCTGCCCACAGGGTCCCAAACCCCCTGCCTGCCTTGGGGCACCTCACTCCTCGCTCTCGGTGGCTGAACCGGGAAGTCGCATCCGTCGCCAAACCCATTGACGTGGCTGGAGAAGCCGGACACGCTCCAGGCCAAATGGAGCCTGCTTGTCCCAGGCTTCCGTCACCAGATGGGTGCAACTGCCCACTGGGACCCTGGAGAAGAATCCCGGTAGGGATCCCCTGGCTTCCCCAAGCCTATGGCTTGTCCATTAGATGTCCAAAGCTGTTGCTTGCTTGCAGCTGAGGCACTGTCCTGCCCAGGCTGTGTCCTTTCTGTCTGGACCTGGTGGTCCTTGGGGACTGCCAGAACCCCATTAAATGGCAATTGCTGCCAGGACCTCATTAAATACTGAGGGAGGACTGAAGCCCTGGACTGGGTCCAGGGTTGAAACCACCCCACTTGCTCCCCTGTGAGCAGTTTTTGGTTGCAATTGACTACAGGGCTTCAATGCCCTGATGAATCCATCCTTGGGTATCTCCAAAGCATCTCGCCTTCTCTTTGGCTGGAGCATGAGAAGCTTTCTCTGCACCATCAGGACAGAATTCCTGCAGTCCATCCTTTTCAGTTGTTCCTGCTAATTGGCCTTGTACCAATAGGACACAGCTTTTACTGTGTGCTGGAAACAAGCCCTCAGCTCATCCATCATATCCCTCCTAAGCAGCTGTGCTTAGGGAGGGCGTCTGCAGGCAAAAGGCATCTACAGGAATGACCAAGCCTCTGTGCTGCCCAGCAAAGGATGCTCCAGGGGTATCCTTACCCAACTCACCCACTTGTCCCCCTGGCATCACTGCAGCAGCACATAGAGCCCATAGTGGGTCCGGTCCAGTGCGTGGTGCAGCCTCCAAGAAAGGCTGGGAGATAACAGGGGTAAAGCAAGAGCCTTAACTCCTTAAAAACCAGGAGCTGCTGGGTTTGGGGGGGTGTGCATCTGGCTTGGACCTGAGCGCTTTACTTTAGCACAGCACAGTGTCTGCCTCCAGCTTGGCCTCATGACCCAGGGGTTGGGATGGGAGATGCTGCGATGCGTTACAGTCACAGCCCTCTCAGCGGCCAGTATTAATGAGAGCTGGAAGAGAACTTCGAAGCAGCAACAGGGGAGGGAGATGTGTCCGCTCGTGTCCCATCAGGGAATAATGTCGCTCTTCCTCCGAAATCCCAGCACCTTCCGCAACCCGGTCCATTTAACCAGAATCTCTTTGGAAAGCGATCTGGAAGTAGAGGGCTGACAGTACCAAAACATCCTGTTTTGACATTTTCTGAATGAATCATTTTGATTTCTCGCTCGGAATGACCTCACTGCCTTTTGTTGGTGAAGTGCAATAGATGCTCACTGAAAAGTTGTAACCAGAACAAAGCCATTGGTTTTTCACCTCGATGAAAAGTTTCAGGCCCCCTCCCTCAAACGGGGCTTTGAGGTCTGAGTTTCTGAAGTATTTCTAAATATTATAGTTTTGGTCTGATTTCGAGCCAGATTTTGCAATCCCGAGGCGAGCCCGTTGGTCCGGCTGCACATCCCAGACACATCCCGCCTGGACCAGCCCCTTCTGGGGTGGCACTGGGGGAGTCTCTCCCCTCCGGTCCCAGTGGGTGCAGAGCCAAGGGGCAGGCTCATCCTGGGGAGCTGTCACCCAATCCCCAAAGCCAAGCCAGGTAGCCCCAAGCTACCTGGCAGCCAAGGGGGTGGCACGGCCACGGGTGACCTGGCTATTAGCACTATTTGACAACTTGTTAGGATTAGAAAGCTCACCATAAAAAGCTCCAAAATGAGCTTTTTTTTTGTGTGTGTGTGCAAGTTAAGCTTTTCTGCCCCAACCAGGAACAGATGTCTGAACCGGCTGATGAATTGGAAACATCTGAAACAACTTTCCAAGCTGAAGTACAATAAATATACCTTTCATCACAATCCCTGCAAGAGGGGTTTAGAGGCAAAAATCACTGAAGTGTTTAATATGGCCCACGGTGAAGAATCATTATAACAAATGAACCAAATTAAATGAGAATTTCTCCCCATTTCAGTGACTTTGCTTTGACGCCAGGTGACACCTTTCGAGCTCACAGTGGGGCTTTGTCCTGCCCAAGTCACTCCTCATTGGTTTAACACCAATGGTAGGCAAAGGGAGGATGGGGAAATGCAGAGCCCTGAGGTGCCCGAGGTCTGCCCTGGCTGCATGGGCAGGATCCAGGTGCTTCTGCACCAGGGTGGGAGGCTGCTGTCTTTTGGGGCATCAGGATCCGCATCTGCAGATGGCACAAAGGGAGGCAGACCCCAAGCCCCTGGTTCCTCCGGAGCCCTTCAACATCTTCATCAACATCTGATGCTTCAACATCTTCAGAAGCTGCTGGTGAAGTCTGAAATCTTCACCCACTGCTCCTAGCGCCTGCCTCACCCCCTGTGCCACCACAGCTGACACCTCCACACCGGGATGGGATGCAGGGAAAGGCTGGGGAGGTGATGCCCAGCACCAGGCTCTTCACCAGGACATTGCCTGCCAAAGCCAAGGAGCGCTCCCAGGGATGCGCCTTCCCAGAGCTCTGCCATTGCGCAGGAGCCAGCCTGGTCCGCACCAGAAGCAATCCACAAAGCATCCTCATGCGTTAGTGCCAGGAACATCTGTCAAAGCCATGGAGGGCTGCCTGCCAGAGTTCAAGTGGCTGCCATTCTTGCTGTTGATCCCATGACCTGGATAGATGAGAATCTTTCAGCAGGAGTTGTCAGGAAGAGTTTATTTTTCCATGTCTCCACTTGGCTCAGCCCACCGAGCAAAGTCATGTTCTATTGATTTATTCTGAAATCACATGTATTTTCCTTAAAGAAATAAAGCCCAATATTTCTTCCTTCAGAATTCACGTGCATTGCCCAGAATGTGAGGGTCAAAGTTGCAAGTGTGAGTACATCCATAAAAAGCTCCTGCACTGTCAGGTAGCATCATTTACACTTGGGAACCTGATCCTATAGCACATGTGCTGGCGCTCAGCGAGCAACGCAAGTTGCACCATTACAGCAGAGGTGGAAATTCCCTTCCATTCCCATTCCGCAGTAGCTCAGGGATCCCCACTGGTGTCCTCGTTGAGGGACAAGTGTCACAGCCCAACAGGCACTGGTAAGAGCTGTAAAATAGTGGGAATAGATGCGAACAGAACAGAGGCTGACTCCACAGTTTGGGTTGCTTGGCTCTGGCTGCCTTCAGGGATGCACAGTGACTGGGTTTGTACAGATAACACTATGGGAATGGCTGGAGCATCCCCGACACATGCATTGACCAGGATGAGTCACTGGAACACGACTCATAAATAAAGCAGACACCTTTGATGTCTCCATTTGCAAACACTCAGAGAGGCTGGGGAGCGCTGGGGCTATCACACAGATGTCTGTAATGGGATACTTATGCTCTCACATCGCTTCCACGCCATCAAGGGATGCTGCCCCTTCTGAAAAGGAAGCATCTGCAGGGACTCCTTTGCCTGGCTCAGACTTCCCTGGGGCCTGTTTGCTAATCCCAGCCCGTGTTAAATGCACAACTTTGGCTGATGGTGTGGATTAGAGCTGGCGGATGGGGATGCGAGCCTCACGGGTGTTGCCCCTGCATCCCACCAAATCCCAAGCTGCCATGTGCCTCATGTTATGAGCATCTACGTGCACATTGCTATTAAACCTGCAAAACGCAAGGCAACTGGGTCGCCATTGTCTCGGCTGCGTGCTTCCCTCCGGATGCATTTTAGTTCATTGCATTTCGGTCTGTTTTCTGGAAAGCATCACCTGAAATGGTTCAGTTGCATCTGAAAATGAGACGAGGGGAAAGAAATGTATGATGTCTTCAATAGATCTCAGTAAACCACTTCTTTGAGAATCCCTCATCCTTGCATACCCAGAGCCGGAGGTCTGCAGTTTGGCAGCCAGCAGCAAGGGTGGATGTCAGTCTCTTCTCCCAAGTGACAAGCGATAGGCTAAGAGGAAATGGCCACAAGTTGTGCTAGGGGAGGTTTAGATTAGATATTAGGGCAAATTCCTTCACTAAAAGGGTTGTCAAGCATTGGAACGGGCTGCCCAGGGAAGTGATGGAGTCACCATCCCTGCAGGGATTTAGAAGACGTAGATGTGGTGCTTGGGGGCACGGTTTAGTGGTGAATGTGGCAGTGCTGGGTTGAGGGCTGGACTCCATGATCTTACTGGTTGGAAAGCAACCTAAACAGTTCTATGTGAGGGACACAGCTTTTGCTGTCCTTTTGAAAGAGAATGAACCCACCCCAATTTGGCCAAGCTGCTCGACTACCCTGGAAACATCTGCTCACACCCTTAGATAAGGGCTCTCCAAACCTCTACCAGCTCCACTGCATTGGGCATCAAAAGCATCTCGTTTTGGTGGGGTGGGGGGAAACCAGCATCCCATCAGCATCTGCAAAGTCCCTGGGTGCTCCCTCAGCAGAGACTGGTGCACCAGCACCCTGCTCCATGCACCCTCACCCCCCATTGCTCCCCTGCCCTATGGGATGGCTGCAGCCCTATCGGGAGCTCTGCAGTGGCAATAATTGGATCAAGGTGCAGGCAAGGGGCTGCCTGGGTTCAGGCACGGGGGCTCGGCCCCATCCCAAGCACCCGCATGGGATCCGGCGCGCTCTGAAGCAGCTTTCTCATATCAGGAAGAAACAAAACCCCCACATTTTGGAAGCTGCCACCTCCCTCCCCGCGCCAGCAAGTTTAGGGTTTCGTGAAGCCTCCCGGTAATGGGTTACGAATGCACCTATCAGCTTCACATTTGTTTCCATTCAGGCTCCGTGAGCTCTCCACCCAACCTGGTGATGGGCAGGGAAAGGTTCCCCCCTGCCCCGCTCCCCTCGCAGCACACCCGCAAGTGAATTGTTCTTCCCTAATCGAAACCAACGCTGCTCCGTGGCAAAATGGGTTTTGGTTAAACCCTGTGACTTGTGGGCAAAGCCTCCTTGCGCAAAGCTCCCTGCGGGGCGCGGAGCCACCGCGGGCACGCGGAGACGGAGCCTCCGCACATGGTGTCAATCGGCTCAGCCCCGCGGCCACGGTGGGGCCGCGGTGATGGACCCGTGGGTGCCGGGCATTGGACCTCTGGGTGCTGGGCATTGGATCCCTGCATCCCAGGTGTTGCACCCCTGCATCCCGGGCATTGCACCATGGGATGCTGGGCATTGCATCCCTGGATCCTGGGCTTTGCACCCTGGGATGCTGGGCATTGCATCCCTGGATCCTGGGCATTGCACCCCTAGATCCTGGGCATTGCACCCCTAGATCCTGGGCATTCCACTCTGGGATGCTGGGCATTGAATGTCTGGATCCTGGGCATTGCACCCCTGGATCCCTGGGCATTGCATTCCTGAATCTTGGGCATTTACACCCCTGGATCCCAGGTATTGCACCCCTGGATCTCTGGCATTGCACCCATGCATCCTGGCCACTGCACCCCTGAACCTTGAGCATTGCATCCCTGGATGCTGGATATTGAATCCTTGGATGCTGGGCATTAAACCCACAGCTCTTGGGCATTGCACCCCTGGATCCTCAGTGTTGCAGCCGTGGGTCCTGGGCATTGCACTTCCAGTTAAGCAGCAGAGAAATAATCCCAGGAATGATGAAAAATAGCAAAGTCTGAGTTCAAAGAGCCTCAGAAACTGAGACTATGAAAGCCCTGGTGGTGAAATAAGCATGGCAGGCACTGGCTAGAGATCATAAAGGATCTTTTCTTCTGAACATGATTGAACTTCTGGAGATGTAATAAAGCGCAGCTCTCAGATGCGCCAAGCAAACAGGTCCTGTCCGGACCATGTGAAACTGAAACTAAGCAAAGTCACCCATTTCTAATTTAGCTACATGGTGATTACATGGGTTCTCGGCTGAAAAGCAACAGGGATTTTGGTTCTCTTTGATGAATGAACGTTTCTAGCGTCTGGAGAAGCAGCTGTCACACAGCTTCTGGTGCTGCCAAGAGAGTAACTTGGAGAGGAGAGGGAATTTTGAGCTTAACTTCTTTCTGATTCTGAGATTTAGGGCCCAAATATGATCAAAAAACCCCTATGTCCGTCCTGCAGGCATTGGAAGAGCAGCTAAAGAGTAATGAACCACCTTAAAGCAGGTCAGACTGGACCGGAGATAGCACAGCCCCAACGCTTCCAGCCCCATGAGGTGGGCTGGAGCTGTCCCAGCCCTCACCCTGGAGTGCTGCAGTATTCCTAAGGGAAGGTGACAGAGCTCCATGCGAGACGCACAGACTTCAGAGCATCGGACGTGCCACAGCTCTGGGGTTTGTGTTTGCTGTAGCTCCCCGATGTCCCAGCAAAAGCTGGAGCCATGGGTAAGATCCACTTCCTGAGCAATTATCCCGAGATATTCCTGGGTCCTTCAGGATCGACTTTGCTGCGGAGAGTGCTCAGATGGAAAAAATCTATTTAATTTAGTGGTCTGTTAGCAATTGGAGTTGAAGAAGTGGTGCTCAGCTCTATTGTTTTCCGAGCGGGATGTTCGTGTGAAAGAGTTCTTTGATTCAGGATGCTGCAGTGTATGGAGGCACTGCAGACACTATACAAGAACAGCGCACTTGTGAAAACACAGATAATGGACCGGGAGCTGATTGCTAGCAAGATACCCGTGTTGTTGTTTATTTAAAGGGATGTCATCAACTTAAAACTCGTGATTAATTTATAAGTTAATTTATACACTGAGATTGGAGAGCTCTTGCCTTGACTCCAGATGAATGAGGTCAGGAGCGGGTGGTTTTCTCTGATTCACCCATCTTTGGGCTTTTTGCCTCATCTCAGCCATGCATTCCCTTAGCGCACAGAAATACTCGCTGTAGTAAAACCAACTACATGTTGATGTCCTTGCCAGCCATGGATGTGGTCACGCAGCTCCCTGACTTCCCGAGCAGCGCAGGGGGATGAGCAGTTTACATCCCCCCCCACCCCTTTCCGAATCCGTATCTGGTTTGCATTAATCAGCCCCATTGTTCTAATCAGAGTATCTAGAAGATGAGCAGCAGCCACGGGGTTTGTTTCTCTGAGCTGGTGTGGGATAGCGGGTGCGAGGCTGGTGCGGGGCTGCAGACCCCATCCCTGCATCCAACTGTGCTGCAGTCCCCATCCCTGCATCTGACCGTGCTGCAGTCCCCATCCCTGCATCCGACCGTGCTGCAGACCCCATCCCTGCATCCAACTGTGCTGCAGACCCCATCCCTGCATCCGACCGTGCTGCAGCCCCACTGTGACCTGCACACTCGTGCCAGTGAACTGAGAGCATTCACAAGGTGCACTTGAGGACCACAGTCACATCTTCCCTGCTCCTCACACCCACTCCTACCCATCCTTTGCCACAGGCCACAGCTTCCAGACCTTGGACCATCCTCCCTCTCCTCCGGAGCATCCCACCTTGGTCCATACCTTCCCTCCCCAGGATGCAGCTCGCCAGCCAAGGACACCCAGCAGCAAAGGGGAGAGATGGGCACCAGCAGCCTGTGTCTGGGGCAAGCTGGGATTGTGCAAGGTGATTAGCCACCGAGGCAGGGCTGAGCCCCATTCCCTGCCAAGGCTGAGCCCCATTCCCTGCCAGGGCTGCAGGCGTTCTTCTTATGCGATTGCAGTTAAGCAGAGAAAGATCTCACTTCATTCACCCCCAACTGAATTGCTAGCAGCCGTCCTGGGGCTCTACTTTCATAAATGAAATACATGCTGTGATGAGTGCTCCATTTGCCAAGAGCTCATTAATGGGTGACCAAGCGCAGTGCTCATAATCTAGTGTTTTCCTGATTGCACCAACCTCCTCCAGTAGTTTATGACACCAAGCAGTACCAGAGCACAGAGGAGGCAGTTAGCCTTGTTGCTGGCACATGATAAACACAAAGAGGCTTATTTTTGTGTACGAGCAAGCTCAGATTTCAGTGCTCAACGTTGCACACTGCCTGCCTTGGCTGCTTATGGATCAGCTTGTAGAAGTGCAGCAAGATGTGTACCCACTTCCTGAGGCACGGATGCCATCAGTCTGGTGGCTTCAGCCTGCATCAGCGGGGTTGGAGACCTCATGGGGGAAGAAGGATGCTCCAACAGCATCATGTCCACCACACACAATGGCTATCACTATTTATCAGGCTTGAAGTATTCACATGGACATTGGTATAGGACTTAACTCAAACTGAGCTTGGCCCACTACCTCCACAGTGACATTAAGCAAATCTGCTTCTTATTTATTTTATCTGTGTAATGGAGCAGCAGGGACAGCTCCATAATTAAGGTCAAGCCGAGTGCTGCACTCAAAGAAAAACTCGTTGCAAACTCTCCCCGAAATGCCATCGTTTTTCAAAGGAATGCTTCTGAAATTTTACAAGAAAACCTCTCATTTAGGTTAGTGCTTTCAGTGGGAATTCCTCTGAAGGGGAAGGTTTCACATCCCAGGAGCAAACGAAATAAATCCTCTCAAGTTGTGAAAAATAATGACTAAAAATGTCTATTAATCCTGAACAAAAATGCTGTTTTTTTCACCCAGCTGTCCTGCTAGCTCTGGGAAGGCAGAGCAGGGGGGACAGAGGAGAGGGGCTCGTGTGTATGGGGGCACGTGGAAGCAGAACGGGGTCACCAGCATGTGCAGAGCTGAAGCTTGGGGGGGATGCGGACCTGAGCAGGATGGATGCTGAGAGGTGGCCCTGCAAGGGTGAGATGGGGCTGGGGACGGAGCAGCAGGAGGAGCATCAGGACCCTGCCCTGGGCACTGCCATCAGCAAGGCCATCATCAGACCCCATCCATTGTCCCTTCTGCCCACTTGGGCACTGTGACAGTGTGGGCTCCTCAGGGCCATGTGCTGCAGTGTGCCATGGGCTGTCCTGTGCCATGGGCTGCAGTGTAGCATGGGCTGTCCTGTGCCATGGGCTTCACTGTACCATGGGGCTCCAGAATACCATGGGCTGACTTGTGTTGCAGTGCCATGATCTTTTCTGGTGCTCAGCTTCATCCCAACCCCTCATGCCCCAGCCTGGCTGCTGCCTTCCCTCCTTCTCCCTCCCTTCCACAAATGCTCCTTTCTGCAGCTTCATCTGGAACCAGCTGCAGGAGGAAACCAAACCAAAGCATCCTCTTGCCGCGCTGGCTGTGGGTTTGCAGCACTCCGGTGCTCACAGCAGGGAAGGACACGGCTCTCGGGCTGCAACCCAGTGTGAGGACATGCCAGCGCTGCCCAGGGAGCTGAGCTGGGCTGCCCTCCACCCCTGCCTAAGGAACGGTGGGTGCAGACACCATCCATCAGAGCGTTACAGGGGTAATCTCAGCTCAGCACTTCGGGAAGATGGGAAGCGCACAGGAGGACCACGGCACACCAAGCACCACAGCCCATCACCGGTGCTGCCAGGGGCTGGGGTCTCGTGGCGGGGCAGCAATGGGGAGCAGCAGCACTAACTCCCATCTATACGTCTTGAACCGATTCCCAGCCCGGAGGCAGCGGCGCAGGCAGCCGCGTGATGGGGCTCCCTCTCGCCAAGCCGTGTCCCACGCACCGGGGACTGTGGGGTTTCCCTTGCCTGGGAGTGACATGATTAATAGCCTCATTACTGCAACTTTCACTGACACACGCTCTCTTGCTTGTACACAACTTGAGTCCTCGCTCTCGGTGCCAGCTCTGATTCATATGTCAATAAACCCAGTGAAAGGAAAGTGGGTTTCCTTGCCAAACTAAACAAACAGTATCTTTTAGCTTAGGGCTACAGCATCCCCGGGAAACCAGCACCAAGAGGCATCTTGCTGCCATCACTCCTTGCTCTGCTGATGCTCCCTGTGCAGTGCCTATGGCCGGGTACGGAGCACCCTGGCCCCAACCGTCCTGTGCTCCTCTGCCCATCCGCTGCCAACACCTGACAGCGAAAAGTGGAAAGGGATGGGGGAATGCAGTGTTTAATGGCACTTTCATCAATAAAAAGGAGTTATATTGGCCCGTATCCCTCCTGAAACTTTAATAAAAGTCAAACGATAGTTTTTTCTTCTCTCCTTTTTCATTTATTTCTAATTCAGACCTGCACTGGGGCCACATCAAGAATGCTTTTAACCTTTCAAGCAGGCCTGGTGGAGGCATGCCCAGGAGCACGGTGTGCAGGAGGAGGCTCTCCCGCAGGTCCTGAGACAGGCACCGTGCACAGCAGCCTTGCCATGCGCTGCCTCATGAGCACGGATGTCCCCAGGGCCACCCTGCACCAGGCCTGGGCAGGCAGCAGTGTCCCACCAGCCCCAGGAGGTCCCACCATGCTTTCCCTGTGCTGCCCCTTCCATCACGCAGGGATGAGGCAATCAGGACACCCCTGTGAATGCTGGTGTTTCCTTTGTTCTCCCTGGGATTTAGAGCGCCTTTCCTTCATGAAGATGCTGAGATTTAACACAATGTCGGTTTGTAGATCGAATGAAGCACAAAGATGTACCAGAACTCTGGAAATGCGTATCCCAAAACAGGCTCAGGGACTTTCAACAGCCTTGAGGAGCAGGACGTGCACCCCCGACACTCACACAGCGGGACTTGAGGTCTACTGCTAATTCTCCTGGCTTTCATCAAGCCCTTTTGCAACACCAAGATGTTTTCCCTGCCTCATTCCGCACACAGAGCGTGCAGGCTCCCCCCCTGCTAATGGGAGTCCCAGCCCCGCACAGCATCGTCCCGCTCCCGAGCAGGCAGAGCAGAGCCAGGAAACAGCTCCATTGCTTCAGATGGGATCAGCTGTCATCTGTTCGCACCGGCCTTAAGCTCTCTAGAAGAGCTTCAGCCTTAAACCCAAACCCAGGGGGAAGGGACCTCTCTGCTGTCACTGTGGGTCCCCCCAGTGACATCCTGGGAGCACCAGGATGTCAGGATGGGGAGAAGGCACGAGGAAAACCGTGCTTTGAGCTTGTAATGACCCACAATTGTGTCCTGCAATCTGGAACTTCCTTTTAGTGGGAAACCTCTGCCTTCCATAGGGTGTGAGCTAAGAGCCCTGCTGGGTGAGCTGGCATCACATTCACATCCAGCTTTCAGAGCAGTATCATTTCCATACATAAACGTAAAGATGGGACAGGAACTATTCAGCAGGATGGAAAGACACTCAGGGTTTGCTTTCCACATTCTTCTCGTCCGCTTTGCAGTGGAATACTGAAGTCACCAACACCACCACAACCCCTTTTCTCTTCTCGGATTAGCCAGCCCTCCAGCTCAAGTTCAAGGGGCTCTCCTCATAAGGCCAAGAGCTACACATTGACTCACAGCAGATCAGATGGCTCAAAGTTTAGGTCTTCCCTTAGGATAGACACCAGGGAAGCAAGGAGACGCTGGCTGAGCCTGGGATTGGTGCCCTGTTCTTTCTAACACCTCACGCCCTCAAAGCCTGGCCACGCAGACTCTTCCAGATCAAACTGCACACTTCCCTGATGGAAACAGCTGGAATTGCCAAAGGATAAAGGAAAATGGTTTCCATTAACACATCTAACACCCCCGTCACTGCGTTCTCGGATACACGCGAGTGCTAATGAGATTGCACCGTAGGAGGACAGAGGATAATTGGGGCTCCTTTCATTTACAGCTGAACTAATTGCCTGAGCTGAAGCCTTCTGCAGGAGACAGCAGCTATCACAGGTGGAAGCAAGGAGGAAATGAGTGATTATGGGATGCCTGATTACAGGTGTAAAAGCAGGTGAAAATGAGCAGTTTTGTGGCAGCGGCGCCGATTTGGGTGTCCTTGCTGAGGAGATGGGTGCAGGCACGGAGAGCAGAGCTATGGGTGGGTGCCTTCCAGCAATCCTGGCTTGCTCTTTACTTCCCTATAGCTTTTGCTTCTGCTGTGCCCTTTATCCAGGGGGTCCCCAGCTGGGCAAATGCAGCTCTGGAGAAGACACTCACTCCCAGGGCAGGTCCCAGCCCGGTTACCTGCAGTGCATGGGTGCTGTAGCTGGGACCATGGATGGATCCCACATGACGGTGATGGGTTCTGCAGCCCCAGCTCCACTGAGCAGCTCCGTGTGCCCCTGCAAGAGCTCCCGTTCCACAAGAGCTGCCCAGGGATGTGCTGGGAAGCTTTCCTGGTGGAATGTGGGTATGGAGGGCAATATTTCTCATCTTAGCAAATGAGAAAAGGGGGAAAAATAAGGTGAGCGAATGTTTTATTTAATGGACAATTTAATTGCTGACATCTGTGATAAAAGCTGCGTTTTCCAAACTGGAATTTGTTTCTATCTCAGGATGAAGCAGGGATGTGGGGGCAAATTCTTTGGAGAGTCCCTTTGAGTCCCATCCAAGGAGGAGAGGGAATGAAATGTGGCACATGTTAAACATGTAAATGAGGTACTGATTTACTGATTTATCTGTTTCTTGCATGAGATCTTCTTTGGCTGCATCAAAATTACGGTATTATTTATAAGCCTTAAACATTTAAAATTAGATGTGTGGTTTTAAAACAAAACATCAAAACCTTAATGCAAACCACATTGTTTCAATAAGAAATTAGATTAAAAAAAGCAAATTCAAAATGTTTCTGTGCTGGATCAAACCTGCACCTCATGTGGTTCACATCCACATTGGATCCATTCTGCAGCACTGGGTTCTCTTTGCAATGATTTGCAACAGTGAACTCAAAATAAACAGATCTGGTTTCATTCATGGAATATTTCCTTGTTATTGAAAAGCATCATTTTCTGCACTGTCCCTTGACGTTTCTTGGGGGAATCCTGGAGGCTCGCAGCTCATCCGAGGCATCAGGACATCCCACCGGAGCCAGCCGCGCGCCACGCACGGAGGCGGCCGCTCTTCCCAATGCGCCGCTGCTTTGCTCTCTGCGGGCTGGGACCATCTCTCGCACGGCAAAGCACATTCCTCAAGGCAGCTGGGCCTCGCTCAGCCTTTGATAGAGGATTTGGAGGAATCCATGGGCAGGGCTTGCTGCTGCTCCTGTTTCATCCCACAGAGACGGTGTCAACCGAAACAACACAGTGGGGCTGTTCTACCCTCTCCAAAGATGCTGCTTTGGTGAGAGGGGACCCTGTCTCATCCTCTGCATTGTGCAAGCACCTTGACACCTACCCTGCACTGAAAGTGTGAACAAGCAACGCAGGAAGTCTGCCCTGGAAGGATAAATCACTGAATCACACTCTGCAGCTTGAACGCTGGCACCATCTCAGCTCCTCTCCCCTGGAGATGTGTGGATGTTTGTAGTCCACAGACCCCACCATCACCCTTTTCCAGAAGCAAAATGAAGTATAAGAACACCTTGCTGATGTGCTCACTTGCAAGGAATTGGCCCTTCCAGAGCCAGGCTGGAGCTCACTTTGGTGATGGGAAGAAAAGGTTGTCTCATGAAGCATCACGAATCGTGCCTTGGAGCATCACGGAGGCCTGGATTTAGTTGTACCACAGCTTCCAGCTTCTGGCTATCCATGCAAATGGATATCAAATGGGGGAACAAATGCTGATGTGTCTCACTCCCCCACCAGGGCTGCTGCCCCACCATCATCAGCCCATAAACATGTCAACAGCGACATGCAAACCGAATTGCAGCGGAGAAGCTCGACCGTAGGCAGGATCACATTGGCTGGTTTGCTGTGTACTCTGTAATGCACTTGCAACAGAGAGAGGATGAAGGACCCCGGAGCTCCACATCAGGGGACAAGACTCACTTCAACAGGAGCTGTGCTGTGCCTGTTCTGGGTCACACTGCGGGGGCCAATGTTCCCAAATCAGTGGCTTTCTCTCCATGAGGTTGGAAAGAACCAAGAATCCATCTGACCAAGAGGTCAAGAGACTTGCCTAGTGCCAGGCACACAGCTGGCATCACACCCCCCCTCTGTGGAGCCCCGCAGCCTGGTCTAATGTGTGATAGCAGGCAGAGCAGCAGCACCGAGACATCCCAGTGGTGCGAACAGCGAGATGAAGTACGAACCCATAAAACAGAGAGCGGAGCAAAGAGGGAGCTGCTGCTCTCCAAGCCGCCGGGCTGCCCTCCGTGTGTGGGTCACTGATGCCACTGCCTATTGTCATCGTGGGGGTCTCCTGTCATCCTCTTCCCACTGCTCCTGATGTATCTTTTCCACTCCCGGCTTTGCGGTGTCTGTTGTTATGAGTCAGCGTTACCCTCTATGGCTCTTCCCCTCCATCCTTCTCAGCACCCACTCGGCACTCTGAAAGCAAGGAATCTTACTGGAGGACAGGAAGCGTTTGCTAACGCCCTCTTTAATGCACATTTTCCTAAGAGCGATGGAGGAGTTGAGGGGAAGCGCAAGAATTGCAGGAATCGCTCGTTTCATTTCCTGTGGTTTCATAATTTTCTTGCTTACCAATTTTGAATTTCACAAAGCTTGTGGTTTCCCAACAGCCTTCGTCTGCGGGGAGGATCCGTTTCAGTAGCATACTGAACTGACATGAGATCCCAAACAAGAATAACATGACAGCAACCGGCGTTCTAAGCTATGGGAGACAGCAATACAAACACCCCGCTGGCTGCGTTTGGTCCAGACAAGGAAGCGAAGCCAAACACCCCAGTGGCAGCAAGTTCACCTCCAAGTGTCACAAACCCGAGGTCCTGGGGCTCCATCTCTATGCAAAGTGTACCCAGGGCCACCAGCCTGTGCTGATCCCTGGCTTTTGCCAGTGGAAAACGCCTAAATTGCACGCTTGAAAACCGTCCTATGTTACCGCTGGCTTTGGGTCATGGCAAGGACTGTGCTGCAGCGGTGGCAGGGTGGGAGCAGGGGGGGCTCGGGTGGGTTTTCCTCCACAAGGTTTCTTCATGCAGGTTGTGCGCTGGAGGCCGCTCGCTGTGTCCTCGTGCCTCTCAGCCTTGAGCATCACCCTGCTCCCCCAGCAGCACGTGGCCATCACCAGGGCTGCCCCTTGATACTGCACATCCCTGGCACTCGCAGGGATAAAGAGTGGGAGCAAAGGGGACTGGAAGAGTGGAGAGCATCTTCCTAAATAAGCAGGTGAGCCTCTGGTGTCAGCCTCACTCAAATGATGCTTGGCATCGGCGTGGGCATAGGCAGTAAAACCCAGACAAGGAGAAGCAAATCTCTGGTGTGGGCAGCCAGGGCTGGTGCAGCTGCTGGAGCTCAAGGTTGGTTGAGGGCTCCATTCCCATGGACTCGGAGCTTGACCTCTGTCAGAGGAGTTAAGTGGGTGCACCAAGGAGAGACTTGTCCCGTGGCAGCTTCATGGAAAGCTGAGGGACGTCAGCAGAGCGCATCCCACTGCCTCCGCTGGCCTTGCATCAGGTCTGTAACGGATGAGGCCGCAGTGATGCTCTCCGCTGACCTCGGCAGCTGGAGGTGAGCCTTGTGCAATAGCGCACGCAAACATGTCTCTAAGCGTCTCTCTGGACCGATCCGCGGTTGATTAGGTACAGTAAGAGCTGCTAACATCCTCCTCTGGAAACTGCCGGAGAGTCGCCTTGTGTTTATTGAGAATAAACTTTCGGAGGTGAAGAGAAGCCTATTGGTGAAGAAAATACGTTTGCGAGCTCAGAATTTATAGCCTGCCTCTATAAAGCTGTCCAGAATCCATGGATCTTTCCTTCAGATACTCATGTTAAAATCATTTTCATTCTGTTAAATGAAAAGTGCTTTAAGTTTGGCAGGGCTGCGCTGCTCATGCTCTCACCACTTCATAAATAATACTTTATAATAACAGCTCCGAATCAAGCAGAAGGAGAAGGAGGGGAGAGGGGCCAAGGTCCGCGCCGAGCTCTCCTTGTCGGCTGTAAATACCTCTCGCCATGATGTCAGCCCCTCTGACAGAGGATCTGCCCAAATCACTACCACATGTGTAGCCAGGGGATGGGCTTTACCTGGACTTTCCACTTCTTGAGTAATGTGGCTCGCTGTCTTGGCAGTGCTCTCGCACAGCTCAGGGTTGGAGTCTCCCCTATATTCTCCTGTTAATCAGTTGCTAATATCGGACAGCGCGATTTCATCGAATCAGCTTGAGTTTTATTCCCCCCATGTGGGTTTTTTTTTTTCATCCTCTAAATAGAAAATGACTTCACGCTCTCCTGAACGTCTCCGATATGGTTGAATTCAGAACATGCAGCCCTGGGAACGGGGAGAGGATGGATGAGCGCTCCTCCTTCGGATGCAAACCAGAACCCACATACGGATGGAGCCGAGACGGTCCCACCTCTGGGAGGGCAACGAAGTGTCAAGAAGCGACCACCTTGCTGCAGAAGATGCATCCAACTGTTTGAGGCTTCACTACAATGCAGAAGTGGATCTCCCCATGGCCATCCCCACCATGGCAATGCTGCTGGCAGCTGGAGCGCACTGGTCCTATGAGGAACACGGGGCTTTTAGGACCAATAACACCTCTAACGACCTTTAAACACCGCTTACCAGCCTTCAGAGGGGCTGAAGTAATGAAATCTGCCCAGACATGGCCTGGGTGTGACTGAGCCCAGGGATGCATCTGCCCCTCACCCTGCAGAGCAGCCTGGGGGCTGAACGCGACACCCCCCCCCCGCCACGGATGGAGCTGTTTCTCCCTGCATGGCTTCGTAGCCTTGATTTTAATTACTCTGCTCTATGAAGTGGTTTGGGGATGCAGCTTGCATGAAAGGCACAGTAAAAAAGAGCGCAGTGGAGTCCTAACTAGCAGAAGGACGTGTCCACATGTGGCAGATGTTAGTCACATTGCTGAGCCCTTTGTCTGGAAGGACTTGGCCACATACTCCCAGTCTCCTCTGCCACGAGGAGCTGAACAGGAGCTAGAAAACGGTGTGTTTAGGCCAAAACCTTGGGAAATGTGTGTGTAATAACCCTTCACTCACATGGAACTGCGGCAAAGCCTTTCTAGCATGCGTTTGGCTTGGAGCACGAGCTGCGACCTCCTCACCCCAGCTGGGAGCTGATGCTTTGGCTCTTGAGCTCCCCAAGGTCCATGCGGGTGCTCATAGTCAATGACACCGAGGGTGGGTGTTTCCCATGTCTGGGCAAGGAGACCTCATGCTCGTGAAAGGGTGGCAGCTCATCATCCAGCTCCAGGCTTCCTTATCCAGCTCCGGCCCCAGCCTTTGTGCTAGCGGGAGGGAGCTCTCGGAGGATTTGGCTCCATGCAGACAATGATGCCATGAGCACAGAGTTTTTCCTCCGTGCCAACGAGTTTAACCTAATAAAAGAGGGAAATTTCCACTGACCGCAGGGGAGCGGGATGGTTGAGACAGAAAAAAGAGGTGGAAAATTATTTATGACAGTGTAATTGCATTTGAGACAACTTGTATCCAGGCAAGATTCCACAAGAAATTTAGGAAAGAACGACTTTCGGTCAATCTGGTTTGCTGTCCTGTGTGTGTAGGGGTGAAATTTCCCTTGTGAAAATTGGACTCCGCAACCATAGAAGAGCTCATAATCAAAATTAATGTGGAAAATGAATTGCTGGCTGGCATCCCTGTCAGCAACGGACACTCACTTTAACCCTGCCATCCTGCATGTCCCAGCCTACCCAGCCCCATGGAGCTGGCATTTCCCTCTGGTTTCATTGTGCCCGGGGCTGGAGGGAGGAACAAAGGATGCCAGAGCTCTGGGCAGGGTGGCAGAGGCTGCATAACCCCAGCTGGGTGAGGAGGGGTTCGCTTGCACTCTGCTCCAAAGGGCAGGATCCTGCTCCTGCTCCTCGCAGGGTGATGCCTCAGCCGAGGCCACCCCACCGTGCACCGGCTGTCACCATCACCCCACTGTTACCTCTTGGGGGACGGCTTTAGGTGCAGTTTCACACCCCACAGACCAGGTCCTCTCAGCTCTCCCCATGGCTTCTCAAAGCTCTTGGGACCTGGTTGCTGCTCCCTGGTCAGCACAAGTGCTTGAATCTTGAACGCATGCTGAGTACGTGCTCCTCTTCAACTCCAGCATCACGCTTTCAAGCTTTTCCCTGCCACCAAAGAAGCCAGAAACCTTCATTCCTGCAAGTAAAGGTGAGAGTTTAAGGAGCTCCTGCAAGAGTCTCTCTCTGGGCACACTCACTGGAAGCCAGAAGTTGGAGCTGGAAGAAATAAACCACCCATTCCTGTGAAAAGCTGGAAGACCAAAGGCTGTTTGCTCTCTCCAGCAGAAAGCCAGGACCGCAGAAGGAGCACCAGGTCGTGCCAATGGGGAGCAGTGCTGTGGAGATGCTGTCTCCACACGGAGAGGTTACTGGATCTTAACCTGGCCCCGTTAGAGGATGCGCTGCTAATTCCAGTGGTTAATTGTATTATGTGTCATTTCCCTCCATTATTGGGTTCAAAAGATGAAGCCTAAATGCAGGTTTTTAAATTGTCCAGATTTCAGATCTTGCCCTTGGGAAAGCTTCAATCTCGTCTTTTGTTTTCATTTAGGGTTTTTTGCAGGTCTGCAAATGTGTTTGTTTTAATAATGCAGCTGCAGGACAGATTAAAAAAAGCAAGTATCGCTGGCATTTAATATCTCTAATCCCGCGGTAAGACAAGCCTGCCGACTGTTTGCTTAATGGTCGACATCCTGTTCTGATTAAGCAAAAGGTTTGAAGTGATTATAGTTTATTTACAACAAAAATGGACTTAAATGAGAGTTAATTCCTCCCCCTTCTCCCTCATTGGGCCGCTTGCCAGTTACCATGTGTCTGCTCAGCTCCCTCTTCGAGAGCATCCACAGAAGCCACGGGCAGATGTTCCCACCAGGGCTCTCCAAGAAGAGGTTCTCCTCTGGGGCCTCTGGGGATGGAGGATGCTCTGGGGTCCCATTCACCCCACAGGGGCTCGGTCCGGGCTCCGCTGCCCATCTCAGGTGGGTCCCCTGTTCCGCTGCCCCTGCAGAAGGTCCAGCACGAGCAAGCTTTGATTTCAAGCACCAATATGCTTTATTTGTATTATTGTTCATAATAGGCTTGAAAAAGCAAGAGGCCACTCCAGTGAGCGGTGGGAGCAGAGCTTGAGGCTGGGAGCGTGGTTCGCACCCCCCCATTGCCCTGTAATACAGGGAGACAGCAAGAAGGGAAAGAGAAAAAACAGAAAGAAGAGGTGAGAGTGATGGAAAAGAGAAGGCAAAATCCAATCCCCAAGAGACCAAAAAACGAGTGGATGTTATCAAAACCCTAAATGACATCGATTTGATTTCTACTCAGAATGTTCCCAATGGGAGCTTGCAGATGGGGCGGATTTCTTTTTATGCAGCAGACACCTGCATTTGCCAGCATATAAAATAACAGCAGCCAGAGGGATGGCATCCAGGGGCTCTTCCCAATAACATGCCTGGGACTCCCTGATGTCACCCAGCCCCACTGGGTAAATAACAGCCTCACTCCTGGTGCTTGCAGGAGTCTGCTGCAGGTGCAATGTGCTGCAATGAGATTATTGCTGTTATGTAGATGTGGAATCGCATCCTCTGGGCACAGAGTGCTGGGTACCTGGTAATAACCACGCTGCTGCTAAAGCACTTTCCTGGTGGGCCCCTGCGGAGTGTGGGCATTGCGCTGGCTGGGCACAGCCAATGCAGGAGAGCAGGAAACAGCAGCAGCACCCAGGGATCCCCTTCCCAAAAGCCCTTTCCTCCCTGATGGATTTTCCAGTTGGGAACCTGAGGTCTCAGCCTCCCTGTAGAAAGCAAATGGGGGAACACAGGGATATTGGATGGCCTGACTGCCAGAAAGGCTCCAGCTTCTCCCCTGCACGGATGTGGCTGGAGACCTTTATGGTCCCCATTGGCCAGCTCACCATCCCTGCACGCAGAGAGCCTGCTTGTGACGTCCACGGCACCATTTCTCTGTTCCTCGGGAATCATTTTCCTACCAAAACGCAGAATTCCTTCTCCAAACAAAGCGTCGAGCACGCGCTGCACATCCACAGCGCCGGAGCCGGCGGAAGGGTCACCCCGCTCCGGGCAGGGCTCTGCCTCCGCAGGGCTTTGGCATTTCCCAGCATCTCAATGGACACAATGAGGCTGGCGGGACCCCGAGGGGCGGCACGCCGGCAGTGCCCATATTACTCCCTAGAGGATCAATGGAGGCCCCGGCTCTCACCGGCAGGGAGTGCAAGAAAGAAAGACACAAAAGCTGCGGCGAGTGAATAAACTCAATTAGATCGCTGTAATTGCAACAAGCATTAGTGTGGGGGTCGGGCACATGTGCCGTCTCGGAGCAGTAATTAAAAGTGCAGTGTTTGCCACGCTGGGGAGGTGGCCTGCTGGGTCCCAGCAGTGCCCTTTGAAAAGCTCCATGATGGAGCTTCTAGCCTGGATAAATACAAATGTCAGTGCCTCGCAGCCCGTGGGGGGACTCTCAATCCACAGCCCAGTGGGAGAATCCCCTGCTTTACATTCCCAACAGTTGGGCTAATTTCAGAGTCAGGCTTTGAAGTGCTTTGGGGAGCCCTGTGTGCTACACACTTTCCCAGCGAGGAGCCCTCTCCCTTTCTCAAATGCTTTATTAATTTTCTCCTGTGGTTTTTTTTTATCCTCCCTTTCTCTTGGGCCCGCCTGCAACTCCTCTTTTGTGCTCTCGCAGCAGGGCGCAGAGCGGAGAATTTATATCAGTCTGAAATATATATAAAGAAGGGATAAAAGAGGAGATGTAGGAAACCTGCGGAGACTGTAGCAACAACCAGTCCTGGGAGCCAGGGTCCTCTTCCTGCGGCCACCAGCCCCATGTGCCCGCAGTGTTGATAACACCCGTATCCTGGCTGCAGACGGGGCTGCTCCTTCCATCTCTGCCATCAGCAGGGAGACAGGGATAACTGAGCCCCCACGGGACAGCAAAGGTGACAGGAGGCTGTTGATAACCAGGGCTGTTAGTGCCCCGTGGCAGCCGCGCAATGGGCAGGATAGAGCAGAGGGGCTTCCCACACTGGTTTCTGCCATGGCCAGGCCAAGGGTCCCATGGGACCAACCTTCCCCACCTGCCCATGGCCAGTAGCCACCGTGAAGGGCAGCAGTGCCAGCAGCAGGAGCGCAGCATCCACGATGGCACAGGATGCTCGCGGCTCTGCTGGGATGCAGGATGCTCGCAGCCCCCAGTGCATCCCCCAGTGCACAAAAGCAGTGCCTGGCACAGGTCTCTGCTGTGGTCCTCATTGGTCCCCTCACCCCAGTGCCACCCCAGGTGCTCACTGGGAGCACCCACTGGGTGCTGCGGCCGCAACTGGGGGCCGTGGGGGGCATCGCTGCTGGCGCGTGTGGACTCGCAGGGTTTGTCTGAGGCCCCCCTGTGAAACCTCATCCTCCTCCACCCTGTCCTTGTCCCCTCGTCTTCCCCCGCATCCCACCCTGCTGCTGGGCGATGGCGACATTCACACACCACAGCGAGCAGACCAGGGCCGCTCCGCTCCTACGCTGGCATCCAGCTCCCTTCCTGTTTTTTATTATCAACTGCATTTGGCATGGAGGGGATTCTCTCCCCACATCCCGTTGGCACACAAAAGGCTCAAAAACCAGCAAAACCATTGTTTGTGCTCGAAGGGCGGGGACCAGGGTGAAAAGAACAGCATGTTTTAGAGCCCAGAGCTAGGAACCATCAGAGCATCTGGAACAGTTAGTGGGACAGGGGCGTTACAATTAAACAGAAATGGGTGATTACAGAACCATTCCCTGGCTCTGACACACACAAGGGCAGTCACAGCACATGCCTGAGCATGCAGTTAAGGGGATTCCTCTCCTACAGGCCCAGAATCAATGGAGTTTTCATCGGGAAAGTCTGAGGTCGGTGCGACCGCCTCATGCGGGACAAGGAGCACGGCTGCCCCTTGCCAGGACAGGGGGCAGAGGCATCTCAATGGGTGAAAGGAGCCACATTCCTTGGAGCCGGAGAGGCACCGGGTCCTGGAGGAGGAGGAGGCAGCAGCGGTTCCAGCTGAGCCGCAGCCGAGCCCGCATCACCGCGAGCCCGGTCCCTGAGCACACAGCGGTGGGGAAGCTGCGGTGCATCCGAGCATCCTGACTCCTGCAAGGGCACGCGGTGCTCAGCCTCGGCTCTCAGTTTGCAGCCAGGATGGAGGGTCGGGGCCAGCTTTCTCTTGTAACAAGTCCCTTAGGATTGCTCGTGCCCCGTCCCTCCAGTTTGTGCTATTCAGAGGGAACCAGTAGGACTGGACAGCGCAGCTTCTGCAGAGATGCACGGGTCCTGCAGTAAAACCCTGCTGTTGAAGGACCTCGGCCCTGTCGCCTGAAATGTGCTGTTTTCATTAAAGCAGGGAAATCAGATTTCAAACAAGCCAGGCTTTGGACAGTGGCCCTTGATTTGGGCCTGATGAACAAGATCCAGAAGCAAAACAAAGGCTGTTTCCACAATGGTTGGAGGGAAAGGGAACCGGTCCAATTGCAAAACTTGGATCCTGGCACCGAGGGAGTCTTTGTGTGCGAGACCTGTGGCAATGGATGGCAATGACTTGGGGAAATTCAATACTCGCCTAGCTCATAAACAGAAAACAAGGAAAATAAACTTGGGCAGATGGGAGGAAGCAGGGAGCCAAGCCATGGATTTCTGCTCGGCTGGAAAAGAGCCTGCCTGTCCCAAACTGCCGGTTCTGGGATCGGAGGTGGTGCTCGGGGTGCTCAAGGCCACGGTGTTGGGCACCGGGCACCAGTCTGGGCAGCTGTGGATGGAGGGAGGCAGCAGCCACCCCCCTGCTGTGGTCACCGGGATGGAGGAGAGGCCATGGGGAGCCAGGGCAGGAGCAGGGTGGTGGGGATGGCACAGCAGGAGCCCCCCACATCCCCCTGTGCAGCTCCTTGGCTCGACATTGCCACCTCCTCCTGCCTGCTCCTGGCTTCCCGGCCGGAGGAGAGCCGGGCTCTGCATGCGCAATGCCCAGGGGTGGGAAGTGGAGCCTGTTTAGGTTAAACCCTTCACTGTATGCGCTGTGGGGCAGAGGAGCAGCCCCATGATGCACATGAGACAGGGATGTGCCAGCCGGCGATGTGACAAGCGCACGGGAGGGCTGCGATGGGACGAGGGCAGCAATTAAAGGTTCAGTGAAAGAAATGACTTGAGAAAAAAAGCTTTTGAGAAACAGAGATGATGACGACCCCATCAAGCCTCAAATCCGCTGCCAGGCGATGCCGCCTCGTTCAAAAACACAAGAACTAACTGTTCCCTCTTGGCCACAGAGGAGAGGAATCAGTATCCAGACAATTTATGGGCTGCAGAGGGTCAGCAGAGATAGGAAATCTGTGGACTCATTGAATTCCCTCATTACCACAACCCTGCATTTGCCATCACAGACTCATGAAGCTCAGCATCCCGCCTGCCACCGAACGCTGCCTGTAAACCCGGTTGCAGGCGCTGCCCCAGAGCCGAGCTGGCCCTGCCACGCCACTGGCTTTGGGAGCATCCCGAGGTGATGATGTGACACAAAAGGTTCCCCAAAATCTGGTACTGGGATGCTGGAGCATCCCAGGTGCCGGTGCGGAAGCAGTGTGGATGCAGGGAAAGCCCATGGTGTTTTTATGTCCTAACAAATCGTCATTGCTTTGGCTCAGGAAGCAGCGTCCTGCCCTCAAACCAGGCAGTGATCCTTGTTTATCTCGGTTTTAAACTACCGGCTCATAAAAGAAAAGCAACCAAGAGTGGGGAAGCAGCCTCACACACTGGAACGTGGAGCCAATGCACAGCACCGGCCCAGCACCACCAAACCCAGGGATAGGGTCTCCCTGGAGCCAGGGAGCCAGGGGATGGTGCAGGACCCCAACCTGCTCCTCTTCGTGTGTCTGCAGCCTCATGGGGTTCAGCACTTGGGTCAAGGGGCAGAGCCAGGGCCTCCAATAGTCCCTGCCATAAGGAAGCCTTTGCCTGGTTAAACCAGCAAAGGCAGGCGAAAGAAATCCAAGCCAGCCACCTACTGCTCCTCCTTGGAAATTCATAGAAGCATCATTGGCCCGATCTTCCTTTCTGACAAAGAATGGCCTGAGAAATGCTCGAGATAAAATACAGTGGATACTTTGTTGGAGAAAAAGGATCATAAATCAGCACGAGAAGCCCACTTGCAGCAGTATTTTAGAAGGCTATGTCAGACACACTGCCCAGCCATTAAATTTCACAGGTTCAGCTTCAGAACTTCAGGAGATTGCTGGCATTGCCTGAAAGGGAGAGGAAAATTACAAACACATGCTGGGGGCTCCGAGCGAGATGCAGGAATCTGGAGAATAATCCTCATTGCTATCCAAGATAGAACCAAACAGCCACAATAAAGACTTCCATCCACCTGCCTGGAGAGTGACCGCCTGCAACCTCTAATGCCAGCGAGATTAAAAGCATTTCTTTGGAGTGGGTGGACCAGATATTTTGTGATGGGTTTGCTCAGACCCCATCTGGCCTTCTTCAGCCCACACTGCACCCCCCCAGCTGCTCTCCTGTCATACCACTAGTCTGCAATGTTGCATAGTTGATCCTCCGGATGCAAAGGAAGAGTTCGCACCACGCCAACGGGACCCCCATGGGATGCTATCAGCCACTGCTGCTTGCTTGGCTCATCCTGCCCTGCATCCACATCCCCTGCACCCGGAATCTGCTCCTTCCTCCTTTGTTATGCTCCCAGCAGATTCCCATGGGAGGCAGAGCAAGCCCTGGCACAGGAGTCTCCTTCAAACTCACTTAGAAATGAGCCAGCACATGCCACACACTCGGAGTGTGCCCGGAGCAGAAGCTAACCGAGCTCCGCTCCACCCTGACACACTGCGCCTGCCAGCAGCAAGAGCTCAATCCCAATGGAGCCGCCCAGGGATGAGCTCTGGTGGAACCACAGTCCCCAACCAATGCAATTCACCACCCACTTGGAGAAAGGAGATGTGCTGCGGTGCTGGCTCCTGCTTCCCAGTTGTCCTAGAGGATGCTGACACGGGGCGCAGGGGTGCCCATCACCGTGCAGACGGATCTGGCCTACGGGGTGATGGTGTGAGGGAAACAAAGGACATAATTCATGTGGGATGCTTTGGGAGGGCAGCAGAGGAGATGCTGGCTGTCATGGGATGTAGAGGAAGCAGGGAGACGGAGTCACGGTGCTTTTGGACATCTCTAGACATAAAATCAGATCTTTGTGAAGGCAGAGTGAGGTGAGGAGCAGGGAGGATGGGGTCACACTGGCTTCTAGGGCACACTGTCCTTCAGATATTGTCACAAACCTCTCCTGCCCAGAGCATAAGTGATGCTGAACAGCCATGGGGCCAGGGAAGCACCGGGATGCAGGATGCTGTACAGGGGGAGCACTAGGATGCAGGATGCTGCATCAGGGGAGCACCAGGATGCAGGATGCTGCATCAGGGGAGCATCAGGATGCAGGATGCTGCATCAGGAGAGCAGCAGGATGCAGGATGCTGCATCAGGGGAGCAGCAGGATGCAGGATGCTGCATCAGGAGAGCAGCAGGATGCAGGACGCTGCATCAGGGGAGCAGCAGGATGCAGGATGCTGCATCAGGGGAGCACCGGGATGCAGGATGCTGTACTGGGGGAGCACTAGGATGCAGGATGCTGCATCAGGGGAGCACCATGATGCAGTTCTGGGAATGCACAGGAAGCTCTGCGGGTCCAAGCTCACTCCTGGGAATAAGGATCCTGAACGAGCAGCAGTGTGCAGAAGCGAAGCACTTGGAGCTGAGCGGTGTCCATGTAGACACGGTGGGAAAGCCAGGGAGCAGCGGCTGCAGGGGCTGCGGAGCTGGGAGCCTCTGGATCCAAGGACATTGTTACTATACTTCAGATTATATAAATAACTCACTGACTAAAACCACATGTGACCACATTCTGTTCTCCATCCCTCAGTGCTCTGCCGACAGCACACAGGCTCTTGCAACACTTGTTTACTAGGGAGGCTGTATATAAAGTGAAAATAATTTGCTAGGTCTTATGTTTCCACTCGAATTCCCAGTGTATAAAAAACCCTGTGAATTTGCTAATGGGCTTTGAAACGGCACTTTTCAAGCTGGGGCAGCACGAGTCGGTGAGTTGTTACAGGGGATTACAGAAGGAGCAAGGTTTGCTAGGAGAATTATTCCCTTGGGAAAATCTGGAACAGCTGAAAAGCCAAAGCCGGTTTCTGTCCAAGAAAACAAACACCCTTCCGCATCCAAAAGCAAGCTGCGTTTCAGGTGTGAAGGAGCTTGTTTGTTCTCTCCTGCTCATGCACCTCCCGTAGGCTTTGGTGTTCAGATGAGCACGTTTGAAGGCCAAACACCCTCACGGATTCTCCCTACAAAGGACTATTCCCGTTGCATCTTTAAAGCACGCCTTTGGACAGAGATAAATGGCTCCGAGCGTCGGGAACGTTCGAGCCAGATGGTCACTGAGATTTCTTTGTGTGTTTCTGGATTTCACTCCAGAGCATAAAACCCATTCTTGTAGCATTTGCTATGGCTCGTACACCTGAGGAATCCTCTGGAGCAAAGGCAAACGGACTGCTCAGAGGGGCCACAGACCTTCAGCTTGCTCCTTCCTGGTCATTAGAACCTAAATGCTTTTGTGTGTGTGGGGTGGGGTTGTATCCAGGGCTAATTGAGAGCTTTTAATTCGCTGGAGTCATCTGTTAAACAATGGTCACGTCTAAGGGAGCAGCCCCTCCTGAGCACTGGGAATGGGGGAATCCAGTGGGAACATTGCGCTTTTCCAGGTAGGTAATTGTTATTTCGTATTCACAGCCTAAGCCTCCTGAGGGTTGATGCCTTGGTGCATTGTGGAAGCTGTTTCTCTCTTCCATCACTCCTGTGTTCCTGTTACCTGCTGTGTCCTGCCCCAGGAGGTGATGTAGTGCCTGCAGCTCTGTATAGGGCCTGACTTTTAGTCACAATAATCTAGCACATAGAATCCCAGAGCGGGTTGGGTTGAAGGGACCTTAAAGCTCCTCCAGCTCCAACCCCTGCCATGGGCAGGGACCCCTTCCACTGGAGCAGCTTGCTCCAAGCCCCTGTGTCCAACCTGGCCTTGAGCACTGCCAGGGATGGGGCAGCCACAGCTTCTCTGGGCACCCTGTGCCAGCGCCTCAGCACCCTCGCAGGGAACAACTTGTGCCTCATCTCCTGCCTCTGGGCATTTCCAGAGCTTTCCCTCTCTCTGTAGCCACCTCTATTGCAATTGGTGCAGGGAATGTGCCTTGATTCCATGCGTCGCTTTAATTAGAACCAGGCGTCATTGCTGATGCCTGCACCTTGGGCTAACGGGAGGGAAGGAGTTAACTGATCCTGTGGGATGGAGGCTGTAATTGCCACTAGGCTTGCCTAAGATGAATGAGCTTTTAAAGACTGCCAGCTTCTGAATGGAGGCAAGGAGGACCAACAACAGCATCGTCTTTTAATAACCAGCAGCCAGTGGCAGGAGCGCATATGGAGGCAGCGTGGCTCAGCCTGAAATAAACCCTGGAGGTGTCAGGGCAGTGGACAAGGACTGTGCTGGCAGCGTGAAGGTGGAAAAGATGAACTTCTGGATGCTGGGGAAACAAAGAACGCTGCCAGCCTGGACGTGCGTGTCAGCCTCGCTTCCCTGTTCCAGCCTATGGACCGGGAGACGCTGCGCCCGGGTTGACTAACAGATGCTGGCTGGGTTTGGGAAGGCTATCCCAGGCTCCTGCAAAACAGCTGCTGGCTGCATGGATCCCACCAGAGAACATCTCCAGCCGGGGACTCGGCCGCCTTTGAACCCAGTGAGAAAACCAGAGAGCAGGGTTTGAGGCTTAGGGGACTACGGAGATGCTGCCCATTCCTGGAACCCCACGGGAGCGGAGACACCACGTCCCGGCGAGGAGGGAGGACATTCCATAGGGAACATGGTTTATTAAACCCTTCCCACAGGGCAGGATGGCTTCCTGGTTGGGAACCATGTACAGCTGTGCACTGTCCCCACTCCTGTGGGTCACCGAGGGGCACTGTCCTGCTCTTCCATGGCTCTGGCATCGCCCCCTTCTCTCCATGGGGTCCTATGGCATCAGCCCGGACCCCAAGCAGCTTTTGGAGACCCAAGCAGCAATGGAGACATTTAAAGCATTGTAAATACTCTTGCAAACAGCTCCACGGAGCAGGGGCAGCGGTGCTCGTATGGAGGAGCAACAGCTAAGTTTAACCATCTGGTTCTGTGAATTCCTATATTGTAATAAACGAAGTCTTCCCACAGATTTCACGTCAGCTTTGTCTGGGCATCGCTGAGCTGTGAAGGGAGAAACCTCTCTTGTGGTTTTCAGAGGAACAAAGAGACATTGTGCATCTGGTGAGGTGTCCTGGCAGCCTCCCGCGCCCTGAGCCTGCATCTCGTGCTGGCAACGTGGTCCTGCGTCCTGGGATGATGACGGCCTGACCTAAACTGGAGGGAGACCACGTCCCAGTGCCTGGGGAATGTGAGATCACCTCAAAGACCAACAACAGCAGCCTCCCCATGGGTAGAGGCAGTAGGAAAACGCCTGCAGTCTGGATCCCACCTTTCCGGCCCCTGTTCAAATGAAAGGGCAGCAAAGAACTTAAAGCAAACTGGTTAAAAACTCAGAGTCTTGATGGAGCCCAGAAAGAACCATTCCCTGGGGGTCACCCAGCGCCCTGCAGGGAGCAGCCACAAGCACCTCTCTGTGCAGGGCTGGCTGCACAGGACTGACTTTGTCCAGGGCACACAGAGCTCTGGGTACCTCCTCTGCTGGGACTTGTGCCTTAGCAGCGTTACTGATTCCTCACCCAGATGCTCTTCAGGACCAGAGACCTCACTTTTTGGTTCTGGGGGATCCAGGAGCATCCGATGGTTTCTAGCAGAGGGAGGGATGCGCTGATCTGGGGTGTGATGCTCAGCTTCCCGTGCCCAGTCCTGGCCTTCATGCATGGGAGGACAAGCCTGGGACAGCATCCTCCTGCAGGCTTTGTGCAGGTGCTTGTCTTTGATTGGGAAGCTTTCCCTGGAAAACACGACTCTGCTGGAGCAGGTGGCTCGGCAGAGGGAGCGGGCACGGAATCCTGCTGGGAAGAAGCAAGCTGGATTGGATCATATTTTCCATTAAGCACGGGGCTGTCTCTATTCCCTGGGAGCAGACCCAGAGCTCTTCATTCCCAGCCTTGGACAGCAGGGTCCCCTGGGCTCCTCTTTCCCCTGCTGCCTGCAGTGTGACTGCTCGGGTGCTTTGATTATTGCCTCCCAAAGCCAGGATGCGAGCGTGCTTGAGCCCCCCAGCAGGCATCCTTTGAGGACAAGGGGCTCTCCAGCATCAACAGAGCTGTAAAGAGAGTCCCCTTCTCCTTTGCTCTCTGATTGTCATAACACAGCCTGTAACGCATCACACCCACTTTGTTTATCCATGTTTAAGAGACCCTGGGCTTATCTTAAGTCTACCACTTATGCAGAGAAGAAAGGCCCATGGAGTCTGTTGAAAGTCAGGGGACATTTGGCTGCAGCCACCCCTTGGGGATGATGAATGGCTGATGGGGGAATGCGACAGGAAATGGGATGAACTCAGCTGTAAATGTAAGCGGGCAAAGTGGGTTTGATGAAACCTGAGCATTACAAGGGGGGGAATGTGACCCCCATTCCTGAGCCAAGCCTCACCCTCCCCATGGGCTCCCTGCCCCTATTGCCTGATACAAGCTCCCTTGCATCCCAACTGAGCAGGGAGACCACAACCATAAATCTCCATTTTTCAGTGGGACTAGATTCCATTTAGGCCATTTACCAGTCTGTTTGGGAAAAGGGATTTCATTCTTTTGCTTCTTTGTGTCAGGATGGATTTACTGATCCCAAACATGTTCCTCACACTTTATTTAGGGCCTAATATGCATCATTTACATTGCCGAGCTGTCACCAGCCTGTCTGAGCTCTATAGGCGGGCAGGCAATGCGCTTCCCCTGCCCCATTGCTCTCCCTGCCAGATGTGGAGCTGTGAGGATAAAGGAGTTAGGAGATCCCTTGATGCAATTTGCCTTTCCGGGGGGCTGCGGCTTACTCCCGTCTGTGCAGGGGCCAGGCAGGCTCCGCATGGATGGACACCATTCCCAGGACCAAGTCGGCTCTCAGTTCTGTGGGAGAGGAACTGATTTTCCCATTAATGGATGCCAAGCGATGGGTCTTGAGCCCAGCAAAACCTTGCCTCTGTCGGCAGCAGAGGATGGGCTTGGGAGGGACACGAGGCTCTTGGAACCCTCTTACAAGACCTAAGAGCTCATCCTTGGGCTCTCCATGCCTTGGGGTGTCCCTGCTCAGGGCTGTCCCTGCTCCTGCGCCTTCATCATGAGCAGCATCCTGACTGCTCCAGGCCATGTTTCCTCCTTGCCATGCGATTCAGCAGGGTCTGGGCCCCCCCACACCAGCATCCAGGATGGAGAACAGGGAGAGATCCCAAACCAGAGCCACTTTCCACCCAAAAGGAACCCAGTTTCTCCCAGGGCTCCAAGAATTGAACTGTTCAGCCCTGGGAGCTCTGAAAGCAAAAGGAACAGTGGCTTTAGCATGATAGATCCCCGATGATAGCGCAGGAGGGGGAATACAGCCAGGATTTACATTCTGTCCCTGGTTTGGCTGATAGACTGTAGCTGGATGGAGCATCCAAATGGAATTTGTTCAAATTAAATGGTTGCAAATGTCATTGAGACGGAAAGTTCTTCCGCACGCAACAAATGGGATTTACGCCTCTAGGAAGCATGCAGTAAGCATGCCTTTTCACCTGCTGCTGCCTCTGAAGGACATTCTTGTCCTGGACTTCTGACTTTGAATATTAAGACCAAACAGCACCACCCTGTCGAGGTGCCAGGATCTATCCGGAAGGATTTCAGAAAGGCAACGAATGCTTCTTCAACGAACCAAAGGAACCGCTCCTTCCCAGGTGAGCAGCAGAATTACCTGCAGCAGCAGTGGTGAACACTGAACCCTGCGGCTCAGTCACCAGCTCCTGAAAGGAAAGGGGGACTGGGCTGGGGGTGCTGAGGCTGCGGCGCCTCAAAAGGAGCAGATGAGAAAGGGGAGGATCTGCCCAATTTGAGGCTTTTCGAGTGAGGGTGGGAAACGCTGGCACAGGGTGCCCAGAGAAGCTGTGGCTGCCCCATCCCTGGCAGTGCCCAAGGCCAGGTTGGACACAGGGGCTTGGAGCAAGCTGCTCCAGTGGAAGGGGTCCCTGCCCGTGGCAGGGGTTGGAGCTGGAGGAGCTTTAAGGTCCCTTCAACCCAAACCAGGCTGGGATTCTGTGGCCTCCACAACCCCAAATCAGAGACCCCAGAGAAGCAGCATCACAAATAGCCCTCCATCCACGAACAGAGGCAGGAATCCTCTTACCCTGCTCTTTTCTGGACATGGTCCTTTCCAGCCCTGGTAGACGCTCTGCAAGAGACAGCTCCCATGTGGGGGATTTAGGGAGCAGAGCTCAGCACCCCAGGGCTCAGCAGCCCTTCTGCAGCTCAAGCCCCCATCCTGTACCTGCACACAACTGGCCTGGCTCCAGATAACTGGATTATCTTCCTGCCTGCTGTTAAATATATAGAGAGGTTAAGCACGGTTAGCCTGGGTCACAGCACTCAGCACCTCGTGGGGCTGTGCTCGCTGTGGGAGGCAGGGGCTGGGGCGGACATTTGGGCACCCATCAGCTCTCATCACACGTTCCTCTGCACGAGGAGCCCGTTTCAAACAATGCCTTGTAAGTGCAAAGCTCCCTCTCCAGTTACTGCTCCTCTGCATCAGCCAGTCCCCTGCTCCACATGAGATATGTTTCAAATGATAGCATTTGTCTTTAATAAATGGCCACTCCATAAACTGCCTCCTATGGGAAGCCTGGGGTTTATAAGTAAAACCTGATGTTTCCATTTCATTACAGTGCATTCGCCCTAAGATGAATCCCAACTCATCCTCTGGTTAATATCAGCCCAAGGTGCGCACTGGGTTTGTATTACTAGTTATGAAATTCATATTGCTGGGCTTAATCCGTTTCAGACCCCACAGCTGTCTCTGTGCCAGCTTGACCTGCAACAGGGATGCTCTTCCTTTGCTGGAGTCACCGGCAGCACCGGCATTCAGAGAAGATAAAAGCAAGGCTCCTTCCATGACCACAGAAAGTCTGACGTAGATTTGGGCTTCTTTAGCCCAGTGTTTGCCTCAGAATACCTCCTGGGGTGCTTTATTTCTAAGGTCAAATCTGACCACCTTAAGCACAGCCTTCTGTATGTGTGCAGCTTGGATCCTGACGTGGGTCAGCAGAAAACGACCATTTCCCAACCATTCCGTAGACATCCATCTACAGCTTCACTGGAAAATACTGCTCATTAAACACAGAACGCATGCAGAGGACAACAAAAGGGCCCAGGTACTGAGCATAGCTGCGTTTGGCTTAGACATAAAGCATGCACTGAGCGATGCCTTGAAGCCAAGCCTTGCGTTTCACGCCATCACTCACGTTCCAGTGCTCCATCGCTCAGGTATTCCTAACAAAAGCAATGAGATTATCTCTGTCCCATGACAACTGCTCTGCTGCGGTCTCCTGTGGCTTGAGAGGGGAAGCGGAGCAGGGCCTCATCCCCTGTTAATCTTTGCAGAGATCCCTTTTCTGACTCAGTCTCGTTAGGGACTGAAGATCCCTCAAATGACCTCAGATCAGGTTCAGGAGGGCACCACTGATTCGTGTCAAGAAGAGAAAGCCTTATCTGAAGCTGCAGAGAGCCATAAACAAATGGATAAGAAGAAATATGTATTTTAGCTGCTAACACCCCCAAAGCAGAGTAAATGAATGAAACCACAGAGCAATTGAACCCTCCAGCTTTCAAGATGGCCCATTTGGGAAAGCCTGGGCAGGACAAGCTCCCCCAGACCACTGCCTGCAAGCATGGGGCACGTCTGCTGCTGCTGAGCAAGGTGGGTCTGCAGGGACCCCGTCACAGGCCTGGCTTTGTTCCCTCCTCCCTGGTCCCAACCTGTAGGTTAGCTCCTAGCAACTGCCCTTTGGGGATGGAAAAAATACATAATAAAGAAAAGACTGCCCCATTTGAGCTCCATCTGTTGGGGTTTATAACCGTTCTCCTAATTGCCAACTGACAATGTGAATTGCAATTAGCTAATTGCTTGCTAACTTTCCGTTCTAATAATAGGCATGTTCCAGAGTTATACAAGCTTGGAGGCTGCTGCTGTTCCCTTGCAACTGGCAATAATAAATAATCCCGTATTCCCTCAGCATTGCCCTTCCTTCCAAGTTTCATCCCCATGCAAATTGCTCCAGCATGTACTAATCCCTGATGGGATGGCAGAGGCATCAACAGCCTTTCTTTGGCTCTCATTGCACGGCAGTGTTCAACGCTTGCACGATGATGTGGCACCGGGATGCTGCGACTCCCGTGTGCCACTTTGTGCCTTCGCATGGCAGTTGCCTCTCCATAGGGCTGGGCAGCAGGACCAAGTGTTCTGCATCCCTGGAATCCCATTCCTCCCATCAATATGGGTTGGCTTTCATTTGCTTTTGGAGTTTTGGGGTTTGTTTGGGTTTTTTTGCTTTCCCTTCACAGGATCAGATGTGGCCCTGGCCCCCGTAGTGACATGTTTTATTACCAGTAGCTTCAATAATGTCAGCACAAACCCAAACCGGAGCATTAAGTAACACACAGTCTCCAGCAGCAAAACAAGGTGTACAAGGAGTCTGGATCCTAGTGGGGCTCCTGGTGGGAAGCGGGGTCAGGTTGAGTGCAGAGCTCCAGCATTCCCAACACTGGGAGCATCGGGAGCTCCCTTCCACACGGGTGAACTTCCCTGCACCCCTCTCCAGGCTTTCTCATCTCCACTTTGTTCCTGCTGTGCAGATGCAGCTAATTGAAAAGCAAAGCAAGAGCCTGATCCAGGGAAACCAAGGCCAATGGAATGAGCAACAGCGTTCCCTGGCGCGTGAGGAACTACTGAACGCAGACCTGCCAGCGAGCTGACAGCTCCAGAGACGACACACTAATCTTATTAAACTCGGCCCCAAAAAAAGCCTTTTTAGAACTGGGGCGAGTCACGTCCAGTGAAAGCTGGGCTGGATTATTCCCTGGTGCCTCGGGGGTTTTTCCATGTCATCCCAAGCCTCAGACAGGGGATGTGGGATGGGGATGGGATGGGATGGTCCAGTCTGCCCGGACCCTGCTGTCCTGGAGGGCTCAGCCCACCTGAAGTCCTGCCTCCTGCAGATGTGGCTTACAGCTGGCAGCACGGCCTCGCCGGCAGGGTCTTCATTAGGAGAGCTGCTCTCTGGCTGCCTCAGGTGCCCCCCAGGCCCCTGCTCCAGACACATCAGCCACAGGCTCCAGACCTGCTTCAGATGGCTTTTCCTCGTGCGCAGTTATCTGGACGTTTCCATCCCTTGTTTCTTCCCTCCCCTGCTCCTGACATCTGACTCACTGGGAGATTTATTACCTTTAAAAGCATTCCTTGTGCAAGCCACACTCCAGAGCTCCCGTCTTCCTGCTCTCGCTCTCAGCCCTGGAGCACGTTTGGGCACAGGTATGAAAACCACACCATGAAAGAGAGTTCTCCTTGGCAAAGCCACCACCTCTCTTTGCACAACAACGTGGAGATTCCTCGAGTGAGGAAAGCTCTTTGTAGAGAACTGACCTGGACCACTCAGGATACCGCTTGCAGCATCTTCCCCTGTCTCAAGCTTGCCATCAGCAGGGATTTCCAGATACTGCCAGGTTCTCGCTCCCCTGTGCCCCGCTATTCCCAGGTTCATCCTCCACACATCTCACTGTCAGATGCTTCTATGAGTGAAACTCCCGTCTTCCTCTTCCCCAGCCCTTTGGGAATGGCTGCGAAGCAGGGGTTGATTTCAAATGCCCAGGAACGAGTGAAAATGTCGAGGTTGTTTGAGCCTGAAACAGCACAGAAAAGCCAAGTACAACTCATTGCAAAATAAAATCATCGCAGATGGCAAATTAGGCCTGCTTTTTGAATGGCTGGGATAATCCGTTATTGCAACAGACTGGAGGGAACCCAGTCTGTTGGACTCATTGATCTAACAACAAAGTTAATCCATCATTGATCTAACAACCAGTGCAGCCTGTGGAAATCAAGGAGACCTTTACAATCCCTGGTGGTTAAACCCCTGGTTTTCTATTCTGCTTTCAAGACAAGCTCTGTTTAAACTTCTTCATCATTACAGTTCCTCCATGAGGAGAGGCAGATGGCGGAGCCCACTTTTGAGGGTAAAGTGCAAAGAAAGGGAATGAATGATGGTTATTTGATTTCTCAGGCACAAAAAGCAACTAAAACCTTAGAAATTATTCCAGAATCACAATTCGTTCCTGCTCATTCCCAAAACCGGGATGTGATGTTCTCTGCCAGTGCGAGCAAGAAGGATGCTGTTGCTGCTGTCCTTTCCCCACCGCCCAGGTGCACAAGGCAGGCGCAGGCTCTTGCTCAAACGAAGTAGCGAGACACAAGGAACGCAGCCAAAGGAACAGCTTTGCTTACTTCTGCTTTGGCTTCCTCGGCGCGTGTTTTTCCCCCAGCGCTGGCTGATGGGTTTCAGGCTGAGGGAACATTAGGAAACGGAAGGGGGAAGGCTGTGACACATCACACGCGGTGCCAAGGAATGGCGGTGACGCACGGCTGCTGGCGGGGACCCTGGTGTGCACCTCACCAGCACCACAGCACGGAGCCACCCTCCATGGGGACCCTGCTGTCCTCACTGCCCCAGCACCCCGCAGCCACCCTCGGCCTCCCAGCGCCGGCTGCAGCTTCTCTGCTCACAGAAGCTGGGGATGATGCCTGCTGCTCCACACCTCCCGTGCAGGGGATGCTGCTGGGGCCATGGCAAGGGGACAAGGTCCATGGCATCTCTGGAACCTCCCTGTTAAGGGCAGGAAAAGCAGCCCTGGCAGCGGCACAGCACAGTTTGTTCCTGGGGCTGGCGGCACATTGCAGACAGCAGCATCGGTCTGAAGCTCAGCCATACGCCAGGTCACGCAGAGGCTGGACCACGCTGCCATCCCCGGGGGAGCATCCCTTCTGCTGTGCCCTATGAGTTCCCTCCAGCACTGCCAGGTGCTCTATGAAATGAGGTGGGACCAGCTTGAATCTGCCTCCTAAGCTCAGGAGAGAAGAGGAAAGGTCCTATTATGCAGAGCTGAATCTGGTCTCTGGCTGACAAGTGGCTATGGACTAGACACAAAAATGCTCTAAAGCTGACTGCACCAAATGTTTCTTCTCCACCTAACGCTGTTGTTTGGGATTCGGTTAGGAACAAAACGGCATCTTGTAGTTTTTAATAAAGCTCTTGGCCAACAGTTCAAACACTGGAGTGGGGGGGGGGGAAGCGGGAGAGAGAGGATGAATTTATGGGAGCGGGAGGAGATCATTTGCTTGCTTAAGAATTGGAAAAGATTAATGGTGTGCAAAGGCTCTTGGACTCATTCCTCACATAGCAGAAGGGTGAGGAGGCTTACCGGCTGGATGGTCTGCATTCTGCCTGCCCCAGGTGGGGGTGTCTGCACTGTGGAGAAGAAGGAGTAGGGAGCACATCCCATATCAGCCTGCAGTGAGGAAGGCAGCTGTGGCTGGGGGATGGAGGAGCGTGGAATCTCACAGAGGTTTGCTTTGCTAATGGCACAAAAGTGTTCCGAGAATCTGAACCTAGGGAAGGTCTCCCTCCTATCGGTGCCGTTTGGCAATGAACATGAATATGGTAGGTGAATCCAGAAGCAAGGAAAAACGGAAGGAAAAAGAGCGGATTTTCTCAAGTCCACTGAAGAACCCAAAGCTTCTTTACAATAGCCATAAACCACTACAAGCCTTGCTGCACAGCGAGTACAGTGGGGAAGGATGAAGAGCCACTGGATGCACATGGAGAACCATAGGACTTGACTTCAGGACAAGGCAGGGGCTCTGCTGGAGAGGCAGATGATTGCAAACTGGCTCAGGCATTGCTTCCAGTCTTCCAGATCTCATCATCCCACTGGACTTCGGGACAACAGAGAACCCTTTCCCCCAGAGGCCCACGCTGAATGCCACCTTTATGCACGAACCATGAGGCTGTACGCAGCTTGCCATGCTCCACAACCAAGACAGGATGCTCAGGTCACCCAGTGAGCCACTGACCGTATCCCCTGCCTGAAGTAACAGTCATCTCCCCGAAACCAAAGTTATGCTGGAAGCTAGATGAGAGAATGGGCAAAGAAACTTGCTTTCCATTGCTGGGTCACCATCGGATACATCTCATCTCTCCGTGCTGCTGCAGCTGGGATATTCCAAGGCAACAGCCCTGCTACTTGGCTGGGTACTGAGTGTTTTCATGCCTTCATAGACAGCCATGGAGCACAGTCTGCTATGGAAAACAACACTCCTGTGCTATTTACGAGTGTCTTGTGCTCAGTGAGGAGCAGAAGGCTGCGGTGGTGCTTAAAACGTGGCGTTTTGTGGCAGCAAGGACTTCTCAGAAGGCCGTGATCAGTCGTGTTTTTCCAATAGGATTAGGAAATAGAATGTTTGCTCTGTCTGAGAAGGAATAGGAACTCGGGCAAAACTGCTGAACATGAAAGTTCCTGGACATCTGGAAGGGATTAGTCAGGAAGGTGCCTGGGACAAGGAGTTCAGGCGGGTTCAAGAGACACCTACTGTAGACTTGTTTCCACGGAAGGAGGGAGGAGGAGGGAAAGGGTTGGGGGGAAAAGCAGGAAGGGAGGATTGAAATGAAACCTACGCAGGACCAGCTGATAGGGCGAACAGTGAGAACAGGCTCTGCTCTGGGGAAGCACAAAGTGCAGAGCAGGAAGCCCTAAAGGGTCTGCTGCAATAGAAGGGGCTGGGGTGGCAACAAAGGACAAACCATAGGGGCAAAGAGCTGGCCAGAGCACTGCTTGTGCCCACCTTTGTGAGGGCAAACAGCTCCCATGCTGAGCATGTGGGAAAGCACAACCCTGCTGCTCAGGCAGATGTGCCCCATGCAACACACATCCACAGGGTTAGATTTTGCCCCCCTTGGTGCTCATCAGCAACCCAACAGGGCAAGTGCTGTGATGAAGTCAAGAGCACTGGAGAAACACTGGAGCGTAGGCAGCCGGGTGCTAGAACAGAGCTGCACATCCAGCTACTGGGAACAGAGCTGCACATCCAAGTACTGACCGCTGGGTTTCTCTCGGAGCGGGTAAGTGCTCGTGCAGCCTCTTGGGCCCTGCAAAATCACAAAGGAGTTCTGTTGCAGGCCAAGATGAAGGTCACAAAGAAGAAGGCTGAAAACCACAGGGGCTCGTGAAGCCCTTGCTTGGTTTAGGAAGCGACTGACTCGTGATGCTTTTTATCCCATATTTCTGCCTTTGACTCACTTTACACTTCAATTCAGGTGCCAAATCCTCTGTGTTTTTCCAAACTGTGGACCCTTGTAGTAAATTCAAGTTTGGAATCTGTTTGGGATCCAGGAGCTTGGACTGAAGCAAAGCTTTTGGGTTTCAAAAGTCTGGAGTCCTCATTCCTGAAGCAGAACCGAGCAGACACCACTGCACCAGAAGCTGACTTCCACCCTAGATGAGAAAACAAAGCAGAGAGAAGTCAGATGCTCTCTATAAATGTTTGGGAGTGTTCAAATCCAGGAACCGATTGCAGTTTTTGCTTTCCCTATAAGTGAGGAATAACTATGTTCAAATTAAGTTAGCAGGAGGTAAAGCTGGAAATCAAAGCGTGAGCTTTGTGTTTCCTGACCATTTTACTTGAACAAGGTAGCTCCAGCTGCTCACCCGGGTTTATTGCATTCCTGAAAGTCAGATCTCCGGGCATGAATACTTTAAGAGCCCTGCTCCCCAAAGAAAGGCACTCGGCTTTATCCTTACGGTGCGGTGTATTTTACCAGGGCAGCCCGCTGCCTGCCAGGTGGATGCTGCTGCTTTTTCACTCTCCTCCCTCCACTCCCAGTACTCAGATAGGCGCTGAAACCCTTTGCTGGTGACAGCAGGCATGGCTTGCTAATAGTGAACCATGACACAGCTCAGCCTTGAACTGCAGAAACAGAGAGTGAGCCAGAGACCTTCAGGATGAGGGAGATATGTGAGGAGGAAGAGCAGTGCCCACCGCAGGCAGCCTGCCCTGGCTCCCCAGAATCACAGAATCAATCAGGTTGGAAAAGACCTTTAAGATCATCAAGTCCATCCCTTCCCCAGCACTGCCAAGGCCACCACTGAACCATGGCACTCAGGGCCTCGTCTACGTGGGTTTTGAATGCTTCCAGGGATGGTGACTCCATGACTTGGGGCCGCAGGCTGGGATGGCACCACCCAGGGCTATCCCATGCAGGTACCTAACTCGGTCATGCAGGCTTGCAGGCATCAGAGGAGGGGGAGCAGCCTTCCCACTTGAGTGCTCTCAAGTTAAGTGCTTCAAGACTGAATGCCCACCCTGGCAGCCTTCATGGAGGGAACATTTGACCCCACAGATATTCCCTGGTGAATGCTAGCTGCAGGGAGTCTCACACCCACAAAGAACCTCATTCTTGTTAGCAACTGGGGACCTTGGCAGCTATCCTGAGCTGTAACATCCAGATCTTGAAGTGGAACAAACCCACAGTTGTCTCCAATTAGAGTGCTCTGATGCTGAGGTTCAGTTGTACTCTTCCAGAACACTGCAGACAAATGCAACTGATGACATGGCCCACCAGCCAGAAAGAGTGCAGAGCCATTAATCATAGCAAGACTTCAGTGAGCACATCCTTCAACCCATTTCAGTCACTCAGTCAGGTCATGGCCACTTTTAATTCAGAAACCCTTCTCAGTGCTTTTAGCAGGGCTGTTGTTAGCCCACAGCCAGACATCAGGGGGACAAACATCTGGGAGAAGCAGAAGGGCCACCACTGAACTCCTGTGAAGACCTTCCAAAATTGAAATCCATTTGTTCTTTATGCAGCTGTACTGAAGACTGACTGACAGAAGAGAGGGGTGTTGAAGGGCTGTATAGTGTGTGCACATGTAAACACGACTCTGCATCCTTGAACACCACCATTTATTGCTTTATGATGTTGATTCGGCAAGGCCTGAGCAAGGATGACACTGTAGGGTTCATCCTGGAGAAGGAAAAGGCGCTGGAAAGACCTTAGAGCAGCTCCAGTGCCGAAAGGGGCTACAGGAAACCTGGAAAGGGGCTTTAGGCAAGGGCCTGTAGGGACAGGCCAAGGGGAATGGCTTTAACCTGCCCGAGGGGAGACTGAGCTGAGCTCTTAGGCAGAAGCTCTTCCCTGTGAGGGTGCTGAGGCACTGGCACAGGGTGCCCAGAGAAGCTGTGGCTGCCCCATCCCTGGCAGTGTTCAAGGCCAGGTTGGACACAGGGGCTTGGAGCAAGCTGCTCCAGTGGAAGGGGTCCCTGCCATAGCAGGGGGCTGGGACTGGATGAGCTTTAAGGTCTCTTCCAAGACAAACCAGGCTGGGATTCTGTGCTCTGTCTCTGTGCTCTTCAAGCCACATTTCATGAACACAAAGCCGTACAGGCGCTGTCAGCTGGATTTCAGCCTGGTGGCCTCTGTAGCCATCAGCCCTCAGCTGTCAGAGATAGCCTTGAGGGCACCTACATAAATCTACTGTGACCTGTGTCATCCAAGGCATATATTGACCCCTTCCTTAACATCAAAAGTCAGTGACACCCTTAGGGAAGGGGCAGCGGTTGAACACCAGCAGCAGGCAATGGCTAAGGAAGTTTACCTGTGCTGCTTCATTGACTGGAACTGAAACACAGGATGTGAATCTCTAGAGCTGGGAGGAGTTTATGGCTGGAATCAAAGCCCTGGAAAAGGAAATTAGATGAAACTGCTCACTCTGCTGCAGACAGGAAAATAAATGCCTTACACTGAACTAGTGCTGTGATGCAACCCAGGGCATCAGCAGCGCGCTGACACAATGAGTCAGTGACAGGTCACGGTGAGACAAAGGCACTCAAGAAGGAGGGGAAGTGCTTTGCATGCAGAAGTGTCTGCAGCGAGACTGCTGTACAGCCATTTGCTAAACAAAGCTGCATTCTTGGCCTATCTGCCAAACCAATATCTTGAGTGCATCATCTGCTTCATCTTAAGCTGAAGCAGCAGGAGGGGGACTCCATTTCTCGCTTGCCGGGGAAGGAGATGGCCAAGTGAGCAGCTCAGGACAGTGGTGCATGACTCACGTTATTTTCCTTTGCAATTGGAACTGCGTATAAAGCACCATCCCACAAAGATCTTTTGGCAGGAGGGGGGACACCCAGCCCCAGCCCCGCACAGCCACCAGGGTCCCCAGTGCTGCTCTCTGCAGGTCGAGCAGTGCCCTCAGGTGGTCACATTCCCTGCTCCAAGAGCCACTTCATCGCCAAACCAGGGAGCAGAGCACAGCTCCGTCCTGTCCAAGCACCATTCTTTATTTGGCCTTCTCTGAGAAGAACTCGGGTGTCTGTGCACCTCCAGCATTACAAGCATTCAAACTCCTTCCTTGTCAATCCACGGATGAAAGCAAACACACTGCTGAGAGGCACGAGGTGCAAACAGGGTTTAAGCCCTGATTTGACACCTTATTTATTTGTAAGGGCAGCACATAAACATTTTTCTTACACAGTATCAGGACATTATGTTATGCCCATTTATTGGCAGATATCAAGTCCGTTTCCACTTGAAAACAGAACAGCCCAAGCATCTCCTGCTCAGGCCAAGTCCTCAGCTTATTCAGCCTCCAAAAAGCATCAGTGACACTTCCTCAGCTCATCCTCCTCTCCTTTGGGGTCGTCTTGGAGCACAGCAGACTGTCACAGAAGCTGGTCCACACCAGCCCCTCCTGTTCTCTGTCAGGAGTCTGCTGAGCTGCACAGCTCTCGCTGGTTGTCCACAAACAGAGAGATCTTCAGAAGAGTATCTGAGTTGGAAGGAAGAAGACGACCCCATTAGCTTAATGCACTTCGTATTCTGTACGCACAAAAATCAACCTTGTTTCAAATAGTAATAAAGAGAAGTTTAAGGGCAACTAACTTAGCAGCCCAAGCCCAATGGATCTCCAAACCCCTTGTTTGACTGCAAGGAAGGGCATCACTTCCCGTTGAGCCAGGGTGTGATGGTATTTACAACTGAAGCTGTTCACGCTCGCAAAGCCCAACTGCAAACCAAGCGGGGTCACCCACTGCCACCAAGATCAACACCAACACACAGTGCAAGGCCTGCGTGTGATCCCCAGGGCTGAGACATCACCACTGAGCCCAAGGAAGGGTCCCCTGGGCTGCTGAAAGTGGAACCACCTTGAACAACGTCTCCCTTGGAGCGCTCCAGAATCTTCTCCCAGGACTGCGGGAGGGTCTCCATGTCTGCGAGGCTCTCACAGCTGATGTGGAGGAGGAAAAGCTGGATCTCCAGGTACCTTCATGCCCGGTAAGGACAACAAAGAGGCAGAGGGACCCAACAAGGATGGGAAAGGGACAGAGCCCCCCCCCCGCTGAAGGATACAGGTGCCGGTAGTGGCGCTCCACGTCCTGCAGCCCCTCCAGCGCGTCGGCCAGCGATGGGCAGCGCGGCCCCCGCCGCAGGACCGCCTCCAGGCCCAGCTCCGCCGCCCGCTCCTCGTACAGCCGCAGCACGGCGGCCACGGCGGCCCCCACCGCGTCCCGCACGGCCCGCAGCTCCGCCCTGCGCGGCAAAGCGGGCTGCGCTCAGCCGCGGCCCCGCACTCCCCATCCGGCCCGGCCCGGCCCGGCCCCGCCGCCTCACCGCCGGCTGCCGAGCTGCTCCAGCAAGGCCTCGGCCGCGCCGCGCTGCTTCCGCCACAGCCGCTCCGGCAAGTCCCGGAAGGCACCGAGCGGGGAAGCGCCCCACGGCAGCCGCTTCGCCGCCTGCATCTGCGCCGCCAGCCCGGCCAGCGAGCCCAGCGGCGCCGCGCACCCGGCCAGCGCCGCCCGCCAGCCCGCGTCCTGCCGGGCCACGGCCGCCGCGCAGGCCCCCAGCGCCGCCGCCATTGCGGACAGCGCCGCCGGCGCCATGGCAACGCGCCGGACCGGAAGCACCTTTTCGTCATCGCACCGCGCTGAGCTCTGATTGGGTGTATTTGAACGCGCGGCTGGCGGCAGTCCTCCACGTCCCGGTCCCGGTCCCGATCCCGATCCCGATCCCGATCCCGGTCCCGGTCCCGGTCCCGATCCCGATCCCGGTCCCGGTCCCGGTCCCGCTGCTATGGCCCCCGCGAGGAAGAACCCCGGCGCGGCCGCGCGCCGCAGGAAGCTGGAGGCGTTCCTGAAGGATTTCGACCGCGAGGGTAAGCGGTGGGGGGGGGGAACGGGGGAGCGCGGCCGGGGCAGCGGGCCCCGGGGCTGACGCCGTGTGTGTGCTCCCCCGCAGTGGAGAGCCGGCTGGCGCGGCTGGAGGCGAACGGGGAGCGCCTGGTGAAGGAGGTGGAGGACATGTACGACATGCACATCCTGCGGCTGCCCGTGGCCTTCCGCGAGATGAACTGGCTGGAGTTCTTCGGTACGGGCCGAGGCAGGGGAGCCGGGCTGGCGGGGCGCGGTTTGCCTTTGTTACTAAAGCCAACGGCAGTAACGGAGCCGCCGGGGTCCATTCTGCCCCCTCCTCTCACCCCTCCCCAGCAAGCGACCTGCGGGAGCGCTGCGCTCTTTAAAGTCATGGAGTCAATTGGGTTGGAAAAGAGCTTTGAGCTCATCCAGTCCAACCCTGCCCCAGCACTGCCGAGGCCACCGCTAACCCGTAGCACTGAGGGCCTCGTCTGTAGGATCATACAATAGTCAGGGTTGGAAAGGACCTTAAGTTCATCCAGTTTCAGTCCCCCTGCCATGGGCAGGGACACCCCACATTAAACCATGCCACCCAAGGCTCTGCCCAACCTGGCCTTGAGCACCTCCAGGGATGGAGCATTCGCAACTTCCCTGGGCAACCCATTCCAGTGCCTCACTGCCCTTACAGTAAAGAATTTCTTCCTTATATCCAGTCTAAAAATATATCCATATATATCAATATATCTTCCTTCTATCTGATCTTCCTTCAATTCATGCGCTTTGTGATTCCAGCACTGCCCAGCTCCCTCACTGCCCCCAGACTGGTTTTTGCTGGGTTTCTGCACCCAAGTGGTAATTTACTAAAGTGTATCTGTCTATGTTGTATGGGCCTATGGCTTTTATATGTCTTGGTTTTCTAATAAATCTTTTCTTTTTAGCTAAAGCAGGATGCAAGAAGCTGTTGGAAGAGACAGCAGTGGTAGGTTTCTAGCATAAATCTTTAGCTTTTCTGATATTGTGGCATACCACTGTGGGCAGGGAAGGGTTTCTTGAGTCTCCTGGGGTGTTAAAGTAGCAGAGGTTACACAAATACGTCCATCAGCGTTGCTGTAAAACCTAACAGTCTGCTATATGCAGTATGGGATTTGGACGCTCGTGCTGCTCCATGTGCATCTTCCCTCTACCTGCTTGATTTCACTCCCAGATCCCTGACAGCACACACACTTTTCAATCAATGAAAGCATTCCTAAGCTGGCTGGGCAGCAGGGTGCACACTTGTAGCACACTTGTGTTCACACCTTCACACAAGTGAAGCACACCTGTAGCATAAGTGTAGTAGTCCTGCATGGCATGCAGATGTGTGTCACTATCGCCTCCAGAATAACTGGGGAAAATCCCAGTTTAAAGCACAACAGAAAACACAAAGGTATTCTTGCTGCCTATCAGAACTGTATCCTGAGAGCCCTAATGGTGTTGTGACTGGTTTTAATTGTAGGCAGACTTGGAAATACCAGAAATAAACAAATTGGCAGCAGAAGTTCGCCGTACTCCTTTCAAGATCACCAAACAAGGTGGGTTTGTTCAAAACATTGTGAGTGCAGTGAGATGGAGGCATGTCAAGGTTTACAGCCTGTGAGTAACAGCCCTGTTCTTACTTATGTTCTTCAATATATTTAAAACCATGCAAACAATCTTAGTTTTCTCCCTACTGTCTGCAGGACCTCTGCTTAATTCTATTAAAACATTCAAAATAGTGCTCTGTCAACCATCTGGATGACACCGGAATTTGGATTTTGCAAGCAAATTGTTGCTTAAAAAGCTGCTTGTTTGCTATTTACCTCCTCTGCTAACTAATAATTTCAAGTTACTATTTATTTTCAACTTGGGCAACACTTTCTCTTTCTAGGGGGAAAATTGCCACAGCATATTGAAGCTATTCAAGAAGAAGCTGAGTCTTCTTTGCTTCCTCCAGCAAAGAAAGTAAAACATGAGAGCCAATGTCTTCCAGAGCCAGAAGCTAAAAGCGTTAATCCAACAACTGGAAAGGTAAATAGCCAGTCTTTGTGATGCCTTAATTCCCAAAGTGTGAATTACTTACTGAGACAATGCCTTTGATACTAGAGCTGGCTGGGATATTTGAACTGTAGAATCCTAGAATCCCAGGTTGGAAGGGACCTCAAGGATAATGTGGTCCAACCTTTCTAGGCAAAGCATGGCTTAGGCTTAGATGTCCCAGCACCCTGTCCAGCCAAAACTTAACAGTGTCCAGTGTTGGTGAATTCCCACTTCTGGGGGACTTCAAAGCATCTATCACTTCCTTGAAAGTTGTAGCAATAGGGGAAGGTTACGGAAGCTTCTTTGGTGTTTGTTTGTGGACTCTTGTGCCATGAAAAGGATCCTATGGAGCCAAACAGTTTGTATGGAAGCCTCTGCTGATGTGGACACTGTCACACGAGAGTGAAGTGACTGATTTGCTGTGTAATGTGTGTTTCAGACGAAGGCATCCACTAAAAAAGTGCCAGCATCCAGGAGCAGAAGAGCTCCTCCAAGAGAGGAGCGCACAAACAAAAGGTAATAGGGGATATCTTTTGTGCTGGGTTTCAGATATGGAGAGTAAGTATATAGAGCTAACATAACTCTGAAAAGGACTGGAGTATGGTTTAGTAGGCTGGTGGGTGTAGTTGTGCCATGCTATAGGAAAAAATGGGATTTCACAGTGAATGAAAGATGGACAACTTTCCGTTCTGTGGTGAGCAGCTACTGCTAGCTTTGGGGTTTAACTCTGATTAGCAAGAGCCTCTGGTATAACACTTGCACAGTTGTTAAAAGGATTCTTACAAGCAAATGTTTGGGCTTTTTCCCCTTTAACAGATCAAGCAAAAACAATTTTATCACTCCGGCTACTGGCAGAATTGTTGATCTCTGTGCTCCGGGAGGTTCCTCCATGATCACACCCAGATTTGATCCCAGGTTTGCCTTCTGATGAATTTCTCTGTTAATCTCTTATGCTGTTATCTCCTGGCAATGTAATTCTTAGTGGCTCTTTGAACCTGAAATGAAAGACTTTGACTCAAAGTGCTTTGAGCAACTGCAGTGCCCTTTCTTACCTCTAACTCTTTGTTTCAGCATCTTCAAGACACCGGGGTTGCGCGCACCCGCAGCACACGAACGTGTTTACACCGTCTCTGCCAATGGCAGCCCCCTTGCTGACATGAATGATATCTTCATCACAGTCCCTGTGGGAGGAGGGGAGGTAAATCACAAACTTGAATCTGCACTTGAATCAATGCTGAAGAGATAGCTTGTGACTTCCTTTTGCGGGGGTGGGAAGGGGCCTTACCAGTTTCAGTTCATCCACTCTGTTTAGTTGTGCCACTGCAGTTTATCAAGGGATGGATGTAATATAAAAAGAACCTTCAAAGACTTTTAAGAAGTGGGAGCTGTTCAAGCTTGTCAAAACAAAATGTAGAATGATGGTTGCTCTGTGTTTAAGTTGCATTTAAAGTAGCTTCTGACAGCAGTCGTGTTAATGCACTGCAAGGAAGGTATGAGATGAGCTTCTGGTCAAGCTTAACGTAGTCTCTGCCTGTACACGGTCTCCTGGTATGCTTGGGTTTTATTTGCTTTTATTTTCTAATTGAATTTATTTGCTGCTTCTGACGACTGCAGCTTTCTACAGACAGAAAACCTAAGATTTGGCTGTTGTTTTCCACAGAGCATTCGTTTAGCAGCAAGCGATGTGACCAAGAATAATCTTCTTCATCTGAATGCCGAGGCCCAAGGATTTATGCAGAAGCTATCAGTAAGTCTATGTATTTTTGTCAGTCGTAGCCCGAAGTCACAACACAGTGTTGCCATTCTGGTATTAGTAACTGAACTCCTGACCTATAATAGGTAATCCTTATTTTCCCCTTCCCTGCCTTGTATTTTGGCTCATATCAGTGGTCAAGAAGCATGAACTGAGAAGGGGAGGAGATAGAGTACCTTTACATTACACCTAGCTTAATACAAACTGTGAATAAACCATGTGCTTCTTGAAAAAGAACTATTGTCAATGCTCCGGGAAAGCTGAATCGAACTGAAGGTATCTTCTCCTTCAAGCAGAAGTCGTACATGGTTGTGGGATATTGGTTTCTTAGAGCACTGATTCATTTCCATTTCTTTCTAGGGTCGTCTCGCGCAAGCCTGCAGTGCTGCAAAAACCCACAGATGAAACTTGGTGGATATTGACATCCCTCTGTAAATACAGAATGTAACCTTTAGGACTGCTATCTTTAGTTCTTGCCCTAATTGTATCTTCCATTATTTAGAGAAGGGAAGTTAACTAATTTTTCTACTTCTAATATGTAATGGGATTAGAATAGATTTCATTCTTGTTTTTCAGGGCCAGGGGGGGCAGATATTCTATTTCCTATTTCCTTTAAGGTTTGAGACCAAGATGCAGTTATCATGGGTTTGCAGACCAACAGCTTGGGCAGAAAAGCTATTCTGGTATTTCACAGAAGACTTAAGCAGTGGACACAAGTGACTGGGGAAAGAAAGCAATGGTTCAGATTTGTAGCACTTCCTTCCAGGCATGTCCTTTCTCGGCAGATGTGCTTACAAGCTGAGGCAAAAGGCAAATTAATGCTGCCTGGGGCTAGATGGCAGGATTCTTGTAGTTCATGATGCTGCCATGAATCTCAATGCTTTTATTCTTATAGTAGCCATTGCATTTTAACTGGCTTTGAGGTTTGTATAAAGACCTTGTGCGTTTTATTGTTTTAAAAGAAATAAAGGATTGGAGTTACTGAAACTCAATAGAATCAGCTGGGCTGTGGTTTATCCAGATTACTGAGAGTAACCTTCGAGCTACTGGAGTATCTGTAATGTGAGAGAACTTTGCTTTTCCTACACCCCCTTTGAAACCTTTAGGAGAAGCAATGCTCCTGGAACAGAGTATAGACAGGAAAGAGGAAAGCTTGACGTAGGCAAAACATTGTTTCGCCCTTTCTTCTCATCTAAATTGAGTTCATTCAATGCATCTCTTTGACAAAGAGCCATATCCAGTAAATGCTGTTTTAACTTCCTCACTCATTAATATGGGGGTTTTTCCCATTGCTTACAGGAAATAGAAATCGTGCTCTGCTTCAGATTCATGAAAAATGACCTTTAAATGTAGCCCCTTGAGAACTTGCTGTTGGAATTGGATGGATCAATTCTAAGTCCTAACTGCAGGTGGCAATATTGTAAACTACTAAGCTACGAGCACTGTTGTCTTGCTGTTGAATTCTGTTAACTAATGTTCATATTGGAATTAAGACATTGCTTATACATACAGCAAAAAAAAAAAAATCCTTGAAAAATAAGTGTTTAGCACCTGGAAGTTTGGGAGAAGCAGAATTATGGAACTTGGAGGGTTATGGCTGCATCTTAGCTGGTACTTGTTGGGGTTGTTGGCATGCTGACCTTGCTCTGTAGAGCGTGGAGGTGGCACAGGTCAATGTTCCATTTTGCCTCATCCCTGGCAGTGTTCAAGGCCAGGTTGGATGGGGCTTGGAGAAACCTGCTCTAGTGGAAGGTGTCCCTGCCTGTGGCAGGGGGTTGGAACTGGATGAGCTTTAAGGTCCCTTCCAAACCATTCTATAATGATTCTATAATTCCCAGAGGCAGTACTGCCAACACATGGCATTCCCAGCACAATGCAACCAACAGTGCTGTTAATATTTAAGCTTCCTTTTCCCATTGTCAGACTGAGTTAATTGTATCTGACATGAATTAAAGCTGTCTGGCAGCTAATAGCTGAACAGATTCATCACCTAAATCCATTTTGCATGCTGCCTGCAGCACGTGCTCCTCTGCAACAGGGGTAAGCAGTATTTTAGGTTTGTGCAGTTTTATTGCTCGTGTAAATTGTTGCCATCACTTCTGGCCCTTGGCAATTGCATTTTGTTTAAGATGGAACCTGCTTCTCCAGTTCAAGGATTATGGTGGCAATGCAGGGAAGCTGTCTGGTTTTGTGGATTTGGGGGAAGTTTTGTGTTACCTGTATGCTAGCCTGGCTGTAGTCTGAACTGCTCTTTAAACTGAGTGATAGGAAATAAAGAGCAAGGCAGGGAAATAACTGATCTGCCAGGTTAGAAAAGGCTGTGTCCATTGCTGGCCAGAGCAGTTCTGCCTACAGAAAGAGACTGACGTTGGCTTGTGCTGCCTGTGGGTATGGGTTTGGGGACTGTCCTCAGCAGAGCCAGTCTTGGGAAGGGCTAGAGGGCACCAAGGTGCCTTCTTGGAATATCATTTCTGCCTATGTTCTTCCCAAGAATTGAACTACCTGACCTCCAAGAGTCTGTGTTCTGTGTTCGTAGATTGAGGCTTTGCAGCAGGAATTAAGGCCCTTGTGTTTTGTGGCTGATTCCATGAGAAACAGTGGTTTTCCTGGCTGCCATTTCACCCACGATGCGTTCTGCTCAGGGCTGACAACTCCGTCCTTCTTGTAGGAAGGGTGGTTTGGGGAGTAATGGCCATCGTTTGTTAAAAGATTGCTGAGCACTGACTTCAGATCAGAACTCCTGATCGGAACCAGAGCTCTTCCAATATAAGTTTCCCTTGGGAAAGAGCAAACTGCAGAAGGAAGAGCTGGTGGTACTTCCAGCAACATAAGACCCAGCAGGGAGTAGGTCGTAGTAGCAGGACAAGTCTTTTACTGTGCTGGATAACTACAGTCTTGCATGGAAAAATGCATTCCTGCATAGAGCCATCCCTCCAGACAGGAGTTTCCACTCCTATTACAAGCGGGTAGAGCCATACATTGTGCACTGGGATATGCTCAGGGGTGTCTGTGCTACAGGTTTGCTCTGGGGTGAGAGAAGCCCCCAAAGTTCAGCCCAGATTCAGAATGGGAATGTACAACTCTTGATCGAGAGAAATAATGAGCAGAAAAGGTACCCAGCGAGGTACCTTCCCCAGGATGTGCTGACATTGAACTCCCACAAAGGGACTGTGTTAGATAATGATCCTAATAGGTGGCTCTTGCAGGCAATTTGATAGATGTGCACTATCAAGCATTGTCAGAAATAGCTCCGTATACAAAGCAAGCGTTTATCATCATGGACACCTTGCAGGTGGTCACTGATACGGTGACATTGGAAGAAAGGAACAGATACCAATTCGCTGCTTGCCGATAGAAGGGATGATAGTTTAGAACAAATTACAACTGTCTCTAGGCAATTCTTTCACGCAGGAGTTTTGGATTTGAAGGCGCAGGACAGCACATGCAACTCCTCCAGCGGACCTGTAGAATTCCACTGGAAATCCATGTCTCCTGGGTCAGCTGAAGGCATAAGAAGGGGAAATATTCCTTAGCATCGCTTGAAGAGGCATCAAGCGGATCAGAAGTTCTCACTTCTCCAAGTTAAGTGAGTGGGAGAACTGCAAATTCAAAGGTGAAATGTGTATCTGGTGTTTGGGTGAGTTTAGTTGAACAGGCTGCATCTCCAAATGTTCCATTGCAGTGACTGCAGCGAGCAGTAAAAGTACTCTGCACACCCAGAGCTCATCTATGGGGAATTGTGAGTCCATTTGAAAACAAAGATAACCCTCAGGGGTGAGGGAAATGACAAGAAAAAGGTATTTTCAAAACCAGACATTATTGGCTTAATCAATAGGATGGATTGTCCTGAAAAACTGACTTTTCTACATGAGTGTCCACTCTAAGTGAGTCAGTGAGGGCTGTCTGGGGACCAGTGAGAGCATCAAGCTCCTAGTGTCAGGTCTGTGATGCATGGTGCTATTCCCTTTGGTAAGGACTCGGCTTTGGGGGGCCTTTCTCAGTGGGGACAGGATGCTCTCTCCACTGCTATCCCAGTCTGTGTTTCCATACCACCTGATGGCATCTGGGGCATCACAGTGACTCTGCTCTAACTTCCATCTTCCTTCCAGCAGCTCTCAGCTGAGCAATGTGCAGTTTTTGATGAGGCAAAAAGATAACTTTCATCAGGGAGATGAGTCCATTGGAGCCACATGGTGTTGTACACAGGTAAGTTGTCTCTGCACTGAAGGACTGCAGGTCATAGAATCATAGAATAAACCAGGCTGGAAAAGATCTTTAAGATCATCAAGTCTGACCATTACCCCAGGACTGCCAAGGCCACCACTAAACCTTATCACTGAGGGCCTGCTGTAGTGGAAGGTGTCCCTGCCCATGGCAGAGGGCTGGGACTGGATGAGCTTTAAGGTCCCTTCAACCCAAACCAGCCTTGGCTTCTGTTACCTTCCATAAGAGGTGCCCATGAGGCAGGCTGGGTCTTGTGAGGTTTTCACAGCCTCACACCCGAAACTTTAAGCCTTTCAGGAGGCCAAATAAGTATATCCAATTTATTCATAGATGGTAGCAGGCTTTCTTTCAGAGCTGTGCTGCAAATCAGACAGATGTTGTCCAGTGAATGTCATTTACAGCATGGTAATATGAAAAGTGATGTGGCTGGACCTCGCTGTGGAATTGCAGGCGCCGCTGCTCCGCTGTCACATCAGAGCTGGGGAAAGCATAAATGTCCTCTTAAAATACAGCAGTGGGAAGCAGAGCTTACAGGGTGCAGGCTTCAGAGCAATTTCATCCTTGGCTCTGATGAGAGCGGGGAAGAAATCCTCTATTTCTCTCAGAAATTAGTGCCCATAAACCACAGAGCTTTACCCTGCTCCTGCCCAAAGCCTTTGTACACTGAGAAATGGGATTAGACAGAGCCGCTCATTCTAACATTGCACACCAGGACCAGAATCCCAGGCCCCCTCCCTGTCTCTCCAGGGAAAGATTTATTGCCTGCTACAGTGTAATTGATCTAATTTCCCTTAATAAGGGTGAGACACTTAGTAGGAAAGTCATGGCTTCAGCTCCAGTTGCTGTCCCTAAGCCCGGCTGTGCTGCAGAGCATGGAAAGGACCATGCCCATGTGCCTAGCACAGCCCCTTGCACCAGAGCCAGGCACTGTCTGTGCCTCCGAAGGAACCAGGAAATATCCCCCTGGAACCAGAAATCACATTGGAGAGGGAGAAGGGAAAGGAGTGATTCCTCCTTCCCTCCTGTTGATGGATGCCCTTAGGCTCAGGCTTCTGGCCGGGAGTGCCAGTGAAGGGCATAGCCCTGGATGCTCACTGCGATGCTGCAGAAGAGTGTGCAACAGGAGGCATGAGAGGATGCAGGCTCTGCTCCTAGCACCTCTGGAGCAGCAGCTTATGGTGCTGGAGTGCAATCCCATGCCCTGCCAGGGTCTGTCTGCTCTGCTGGTGCTGTGCAGCCCTGCAGCAACTGCCTGAGAGCAGCTTTCAAGGGAAAAAAATCAATAGTTACTGGTTATGGGTCAATCTTCCTCATAAAGTACAAACCCTGCTGAGCTTGCACAGTTCAGGGCTACACACAGCAGGGAAGCCATCGTGTTTCCATACAGCAGTTTAAATGAATCCATTTGCAACCAGACATTTAATAAGATCTTGTCCATCGCCCTCCCTGAGAGATGCTGGGACCTGGCTCCAGCATCCAGATCAAGGGGCTTGGGGAAGTGACTTGATCCTTCGTGCCGAAGCACAAAGCCAGTGGGAAAGGACAATTTATCCTTGTCATGCATCAAACACAAAACTAGCACTGGGGGGTTGAGCATTAATTGCAGCCTCTCCTGGCCAGCTTTGAGCTTGCAGAACCTGGCACTAAGGGACCCTTCTCACTGGGAAGAGGCGCTGGGTCTAAGGGCCAGCCCATCCCTCACTGCTCATCCAGGGATCAGGACCACGCTGGTGGAAGGGCAGGAGCATGTTGCAGAGCAGAGACATGCAGGTCCTGCAAGTGAACAGGCACCATGAGCTGGGTTCTGTCCTGCTTGTCCCTGCTTGCACCACCAGCGCCCAGCACATCGCTTGCACCCCCCCCAATCCTGCTGATACCCTGATACCCAGGGCTGGCTCCCAGCAGGCAGTGACAGCAGAGCCTGCCTGCTCCTCTGTGCATTCACTGTTACAGCAATAAAATCCAACCCGAGATGGTTTCTTTGGTCTCCTTTAAGAAGCACATCTGCTCTTCTCTTTTCCCAAACCTTCCCTTCTGCAAAGGGCCTCAGTTCACCTTCATGAAGAGCACTAATTACAGAGTAATTTGGAGTGATGAGCATCTGCAAATGATACCTTCTGTGAGCAGCAAGTGGATTTTCCCCTGTTGCTGCAGCATGCATTAGTGATGGAGGTGAATCTCGCTCAGCTCAGGCGGTGCAAGTGAGGAGGAAAGAGCTGCCTTGGGCCACCCTGTTTGTGCTTCTCCCCACTTGGGCTTATCCACACAAACAGCAAAGGCTGGATCCAGATCAATCTGGGTTCCTCACTTGGTGCCAGGATGGAGGGGACAGCGAGTAATGGCAGCTTGAGGATCTGTCTCCCTGCCTGCTGTATGCTGCAGTGGGAGAGGAGTATGAGGAGGGCTCTGATCTACCACCGAGGGTGACCCAGGAGCCTGGGAAGCTGCATCCTGATGGCATTTGATTGATGGGATGTGAGGAGTTGTTGTTCTTCAGTGTCAGTCAGGCTGCCTCTGCTGACTGCAAATGAAGGCACAAGGAACCGGCCAGTAACCAGCACCGGATGGGAAGTGCAAATCTAGTCTGGAGCGCCCGCTCACAAAGGCTCCTGCTTTCCCTTTCTGTTGCTCAATTACTGCACACAAAGAGGAGATGCAGCTCCACAGGAACCTGCTGGACAGGGAAACCGCTTGCCAAGGACTGCCAGCTCGGAGCAGCTCTTGCAGATAAAGCACAGAGATGCTGTGGGTTCATTCGTATGTGAATGCCCGGACAGTTCAGACAGAAGCACCCAAATAGCTCCCACTTGAATGCTTCGTTAGTGGATGCCCGAGCCCCACTGGGGAGCATCCAAGGTGCTGTCTGCAGGTACCCCTTGGAAGGACACAGCACAAGACAGGTCAGCATCAAGGCTCCTCTTGCTCCCTATAACCAAGAGCCCATGTGAGAGAGAACCAGCTTCCCTTTCCCTCTGGGACAGGGACAACCCCTGGCAAATAACCCCTCTGGTGGGCTTTTATCTTCTTTGACCTATCGAGTATCTCGCTGCCAATGAATTACAGGTTCATTCTGTCTTCCAACACCCAGCTCACCTCGATATGAGGAGGCCCAATGGCAAAGGGAGGAGGAAGGAAGTTCGGAGACCAAGTTTGATGCTAACAGCCTGAGTTAATTGCCGATTGTTGGGAGCGGGATCGTGGGAGCCTATGGCTCCCTCCACATAACATCTCCCTCCTCAGACACCGTCTCCATCTGGCACTTGCCATCTGCTCCCCTGAGCACTCCCAGCCTTAGCTAAGCTTTGCTGTAGGAAGCTTCTCTGTGCAGAGAGCTGGAGCCCCAGTTGCAGGCAGCACAACACAAGCGGGTTTGGAGGCTGGGCACTCACAGTGGTCCCTCATGCCCCGAGCACCTCTGCCCTGTACACCAGGGCCATTGCCAGGGTGGGGTGGGGATCACCATTGACTGATCCAGGCAGGGGCTTGCAGGCTGTAAGGAAGGTCTCTGTTCAGCTTTTCCTCTCTTATCTCCATCTGCTAAAGACCTGCCACCACGCTCCTTTACTTGTCTAGCCCTAACTCTGCATTCAGACCACCTCCGCTCTTTGCATCCATTAATGTCCCTAAAACCACTTTGCTTTCGATGAGAAGTGCAAATGCTGTTTTCAATGCAGGGGCACTGCGCTGCTTTTCCTGCTTCCCAAGCTCTCCTCAAGCTGACACTATTCCCATCCCCTTTGGAGGCTGACATTATTTGCTACAGCCGTAATTGCCTTTTGGCTCCCAAGATTACTGATGAGCCTTTCTCTACAGGTATTCCATGGCACTGCCCTTCTGGCCACATGTGTGGGACCAGCAGCATCGCAGCGTGTTTCCTTTCCTGATGGAGCAGGTCTAATTGATTCTGGGCTCATTCCTGCCTGCAAGACTGGTTGCCTACGGTGTAAACGGGGAAGATGGAGGCCCTGCTCCTCATCCCACCGCTCCCACTCCGGGTTGGAACCCCAGCACCACCGTGCTCCAAGCAACAGGGGCCTGGCCCCATCCCTGCAATACTTTAAATGCAGTGAAAGGGAATCGGTCGCATTAAAAGGGAGTTGTAAAGCAGCTTTGGAGGCCGTGCAGAACTGCTCCATGTGTTTGTTCAGAGCTGAGCCATTTTACAGTGCCATAAACCCCCCGGCACGTGGGCTGAGCAGTGTAAATCTTGCCCTCACTCCTCTCTGCACACTGGCTGATGGCAGCACACAATGAGGCAGCCGGCACGGGCACCAGGGCGCCGTGTCCTTGGTCTTGCAGCGCCAGCCCAAAGAGATGGAGGTTTTGCAGCGTAGGCAATTGCACGCTCCCAGGACACGGCAGATGCTGCAGCATCACCACCTCTGCAGCGCTCTTTGGGATGCGCTTGCTGAGCATCTCAGGCTTCAGTGAGTTTTCCTCTTTGTCCCCAGTCTCCAGGTCGTGTCGCTTCCTCTTCTTGCCCGCTGCTCTGGCCCTAAGCAGGCATCGTGGCTCCTCATCTGCCCTGCCACTGAGGACCTGCTTCACAGGGAGGTTTCTTGCAAAACTGGGATTTACATGGAATCAAGGAATGGTTTGGGTTGAAAGAGACCTTAAAGCTCACCCAGTCCCAACCCCCTGCCACAGGCAGGGACCCCTTCCACTGGAGCAGCTTGCTCCAAGCCCCTGTGTCCAACCTGGCCTTGAGCACTGCCAGGGATGGGGCAGCCACAGCTTCTCTGGGCACCCTGTGCCAGCGCCTCAGCACCCTCACAGGGAAGAGCTTCTGCCCAAGAGCTCATCTCAGTCTCCCCTCGGGCAGGTTCAAGCCATTCCCCTTGCCCAGTCTCCGGATTCCCTTGTGAAGAGCCACAGCAGTTGTTCTAGAGGAGCCACTGCTGCAATATTCCAGTGGGATTTGGGGTCCCCAGCCAATCTGAGGGCACAGAGAGGCAGCACCAGTCCTGTGTGGGGCTGGTTCCATCACTCGGGTCCAGTCTCAGGAGGGCTCACATCCCACAGTGAGCAGAGAAAAGGATCCTGCTCAGGAAAAGGGCACTTTTACTTCTGTTTTTCCTCCTGTCACCTCCATAAGGTTTTCACAGCAAGCCCTCTCCATGTGTGGGGGACAGGTACCCATAGCACTCTGAGTGTTCCACCCCATCCCATGGGAATGGGACCGGAGCCATCCACAGGGACCCAGCTAACAAATCGCTGTTGTTGTGGGGTGCACGCACAGGCAGTAACGGAGCTGCAATGAATTCAGTGCTCTTAGAATCAAAGCACGGATACTGCAATGAATGTGCATGTGCTGTGGGGATTAGGACACAGGTGTGATGAACGCTATCGGCTGTGATGAAAAGCCCATCATCCCAATACATACTTTCCAGAACCTACTTAACGCTGAAAGAGATTATTAAAAATGAGGAGGGGAAATTGTCTGGGATATATTTAGAGTCCCCTTGCTAGGTAAGATGAATTCCAGGAGTCAAAATACCGCCTGTGGGGTGAGAAGGATGGATGCAGGGGTTGCGGTAGCTCGTGATAAAAAGACAGAGCTGAGGCAATCCTTCTGCTGGAGGAAGGAGAGCCCTTGGCTGGGTACCTGGGTGTTAAACTGATCCCAGAGCTATCACCCTTGATGGGGATCAGAAAACAGGGCTGACCACAGAACAGGGCTGAGCACGGAACAGGGCTGAGCACGGAACAGGTCTCCTGCCCCAAGGTCCCATCAGTTTCTGCCTTCTTTGGTTCATTCCTTAAGGCTGTGGCTGTTTTGCCCCTGTGCAGTGGGGACAGGAGCTTCTGTAAGTGCTGGGAAAGGATCCCAGGGCCCCCCAAGGTCTAAGAATGGGCTTTGCCTGGAGTTGCCAAGGAAAGAAACCCCCAGAGCTGGTGGTGATGGATGGGCTCTGGTGCTGTGTCCTGGCTGTTTCATTCTGCGTCCCTCCATATTCCACTCTCTTGCATACAGAGGCCAAGCGCACGCGTGCATCAACCCCGAGCTGTCGCGCCAGATCAGGCCCGAGCACCACGAGCCGGATCCTGCCGTGCTCCGGACATCTGGAAATCCGAGGTTTGATCTTGACTGCTCCCTGCGTCTTTCATTTAATCTCTATGTGCTGCTGGCGATGACAAGATCATTAGAAACCCAGCTCCTGTTGCAGAGCCCTTCCTCCCGAGCAGTGCGCAACCACGCGCATGATGCCTGCAAGACAAGAGGCTTAATTGTGTTCTGCCAGCATCCAGGGGCAAGTCGAATTTAAAGGCAGGCGGGAGGGGGGTGGGCAATGCACCTCCATTACTCATCCAGCCTGAATGAGGTTTCAGTTTTATTATACCCCGAAATAGCTGGTGCCTGGGAGGTGCTGATTGAAGCCATTTGAAAACATGACAACATCCTCAGGACAATAGGTGTCTAATCTAATGAAGCCAGAATGCATTAGCGGAGAGCTGCGTAAAGCGAAGGAAACGCAATTAAAGCATTCCCGAGGACAGATGTCGACCTGCGCCGGGGACACCGAGATGAAGACATCGGCAGAGCTCTAATGGAAATAAATGATGTGCTTGAAACATCCCTCAAATCAATAACGGAGCCCGAGACACCGCCGCTCCCCCCAGCCTCACCTGCCCCGTGCCTGTGCTCCCAGGAGGGTGGTGGGAGGACAAACCCCTTCCTGAGGTTGGGAAACAGCCATCGCCCTCCTCAGCCTGTTGCTAGAGCAGGTCCCCTTCCCTCCTCGCAGAGTTTCGGAGGTTCTTGTCTCTAAAGAAGCACTTAGAGCACCTCAGGCTGCTGAATTTTAATCAGCTCTTTTCTGCTTTAAAGACTAAATCAGAGGAGCACACAGGGCGAGCGAGACGTTGATGCATGGGAGCCAAGTTTCAGAGATTTCACCATCAATAACCCTGGCTCCTCGCTGTGTCTTGCATTTCAGGTCCTCAGACTCTCCCTCGCGCATCTCCTTCATCCCCAGCTCCTTGCTCACACGGGAAGTCTGACAAAGTTCTGATTGGAGCCCATACATCTCGGTGTCTTTTTCCCTCTCTTGATGCTGGTTTAAAAGGCAGCGCGGAGGCTCCAGCCCTGCACCAGGGCACCCTCCTCCCTGTACAAGCAGCAGGCACCAGGCCCATTCCCTCGCCTTTTCCCTGAGCTGAGCTTTTCCCTGGCTGAGCCTCCCTGTGCTTATCCGCAACCACGGCTGTGTAAAACTGAGAGCTGTAATGTGGGGAAATGCACCTTCCCATCGCAGTGTGCACGCAGGGAATGGCTCGAAGCTCCACCCCAATGTACTTCCCATAAATCCTGCTTCAATTCACGGAAGTGAATTCTATGGGGGGCCTCTGGGCTCAAGCGCACACTGAAGCCAGGTCATGGGGAGCTTCCCATCCACCAACATCCCCAGGTCCTTCTCTTCAGGCTGCTCTCAACCCGGTCTCCATCAGCCTCTATTATTCACCCAAGCGAGCTGCAGCCCCTGCCCACGAGCATAGAAGTGGTTTGTGCTTCACTTTCTCTCTCTGAAGCTCTTCTATATCGGAGCTCCATTTAGGATGTGGGCTTTCTGTTGTACCACGCACACATATTTAGTCCTTAGACTCTTACTGGTGTTATAAATAGCGCTGAAACCCACTCGCTTTTGTAAATTGCTGGCAAAAGCAACTCACCTCAAATCACGATTCCTTGGCAAGAATTGAAGTTGACAGTGACAAGTTTATTCCTGGAAGAAAGCTGTATTTGTGGAAGCTGGATTCCTTCGTGCCACATCCCATTTGGATGCAGTGTGATGTGATACCTGACACGCCGCCTTTCCCCACCACTGGAAGCAGTGATTTATACATCGCTTTGCTCTGTGCTGTGAGACAGCTCCTCAGAGCCACCCTGCTCTTACCAGGCAAGACAATATCCTGTTAACAACAATTTTAACCAGGGAAACTCTTCTCCTTTCGTGGCAAGTGTTACAGTCATAACAGAGCTTCCTTATGGAAGTGGGAAGCAGAACCTGCCCCAGCTGCACGTACTGTAGACCCTACTATGCACTTAATCATGATTAGGAAACCAAAGGTGTTGCAGAGCTGACTGCAAACAGCAGCAGCAACACAGCCAGCTGCCCCACTAACACCAGCACTTTGGTTGCCAGGGCTTTAGATGGAAAGGACTTGGGCACATCTGTGAGACAGCCTCATACACGCACACATGTACACAGGCAGCATGAGGATAAAATAGCTCCCTTGGGATTCCCGGTGATGAAACGGTGGAGGGGGAATGATGCTGTTGCTGTTCCACACGTGAACCACTGTAATGCACTGTCCTGGGTTCAGCTGTAGCGGTCATTTTTATTCCTTCTTAGTAGCGGTGGTTTTGACTTCCAGCCTGGGAACAATGCTGATAACACACCGATGGTTTTAGTTGGTGCTCAGGGAGGTTTGTGGGTGAATATCTCATCACCCATTGCTAAAGTGGGATTTAATGAACATCCGCGTGCGGCAGCACCCCCAGGCCTGGCGCGGCTGCATCTCTAACGGATGCGTTTGCTCAGCTGATGCCAATCACGAGCACATCACGGGCTTTTCCCTCATCTCATGGAAGTTCCATCAGGTGCAATAGGCACCTCTGCATCCTTCCCCTTTCACAGCTCAGGGTATCCACAGGACCCTCAAGGGGCTGGCACTGGGGTGCTCATCACCCAGCTCCAACACACAGAGCACTGAGCACATCTGAGAGGTGCCAAGGCCACACGAAGCAGGATGTGCCCCAAATACTTGCATTCATGCAGCACCTCCCCTACCCTGGGTAACCTTAGCTGCCTTTGCACTGCCTTTGCTCCATTGCCTGCTGACAACAGACCCATCTGCCCAGCAGCAAGGGATGCCTGGAAGGCACAAGGAGCCATTTGATTACACAATTATGTATGTCTTTGGCCTTTTTATCTTGCCAAGGCTGACAAGCGCCTTCGGCATCAGACAAAAGGAAGCTGTTATCTCCCTGCACAGCGGCTGCCTGCCTGGGCAGTGGCCACATCTGAAAGGGCACAAACAAAAGCAGAGGAACAGGATTGAGGCAGCAGATCAGGATCACCCTAAGAGACATCACAAGAGCTGCAGGATGCAGGCAGGCACAGGGACACCCAGCTCTGCTGCCCATTGCCTGGCTGGGGTAACACAAGCAGGGAAAGGCAGGGAAAGGCTGAGAGCTGTGGGATCTGCTTCCAGCCACGGTGTAGCCTCTGTATTTCCCAATGGATGCATTTGGATGCCTTGTCCCTTGCTCTGCAGGATGCTGGGGCTCTGCAGGGCAGCTTATTCATGCACCAAGGTGGGTAGCACATGGCACTGACCAGCCCAGCGTGGAGACTGTGAAGGGACCCATCCTTCCCAGCAAAGTCCTGCTGGGAGGTGGGTGCTGGGCAGGGGCAGGAGGAGCTGCGGGGTTTTGGCCATGCCCCATCCTGTGCAGTGCTCTTCTCACTCACCAAGATGCTGGGAGATTAATACAAGGAGGAAAGATGCATCCGTCCCGGTGACACTTGAGCTGATCGCAGGTGATGATGATAGATGGCACGGGCTTTTCCTGGTAATTAGCAATTGTTCATATTGAAACGCTGCTCTTCCTCCAGAGCCAGGCTCTTTTTAACATTCCCTGAGCATCCTCTCCTCCTGCCTGGCTCCATCCTGCATGGGGATGATGGGGACACGCACCAGCGAGGCCGGGCTGCTCTGACCCCACCACATCGCTGTCACAGGAGCAGTGGCTCGCCCTGTCCTCATCAGCCATCACAGCGGATGAGACCAAGCAGCACCTCTGCAATAAATGCATAAAGAGGAAGGGGGAAGGTGATGGATTTCATATCCGAGGCCTCTAAGTGAGAGCGAGGGGAGAAAGGAGGAGACCTGGTTCTTCCTTTGCTCTCCCTGAGACATGGACCTGCCGTAGGGATGGGCCAGATGTGGTCCCCGCTGCCTGCATGAGCACCACGCAATAAATGGTCTATGTAAAACACCCTTCATATGGGGCAGCACCTGCCCAGGGCTGAGTCCTTCCATGGCCGATACCTGCTGCATCCTGTGTTTTACTGCTTCTTGGTTCCTCTTTTGGTACCGGAGAGCAACGCCCTGCATTACAGCGTGTTCTCCATCAGCCCAGGGATGCAGGGCTGGTGGTGGGAAGCTCTCCAGGGGCAGGAGCTCTGAGCCATGGGCTGGCCATGCACAGTGTGATAACCACACTGTTTGCTATGATTTCCCAGACGTTTTCCAGAGCTGGGTTTGTTCCTCAAAGACACCGCATGTGTCAGAAGCTGGGAAATCCGTTGTTGGATATAGAAGACATACGCACAGCTCCAGACCAAGCTGTGATGTTCATAGAATCCCAGCCTGGTTTGGATTGGAAGGGACCTTAAAGCTCCTCCAGCTCCAACCCCTGCCCCGGGCAGGGACCCCTTCCACTGGAGCAGCTTGGTCCAAGCCCCTGTGTCCAACCTGGCCTGGAACACTTCAGGGAAGTAGAATTCGATGGAGAGAAGTTTTCCCTGGTCCATCCTGCAGCAAATACCCTGTTCTGCTGCACCACCAGAGGATGGGGGAAGAAGGAGCAGAAGCTTCAACATCAGCCTGTGCAATGCATCACCACAACAGGGCGGTGGTGATGCCATCCCTCCTGCCTGCCCACCAGCCCTGCAGACAGGCGATGTCTGCAGCTGGAGACCCCCATGTCCTCCAGAGCAACCCCCTGTTGCCTGTGCTGGGTGTCCCCAGCACCCCCCATTACAGCCATGAAAGGAGGTGCCCCACAGCCCCCAGGAAGGTCACAGAAGAGAGGTAAAACCATCACCCATGGACCGCAGGAGGCACGAGCACAGATAAATCAGGGCACAGAATCCATCTGCTTGGCTGCGGGTCGCAATCCACTATTCATAACCCTGCTTCAGAGCTCTCATTATTTCTTCCTAGTGCCAACAGAGCCCTGGCCAGGCTCCTAGTGAAAGCTGGCTGAATTAATTGATCGACAGAAGGCAAATAGACTGCACCCATTTTAGGCACCCATTCAGTTCCTATTCCCCAGTCGCTGTCACTGTTGTGAGCCTCCCAAAGCGAGACCTTTGTACCCGCACTTTGGCATCAAGCACCCTGAGAAGAAGAGAAGGAATGTGAAGTATTGAGCATTGCCTTGAATTGTTTCTCAGTATTGCTTGTGCAGTGTTTGCATTTCACATGCTGGCCATACCCTGCTTCCATTTACTCAGGCAATCGGTGGCATGCCTCAAGCACAGGAACTCTGCAGTGTTTTCCCTCTGCTCAGCAGCATCCCTACGCTAAACACTGCAGCACGTATATTAGACTGACAATTGCGCTGGTATTGACAGCTCCACGTGGGGAGCACTGCCAAGGTTATCTGGTCCTCCGGGTGATGGGAGGGATTCCTGCCTGTGCCAAAAGCATCAGGCCAACCAATGGACCTTTATGTCCACAAAACACACAAGCTGCACTAGTTAAACAGGGTTTTCCCCCCCACAACAAAGTGTTAACAGCAAGAAGCCACCATCCTGAGCTCCACCTCCACAGCAGGAGCAATCAGTTCCCATCTTAACACACGGGCTATTCAATAAAACAGTGCATCATTTCACACCTTGCTGCTCCTAAAACCATTCCTTACCTGACCCTTACCACCCTTGCTACAGTGGAACTTTGCATCAGAACACCTGAAAGGAGCCACACAGACAAGCCAGGGCAGAGTGAGTGGTTGGCTTTACTTAGGTATTTGGATATTTCATTATTGCAAACTTCAACCATAGTTCAATAAATACAAAATTAACAAAAATGTCTATAGATCTTTATCACCATTTATTATTATTATTATTAATTATTATTATTATTATTACTCAAAACCAACTGTGATTCCCTGGAGATGTCTGACTATAGCTCAAACATGAAATGCACACAGTGTCCCTTATGACATCATATTACATTTGTTTCAAGCTTAGAAAAATAGATATTGCCTTCTCAAGTATGTATTTACAGTATATAACACGTGGTTAATGAATATCAAAAAGCATCTGGAGATGAACCAACTTGATTCCAGTTTTGGTTTCATGCAAGGGGGGTATTACAGGGTTCCGGTGATGCTCCAAGCCCCTGTGTCCAACCTGGCCTTGAGCACTGCCAGGGATGGGGCAGCCACAGCTTCTCTGGGCACCCTGTGCCAGCGCCTCAGCACCCTCACAGGGAAGAGCTTGTGCCTCAGAGCTCATCTCAGTCTCCCCTCGGGCAGGTTCAAGCCATTCCCCTTTTCCCTGTCACTGCCCCTTCAAAAGCACCCAGCCTTTTGGCTGCTGACAGCAATGCTGCTGCGCTGCATCCCTCCAGTGATCCTGCTTTGCAATCCAAGGCAGCAACAGCCAACGGGACATTGTTGGGATCAGGATTGCTTTCGAGTGCATACCCACTGTGCAAGAACAGCCAAAGGTTCTGGCCACACACGAGCTTAGACACACGTCTGCTCTTCTCCTCTGATTCACGCCTGGCCCCCGCTCTGCCTGAGCATCTAAAATCATATCCTCATGTAACTGCATTTATCAGCTCCAGCAAAGCCCACAGATTACAGAACACCCATTGCTCTCTTCTCCGAACAAGCCCATTAACACTAATGCTGCTGCACTGGGAGAGTGTGGTCAGCCTGCCCCGAACCCTTACTAGCGCCGATGTGATGAGGGCTTCCCCACACCAAAGGGAGGAGGAAGGAGCCTTGTGCCATCTCAGAGGCTGGATGGCCAAAGCGACCAAACTCAGTGTGAGGCATTTCCCCTCGGTCAAGCAGCTTCGAAACAGTGCTGCTAATTAATTTAATTATAAGGCATTGAATGCTTCCCCAAAGAGAGGTGCTGGGAGGCTGCAAGTTAATTCTAAAATCATAACAACAATCTACAGCTTAATCTGCTCATTTTATTATCTGCAGTGTTGATGAGGAGCTCAATTAAAAGTGTTTATTGCTACAAGCTAGCCTAGAAAGCAGACTTCCATCGTGTGCTTCCCCTTTCCGTTCTTGAAGGAGAGGCCAGCGAAGCAAACGCCTCTTGCTTCTGCTGAGTGAGAGCACGGCTCCAGCCACAGACCCGGCTTCCTGAAACACCACATCCAAGGCTCCCAGCAGCATTAAGTCAGAGAAGAAATTAACCACTGAATGGCTTTTGGGAGCAGCCAGAGAGACACAGACAAAGAAATTACACCTTCAGGTCTGATTGTGCTGGGGAACGGAGGGAGCCTAATTCAGTGGGGGAAACGCTATAGAAATGATTGAAAGATGGCCTCAGTTTTACCTGCGCTATTCTAGCATTGTACAGTGGGGGGGTGGTGGAACTGGATGATCTTGAGGTCCTTTCCAACCCAAACTATTCCAATGGCCTGGGAAGCTGTGGGGCTGCCAGCCCCACGCAGAGCCCAGCTCCCCTGGGAGAGCGCAGACCCCCGCCTGCATGGCCACAGCAGCTTCCCAAGGCACTCAGAGCCGTGAGTCTGGATAAGTCCATCTCCCAGACCCTGAGCACTCCATCACCTTGTCACAAAGCCCTGGGCTTCCCTGCGCCTTCCTGACAGCAGCTGCATGGAGCTTTCATGGCGCAAGCCTACCCAGCAGTGACCTCCCAGCATGGCTCCCTGCATCCCGGCACAGGGTAGAAATCCCAATGGACAGGACCAGAGCAGGGAAATGGGGGTGAGGATCCAGAATCAAGTTGGTTCAACTCCCTGCCTAGAGAACTAGAATAGACTTCCTCTATCGATAAAATGTAAACATAAAGAGCATACAAATTGCACTTGATCCTTGGGATCCGGCATCTCTACCAAATGAAGGTTTCGGTTCACCATTATTACTCTTCTGGGTGTGGAACAGCGGGATGGAGAGCGACCAACCAGACCGGGCAAGGGCCAAACCTAAAGACAAGTTATTTCTGCTGTAAAACCAACCAAGTGACACTGGGGAGCATCGCTTAAAGTGCAGAGGGGGAAGGAAGGAGAGAGCTTGTTCACCGCTGCCACCAGTGCCTATGGTCACGCTGCTCTGCCTGACCAGGAGGGAACCAAGACGCCTGTGCCACCACTTAAAGCCTTGCTCTCAACCATCATTTAGCTCCTCATCCTCTCAGAGCAGGCTAATTGGAGGATCCGGCTCCAACAGACTTCCAGCCGCGCTGTGAGCATCTCCCCCAGCATCCATTCCCTTTGTAAATCTTTGCCTTTCATCATCAATAATTCACTCGCAATACTTACAGATGGCAATAAAAGGCCTACAAAACTCCGTACAAGGCTGCGAAGACCCATTTAATTAACTAACTTCAAGGAACCTTGTATTATTAAGTAGATGCTATTTATGTCTTCCGTCAGGGACCAGGCCTGCAGCAGTGGGAACTGCCAGCGTGCAGGGCAGGCAGTACCGCGCTCCCGCTGCAACAAATAAAGTGCTGATGTGCCCTGGTTTGCCTGGGTTGCACAGCAGGATTCCACGGGTCCCACGGATGCGAGGATCAGTTCTGCCCACCTGGGGTGCGTGGTCCCTCCAGCAAGCAGAGGGACACCCAGAGAACGGGGCGCAACCCACCGTGGGTGCTGTGGGGAGTGCTGGCACTGCAGCCCTCGGCCATGGACCTCTGCCCAGCCATTAATGTGAGGCTGGAAAACACGCACAGCAGAGCCAGGCATTCCCTGCTCCCAGCCAGGAATGGGGCAACTGGAGGAGGAAGAGAAGAGCACTCACCACAGCTAACGCATCCCTTCCAGCGGCCAGGGGTACACTGCAGGGAGGACATGGGAAGCATCCCTCCCAAAGCACAGCCTTGCCTGACGTCTCTCGGACCTCAGACCAGTTCCTGGCTTTCCATCCCATTTCTGGCTGAACTGGGATGCTCCTGCTGTTGCTGTGGGTTGAATTAGTGCTATTCATAACACGGCAGGCACGCTGCCTGCTGCTGCTCTGGTCTGTGAGCTCCCACCCCACTGCTGGGCTCCAGGGGGACTGGGACCTGCACAAAGGGCTGAGAGCATCAGCAGGGCAGCCCAAGGGCTCCATTGCTTCACCTCTCTCGGTTATGGCTCCCTTCATCAAAGCTTTCCATTTCTTCCCTTGAAATTGTCTTGTCAAGAGAGCCTCAGAACCATTCAGCACCATTTGCTCTGCACGTTAGCGGAGAGTGTTTTGGTTCTGTTCACCAACCGTGGCGTCAAGACACAGGGAAGTAACGCAGAGCAGGAGGGAGGTGGCTGGGAAGGAGCTGCCTTCAGCATAGCAGATGGGGAAAGTCACCTTCCAGAAGTTGGGCGCTGGGTGGGAGCTGTGCTCCGGTCTCTAAAAATAAAAGCAATAAAAAGCTCCTTGCGGGGTTGCCTGAACGTGTCAGCTTGTATAAAAATACCCATGGATCTCAGCAGTAGGATGCTAGGTACGAAAGCGCTGTCAGCTCTGGATGAAGGCAGCGCACAAACGTCCATCCACCCTGTTAACCCAATCACCGTGTGAAACGGCATCATCAGTTTGACTCAACACAGTGCTAGGGAGAGCCACATCCACCGAGGCACGCATCCCGGGAATCCTTGGCTTCCTGATGCCCTGCGCTCTTGCCACATTGGTTTGGCAGCAGCTCAGTGATCCCTACATCCCACCTCCGGTCCGGCGTGGGGCCGGGCGGCTGCCTGCCCCCGGGTCAGTGCTCTGCACCGCTGCGGGGCTCCGCTTCACACCTGCACGCCTCGGCCATGCATCTGGATCACCTGCGCCCGCAGGGTCTGGATCCCGCTCAGGATGGTGCTCTGGTGCTCCGCCAGCGTGATGCCCAGGCTGAGGATGTCCCTGCCGCCATGGAAAACAAGCCTCAGCTCTGAAATGCCCCAACACCAACAGCTCTCATCAAGGGCAGTGCAGGCTTCAGACCTGCCACAATAAGAAAGCCCCAACCGGTTGTCCCAGGGATGCAGGGATAACACAAGCCTGCAGCACACCCTGCATGAGAGCTCCCAACCCTGCCACCCCGTGCTGTCCGCATAGCATAGAATCAGTGAACTGCATTAGATTCAACTCCGCTTTCAGGAAGGGAAAGGCAACAGCAACTGAGATGCACAACACATGCAGCCAAACCCCACCAGTGAGCACTTAAAGGCAGGTTTTGGAAGACCTGTCCTCTTATTTAGTGATGCCTGACAGTGCCAAGCAGAGCTCACTCACACTGCACCCAGGAACACAAGGTTATAGCCAGGTTATAGCCACTTACTGGGCTGTCATCCTGGCCACCGACTCCAGGTAGCAGTAGCCCGCGGCAGTGAAGTTGTCTTTGTACCTGCCCATTTCTATCGCTTCCAGCCACTCGCCTACGGAGCTGAAAGATGGGAAGGCTGAGAAGGTTCGCTCGGTGAGGGGGATGGAGGTGCTGTGGGACCTGCCAACACAACAGGGTGGTGAGGATGGAGGACGTGGCACGTCTGAGGTCGGACCTGGCAGGCAAAGGAGGAGGCAGCAAAGCAAGAGGATGCTCACCTGGTGCACGTGGAGCTGGGGCACTTTGGGGGCTCCGGGCTCTGCACCAGCTTGCTGAGGATGCTGTGGATGTGCGAGAACTTGGGTCTCTGGCTGCGGTCCTTCTGCCAGCAGTCGAGCATGAGCTGGTGCAGGGGGGGCTGGCAGTTCACCGGGGCGGGCAGGCGGAACCCGTCCTCCACAGCCTTCATCACCTGCAGTGCACAAGGGAGCAGGAGGCGAGGAGATGGGACCAGAGCAAAGGCAAACCCCTGGGGCAGCCAGACCCCACATCAGAGCAGCGGCAGCTCCTCCATACCCCATGGAACCACCCGCACACTATCAGCAATGGCAACACCATCATCTACCCCGCAGGCACTCACGTCCTGGTTGGACATGTCCCAGTAGGGTCTCTCGCCATAGGACATGACCTCCCACATGACGATGCCGAAGCTCCACACGTCGCTGGCCGGACTGAAGTGGTGATACTGGATGGCTTCGGGGGCTGACCACAGCACCAGGCTCTTCCCACGCTGCATGGGGAGAAGGGGAGGAATGATGAGCAGGATGCAGCTCATCCACAGGCAGCTCTTCATCATGCCCTGCCCAGCGTCAAGGGCAGACACAGTGCAGCCCATGAGCCGTGTGTAGGTTTAGTACTAACAGAAAACTTTAGCCTCGATTTCTTTGGAAACAGCCATGCCATTGTATGCAAGTCCTAAAATATTAATGGGAGAGGAGAATGTCTCTGGGAAGAGCTGATGGCATTTTATACCTCAATATTTAATGAAAACGGCTTCAGTGCTGTGCAAACACAGTCCCTCCATCCCGGTTTGCTCTCCTGCGGTTTGCAGTCCCTGTCTCGCTGTCTGCAGAGCCCTCTGGTTGCACTACTGGAAGCAGGTCACAGACCACAGCCAACTGCCATTAACAGCAGGGAGACCCTGACCCAAAGCCACAGCCCCACTGCACCGTGGTGGGCGAAGCCAGGGCTCCTGCTGAGCCCTCGCTCAGCTCCATACCCAGCACACTTGAGCTGCTGCCTCCTTGGCGCTGCCCAATGCTCCCTGCAAGCAATGAGTGCTCATTTGATTGAGGAATTGATGCTCTTTCCTATATGAATGCCTGGTTAACACAAGGCACCAACAGCCCCAGCTGGTGCCAACTGAAATACATCCGATTGCTCTGCGGTTCAAAATGCACTGATGCGCCCTCGAAAGAGGGGAGTGAAAGAAGCAGAGATGGAGAGCCGGCTCCAGCTGCGTGTGGGGGGGTGCATGGGGTGCCATGGGGTCCATGCCCAGGGGCTCACAGTCACTTGCGAGCTGCAGTGCCTGGCACAAGTGTGAATCAAGGAGGACTTGGATTCTTAACTGAAAGCCATGAACTTCATTCCAGTGATGAAACAGGAGGGACCCTGAGGCTGCCAGGGCTGCGTCCAGCCACCCAGCGCCTCTGCCTGCTCACGCAGCAGGGCTGCGGCCAGAGGATGGGAAGAGCAGAGCTGGGCAGATCCATGCAGTTCCTGCCTAAATGCTCTTGTTTCCTAGCTGAGAAAGAAGCTGTTAAGATGCAGAGCCAGCATCCACACATGAGGAAGGAAGTGGGAGCCTAGGAAAAATAGCGGTTCTGGCGTGGAATTGCTGTATGTTTTATTAAGTCCACCTGCAGAAGCTGGCTGGCTTTGGATTTCATCCTTATTCAGCATTCAGAGCAGGCTGCAAAGCCCTCTGCCCAAGCACTCCTGGCTGTAGCCATGTATCACAGGCAGGGAGATCCACCTCTGCAGCTGCTCTGACAGCAGTTTGCCTTCAGGGAACGTCACCAACCGAGCCTGGAAAGGCAGCTTACCATCGTGGAGAAGATGGTCTCCATCTTATCCTCCTGCGGCCGTCTGAAACCGGTTATTTTGCAAGCCAGGCTGCTGTTCACGAGGACTTTGTGGGCAGCCAGGTTTTTATGGATGTAACCCATCTCTGCCAGGTACTTCATGCCAGAGGCAATCCCCTGCAGCATGCAAACCAGCTGGGTGGCCGTGAACTGCCCCTCGTGTTTCTGGAGGATGACAGGAGGAAAAGCCAAAGGTGAGCAATGGCCACATCAAGAGGCCTCCCCGGCAGAGCCTGGGAGGGTGACAGATGCAGCTACCACCGGCTCCCACAGCACTCACCCTGAGAAAAGAGTCCAGCACACCATTCCCCATGTACTCCATCACTATCATCATGGTGCTCCCTGCATGGACAGACAAGGAGCACTGCGTGAGTGCTGCCCGCGGCTTAGGCAGTGCTGACACTGCAGGGGTTAGAAACATCCAGCGCGGTCAGTCTGGGCTGCCTGGCTATTAAGGAAGACAAGGGCTTTGTCCCAAGATAGTTTTCAATGAGCAGTGGGTCCGAGGTTTTCCTGTCTCTCCCAGCTGGCATCCCATGAGATGCTCCTTTCACCAGGACACTAAACCCCATCACGAAGGACAGCACAACCCAGTGAAAGCAAAAGCAACCCGCTCAGCCCATGGCTCAGAACAGAAACTCTTCCTTACTTAATGAAAAGGGCGGTTAAATCAGCACAGCTGCTCACGTTCCTTTGGATTTACATGGATATCCATTTAACTACAGCATCCGCAGAGCAGTCCAGCGCGCACAAGGGCCGGTAGCAGAGTCATCTGTTTTACTGACAGAACCTCACTTCAATTTGCTTTTATTAAGAGTGCACAGTTTTGCTCTTGAGCCAGTCCCACTCCTTGGATGTATTCATCTGCCTGGGAGCATTTTATTACCCAGCAGAACGCTAAACCAGCGACTACAGGAGGAAAAACCCTTCATTTCTAGAGCCAACGGCATTGCACCAGCTCACCGCTCCAAAGCGACAGCTTCAGCACGCTGCCTGCACAGCAGTCACAGAACCCACGTCCCCCCCTCACCTCTGGTGATGACCCCCTCCAGGCGGATGACGTTGGAGTGATCGAACTGGCCCATGGTGCACGCCTCTGCCAGGAAGGAACGCTGCTGCTTCTCCGAGCACCCTGCCCGCAGGGTCTGGATGGCCACCGGCAGCTCCCGCTTGCTGGGCAGCTTCAGGCACCCTCGGCAGACCTCTCCAAACTCCCCTGCGCAGCACAGAGATGGGTTAAGGGCATCCATGGTCCCACGTCCCTGGCCGCCAGCACGCGCCTGCCCCCGCAATCACGGTCGCACCACTCCGGCATGGGCTGTCAACACTGCCCTCGGCCAGTCCCAGACCCTGAAGGGAGGAGCAACCTCCTCCTCTACTTCACAGCGTTGTGTGAGGGTGATGTTTTACTGAGCTGTTGCAATGCATTATAAAGACAGCTTATACATGTACCTGCCACAAAGCAAAGGGCAGCAGTCCTCCTCTTGGAAGCCAGCTCCCTTTAGGGAACATTTCCCTTCCTTTAGAAGCATAAAGCGCATTCCTATGGGGCACAAGTGATGTGTCTTGCTGTGTAGAGAGGCAAGACTTCCCCATTGTTCATCAGAGGATTTGCCAATCCATAAACTCAAACACCCGGAGCCCTGCGTGGCTGCAAGTTTCCCCCACAGAGCCTGTTTTAACATCTTCCCCCACTGTCCTGGTTTTGAGCAGCAGCAGTCATTTTTCTCCTTCTTAGGAGCTAGTACAGTGCTGTGTTTTGATCTTTTGGCCTTGGAGCAGTGGTGATAACGCTGATGTTTTCAGTTGCTGCTCGAATGTTTGGTGTGGCCAAGGACTTTCTGAGCCTCATGCTCTGCCAGGGAGGAGGGGAGGCTGGGAGGGAGCAGAGACAGGACACCTGACCCAAACTGACCAAAGAGGTATTCCATACCACAGCACGTCATGCCCAGGATGTAACTGGTAGTTACCCGGAAGGGTTGGGACTGGAGGGTTGGAGAAGGTATCGGTCGGTGCTTGGCTGGGGGGAGTGGGGTGAGTTATTGGTCAGCTGGTGTTGAGGTGTTGTATTCTTTCCTCTTGTTATTTCCTTTATCATTATTATCATTGGTGGTAGCAGCAGTGATCTGTGTTATACCTTAGTTACTAAACTGTTCTTATCTCAACCCGTGGGAGTTGCATTCTTTTCGATTCTCCTCTCCGTCCCTCCAGAAGCAGGGGGAGGGCAAGAAGGGGGGGGGAGTGAGTGGACGAGGTTTGTGGTTGGGTTTAAACCACGACAGTTCTTTTTGGCGCCCAACGTGGGGCACGAAGGGTTGAGATAACGACGGAGATGATCAGATTAATAGTCGTCACAGTGCTGATTTATTGGCTCTCAAAGTTGTTTCTCTTGCTCTCAGCGCTTCAGAATGTAGTACATTACATAGAGCCGGTATTCCCTGTGTTCGTGTTTATCAAGTGTGGGGCTTGGGCTAAGGTTTTTGTTTCACTGTACTTTATGGCAATGGCTTGTAATACGGGTGGGCTCCAGCAGCAGGGAGAGATGGACGTGGCCGTGGACTTGTACCCGGCCGTCCCGCTGCTCTTCACCGTCCTGGCCCTTGTCCTCGCCTCCGTCTTCGTGAGGCTGCGGGGAGCCGAGGGGGAGCGGCCCCGGGAGCCGGCGGCGGCCGAAGCGGCCCGGGAGAGCGGCCCCGGGGACCAGGCGGCGGCGGGAGCGGGGCCCGAGCCCGGGAGGAAGGCGGCTGCCGAGCAGCGGGAGGAGGCGGCCAAGGAGCTGAGCCCCGCGGAGGAGCCGAGCCCCGCGGAGGAGCCGAGCCCCGCGGAGGAGCCCAGCCCCGCAGCCGAGCCCAGCCCCGCAGCAGCCGAGAGCGTCCCTCGGAAGCCGCCCGCAGAGCCGCAGGAGGATGCAGGAGCCCAGGCAGCATTTCCCAGCAAGGCAGAGCAGGAAGAGCTGCACCCAGGGAAAGAGAAGCTGGTGGTGGGAGAGCCGGCAAGCACAGCAGCTGCAACAGCCCCAGGGACAAGTACAGCAGCATCACTGGAGAGTTCTGAAGGGTTTGAATGGCCTGTGGGTACCCTTGGGACCTGCCTGCTGGTTGTGATGGGGATCAGCATGTTGGCACACACACAGAGTGTGTTCTACCCACGGCCATTTTGTCTGATCTCAGAAGTTAAGCAGAGTCAGGTTTGCTTCTTGTCTGGGGTTAGACCACAATATGGGAGGAACAAGAGATATTCCCCAAGGCTGGACAGCCATGAGTGGCAGGGTGTGTGGGACAGTATGAGCGAGTACCTGGTCCACTGGGCCCCTCCAGTGCTTTGGAAGCATTGGAGATGGAAGGCAGCTCTATGGAGTCCCCAGCAACAAGCTGCAGAAACTGCTGAAGGGGACAGTGAATTATTTTGAACCTGGTGGGCCCATGGCACTTCAGGCCATCAGGGCAGAGATGCGACACAGAGATGGACTCATGATCGAGGGGTGGACTTAGCAATGGACACTATTGCCCAGGTTATTCACTAGTGTGAACACTGTTACAAGAGGTCGAGCCTGACATCATGGACCAGATGGACTCAGCAGCTTTATAGGTCCATGCACTAACAAGTGATGTTTTCCTCTGTGTATATGTAGATGTATATATATATATAAGAGTGATGGCATATTGAAGATGTGGGATCTGAGCATGACGTGAATGGTATGGAATAAGGGGTGGATAATGTCCTGGTTTTGAGCAGCAGCAGTCATTTTTCTCCTTCTTAGGAGCTAGTACAGTGCTGTGTTTTGATCTTTTGGCCTTGGAGCAGTGGTGATAACGCTGATGTTTTCAGTTGCTGCTCGAATGTTTGGTGTGGCCAAGGACTTTCTGAGCCTCATGCTCTGCCAGGGAGGAGGGGAGGCTGGGAGGGAGCAGAGACAGGACACCTGACCCAAACTGACCAAAGAGGTATTCCATACCACAGCACGTCATGCCCAGGATGTAACTGGTAGTTACCCGGAAGGGTTGGGACTGGAGGGTTGGAGAAGGTATCGGTCGGTGCTTGGCTGGGGGGAGTGGGGTGAGTTATTGGTCAGCTGGTGTTGAGGTGTTGTATTCTTTCCTCTTGTTATTTCCTTTATCATTATTATCATTGGTGGTAGCAGCAGTGATCTGTGTTATACCTTAGTTACTAAACTGTTCTTATCTCAACCCGTGGGAGTTGCATTCTTTTCGATTCTCCTCTCCGTCCCTCCAGAAGCAGGGGGAGGGCAAGAAGGGGGGGGGAGTGAGTGGACGAGGTTTGTGGTTGGGTTTAAACCACGACACCCACCTTTGCTGAACACACAACCCTTCACCCAAGTTTAGCACCAGCATGTGATGCTAAAAACCTGCGATAAGGCAATGCAGTTTCTTCTTCCCCTTCCTACACCTCTAAGCCATTCTCTCCACCTCTGCTCAAGTGCACATTGTGGTTTACCCCTGTGAGAAGAGGATTAACCCCCAGCCACTGAGCTCATGCTCCCTGGACCTGGTCTATTCTGCTTCCTGGCTCAGCACACGTGAAGGGAACGGAGCATTGCAGGGCAAGGATGGCCCCTGTGGTCTTTGAAGAGAGACTTTAGACAAGGGCCTGTAGGGACAGGCCAAGGGGAATGGCTTGAACCTGCCCGAGGGGAGACTGAGATGAGCTCTTAGGCAGAAGCTCTTCCCTGTGAGGGTGCTGAGGCGCTGGCACAGGGTGCCCAGAGAAGCTGTGGCTGCCCCATCCCTGGCAGTGCTCAAGGCCAGGTTGGACACAGGGGCTTGGAGCACCCTGCTCCAGTGGAAGGGGTCCCTGCCCGTGGCAGGGGTTGGAGCTGGATGAGCTTTAAGGTCCCTTCAACCCAAACCAGGCTGGGATGCTATGATGATTCTATGAGGCAGAACATCCCACTCTGCACAGCCACGCACTTGACAACTGGAGCTATTCATAACATAACTAAATTCATAACATAAAAGGCCAATATTGGCTTTTTAGCAAAACATGTAGCTAAGAAAAGCTTTCCTGATTTGAAAGCCAGGTACTTTTTAGGTCAGACACGAGACAAATGCACGCCCAAATTCCTTCCATGGAAATGTCTTCCTGTATAATTTTCCTCCTTGATCTTTCAAACACCAATTCGCTTCTGAAAGGGATGTGGGATTCCTCTCAGCTGCTCCGCTCAGCAGCTACAGAGACAACCTCCTCTTCCCCGTGTCCTCCTCCCTTCGACCCTGTCCTTCAAGCTGGCAGGCAAAGCCCTTCCCTCTTCCCTTCCTCCACCTCTTCTGCTGCAGCTGAATTTGTCTTTAGGAAAAGAACCGGCAAAGGATCCTCACGTTTCCCATGTCCTGGCTCACGTTAGCGAGGAAGGCTCTAGGGCCCACTGAGGGGATGTTAATTTGCTTTTAAGTTTCAGGCAGCCAAGTTGATGAAAATCAATAAATCATTAGGTTCACGTATTTATAAATAGTTTTCATGCTGCTGTCAAAGTGCCCAGATGCAGATAATTGCTGATGCTTTCTGCTCCAAACTCCCTGCCTGTGCTTAGTGCCTCGGAAAAACAAGCAGGGATGCAAAACCAAGCTCCCGAACACCACACTCCCATCTCCCCGCTGCAAGCATCTACGAGAGCAAAGCCCACGGTGCCAGAGGATGAGGAGATGCAGCAAGGAACTTGCCTGTCCCGATGATCCTCTCAATTTTAATACTAGCGTTATCCAGCTCTTTGGCAAAGAGGTGCACGGCCTGCATGGGGTCTTCACAAGTGTCAGGGTCGATGTACGTCCTCCTGGTTGGTATTTTAACTGCAGGGAAGGCAGAAAGGTGCATGAGAAGGGCTCAGCCTGTTCTGCCACGTTATCCATCTTTAACCAGGTTATTGCCACCTCTTTGTAAGTAAAGCAAAGACTCAGATGTCGGGTTGCTAGGAAATTTCTGGTGGGATTAAATGGAACTCATTGCTCTGCTCCATTGCCACAACCCCTGAGTTAAAGGAGAGCAGCTCCTTCACCCTAGGGCAGCTCTCTCCCTGATGGAGCCACTCATGCTAATCCTCAGGTATCCAAATCATTCCCAAGACCTCTAGGAGAAATAATTATGATCACGAACAAGCATGTTCCAAGTCCCCTCCATCAGCAGCACGGGCAGCAAAATACCTCCCACAGGCGTCTACCATCTGCTGCAGGGGCAGCGATCCTGCACCAGGAGCACATCCAGGACAAGAGTGTGGAATGAGGCTGACCTGCTTACAGGAGCGCTTGCAAAGGGACAGGGCAATGGGAATGGCTTTAACCGGACAGAGAGGAGGCTGAGATGAGCTCTTAGGCAGAAGCTCTTCCCTGGGAGGGTGTTGAGGCGCTGGCACAGGGTGCCCAGAGAAGCTGTGGCTGCCCCATCCCTGGCAGTGCTCAAGGCCAGGCTGGACACAGGGGCTTGGAGCAAGCTGCTCCAGTGGAAGGGGTCCCTGCCCGGGGCAGGGGCTGGAGCTGGAGGAGCTTTAAGGTCTCTTTCAACCCAAACCAGGCTGGGATGCTATGAAGCAGCCAGGCTGAATCCAAGCAGCACGCAGGCTCTGCTGCATCTGAAATGCTTCGGGGAGCACAAGAGCATGTGTACGCTTCATGGGCATATGCCAGGAATCAGATAAGCTCATCAATCCTGATATCTGAATTTCCTTTGACAACTGCTGTCTGTCTAATTACTGATGCTCAATAATCAAGAGTAGCCCCAGAAAACAAAAGCTGTGCTCTCATGCAGCCGTTTGTGGGAAGCTGACAGAATGATTCACACACCCCATGGAAAGCTGAAGCATCCCCGTTTCCTTCGGCACAGCAGTGACCCGTGTGCAGGAAGGATGGACACTGGCTTAGGAAGCTGCCAAGCCTGCTGTCCCCAGGGAGCCTCACTGTGCTGAGCCCCTGCTCTGGGATAATGCAGGATGACAGCACTTCAAAAGGAAGGACTCGGGGCTGCTTTGTTGGAAGCTGGGTTATTAATAGCAATAAATACAGGGATGCCCACGCAGTCATACCAGCCATGGTGGCCAGGCTTCACTTACAATGGAAGTACAGCTCCTCGTCCCCATCCTGGCTGGCTTTGCTGTATCCACACTGTCTGCAATGAGAACGAAGATGCACACTGTTGTATGGGCAGCAGCCCCTCACTGGTTATAAGAGCCTCAAGTCACAGTGCTCAGGAGCGGAGTCCAGCCCCAGCAGGCTCAACCCAGCTCCCATGCTTAGGGCCAGCACCGCCCCATGCTCCCAAGAGCCCTGCTGCAGGGCAACGCGGCTTTGGTCCTCCTTGGTCCGTGCCCCAGCCCTGCTCACCTCCTCCAGACCATGGTGCCGATCACCATGGACACCAGCACCGTCATCCCTGCGATGGCCACCACCACGATGATGAGGACAGGGTTCTGCTCGCTGGAGGCCACCGACACTGCGGGAGGGAAGCAGAGGTGGTCAGCAACGCACCCCAGGACGGCAATGGGGCAGCCCCGGCTGCTCCTCCCAGTGCCGACTGCATCCTCCAGCAAGGATGGGACAATCCACCCTTAGCACCAAGCTGCTTTTCCCCATCCTCGTGTTCCCATTCTGGTTCAGTTTTACTGCACTTGAGCTGATGCAGTGAGACCAACGTGCAGGGCAGTGCTGCAGGCACAGATGGAGCAGCCCCAGCGATGCCACACCAGGCTCCTGGTCCTGTTAATCAGCACTGAGGAAAGGTTCCCGTTTATCAGAGGGACGTATTAAAATTTATAGCTTACAAATAGTTTTCCTTCATCACATTAATCCCTTCCCTTCCTGCTTTTGCAAACAGCGGTATTAGAAAGCTACATTCTATATAAAAATTTTATTGGTTTCAATTCATTCTGCAAATGTCTTCTGTGTGGCAAATGGATGCAATTTAAAGCCCTGTTAAACACAATCTGTGAGAGTCGTACTGAGCCAGCCATCTCAAGGCTTTCATTTCTAGCCAGGGTGGGTTATTAAGCTGAAGCCCAACTGTCTCTCCAAGCCCTCTTTTAAATCAGTGAAATAAGATGCTTCGGGACTACAGTTATGAATGGAAACTGTGAAAAGGAAAAGCCCCAGAAAATAACACTGATGCTGGCTGACCTGATGCAGCCAAGCAGCTAACAAGCCAAGTGCCTCATGAGCCAGGATGGCAGTGGGGGTAAAGCAGTCATCGCCTATGTGGGGCATGCATCCAGGGCCAGCTGCATCTCCAGGCTGCTCTTGCCTCCTGTGCAGTGCCTGCTGTGGGCTGTACAGCTTCACAGACCCGGGCAGGATTGTGCCCTCAGCATTTATACCACCGGGGACCAACACTTGCTCCCTTCCAGTGCCTGTTTGGTGGCACCACAAAAGGGACCCGGTGAGATCTGTTCCAGCACCAGCATCACACCAAGGCAAACCAGCACCCAGCCACTGCCTCTGCTGAGCACTTCCTTGGGCAATCTCAGTCAAGGAGCAGAGACTGTGTCCCCAGGACACTGATGCACTGAGAAGAGCAAGGACAAGCTCCTCCAGGACAGACAGAGCAGAGGCAGGGCTCGAAATCAAATGGGAAATGCAATTGAAAGCAAACCTTGAGAAGTGCCTCCCCTTAGACCCAGAGCAGAGGAACCAGAGGCAGGGATGCTGCTCCAGGAAGCCATGGGGCAGGAGCAGGGAGCAGCAGCATCCCCACGGCTCAGCTCAGAGAGCCTCCCTCATGTCTCAGGTACCAGCACTTACACTCTGCCAGCGTCTCCACCTCGATGCTGGGGTTGTAGCTCCCATAGTCCGGAGAGGAGGATGTCCGGATTTGGAAAATATAGAGGGTGCCAGGCTTCAGGTTATTGACCGTCACGGCCGTCGATGTGGTTTTCACAGTTGAGTAGCTCTGATCTCTCTGATCCTGTGAAATAATGAGATACCTGAGACGGAGCTGGACTGACGGCAGTGCCCCGGAGCAGGCACAGCACCGCTGGATCTTCCCCTCGCCTCTGGGTCCCATCGGGACACTCTATCTAAACAGAGAGCCTTCAACAGAAAGAATACATTTGCTGGATGTCTCATTAATAGAAATTACATGGAAAGGTCACACAAAATAGCAGATGGAGCCTGGTGATGTGCTATGGAAACAGGCAGAGGACGGGATGCTGGTACTTTCCGGTCCTTTCCTGCTCCCTTGCTACAGCCACTCGAGCCCGGGTGTAAATACCCCGTATCAGCACACGCTGAGTAACTAAAGCTGGCAGGTGGGTTTGCAAAGCAAACCAAGCTCCAATGGCTCCCACAAAGCTTCCCGTGGTTCTGTGCAGCCTCCATTAGAGATCATTCTCTCAGCCATGTCGGGTACCATTGACCAAGTTCCCCAGTGGGAAGATGAGACCTGGACCAGGTTATCTGATGCCACTTCCCACCGGGAGCAGGGCTGGGCTGTGTCCTGCTGTCCCAGCCTCAGCCTCCCTCAGATCCCACATGCGCGCGCTGCGCCTTCATTACACAAGGGATCGGTCCCAAGGCGCATCCCAGTGCTCAGGGACACCACTGTGAAATGTATTTACCATTTGATATGCTTTCCCCCTTGAATCTCCACAGTTCAAATACAGCTTTAAAAGCAAAGATTAGGAACTAAGTTGATTTTCATGTCAGCATCAAGAGCTTCATTGCAGTCAATAATTACTAAACCAGTTCAAATTCCCTGCCCAAGCAGGATGTTTCCTCATTTCACATACCCTGAGCATCTTGTTGCTGCAGCCCATTAGCACAGGAATTACCATCTCGGGCTTCAGCCTTCGCCCTCTCACACAGATTTCTCCTTTCAAATCTATCAGAGGCTGAAAACCACATTAATATGAATCAGCTTCATGGTAGCTTGTTTCTAAATACAGAACGTCACCATGTCACCTGCGTAGTTTGCTTGACATGCAATCAGTTCCATAATGAGCCTGAGCACACGCAGATAAGGTAATTTGTGGAACTGTCTCATAAACCGCATTTATTTGGATTTAGAGCATTGTCCCTGCTCTCTGCCCGCTGGTTTTCCCTCTCAAAACCTCAGCCCCCTGTCAAATAAAAGCCGGGCTTAAAATTAAGAGATGGTCAGGGGCAGACTGACAAGGGAAGTAGCTGGAGCTGGCTGGGGCATGACCAAGAGCTGGAGCCATTCCCCAAAGCCATTCCCCAGAGCCATTCCCCAGAGCCATTCCCCAAAGCCATTCCCCAAAGCCATTCCCCAGAGCCTACCTTCTCGTAGTACTTGACCTCGTACTCGGTGCCGTTAGTGGTCGGGAAGCCCGGCTCCTGCCATGACAAGGAGATGCTCTTCTGCTCCACTTTATCTGTGCGGATGCCGGTGATAGGATTTGATGCTGAAAAAGCAGAGAGGAAAGCAGGGGGTGAGCACGGTGCTGCTGGGGGCAGAGCTTCCCTCCTGCTCCAGCAGCCCCCAAATCCCCCCGCATCCAAGTGCAGGGACCCCTTCCACTGGAGCAGCTTGCTCCAAGCCCCTGTGTCCAACCTGGCCTTGAGCACTGCCAGGGATGGGGCATTCACCTGGGCCGCAAGCCCCACATCAGCCCAAATGTGCTCAGTTTTGGTAACTTCCTTTCTGCTTCTGCCCAGTGATGCTGCAGTGAAAACTTCAGCAGTTTAAACAGCTGAAGAGTGGTGCTTCTGCTGCAGATGCCAGGTCCCACGCTCTGAATCAGGATTGAAACCGAGTGAATTCTAAGCTGATGATCGTACAACGGCAGAAAACGGTGGTAAAACACAACAGCTTTGTAAACCGTGGGCAGCTGGCGATGCTTGGACCAAAACCAGGCAAAAAAGCCTTAAAAATCCTCACAATCCTCTACCCGGGGTGCTGCAGAGGGGTCCGAGCACCAGCAAACATCCAGTGCTCCGAACCTGCTGCTAAGGATTTCTGGGAAGCACAACCTCTTTGAGCAGGGATGTGCTTTGGCACCTGTGCTCCCGTTTAGTTCATCTCACTGTGCGGGATGCACTTGCCAACTCTTCCCATGTTAACCAGGTCTGGTACCAAACAGGCTGATTTCCCTGGCATGGCAGCTTGCTGTCCCCGGCTACCCACAGGCTCTGTGCTGGATGCTGCGCCCTGGCTGCACTCATCTCCACATTCCCAGAGCCTCCTCCGTGCTGCTTCCTCCTCTGCCCACCTTCTCCTGCCTCCAAGCCATTGAGCTGTGCTCAGTGCCTGTACAGCAGCAGCATCCCTGCCTGCTGGCAGCATCCCGGCAGCTCTTCCTAAAGTCTTTCCCTTCCTGCACCAGCAGAGAGCCAGCTGGACCTGTCAGACTGTCTGCAGCATCTCCGGAGCCAGCCAAGGACACAGCATCCCTCACCTGCCCAGAGCAAGGCAGCAGCAGCTCAGATGTGATCATCTGCTCATAGCCAGGGCATCCAGCAGCAAGAGCAGGGAGGAAGCGGCTGCCATGTGCTAGGGAAATAAAATACCTGGTACTATAATAAAGGTTCTATGGGAGGCTTTTGCTCTGCTTCAGATTCATTAGTGAGGAAATTAGGATTCATTGGAGAAACTGAGCTCCCCAGGGGCTGAACACATCAAGTGAGGTCTTCAGAGCTCTCCCAGGGCAGTGCCAGAAGCAGTCCTGGTCGGGTGGCAGAAAGGGGGAGGAGGAAATGGGAAATGGCACAAAAGCCTCTCAAAAGTGTGGCTCTGGGCTGCCCAACCTGCCCTTCACAGCATCAGCCCAGACATGGCTGGAAGCCACGGTCCTCCCTGCATCACCCTGGTAAGCATCATGGACCAGAGCACAGCCGGGTGAACAAGCTGCAGTGACCCTGCCCAAGCACAATGAAAGCTGCATGGGGAAATCAGCTATTTCTGGCTTGTCCTGCTTCTCCTGCAAAAACCAAGGTGTTTGCTGGACCCTGAGCATCCCACAAAGATTCCTATGGAGAGGAGCAAGTCCCTGGAAAGTCAACTTAAGTGTCCGTGAAATGCTGTGGTTATTATTTAGCTCATTAATCTTTGCTGAGGAAAAAAAGTCCTCCTGATGTTTTATTCATGATGATTTGCTTGTTGATTCCAGGTCCCTTTGGCTTCTGCTGAAAGAGCAGCCAAGAGCCCCCTGTGCTCGTGTGAGCGCAGCACCAGCAGGAAGCCCCATGTCCTCCTGTGGCTCTTCAAACACCCATGATGAGCAAGGCTGAATATGCACCGCTTTGGCTCCAAACCCTGCAAACTGCTCCTGGTTTCCACTTCATCAGAGCCAGGTTTAGGCTGGTCCAGGCTGCTGCTGTTGGAGCAGAGCCTTGCAGACACACGCTGACCCACATGCACAAACAGGAACACACAGCACGCTCACAGCTCGTCACTGGACAGCAGAGTAATCCCCACCACGAGCCCTTGGCCTCTGCAGGAGCGCACATCACTGCTTGTTGTATGGAACAACAAGTGATACGGGCAGCTGAGATCAGCCCAACACTCCACTTGGGTTTTGCTCCTGTAAACTAAGTGCTCCTTGTTGGTTTATATGATTCCCATCAATAAATCATCACACAGATGCCCTCCCGTATCTCTGAATCTACCAAACAGACTGAAAACACCTCAACAAGTGGTCCTGACTGTTAACAAAGTCATCAGGAATAATCACACTTGGTGATGGGCTGTAGAGCAGAACCCACGGTACATGCCAGAAAAGCAGGCGCTAGCCTCAAACATGTCTAAAAAGGCATTAAAGAAAATCACACAGACTATAAAGCATTTCACACTGTGAAAAAAAACATGTTCCCCATCAATATTTTAAGCTCCCCCAACATTGCCTCTATTCTGAAAAAGCAAACATTAAATTATTCAGCACTGTGCCTCATTTCACACACTCCCTTCAGCTGGATGTGGGTTTAGTCCTCTTAATTAACCAGTCTACCAGCAGAAAAGGAGTAAAACCAGGGGTAGGCACCGTGTCCCTCCAATGAACAGCCCATTGCATCCACAACCCAAAGAGGGACAACAGCAAGCACCGTTCCTCTCTAAGATGAAGCAGAACCAAGAGCGCCCGTAGCAGGAAGAGCCTCTTTGGTGCCCACCCGTCCCCAGGAACGCCCTCTCCACACCTTTCCATTGCCAGGGCAGCAGAGCAGACACAGCCCATCCGCTGGTGCTGTCTGCTGGTCCCCATACGGGGTGAGCAGCCATTGGGTGGACAGAGCTTGCCATCACCCTGAGCATCCCTGCCACCCTGCAGCGCAGCACTGGGGACAGCCCACCTCCTCTCCAACACAGCAAACGCATTGGCCACTGCCCCAAGCAACTCCTGCCCCAGGGTCCTTCTTTCCTAACCAAGAAAAGCAGCCTCATCAGCTCCTATGAAGCTCTTCCAGGGGGGGATCTTGCTGCATGGATGGCAAAGACCCCCCCAAGCCCAGCCCCTCATCCTGCAGACCCATTGTCCCCTCTTGCTGGGGCTGGGCTGCACACGCAGAGAACTCCACAAGACCTAATTCAGCACAAACCACTTCTCCACAGCCTCAGAGAGGAGAATGCATTTCAGCACTGGCTGCATTATTAATCTGCAACAGATTTAAAAGCCCTTTAAGATCGGAGCCGATCCCTGCCGGGAATATAAATGACATCGTCCCAGAGCAGGCATTTACATAGCTAATGCAGCTCTACTCCTGCAGGTAAACAGCTCCCTTCTTTCCTCAAACACTTTTATTTAGTCCCATGCTGGGGCTCGATTAGAAAAAACACAGTATTAATTTGGCCTCCTGCAGACTAAATAGCATCTTTTCTTTTCCCCTGCGAACACAACGAACTGCTAATTCCCCCTTGGGACTGCCGAAGGGGAAGGGCAGTGTGAAAGCTGCATTCGGAGCTATATTTAGAGGAGCAGAGATCTGACAGCTAAATAGGGTCTTGTTTCTTTGTTTAATTTTTCCTCTGAAGCTGCAGCTTCCCCGCTGCTGCAAATGACTCCTGCGAGCATCGCATCGCAGCCACCAAGGAAGCCACCACTGCTTGTGACCCCTCTGAAGCCTTCCCTTTCTCCGACCATCTCCCCCTCTTCGCCCATAGCTGCAGGTTCATCATGACTGTCACTTCATGCCCATGGTGCCGAAGGAGAGCAACCGGGTAGCAGGGCAGCCTGGCGCTGTCTCAGGAGGGGACACCTTCAGCAGCACAAGATTGAAGTGTTCTAAGAAGCTTCCTGAGCCTCAGCTGCTTGGCTAATTGTGAGCCACCATCTGCATCCGGAGACTCGACAGCTCCACAAGAGACATTGATTCCGAACACTTCACAAGATTAATTATGCCATATTCTTCAGGCGCATTTCAGCTCCTTCAGGAGTATGCAGCCTCGAGTGAGGGGCTGAGATTCCCACTTACCCAGAAGAAAAGCTGTACTGAACAAACAGCTAAGGCGTGCATCGCTATGATGGAGCGGTTGCGTCACTCCACACAAAGCACAAGGCACTTAATGCCCTTACCCAGCCTCTTGTCCCCAGCTCAGACCTGATGCTCCAGGTGACGAGGCAGCTTCAACCCCTCTTCCCTCTGCCTGACACCAGGAGGAAGGCTCTGGATGAATGGCTCATTATTAGACCTTGTCAAGCTCGCCCTTCCCGAGCCCGTATGCTGGCTCAGGAATAGCCTGAGCTCAGGAGACACAAGATCTTCCCAGAGCTAAATCCATCCTTGAACAGCAAAGATCCTAATGAGGAGCGACACCTCCACCGAAGAGCAGTCTGCAGCACAGCGTCCACCCCACGGATGCGCAGGAACCATTATAGGAGGGAAGGGAAAGCAACAACGTGTGCACAAACACTTGATCAAGCGGTGGGAAAATTAGTTATAACAAGATCAAAGTTTAATCTGTTCAGATGAAATTGTTGGCCGATTCCTGCCAGGAGGCACGTGAGGATCATCCGTCTCCATTAACCGTGGCTTGGCAAAGGGGGTTCATGCAGATTCGTAGCATAACCACAGAGGAACAGGCAAGGACACAAGGCAGAGGTGGTTCTCCTTAGGCACAACCAAGGAGGGATCAAGCCCCTCTGGCCACCCAGGGCAAGGCTGCCCCTCACATAAGGGAACATAAACGTGATGTGAGGTGGAAGAGCATGAAACCGTCACAGACCAGGACAGAAGAGAAAGATTAAATCAATTTGACAAGGGCCTGTAGGGACAGGCCAAGGGGAATGGCTTGAACCTGCCCGAGGGGAGACTGAGCTGAGCTCTTAGGCAGAAGCTCTTCCCTGTGAGGGTGCTGAGGCGCTGGCACAGGGTGCCCAGAGAAGCTGTGGCTGCCCCATCCCTGGCAGTGCTCAAGGCCAGGTTGGACACAGGGGCTTGGAGCAAGCGGCTCCAGTGAAAGGGGTCCCTGCCTGTGGCAGGGGTTGGAGCTGGAGGAGCTTTAAGGTCCCTTCAACCCAAACCATTCCCTATTCTGACTTTATCCTCTTGTTTTCAACACGAGCAGCGCTGCCTGCCCCTTCCTGAAAGCAGACTCGGCTCTAGCGCAGTTTAGTGATTGTGTTACATGGACAACACAGGGTCCACAGCTTCTCTGGGCACCCTGTGCCAGCGCCTCAGCACCCTCACAGGGAAGAGCTTCTCCCTTACACCCACCCCGACCCTCCCCTGTGAAACCACCCTGATGGGTCACATCTGTACCTGCGAGGCCGGTGGAGACGTTGACCTCAGCGTATTGCGGGCTGATGCCCGAGACGCCGTTGAGGGCGGCCACGCGGATGGTGTAGTTGACGTGGGGCAGGAGGTTGACGAGGGTCACGGTGCGCTCCACCAGCCCCGTCTGCTGCGGCACGAAGCCCACGCTGCTGCCGCACTGCTCGCAGCGGCCCCGCGGAGCCGCGGGGCACCGCACGCACCACAGGCTGTAGGTGAGGTCGCTCCGGCCGCCCGCATCCGCCGGAGCGCTCCATTCCAGCACCAGGGATGACTGCCGCAGGCTGTAGACCAGGTTTCTCGGGGCGGAGGGTGGGCCTGGAAGCAGAAGAGCATCGTAGGTCACAGAGCATCATCAGCGCTACCCAGGGTGAAGGGCAAACCTATGGGAGCAGCAGCATAGGCGCTGGTGGTACAGCAAGAGCGCGTGGTCGCAGGTAGCACGAAGGGATGTGGATGCATTGATGGGTGCAGCACAGTGGGGACACCAAAGGGAGGATTCCCACTGGAGGAGTGTGTCTGCACAGCAAGGCACAGCTCACACAGCACCCAGAACCGCCTTGGGGCTCAGCTGCAGGGACCCCACCACCCGTCAGACACCCTTGGGCAGAGCAGGCGGGTTTCTCGTCACTGGAGAGCATCCATCACTGGAGAAGCTGGAGTCCAATCCAATTAACTAGAGGCCATTTAATTAAAATCTGTCAACTCTATTGACTAAATGACTGCGCTCGGGTTTTGCTGGGGAGCCTACAAGCCCGACCTCACGTCTGTCTCACCAGCCTGCAGCCTCAGCCTGCGAGCTGTATGGCACAGGGACAGACCCCACATCCCCTCCCTGCTGCAGCAGTACCACAGTGCAGACAGGACTCCCCTGTACCCAGGTGAAGCGCCCATGCATGGGGCCTCAGACAACATCCCGGGCATCCCCTGGCTCTGTGCTGCAGGACACTCTGGATCCCTATTTCCTCGCTTTACAAGGAGATGCTGCAGCGAGACCTACGTGTGCAGGAGGCAGATGGTGGGTCTGATGGAGACCTGGAGTAGTTCTTCTGGCACGAACAGAACGTGGAGGCTTCCTCATGTGTAAAGCTGTGCTCAGGGCAGGGAGAGCAGAGAGGGAGACGGGGGGAAAGCTTGTAGAATCCAGGGAGGCAAGCTGAAAAGACAGAGAGAGTTATGGAATCATGGAATCCCAGATTGGTTTGGGTTGGAAGGGACCTTAAAGCTCCTCCAGCTCCGACCCCTGCCACGGGCAGGGACCCCTTCCACTGGAGCAGCTTGCTCCAAGCCCCTGTGTCCAACCTGGCCTTGAGCACTGCCAGGGATGGGACAAGGAAGAACACCACAAGGTGAATTTGGGACACGTTCGATGACTCCATTTCCCTGTACTCTTGTACATCCTTTACCTACCACAGGCCAGTAAATACAACCCCCCAAGCTCCTCGCCTTCAGCCCTGCATGACCCTGGCACCAAGGAGATGTGCCTTTGGTTTGACCCAAAAGGGACATTTGGATGCTGCAGCTCTGCACTGACTTCCAGGCTGGAGGAATGATCAGATGTCAGCAAGGCATGAAGGGAGCTGGAGGCTCTGGAGGGATGTGGAGGATGAGGTGGCTGCAGAAACATGCAGGACATGGAAAACACACAGCTCTGGGTTTAAATGGCAGGTGAGCAAAGCCGAAATGACACCGGAGCCACAGCAAGACTCAGCAACAACCCCAAAAGGGGAGGAATATTGAAAAGGGAGAAGTTGGAGGCCTCATCCATCACCAGAGCTTCAGACACAAACCCAAGCCATGAGGCCACGCCAGCAGCAGCTACAGCTTTATCGCTGTGCATCGTACACAGTCACTGTGGGCAGCCAGGCACGTGCTGGAGTTAACCAGCTGCAGGATAAATCTGCTTTAACAGGGCAGACCCGAGCTTCCCTTTGAAAAGCATCTTTGACAGACAAACAACTCGCACACCGGACAAGGATTTGCTTGATCTTCACTACAAGTAGCTCGCAGCCTCCAAGCAATATCCCTGCTAGGACACCCAGAGGCTGCATGAAAGACTTTCCACTTTACAAACCCAACAAAAAAGGCTGTAAAACTCCATAAAGGAGCTGGCAACAGCTTCAGTTTGACCTTAAAACATCTGAAAAGGAAACAGCCTTTTGTGTGTGCGCGCCTGGCGTCGCTGGTGGCCCCAGCACCAGGGACTGGAGCCGGTGCAGGGGCTGGCAGGAGTTTGGCTCAGCGGGATCTCGTGTTTTGCTTGGCTTCTGCATCCTCTTGCTGTGGTGCGGCTGTCTCCTACCCCTTCATCAGCTCCCGGGATGCTTAAACTTAATCACTTGTAAAGCTCCTCGATGAGCAGCTCCGCTCGCGCAGTCCCTCTCTTATCATCTTTAAGGAGCTGGCTGCTGAGACTCTTCCTTTCCAAGCAGATGATGCTGATGCACTCCGGTTCATTAATTTTTAGCATGATATAAAACTGGCAGCTACAGCTGTGAGCTGAGGACAAAGCACCAGGCTCAGCACAGGGCAGAGAGGATCCTTGCTTGAGATGGGAGCATTTAAGGGGACGTTATTCCGCCTACCACAGAGCCCTTGGAACTCAGGGCATTCGCACACGGGGAGGGACCGCAGCACCGTGGCTGAGGTTTGTACTCCCAATGGTCCCTTCGTCCCTTGGGCTGCCGGCACATGACAAACAGCAGCTTGGCAGAGCTGAGAGCAGCCGCACACAGCGGAGACTTTTCCTTTGCATCCATAAGAGACACATTTCAAGAGCTGCCCAAAAGCCCTGCTTTTGCCCCACAAGACCCTGTGCTGTTGTCACCCAACGCAAGCAAAACCTGTGGGAAGCAGATTTGGGCTTCTCAGGCCCACTCCAGCCATGCCCAAGCAACAAACAGAGACTTCCCTGTATCTGAGGTTGATTTGGATTAGACATTAGGCACAAGCTCTTCCCTGTGAGGGTGCTGAGGCGCTGGCACAGGGTGCCCAGAGAAGCTGTGGCTGCCCCATCCCTGGCAGTGCTCAAGGCCAGGTTGGACACAGGGGCTTGGAGCAAGCTGCTCCAGTGGAAGGGGTCCCTGCCCGGGGCAGGGGTTGGAGCTGGAGGAGCTTTAGGGTCCCTTCAACCCAAACCAGGCTGGGATTCTGTGATTCCCTGAACACTTGAGCATTTCCTCCCAGCTCTGCAGTTGTGACCCAAGGGGTCCAAGAGCCGGGGCTCAGAACCAGCCTTCTTCCAGTAGCTGGAGGCCACGGGGAGATGTGCACCCTGAGAGCAGAGCCAGGACGGGAAGGGGCTCATGGGCTCCGGTGCTGCACGTAACTGCTGCAGCTCCAGCTCCTGCTCACCCCTCGCTGCAGGGAGCAGCCCACCCATCCCATCCCTGCATCAAAGCCTCGACGCTGGTGCGCAATGCCTGCGCGCATCCTTTGTCAGGCAGAACACAACAGATCAGTCCTGTTTACAAACCGGATGGGAGCTGGGCACTAAAGCCTGAGCACAGAGCTGCCATTCCTTGGATTTAAAGGTGAGCCTGACAGCCACGTACGTGTGACATCTCGCCGTAGGGAATGGAACATCTTCAATTAGAAGGCTCTTTGGAGCTGTTCCTCAGTGTTTTCTAAGAGCTGGAAGTTTACAGAAGTCTCTGTCAGGAGGTGAGTTAATAACCGTACAAAACACCTCAGGCTGCAGCTCCCATAAACACAGGCACCACGACCCCGCATGAGCACATCCCACGAGGAGCCGGTGGGTTTGCTGTTAACTCTGCTCCTTGCTTGCCTGCACCTTACACTTGGGGAGAACAAAAGCACCCCGGCACATGTGATGCATCATGTGTGCATCTCCGTTTCTTTTCTCAGATAAACTCCCACCCTCTTCCACCTCATCCCACAAGTGTTTTTCTTGGTCCCCAGCTGGTTTCAGTGTCCCTGTGATTTCACAGTGCTCATTTTTGCCGTGGGTACGTGACAGCTCGCAAGAGATCAGGCCATCAGTTTATAGAATGAAATCCTCTTTTTTTCCCCTATGCTATTTTCTAGCCTGTTCCTCGTCCTCTGCTACTACTGCAACTTAATTATGAAATAATAAAATTCAATAAGCCATTCTCCTAGAGCCAAAGAGAAGCAGCAGGATGGGTCAGACAGATTAATTGCCTCTCTCCAGCTCCATCATTTCTGCCCACACAAGCTACTCCCTGTTCACCAGGCATGCCTTATTCGTTTCACTGACAGAGAGAGCACGTATTCCCTCCTTGATAGAACACTGTATGCACACATGAGCAAACCAGTAGCAGAACAAGCAGCATTGATCTGTGCTGCAGCTTGGCAGATTACCTGGCATGATGCACCCATGGGAAAGGTTTTCTCTTACCAACTCATCCAGCACAGCCCCTCAGACAAGAGCAGATGGCTCTATCAAGAGAAGGCAACGTCCTCTTTCATGCCCAGTCTGTGCCTTAGGGAGAGCAGGGGCAATTAAGGATGCAGAGATGCAAAATGCACCGTTTCCCACTCAGCTGGCATGGGGCAGCTTCGGTTTGCCCTCCGCAGCAGTTCAGACATCTCCATCCCACCGCCACATGAAGCCTGCCAACCAGATTTTCCCTCCAGTGGCTCCTAGGCAGAACCTTCCTCTCCAGCCAGGGATTTGGGAGTCACAGCCCCAAGGATGCTGAAGCTTCTCCTTCACCAGCAAGGATCTCAACATTTCCTAAGCCACGGTGAGCTGCATGTTCAAGTTTCGCCTTAAAAAGTGCCTGATTAAGGAGCAAAAAGGGCACCAGAGCTTGCACAGCTTTATCTTGTTAATCCACGACCAGTGATTACAAGTGACTCACTAAGTGCACCAAGGAGGAAAACCCGACTGCAGGACACAGGCTGTGTAAGCACCAGGGTTGATCATAGGTCACTGTTCAAGTGAAGCATGGCCAAGATTTCGCATGCAGCAGTAAAATGAAGTTATCCATCACTCTGGCAGTATCCACCAGCTGGTCAGCAGCCTTTACCTTGTGCACTTATGGCTGTCAGCTGGTGCAGCGATGGGCTTCTCCAGCAATTCAGTTAACCTTCGTTTTCTTTTTGGAAGCATGAACCCCACTGACAAGCAGGAAACTGGGACAGAACAACCACATGACTTGCACAAAGACATCCAAGACAAACAGGACCAAGAACAGGACTCGGGTCTCTGGAGGTGCAGGCAGCACATTGACCGCACAACCAGACCGGAGCTGGCCCTTAAGGATCCACAGCTTTGCTCTGCATGTTGGCTTACACACAGGCAAGGGAAAAAATGGCTTTTAACCAAATGAGAGCAAACTGATTCCTATTCCCACAGCCTTTTGGCTACGCGCTGCTCCTGCTGCTGTTCTCCCATGGAGCAGTTCAGCTCAATGCAAAGCTTCCTCCCAGAGAGCATCCCTCTCACCATAGATCCACAGCTTCCACATGCAACCTCCCCAAGACCACAGCCCAGTAGCACGTCTGGCTGCAATTGTACTGGCAGCAGCTCTCCTCCCAAGGAAAAGACAACATTCCCTAAAAGAGCAGAAATCCAGGCGGAGCGAGCCAAGGTGCTGTCCCAGGTTGAAAGGATATTTCCCCTCTGCCACCAGCTCACCTGGGGACCACGGGCCGGTGGCTGCATCCTGGGGAGATGCTGCAGATGTCAAGGGCAAATGAGTCCAATGGGACTTTCCTACACCCATACATGGTATTGAAGGGACCTTAAAGTTCCAACCCCTTGTCATGGGCAGGGACAACTTCCACTAGACCGGGCTGCTTTGAGCCCCATCCAACCTGGCCTTGTCTACAGCAACACTGCTCCAGACACATCGCGGGGTGCAGTAAAACCAAAAACCCATTTCCCGCGGCTTACACAAGTCTCTTCTAATTAAAAAGTTCATCACTTTGCAGAGAGGAAGGGGCTGAGACCTAAGTAAATACTGAAGCTTAGCATGAAATATTAAGAGAATGAGCACAGATGGAAGATTAAATACTGGGCTGAAATTGCTTTGTGTCACAGATTTAGGAATAAAGCTACTTAACTCAGACAACTTCACATTAATGTTAATAGAAAATCGGGCAAAACTGATCAAACATACTTCCTGCCCATCTAATTGCTGGAAAAAATGAGTTACACAGGTCGAGGGTCCAGTAGTGACCATGCTGCAGGGTGGAGGGGATGGGAAGGGGCACACAGCACAGCCACATGTGCATGAGCACACCCTCACCAGCATCAGTGCCTGTTAAAGACCACAGCCTTGGGTCAGCTCCTCTGGGTACCAGCAGGACAAACCCCTCAGTGGCTGTGGAAGGCATTTGCTGTCTCAGGAGCGAGCTCCAGCAATGCCCTCGTAGCCACGCTCATCCCTCCTTGCTGCCTGGTATCGTTTTCCTCATATCAGAGTTTGTTGGTTTGCTTTCAGCCCCCTCTGCTTCTACTCTTAATGCTTCTGATGGGTTCTGCCCTGCTTTTCCCCTCCTCAAGCTGTCTCAGGTCAGCTTCTTGACCCACAAACCTTGCAGATAGCTTCGAAGGCAGGAAAACAACCCCATGAAGGACACTGCCTGCGTTAGCACTATTGAGCTTCCCCATGTTGCTGAACCCCTGCAGATAGCAGAAGAGCCGCTTGCGTGCCAGCGTGAATCAATAACGCCTGCGGTTTCACTCAGAACGCCTATACAGTCATTTATAATTAACACTACAACTCCGTTGTCTTCCAAAATCAATTCCTTGCCATTTTTTGTCACAGAATTGTATTTGACAAAGTTCATCTGCTTTTAATGTGTGTTAATTTGCTCTGCTGAAGTAGGCATTCATAAAAACACTGGTTAGGAAGGGCAGCAGCTCAGGGAAGCTAACAGCCACACCAAGGGGGTGCTGCAGCAAGAACCATTGCAGCACCCATGGGTCAAGGCACCCCAGCAGAGCCACAGTCCCTCCCGGCAAAGGACAGACTTGGAGCATTGAGCTTCTAGATTTTCATCCAACCTTCACCTAGCAATGGTCAAACGTGCCATTGCAACCATCAGAATAGGATGGGGGGAAAACACACAAGACAAAGGTCTACATCATTATGAGGGTCCTATCTAAGTCAGTGTCCAGACTGGAACCTTCCATTCCCTACAGGCAGGCCTGCTCTGTCATCTGCCCAGCGCAGGCAGGATGCAGAGCATCCTCCTTCCCACTCACCCCATCCCTGGGGTCCTTCCTTCCAACACACAGCCCATACTTGAGCTATTGGCACACCAGTGCCCATCTTACACCAGCAGCACGGAGAACGGATGTGTATGTGCCTGTCATTAACGTACCTTGAGGCACACTAAAGGTCCACACGCTACGCACTGCATCGACATCCATTTCTCATGTCCCTGCAAGCTCACCGTCATCATCAGTCCTATAAAATATGAAGTTGTTCTCAATGTGTCTCGCGGGAGCTATTGCTGCTGCTGACCCCTCCCTGGACCAGGCTGGCACATCCAGCCTCCATCTATCTTAATTCCATTATCAAGCCAAGCAAGTCACTATTTATTACGTTCCAAACACTTCATCAACGCCTAAGAGGAGAGGTGCTTCAATGCCAGCACAGCAGCAGGAGGGACAGGGCAGCAGGCCCAAGGAGGAACAGAAAGGTCAGCACTGGAATGGATATCCTGGAAGGACGGCTGTCAGGGAATGCCTGCGGACAAGGACAAGTTGCCCAAAACCAGACAGGGCACCTTGTACAAAACATACCGACAAAATACAGTGCCAGTGGTGTATTGAGCTGGTCAAAGAGCCTCGTCAACAAACGTCCTTGGGTAATAGAGAGGCTCCTGTCTTCCCTTTCCACGCTGGCTTTGCAATCTTGCCTTGTCTTATTGCAAAAGCTATAATCAATACTTTGCAGGCAGAGAGCGATGCTGTTACAGAGCCCCACGGCGAGCAAGGGAAAGAAATCGTGTCCAATCTCCGCACCTGAGCAAGAGGGACAAAGTCAGCGCGAAGGAGCGATCAATACGAGCACTGGATCCGGTACCTTGGTTCCTTGCCTGCCACGATGGGCATTTCAGGCTGCACCACCTGGGTGAAATCAAAAGCATCTTAGCCTCTAACTTCTTTTTTAGTTTCAGTAATTGGTTTTCAATAGCATTCCTCAGCAGCTGACAGTCCGGCACATTCCCAGCATCTCCAAAACCTTTAGGACAAGGCTCCTCTGTAATTTTTGCCCTTGCTAAATGATTTGAAGAGCACTGAAATGAAAACCTACATCCAGAGGCTAAATCTTTGTGCATCTCCAACAATGAGCTCTTAATAGCTGAAAATTAAATTCACTGATTTAGCCCAAAAGCAAATTAAATACCCAAAAATATTAAGACAATCTTGAAATATATAAAAGAATACATCCGCTTGAATTCAGTGCTATGGCAGAACCTCATGGCTATTGATGCTGGAATGTTCCTCAAGGACACATTCGAGCAGGCACATCCACTGAGCCAACTGCAGTTTACTGGTGTCTCTCCCAGCTCCCCAAATGATTCCCTGTGAAGGAGTGACTGACCTGCATCCCCAACACACCCGGTCCTGCCAAGTGCATCCCCTCACCCAAACTCAGCCTCAGGCAAAAGATGCTTCCCCTGTATTACAACACAATAGCCGTGCCCATCCAGCAGGCATGCACGTCCATCCAGCAGCCAGGTGTCTATAACCTTAAGTCTAACAAAAATTTGGCAAATGAATTGTGCTGCTTGTAATTTTCTGAGTACTTTGCTCTAAAATTAAGTGTCATCGTGTAATTTGTGTCTGGCTCTGCCACCATTTCCATAGCCATAATTATTTCAGACACACTGTAAAACAGCAATATAATATGCGATCCCGAATAATAAATATCCCCAAGCTTGATCATTACTCCAAAAAGGGACTGAAGAGAAAGCATATTTTACATGGGGGGTTCATAGGCATGACTGATGGAAAGCGGCATCTACCAGGAGACATCACAGCTATCACAGGAGCTGCTGCTAATGGATGGATGGAGGTGGATGCTCCAAATTCATTTAGCACAAAGCTCTCTATGCCTTCCAATTGTTACCCTGCCCAGGTCACAGAGGTGCTCCAGACACATCCTTACTAGAACACAGACGCAAGAGGAGAAAGCCAAACCATAATTCATAAGGCAAATTGAAGTATGAATTTCCTCTGGGATTATTCCTTCAGCAACAGGCACGGATTTACTCCCGCCCCCACTTGATGTGTTGCCCCCCCATTTCCCACCCCACAAGTACCCCATGAAGCCACGGCATGCCTGGCTCCAGCCCTGACAAGCGCTGCTAAACCTGCACATCAGCACCGGCCCTGCTGTGCCTGTCTGTGGGATGCTGGTGGCTGCATCAGTGATGAAAGCAAAAGCTGGTGCTTTGTGCAACTTAGAGAATCCCAGGAGGAAAAATAAACTTATTATGCATAATACTCAAGCATCACTCAGAAGACAGAATAAACTCCACAAGCACATACAGGTTTGTAAGCTAACCTATAAAAGATGAAACAAATCAAAAGCCCCAGGCGCTGCACATTTGGATCCATTAATTTTTGTACTTAAACAGGAAAGCGGACCTCAGGCTTCAGGAGGTATCTTCCCACTACCTGACAAAATACTGTCATTTAATTCTCTCAATGTCTCTAACTTCCAATTGAACTATTTATTTTTCCACCTAAGGACACTGTAGCAACACAATGCCTTGGTGGGACACAAGCAACACAGAGGAAAGCATCCCACCAATACCATTTCCCACTCCTGCCCCAAACCTTTGCCCAGCAAGAGCAAGCCCTGGCCATACAGAACACACACACACACAGAGTCCCCAAAAGCATCTTCCAGAAGGAGACAGCCTGCTCAGCAAACCTCATCTGGTCTTCGGATGCTTTCCTTCCTCCCTCCCTCTCACATCCACCAAGCCCCAGCAGGAGCATCACTGCCCGCTGGCCCCTCGCAGCAGCGAGCTGCTGATGCGCAAGGCAGCCGCGCAGCCCTTGAGACTTGCAAGGACAGCAGCCTCGCGCCGAGCTTGCTGTCATTAAGAGAAAGATGGTGTCAGGAGCTCTCAGGGCCAGGCCACTGCTTTGGGGCTCCTTTTTTTCCCCTGGTTTTAAAGCTGATGTCTGCAAATTCAGCGGCAGAGGAAAGGCACCAGCACAGCCTGGTGCAGGCAGGAGGGTGTTGCCATGCACTGCTGCTGCCCACAGCCCCCCCACACCCAACCCGAGCACTGGTGGCTTCCAAAGCAGAAACTCATCCCAAGCTCGCACTCCTTTGCCAAAGCAGCCTGGGGCTCCTGCCTTTAGCACAAACACCTCTCTACCTGCATCTCTCAATGCAGACATGGGAATGGATCCATTGATTTCCCTCTCCCAAAGAAGAGAAGAGACAAACGCTGCCGTCGGGTACCACAGCCAGGCAGAGGCACACATAGGGGCAGCCTATGATGAGTGTAAAATGAATGAGTGATGAGTCAATGGATGAGTGTAAAATGAATGGGTGATGAGTCTATGGATGGGTGTAAAATGAGCGGGTCCAACATCAGTGTAAGCTCTCTCCCCACATTCAGCTTATGATGTTGAGAAGCAACAAGGCAAGCACTAAAAGGGGAGGTACAACAGGACACAGATGGGAAGATGGGGCTTTTTAAAAGCAAGGGCTTTCTCTATTGCAGCACTTCCCTTTGGAAAATAAAACTCCAGGTCTTCCTTTTAAATCTGCTCAGTGTTGACCAAGTGTAAGCCCAAGTAATAGCTGGCAGCAATGAAGAAACTGCTCTATTTCACACTATTTACAGCTGCGGTTTTTTGTCCTCAAACCCGGTACTCACACCAGGCAGGATGATCTTCTCAAAAGCTTTGCTTATCAGTTTCTACCCCTATTATTCAAGAAACCAAGCACAGGAAAGATGCTATTGACATGCCTGCGATGTGTAGCAAGGCACAATCTGCTCACTGCTCACTGGCGCTAGGACAAGAAGTTATAAGCTTAAGTGACTGCAAGAGCGATTTGTACTAGACATAAAGCCAGGCAGGCAGCAAAGGCATCACTGGAGGGCTTTGAGAGAAGGATAAAGTGATCCAGAGGAGACCTACAGCACCCAAGAGCCCATCCACAGCGGCAGAAGCAGCCTGCCCTCTGCATGGGCACAGGCCTGTCTGGAATTACCAGGAGGGGAGGCTGAAAATGGGTTAGGAAAAGAGCAGCAGCAAAGAGCCACCCCAGAACCCAGACTGCGCTGTCGCAAAGCTTGTCTCCTCATTAACAGAAACAATTATAAGCTGCCATAAAGCATAATTACACTACACACAGTGTTAGATTCGTCACCCGGTTCCAGCCATTAATAAGGATGCTCAGGCTGATGAGCACAGAGAACTAGCAGGCTGGTGTCCTTCATTTTTCAGCAGATCACTGATGAATCCCACAGTAGATCAGAAAAGCCATTTCTTGCCTAATGCGGTGTCAAGCGTGCACTACATCCTATACCACGAGCAGTTCCCATTAGCAAAGACTGCTTCCTTCTCATTAGTGTGACTTGTGCCTTTCATCTTATCCCCATGTTTCCAGAGCAGCCACGCCAGCTTGCCTTGTAGAGCTCCAAAGTCCTTCACACAGACATTGCAGGGATGAGCCCAGTACAGACTGAAACCAGGTCTAGTGGAAGGGGTCCATGCCTATGGCAGGGGCATGGAACTAGATGATACCCATAATTTAAATTAGAATGAATCACAGAATCATGGAATTATGGAATCCCAGGTAGGAAGGGACCTCAAGGATCATCTGGTTCAACCTGTCCAGGCAAAGCACGATCAAGACTAGATGGGCCAGGAGCCTGTACAGCTGAATCATAGCATCCTAGAGTGGTTTGGGTTGGAAGGGACCTTAAAGCTCATTCAGTTCCAACCCCTGCCACGGGCAGGGACCCCTTCCACTGGAGCAGCTTGCTCCAAGCCCCTGTGTCCAACCTGGCCTTGAGCACTGCCAGGGATGGGGCAGCCACAGCTTCTCTGGGCACCCTGTGCCAGCGCCTCAGCACCCTCACAGGGAAGAGCTTCTGCCTAAGAGCTCAGCTCAGTCTCCCCTCAGGCAGGTTCAAGCCATTCCCCTTTGTCCTGTCCCTACAGGCCCTTGTCCCAAGCCCCTCTCCAGGTTCCCTGCAGCCCCTTTAGGCACTGGAGCTGCTCCCAGGTCTCCCCTTCAGGAGCCTTCTCTTCTCCAGGCAGCCCCAGCCCAGCTCTCCCAGCCTGGCTCCAGAGCAGAGCTGCTCCAGCCCTCGCAGCATCCACTGGACTCGCTCCAACAGCTCCATGTCCCCCCTGAGCTGTGTTTTAAACGTTGTTTAAACATCGTTTAAAACTCTTGCCCAAGCACTAGAAACTATTTCATCCCTAAAACTGGCACCATTCCTGTGTAGGCAAGAGATGCAGCCACTAAACAATCACCTATTGGAACAAGTGCAGTGCCAGGATGCCCCGCATGAGCGATGCCAGTGTTGGAAGCAGAGAATTGCCCAGCACAACAGCAGCACTGAGCCAGCTCCCCCCACTGCTGTCAGAAGTGGAAGGAAACAAATTGAGAAGGAAACTTCTCTTGAGCACAGATTTACGTTGCTGTCAAAGAAGAGTGGCTGACAGCTATTTCTGGAATCCGGTCTCCATCATATTAATTCAACGTCTGGCTGAAGTTGTCTCATTTGCAGCAAATCTGGCTGGTAAATATTAACCTTGGGCTTTGTTGAAATTCTCCTTGCAGATATTACAAGGGATTGGATGGAAAAGATGAAGCAGAAAGAGACAACTTCACCGCAAATGTCAGGCAGATCCTCCCCATCGCTGTTTCATTTACACAAAAGCTATTGCGAGGCACCACGAAGTAAATGGCAGGAAGGGGCCACAGCTCCTGCCTGGTGAAATTAAGAGTAAAAAGACCTAAGCGCTGAGAAGCCTCCTGAAAACAAAATAGGGATGGGCAGGAGATCATCCACAGTGCAACAGGACTTGTCACTTCCTGCTGTGCATCTGCTGGAAACAGGTTTGAGTGTTAAGCTCAGGGTAAGCACAGGCCAGCATCTGGCTATAGGTAGATATTAGCCACAAAAAGCAGCCCAAATGTATTTACCGTGACAGAACCTCTCCTCTTATTTGAGAGGAGATGTGAAACAGATGCTGAAGCCGCTCGGTGCCCCCCTGGAGATGGCTGCATCTCAACCAGCCCCAAAATGATTCATCAGGAAGCCATGCAAGCCTGGCAGGTACACTGGGGCTTCTTCAGAGGAGCGGTGCCACAGAGGAAGATGGACAGTGAAAAGGCTCAGCTTTCTTGCAGCAGTCATTAGCAGTGCCGTAAATCCCATTAGTCTTTTCTCATCTCCTGATTTCAGTGTGAGGATACAAATGTTCTCTCAGCGGCAGGATGATTTCAGCACTTAAATCACAGTTACGGGGACACCAGCTTTGTGATTTAGGTCCAACAGCTTCACCAGGTCAGTGGCAAATAAAGGAATAAAGCTCCTTCTGGCTGCACAGAAGCCACGCGCTTGGCCCTAAGCACCAACCTGGATCCATTCTGGATCCAGCTCACAGCCAGGCCCTGTAGGATCACTGGACATGGAGCCACCCCTGCAGTCAATGGGGGGAACAAGCAACTGCTTTCAGACACCCACACTGCGGGGGCAGCCAGGAAGTCCTTGGAGAAGACTAAAGGACAAGGGAGAGGACCAGGAGCTGGGAAGCAGCACCAAAGGCAGCCTGGAGAACCACCGGGCATCCCTGGCACCGGGTGAGGGTCAGCCCCTGCCTCCCAAAGCATCTGTCCCTTGAATGAACCCATGGTCCAAGCCCTCATGGCCAGAAGAGCCGCGACAGAGATGGTGGCCAAGCAGTTTCACAGGCAAGGGGAGCCAGTGGACTCGCACCATCCAAAGCCACCATCACCACCGGAGCACAGCCAGGTTTGCTGCTTGCACACCCCCAAACTAACACCGCATTTACCTGCCTCCAGCTCAAGGGCTTTTGTCCCTTGAAGAATTTCCACAGCCCTTGATGCTTCCATCAGAAGCCTTTCAAAGCTCCTCTCTTGGCTCTATGCTAACGCAGGGCTCCAAACCCAAGCACAGAACTTTCAACCCTCCAAAACTTATTTGACCAGGCATCAGACGCTGCTCCGCAGAGAGTGACTAATGACCTGCTTCCTGGGAGCGGGGGGGAAACTTCATTATAGCCATGAAATTACTTCAAATATTTTTCCTTAGAGAATATGAATTATTTAAACTCAACACAGAGAAACCTGAAACATTAGCAAAAGCCTGCTGGGACTCACTATGTAAATTCCCACTCCAAACAGATGGGGAAAGCATGGCGAGCTGCCACGCAGCCACTGAAGCAATGAGCAGTGCTGAGATTTCAATCCGATAGTTTTCATAAGGTCGCCTTAAAGGAGGGCAGCAAGCGAACAGGCGCTACCTGGAGCACTGGGAAAGGATTCCCACCTCCCGGAGGGAGGCGGCAGCGCTGGTACAACTTAAATCTGGAAAGCTTCAGTTGGCTCCTGAAGGGCAGACTTGATCCCTTAGGAAAAGCTCGCTCTCCTGCGGTACCGCACACCTCAAACACGGCGGAGCCGTGCCTGTTTGGGACTTATTTATAGCCATTTTCCTCTCCATCTGCTTTCTACCAGGTGACAAATTGTGGCTGCCCCATTCCTGGCAGTGCTCAAGGCCAGGTTGGACACAGGGGCTTGGAGCAAGCTGCTCCAGTGGAAGGGGTCCCTGCCCGTGGCAGGGGTTGGAGCTGGAGGAGCTTGAGCACTGCCAGCGATGGGGCAGCCGCCCCTCACAGCGCTTTCAGAGGCTGCCTCGCTCTGAGAGGAGGAGCACAGCAGCCAGGGTCCCACACTCGGGGCTGATCCCATGCCTGGCTCTCACCTGCCTTTGAAAGTGAGATCAAAGTGGTCACAGCAGCAAGCTCATTAGAGGGAGACCTGTTAATGTAAAGGTTATATCCACTTTTACAGCTGTCATTAAACGTAACCTCAAGAGCTATAAAGTCACTGAATTATTAAGTCGTGTGTAAAGCATGACAAAGGGGATATTAATGTTCTAGATTAATTTTATAGCTACAGATAAAGCCATGGGAGATGCCTGACGGTACCCAGAGCTTTGGCACGCCTGCCCAGCCAACACCGTGCTGCAGAGCAGCTACCAGCAACGCACCCCATTTACCCAATTGCCACCCTTCAAATCAAGGTCTGGCCGTTAGCTTGGGAGCAGCAATCAGCTAAAAGAATCATACTGCTGACAAAAGGCAATTCCACTTGTCTGCGCCGTGCTCCAGCACTGGAGCAGTCTGGCAGCGACACGGACTGACACAGAGAAAGGCTGCCAGAGGACACCAACAGCCACTTTTACCTCTGCATCCCCCGTCCTTCTCCTCAAAGCCAGGACCACACGTGCACTTCCCGATGGGGACCAGCCACTCGCCCTCAGCGCTGCAGTGCATCCGGGGGGGATTATCCACATCCACTTGGGCGTGAGCAACACAAGCACCCTTCACTTCCACCAGAGTGGCAAATGCCGTCTCCGCCACCGTGTCCGGGAACACGGCCAGGTTCTGCACGGTCGCCAGGCACTTCTTGTAATAGACCCGCACGGAGACCAGCGCCACGCAGGCTCCCACGTCCTGGAAGCCAAGGTGGAAGCCTCTCTTGCTCAGGTGCCCAATCTCCCTCAGCTCCGTGTTCAGCTTCATCTTCCGCTCACCCAGGTCCCCCTGTGTGAAGCTCTCATCAGCAGCGATGGTGTCGATCTTGGTGTGCTTGCTCTCATGGATGCTACGGCCCAGGTCAGAGTCGGACTCGACGTAGTACAGGTTGAAAGTCTCCTTGCAGGTGCCCGTCACGCCAGGGATGCTGTTGCAGTCCCGCAAGGTGAACTTCAGCTCGATGAAGATCCTCTGGCCATCGCGCCGGGCAATCCAGCCTGTCTGCAGCCAGTTGTTCTGGTTTGGCTCCATGACGTTGCAGACCTGGTACGTGCGTATCGGCTTGTAATGCTCATCCACCCCGCTGATTTCTTCCCACTGGGGAAAGAAGGCAAAGGGCTGTAAACAGCTCGTGAGCTGCCATGAGCAAGAGCCAGCTGCCCTGGCAGAAAAACACCCACCACCGCAAGCCTCTCCCCACCTACAGCCCGTTATATCATAGGCAATACAAGTCTTCAGCCCACCAAAACCTCAAGCTGTAGGAGCACAGTGATGCTGCTGGACCACCCAACGCTTGGGCTCCTTGCAGAGGTACAAACATGGAGACACACCTAGAACAAGAGCACTGGCATCAGACCTAATAAAGGACGCATCATCTGCTGAGAAGCCAGAGATGCTTATATCTATATCCCTTATATCTTATGCTTATATCTATATCTATATTCCCTAGATGCTGTCCCTAGGAAGGACCATCTGCACAGCATAAAGCCAGGTGGGGCTGGGCTACCCAGAGAAGTCAAAGGTGGCCAAGGAGATGTGACTCCAGTCACACCATCACAGGAGGACAAATATCTTTGTGACCAGTAGCAGCAGCTTCTCCATCAGGGCAAGTTTTAGCTGGAACAGGACAAACCCTCTGACTACAAATGAAATGGTATTTCCCCAAAGTTCCCAGCAGAGATTCTGATCAGTGAAATGACGATTCCACCCTCACATCCTTAAGGATGACCTGGCAACCTCCCAAAGCAATTCTTTCTGGGTGTAAACTTATGCAAGATTGCCAAAACCACCCAAAATAGTATTTCTTCAGCAGACTAACAGCTGGCCAACACAGATGACTCCACGATCTAGCACTACTCCCTCTGAACACTTTGCTTCCATGATGGAAAATGAACCCACAGCCACAAGCGACACAACTCCCCAGTTTCCCAACACGTTCTCCTGAACACGGTTATAGACTGACCCTGGACCTGATCAGACAAACCCTAAATGATGCTGGGCTGATGATCCCACGCCAGGCACAGCCCTCCTACAAGAGCCGAGCTTGTGTTACAACACAAAGCTTTAACTTGCTGCTATTTATTTGCTTATCACAGGAGTGTAAAATGCATTTGGAGGGGGCATTCCACATTGACCACACTGCTCCCATAACCCATGCTCTGCTCTTCAATGTGCCTGGTGCTGACTAGCACAACAGCTCATGCCAAGCTGCCTGTACACCCCCAGCTCGAGGTGACCCCGTTGCTGTCAGCCCCCTCTGCCAGCTCCATGTGAGCAGGATGCTCACGCTGCAGGGCTTGCGACACCGAGCACCAAAAGGCAGCCCCAGCTCTGCACTTACCCCGTTGGATGGGTGCGAGGTCCAGCCCAGCTCCGCTTGTGATTCCTTTGAATCCAGCAGGACAACTGCAGAGAAGGTGACACGTTAGAAAGCAAACTCACTGACCCTGAAAATGCCAGTAAATATCCAACTGGGAAGCTCGGTGCTGTGCACCCCTCCTGGCATGGGAGTCAGGTCCTGGAATATGGGGAGCAGCTCCCACCACAGCTCCACCAGCATGAGCACGGAGCAGGACTCCCACTGCAGGGCTCTAGGCTGCACTCTCAGCTATGCCATTAACAACACCCTGACCTAACGAGGGTGACAGCCCGGGAAGGCTGCGGTCCTTCCCAAGGGGCTCTGCAGGACAACCCCACTGACACCACTGCAGCGGTACCGTGCGTGTCCTGGAACGGGAATATGTCGGTGGCTGCTTTGAAACGGGAGTTTCCTTGGCAGACTACACCCTCTTCCCACGGAACAGCCGATTCTCCGGGGGCCAGAAGAGCTTTTCCCCATATCCACAGTTTCGGGGCTCCTCCACAGCCAGCAGCGGTCCCTGCCTGCGCCTTCTGCCGCGCCTCACCCCCGGTCCGAGCCGCCCGCTAATACCGGGGGCAGCCTCGCCCGTTTCACTCCGGGACGGCTCCCGACCGGGTCCAGCCCAGTGAGGAGCTCTCTTCCTCCCAGCGCCTCCGGTAACGGCGGGGACCCGAGTCCCCTCTCCTCGGGAGACCCACACACCCCGTCCCGCTCCTCCCCGCGCCCCGCAGAGCGGCGGCACATCCACCCTGCGGAGCCCCCGCCGCGCCTGGAGCGGACCCGGCGGCACCGCAGCCGAGCCGCCACCGGGCTGCACCGGCCTCTCCCGGCGGGTGCGGGCACCGCAACGCCCGAGCCGCGGCGGCGGCGCCGAGCGGTGCCGGTGCCGGTGCCGGTGCCCGGTGCCCGGTGCGGTGGTGCCGGTGCCCGGTGCCGGTGCCGGTGCCCGGTGCCCGGTGCCCGATGCCCGGTGCCGGTGCCCGGTGCCCGGTGCCCGGTGCCGGTGCCCGGTGCGGTGGTGCCCGGTGCCCGGTGCCCGGTGCCGGTGCCGGTGCCCGGTGCCCGGTGCGGTGGTGCCGGTGCCCAATGCCCGGTGCCCGGTGCCGGTCCCTCCCGTCTCACCCTGCTCGGCGGCGGCGCGGGGCAGCACCGGCAGCAGCAGCAGCACCGGCAGCGCCCGCGGGAAGCCGCCGCCGCCGCGCGCCGTCGCCATGGCGCCGCCAACTCCGCGCGCCCCGCGCCACCGCCGCCGCCGCGCTCCGGCCGCTGAGCCCCGCCCCTCCGGGCCCGGCACAGCCAATCACCGCCGACGGGGCGTGGCCGCGGCTGGAACGGCCAATCAGCGGGAAGGGGTGGGGTGGGCGCGGCGTTCACTCTGAAGCCTATTGATGGCAGCGGCGGCCCGAGCCCCAGCCTGGTGTGTCCGGTTGCAGGCTCCTGCCTGTAGACGAGGCCCTCAGTGCCATGGTTCAGTGGTGGCCTTGGCAGTGCTGGGGTAAGGGTTGGACTTGATGATCTTAAAGGTCTTTTCCAACCCGGCTGATTCTACAACCCATGGAAGCTGAAGGACTGCTGGGGCTCAGACAGCCCTTGCTGATGCTGGGATGTTGCAGCCTTGTGGTCACAACCATAACCCACAGTGCTGTGCCCCCACTCCAAGGATGACATTTGCTCCCTGCTGCTATTAACAGGCAGCCAGTGGTGAGTCAGAGCCTTGTTTCTGCACCATAGGGCCCAGGAGAGAAGCAGGGCAGCTCTCAGTGATTCCCAGCAGTAGCAGTTTTATGCCAAGCCCTCTGCTCTGCCTTTCTAGCTTCAGATTTGATTCTCCACTTCTTCTCCAGGTCCTCCAAGCCCAGCGGCTGCCCTAAAAGTCAGAGTAGCCAGAAAGAAACCCCAGAGAAAGGCAGCACTGCAGTGGCCATCACTGAATGGGGAGCCTCTCGCCGGTCCCAGTGCTGCAGGAGAAGAGCAGTGTCGCGTGTCTGCACAAACACGCTCCGTTTAAACACCTCAAAGCATCAGACCCTGAAGCTTGAATTCTGCGGCGCCTCACGCATGAGAAGCTTGCTATCCCACTGAAGCCTGCTGCCAGTCAGGCTCAGATTTGCACATTGCATAATAAGATTAATTAGATATGGTGATTGCAGTTCATTTGCCTCATACCTCAGCTTCTAAGCTCTCTCTTCCTGAAGTCAGTTAGGACTACCCATGTGAAACCATACTTGAAAGTCCCTGCAGGACCAGGAACCGTGAGCAACTCAGGTATCAGCTCAAAACCCTGAGCATGATGTTTCTTTAATCTGTTCCACAGGAATCTTGCCTTTCCAAGCATTTTATTAACACCTAAGGCATGTTTTCTTTTGAGATGTTTGGGAGGCATTGCATCCGAGTGTAAAGCTGTTGGAAACCTGGGGCACTCAGCCAGCTCAGAGGAAGATGCTGCTGCTGTAGCCAGCCTGCAGAGGATTCACAATTGGATTTGACAATATATACCTCTAATATTTCTACTTGTTCTCCATGTCTTCCCACCCCAAAGCACCAATCCCCCGTATTCCAGCTCAGCCCCAAACCTTGCTGTTCAGCTCCCACATTAGCTGAAACCTAATCCAGAGCAGAGACCTGTAAGAGGACACAGCCAGCCTAGCTGGAGAGTGTTTCCATCTCTCCCTCCATTTCTCAGCCCCTCTGCAAACGCAGCCACTACCTTTTCCCTGCATTATCTCGATGGGGGAGAAAATCCCCATCCATTTATCAATGCTCTTTCCATCTGTGAGAGCTCAGCATGGGCTGGTGCATTGCTGCAGTGCTGCTGCATCCCATCAGTGCTCTGCGCCCAGGTGATGCTCCTGGTGAGCCTGGGGTACCACCCTGGTGACTGGAGTCACAAGTTCATATGATTAAACCCTCCCTCCATCACATTAGAGGGCAGGGAAGCAAAAGCCAAGGCTTATTTATGATCTTCCTCAAGTGGAAAGCAGAAGTGACCCATTATTACTGGAGCTTTTTCAAGCCACCCAGGAAGAAAAGTGATATTTAGTCGTCGTTAAAGGCTCATAACTGCATGACAATTTCATGCTATGTTAACTTCGAGGTTTTCTTTTGCATATAAATTTTTAAGGAGTAAAATAGAAAAACCCAGGCACTTGACCTTTAATCACAGTTATTTGTGTGATCAGTCAAGTGTGGGGAAAAGCTAGTTTGTGCTTGAAAGATGCCCTTTAAAACTAGATTGCTCTAATATGACACACAACTCACACAGTGTAATATATGGGATCTCACTTACCAGCCCCTAGGGCACAACTGCCTGCCATTTAGTATTCACGGATAGGATCTTGCTGCTGGTACGTTGGAAGGTATTAACGTCATGGAGCAAATCAATACATCCCCTCGGGAGAGCTCCATTCACCTCCGAAACCCAGGGGAAGTGTAGGTATTCATGTCATCGAAGAACCAAACAGAGAAGAGTGCACGGAGGTGTATGGAGGGTTTGAGGTTAGAGAGATGCTTCTCTAGGAGAAGAGGATGTCATGCTAATAGAGTACAAAGCTTTCCCGTTTATCTGAAGTATTATTCCAAGCACTAATAAGAGTTTAATATTAGAGCAGCCAGAGGGTGTTTTAATTACGATTTTGAAGTATCATGTTGTTTGGGGGAAAGGATCTCATGAACGTTTCTTCTGCAAGACTGGATGACTAAAAGCCAGTGCTGTGCTGAAGGAAGCAGGGACGCCTTTTCAATTGAGACTATTGGATTAATTCGTGATCAGGCACAGGGAGTGACAGGGACGAGCCTCTGAGCCCAAAGGCAGGCAGTGGCACAGCCGAGCCAGCACCAGGGACGTGGCTGGGGGGCAGGACAGGGGGGATGCTGTCCCCAGGATGGCACAATACCTTCCCCCATCCTGAATGCTGCCACATGAGCCTGGAGATGCAAGAGTGGGAAAGCAATATCCAGGATATCCAGGTTCCAGATTGCCAGGGGAGCCTCTGCAGAGAGCCAGGGCCAGCAGAGCCCTGGAAATGTGTAATTCACTGAGCCGAGCTATTACCTGCTGTAAGTGCAGGCAGAAAGATAGGTTTGAAACCACAGTGAAAATAACCCTCCTGGAAAAAACAGAAATCAATACAAACACCAAGGAAAGAGGATCAGAATCCAAGACCATCAATTCCTGAGATAAAGAGTTGAAAGTCTCAGTGGGAGGACAGCCAGATCTGGCCTGAAAAACAAAACTTGGTTTCTTTTGCTGACAAATGACTTTTTATGCTAAAGGACAAAGGAGCCAGGAGGATGTGGGCCTTGGGATGCGGCTTGAAGCAAGCAGAAACCTCACAGAAGCTTTTGCACCTTCCTCTTCCACACGTGAAAGGATTTCCTTACCATGGAGAACAAGGGACTTGTGTGATTTCATGCTGGTTTGGGCCCGGCACAAAAACATGCTCCAGGACAAGGTTTGGTGTTACTGGTGTGACAAGGGTGGAGGCAGAGCAGAGCAGACAACAGCATCAAGGCATCTGGCATTAAGCAAATACCCCACTGAGGAAAGCAGCTCAAATGATGCGCACTGGGTACCAACAGCCCTTCACCATCCCACTGCTGACCCCAGGGCTCTGACACCTCTTCCCAGGAGGACCCTGCTCCATCACAGCCAGTGCCGTCCCATCCCTGCACCATCTCCTCTCTGCTAACTGGTAGAAATCACAGCGAGAAGGGAAGCTGATGTAAAGCTTCCCCATAAATCACAGCCAAAGCTGTGCAGCCCCACATGTTGGGCTGCAAAAGGGGAATACTCCGTGGATTAACTCCTTTTACCTCCTGAGTTGTTTGTGTGGGAATCAGAGCAAAGCAGAGCTATGCATTTGTTTTTAAGGGCTGCATTTCCCTGTCAGATGTGGTGCACTTTGCTTCAGGATTGCTGCGCTAGAAATACTTTGCAGCAGCTCTTTAGCTTTTAAGGTAATCACATAAAAGATCCTTGCCTACGTAACGGCAGCTAATCTGGGTAAATGCCTTGAAGCATCTTTACAGTTCCTGCTAATGGATTCCCAGGCAGCCCACAGAGGTCCGCGTTCTAGCAAATAACGTAAAACACAGCAAATGTCTCATTTTTGTCAGTGCCTCCCATTTGTCATACACCGAGAAAACCCAGAGCTCCAGGCAGCACGAGATCATTATACTTATATAAGTAATACTCCGTCCTGTCATCATCAATATGAAAGCAGCCTTCCACTGGGGGCAAGGATCCACTCAGCATTAAACTCCAACTCAACCGGAGATAGATTATCACACGCTATTGATTAGAAGCAAGCAGGAGGGATGCAGGCACTGCCATCCAGTGACAGAATCCGAAGGGCAAAGCCAAGGCATTTACGGAGCTGGGGAGTTGTGTGTGGAAGATGCTGTTCCCCTTTCCCCACCTCCAGTTGCACTTTGGGAGCAGCAGGAGGCTCACGGGAGATGCTGCCATGCCGTGCATGAGGTGAGTGCAAATCACTGTCCAGAAGCCCCGCATCCCCTGCTTCTATCAGGGTCCAGGGCTTGCCATGCATCATCAGCAGCCACAGGGACCCAACATGGGTTATTGCCTGGTCCCGGCAATGCCATGCTGCCAGCAGCATTCCCAGGATCCAGCCATCCCAGGGTGCTCCATCCCAAGCTGGGTACCTCGTGGTGCCTTCAGCTCCAGCCACAAAACCCCTGTAAGGGAAAACCCACCTATTTTAAGAGCTCTCTGATGTCACTGTCTCTGTGGAGGAGGAACCGACAGATGCACAAGAGCAATCAGGCCACCTAATTCTGCGGATTTATTACATGCATTAATCAGACTCCCTGTGCCATTCCCAGGGGACCCATGCCCACTCCTGCAGCTCAGTGCCTACGGGGATGGAGGCGCACGGCAGAGCTGGAGCCAGTGCCAAGCACTAGGCCAGTGAATCCCAGCTCTTTGGGGCTCTCCTTTGGTGGGCGCAGCCAGAGCAAGCACCAGGGTTGTGCACCCACAGGATGGAGGGTGCACAGCACAGTTATAACCGGGATGGGGGGGTCTGGCACCCCAGAGACCCCCCAGCTTCCCCAGGGAGGCAGGTCCTGCCCTGCAGAGACGCTTTGCTGGTGGTACTGAATACAGCACTGAGCACAGACCGGCTGCTCCTTCCTCTGATTGAAAGCCTGGATTGCAGCCCAAGCGCTCTGTCTGAGCCTCTGGGACCCGAGGTCTCTGATAGAGATGATGATATACCTCAAGTATAATGGTGCAAACAGCCATTATCATAATTTTGATACCAATTACGTGTAATTTGAACAAAGGAGTTGTCCCAGCTTTGATTTGCTCTCTTTGTATTCCTGGCTGGTTTCATTAAAATCACTTACAGAGATTTGCAGCAGTTCTGTTTGAAGTGCTGTCATTAGGGGTTTCATTTCCAGTCGCATCGGAAATCAGTTTACAGCAGGCTGCTGATGCTTTGCAAAGGGATGGGCAGCGTGTGGCCAGCACTTGTGGCCAGACTGGTTCTATTGGTTCTATGGCCACACATGGGTGAGAGTGGCCATGACAAAGTGGCTATGGCAGAAGCCAGTGCCAAGCCCCTACTGCAGCCTCTGCTCTTCCCAGACCTCCCTCAACCGCTCCAAGAACTCCCAGTGCTTCCCCTAATTGTCAAAGGCTTTTTCACGTTCAAGTCTTTGCCCTCATCCCCGTTGCAAATCAATTACCAAGATTCCTAACTTGATTGGCCCCTCAATAAGCTTCCCTTTGCAACAAGGGCACTGAGCTGCCGTGGATTTCCTTGGGGTGAGCGCGGCTCCGGCTCCTGTTCATGAGGCAATCAAAGATGCAAGTTGCATGGCACACTGATGAAGACAGACACTTGGGGCCTCACTCCGTAACTCAATCAAAGCAAGGCACTCACCAATTATCCCTTAGTCACAGGGTGAGGGGGACAGGGAGGTCGTGCAGAGCGAGGCTTTTGCATTTGTCCAGATGAAAGAGGGTAATACACTTTGCAAATGATAATTAGCAATTTACTCCAGCTGGGGCTAATTCCTAGATGCATTTTGCACTCCAGGACTCCGCAACTTGGGCAGACTTTAAATAAGGCACCAGCACCGGCTGCATCCAGCTCCATTAAAGCTCTCCAGTAATAGCAGAGTGGAGAGCTGGATGGCTTCCCGTGCCGCTGGGTGCCTCTGCCCTGCTTGTCACCACGCTGGGGCTGGAGGCAGCCCCCCAGAGAGGGACCACCACCACTGACCCCTCGGGGTGCCAGCTCCATCCCAGTGATGGAGGGATGAGCCCTCCCTGATCCGTGCACCCCAGTCTGTCTCCCAGGCTCAGCACTGGCCACTGTGGAAGGGGCTTTGGGGGGAAAGGGGAGCGATAAATTCAGTGTCCCAAAGTGTGATCACTTCGGAGGTGCACAGAAATCCTGCTTAAATAGACGGAAAGGGAGGAAAAGCCGGAGCGAGCGTCCGATCTGCATGAGAATTCAGGGAAAAGAATATCAAATGGCAGAAACAACCTGTTCCCAGCTGCAGCTGCAGCGTGTTCCTACTGTATCTGGAAGGCCAAGCTCCATCCGTACCAGGATCCTCCTCTGGAAGTGTATGAACGTTTCACTCAGCAAGAGTGGAGGCAGCAGCTTTTTGCCTGTGCTGCAGATTCTGCTGTAATGAAGCATCCGAGGGAATTTTATCAACCCTGGCAGCTCCGGTCTGGGAGAAAGAGTGGGGGGATGCACCCCATGGAAGGGCCTGCATGCAGGGACAGCAGGCGCGGGGGTCACCTTGGTGTGGAGCCGGGTCTCTGCCCTGTGCAGTGATCTGGGGTCACCAGAGTCACATCCGGGCGCACGGAGCGCTCAGTAGATGCCTTTTAGACGTTATTCAATCCCAGACTGATTGATTTACCCATAAACCTTCCTAATGAGTCTGAGAGTGGAGGAATGGAGAGAAAGCAGCACTATTATCTGTAAACAGCTGCGCCTGACAGCCTGTTTAATCACAAGCCGCAGACCGGTAACACCGGCGGAGGACAAGATGAGGCACTGCTCCAATTAGGCACGAACAGGCAGCCTGAGGGGCACTTAACCCACAAGTAAGAGGGGCAAAGAGCAAAGCCAGAGGCTGTCCCAAAGGGGAGACACTTGGAGGCAGGGGGAGGCAGGGCTGGAGTCAGTCCCAACACCCCAAATGGTGCTGAGCCCCAGCATCGAGTGCCCCGTGCTGCCTTCCAGCCCTTCAGGCTGCCTCCTCCTAACAGGATTTAGCAGCCTGAGGGGGATGCGCTAATGGGATAGAGAGGTAAAGAGTTCATCCTGCTCACTTTGCCCTGCTTCTTTCCATTTTCTCTGCGCATCCCTCCCTTTTTCGCTGGCTCACCTCTCCCTGCCTGAGTGCTCCTGAGGTCTGCGGATTAAAAGCATTAATAAGAGCCAGAAATTATTACATGAATCCTATTTATCACGAAGCAAACGGTATCCAGAGGGCTGCAGCCTCGGGAGCTCTGCCCATTGCTCTGCACAAGATGCTGTTGAGGTTGTGGGGCTTTCTCCTTCCCCATCCCTACATCCGGGTGAGGTGGCTCCGGGAGAGAAAGCATCCCCAGAAATTACAGCATCTACAGGGCCCGCAGCACAAGAGAGCAGTGACAGCACAGGGGGAGGCCAGCAGGCTCTGCCCGAGTGCAGGGAAGCGCCGGCTGTGCCAGCACCGCGGGGCAGCAGGATACGGCACCGAGCCCTGGATAACTGGGGCTGCAGCATTCCCGCTGCCAGGATTCCACAGCAGACACCACTCCAGCACGTGCCCTCTCTTCTTGCTATTCCCAATAGCCTGGGTTAAACCAGGAGCTCCTCTGCGGTGAAATCCAAGTGTTCTGATTTGCCTGCGAGAGATCTCATTATCTGCTGCAGGAACAGAGACTCTGACCTTTGTGTCAGGGCCCTTTTGAAGGCAAGAGAAATCCGTTTTCCTTTCTCCAAGACCCCCCCCCCCCCCCGTTTGCTAGGACTTTGAAAGGGCAGGGAAACCATAACTGGAACCTCTGCCTCTAAAAGGGGCCTTCATCGTGGTGGGTTTTGATGAATCAGCATCCTGCACTCCTGTCACTTCCACAGGGGAGAGCGATGGAGACCTCCCTATACCCCCTGTCTGCAGACAGAGAGGAAGAGGAAGGCTTTGGCAAACCTGGAGGCTCCAGGCCATCAGTGTGAGCATCGTGCTCACGGATGAGCCCTGGGGAGGAGGCATGGGGGCCAGGCTGCCCTGTGGGCTGGGGCTGGCAGCAGGCAGGTTCCTCTGCCTGCCAGATGCCATGCATAATTCAGGCAAAACAGTCACTGAAGATGGTCTGAGCGGTGGTAATAAAGCAGACGTTATGACAACACGGATCAATAAGTCCAGAGAGGATCCTTTGCTGAAATGCTGCAATTGTTCAAACCGCAGCTTAATTGTGACAGGAATTGACTTCTCTTCTCTAATATCCCTGACTTTTAATTAAAAGGCAGTTAAGTCGACGATACATTTCCAGGATCATTTAGAGGCAGGACAAGAGTAAGGAGCACGCACTTAAAATGCAGCGATGGGGCCTCGTTAATGCACGGCTGCAGCTTGGGGAGTTGCTCTGTGCTGGTTCAGAGATGCCCGTGGCTCAGCGGGGCACTGGGGACCTGTGCTGGCTCCCACAGCCTCCGCTCCCCTCCAGCCTCAGCACCGACACGGGCACATCCCCACTTGTCTGCTGCTCCCCGGAGTCCTCCATCCGTCTGCATTTCACACCCTCTTGCACACATGAGTGCCTCTAATAGCTCTGATTACCCTGCAGACTCCAGCGCTTTGCTTTGCCCTTGGACGTGGCAGGGACAGGCAGGGGCAGGCAGGGCTGCTCCCACTGCACACCAGTGAAGGCAGTCACTGCAGCACCAGCTACCCCATGGGCAAAGCAGGATGGATGCAGCACCGGCACAGCCTTTCCCATACCCACCCCACAGCCATCCCCTGCTTGGGACCATCCAGAGTTGCATCCACAGCAAGCAAGGAGGAGGGAACGCTGCAGCCCCTGCCAAGGGAGGGATGAGCTCCTCCAGCCTTTTCATTCCTGAATTTCCAGGAAGCTCCTCATGAGCAGGGGTGGCAGCGGTGAGGCACAACGAGACGCGCGAGGAAGCCAACTGCGACCCAGCCAGACGCTTCTCAATCATCCTCTATTAGAGTAAACCAGGCCAAAGCACCTTAATCTGACTGGAGGGAGGCCATTAACATCAGAGACTCCATTAAAGGAAGAAAGGGGCCTTTTATCTACCGATCAAGAATCATAAAGGAGAAAACCTTGGAAGATGCCCATAAATCCCTTAACGCATCCCCAGGGAAACCCCAGCCTGCAGCACAGTGAAGCGGTGACAGCTCCAGCAATGCAGCTCCTGCATTATCCCCACCGACATGTCCGTGAGGCCAAGGCATCTGCTGGAGCCACAGCAGAGCCACAGCAATCTGTACGGGAGACAGCAGCATCTCACCAGGTACCCAAGGCATCCCTAAGGGTTGCCTGTCCCTGCCGAATGGTACCTTGGTGGAGAGCAGAGCTCTTGGGCTGCATGGGTGCTGGGATGGATGCTGGCTGAGCATCCCTGTGGCATTGAACAACCCACCCAGCCTGGTAGAACCAAGCACCCAGCAGAAACCCCTCTCCTGCTTCCAGGAGGAGGAGCTGGACCCAGAGCCAGAGCTCTGCCAAGTTCACACTCACCAGGCAGATGGAAACCATGGCCTCCCATCACTTGAGCTTTAATAACGGGGCATTAACAGGAGTAATCAAATCTCCCCTCCCTACCACCCAGTCCTGGTGCTGCTTGGAAAAGACATGTGCTGCAGCCAGAAAAGTGGCATTTGGATCAGATCCATAAGAAATTGAGTAGTAATTTAGTGATAATTTAGGGCTCTCCTGTCACTTGGAAAGCAAAGTTGGACCAGCAAGTCCTGGCCAAGCAGCCTCTGTCTCGCAGGCTGCATCCCGGGGGAACATCCGGAGCCGATGCTCAGACCCTGGAGCAGCAAAGCCACGTTTTCACAACCGACATTTTGAACTGCAGTGGTTGCAAACGTGCCATTGCCATAGGCCTGTGGGCACAAGCAGCTGGTTGTGTCCTTTGGGAAGCTTCTTCTCTTTATCAACACACACAGCCACCAGTACAGAGCTGCCTGGTGAGCTGCTCTATCAGTCCTCAGCACAGGGCTTTGGAGAGGGCAGTAACTGGCTCTTGATACTGGAGTTCCCCACCTGCATATCCCCCTCTGTCCCAAGGAACGTACCTGTCAGAGCGCAGCTGAAAGCCAGGAGTGCTGGAATTGAGCAGCAGCACAAAGCAGGGAGAGGCGCAGGTCCTGGACCCCTGTCTCTGCATTAAAAGGTGCTGGGGTAGCTTTGGGCCATTCCTGTAAAACAGAGCTGGAATTTCCTCTGCGGGTGGATACCTAAGTGGTCAGGCACTGCGGCAAATCCAGTTTCCCTCGGACTGATTGGATTAGAGAGCAGAGGTGCTTGAAAGCTTGATGATACTGCCAGGAAAGAAGAGCAAAGACTGAAGAAGATTCTCAGAAGCATCCACTCTCTGCTATTCTCCCCCAAAGCCACTGCTTGCTGCCAGCTGGACATGCAGAAGCATCACCTTTGCAAACACACTCCAGTTATTGATATCGTGAAATAAAAGCCAAAACACAGGCAGTGACAAATGGTTCCCCGCTCTCTGAACCCCTCCCAACCACCCCATTGTGCTGCATCCCTGCCAAACACATCCAATACAAAGTGCGGCCCCTCCGTTGTTCCTGTTTCCCGGTGAGGAAGGCACCCATGGGGTCAGGCAAGTCGCATGCCTGCACCTCACAAGTGATGCCAGGAAGACAGGGAAGCCCCAAAGCCTCCTTCCTGGAGAGAGGAAATCCAGCACCTGAGCACACAGACACCCCCGAGCGAAGGATAACGCTGCCTGGCAGGGACACCAGCGTCAAGGAGTGGGACAGCCCGGACAAGTTCCCATAGGATTTGTGGTGCTCTAACACCTCTTCACGCTCTTAAGCTTTTAATTCACCCAGCTTTGGTACCTTGGATGCTCTGTTCTCTGAATCAATGCAGCCCCCAGCATGATAAAACCCTTCGTTAACACCACTGGGCTCTTGCCTAAAACAACAGCACACGAGCTGGTGCTTTTTAGTTTGATTCTGCTGTCGCGAGGGACAGGATTAGAGAGAAATATATCTACTAATTCTTCCAATATCCTTTAGCAAACATCAGCTTGGACCAGCGAGGACACGGGATGCCAGTGCTGGTAATTGGAAAGGAGCGCTTCACTTGCAGATGGCCAGAGCCCCTTGATGGCACCCCAGGCTTTGACATAATTATTGCAGGCACAGAGCAGCTGCCGAGCAGAGCAGCACTTGAGTGAAAAGGAGGAGAGCTGATGAATGAAACAGCCTCTCTTCCTAAAGAGGGGGCTTTCATCCTTGTCCAAGCCCTCCGCAGGGGTGCTGCGTGAAGGATGAATCAGGTGAAGGCAGAGCCAGGTCCTGCTGCAGGGCAGGACCCGGCCATGTGCTGCCAGGACCCACACCTCCATCAGCAGCCTGCAGGTCTCTCCTGCCACCATCCCTCCAACACGCTCTTCTGGCCTCAGCCATGCCCGGGGATGGGACCGAGCCCTCCACCACCACAAACCTGAAAGCATCAGAGGGCAAGCAGACACTTGTGGCTGAATGCGTGGTGCTCAAACCCCTCTGCACAGCGCTGTGAGTGCATCTGCTGGGAAAACCTCCTTATGGAGCAGCTCCGGTCATTTTCCACAGGCCAGAGCGAACAATGATGCACTGATAAACTCAGGTCCTTGTCCAGAGCAGCTCTTTCTACCTGATGAATTCTGCTTATAGCAGAAAGTGTTTCTCACTTTGCTGTTCTTGCTCTAATCTCAGTTTGCTGTGTTGTAGCCAACAATTTGTCTCACGTTTGACAGCAACACGTGTGGTTCAGATCTCCTGCACTCCCATTCTCCACGTGGATGCCTGCCCCACCAGAACAACCTGCCCAGATCCATTGCTGAGGAACCCAGGGTACATCTTATCCCGCTTTCCATCTACTGCTGGCTCTTTCGGAGCCGTTCTTAACCCAGCTAGCTCAAGTGTTGCAGCTCACAGTGGCCTTTCCCAAACAAGCCAGAATTTTCCAGCTGGACACTTCTGGCTTTGTGTCAAGTTCCAGTTTCCCCAGCCAGCGAGTCCCATTGCCTGCCAGTCATTAAGTTCACATCCAGTCATTAAGCTCATATCAGCTGTCGGCCCGTTGTTACAGTGCCAGGATGCTGCGGTTGATGCTGACAGCTCTCCAGCGTTGTTCAGCATCACCACACATCCCCATAAGGGAACATGGCAGTCGGGTCTCAGAGGACTTCCCATCCATCCCGCCCCATAGGAAGGCACACGGAGCATCGCCTTGCTTTCACTGGCAGCAAACAGGGTTAACACGGGCAGGGCTGCAGAGACCCCAGGCAGGGAGTGGGGCTCTGCACATCCCTGTGCTGCTGCACAATGCAGGAGCCCTGCGGCACCCGGACCAGAGCCGAGGGAGCAGCCTGGCGCTTGCACCCAGCAACGACTGCGGTTTGTGCTTTGTTTTCTCTTGTAACTCCCTGTTCCCGACCTTGTAACCGTCAACTCTCAAAACCTGACCTTCAGCTTTGCTAAATGCATTTCTCCTCCGTGTTCCCGTAAGGGCTGCGCGATGCCGGGAACGACACTCAATCAAGGCGAGCTGGAGAAGCAAAGGGTCTCCACGGGGCAGGCCAGGCACGCACGCTGCCAGGCTGCACGGGGCTGGGAGGCTTTTCCAGCTGCCAGCACAGACCCGCATCGCACACCACGATTCCTCCCTGCACAGCAGCGCTATAGCAGAAACCCCAAGGAGATCCGCAGGATGCTGCAGTTGTGCAAGTGGAGCCTGTGGCCAGAGCCCAGTGCTGTGCAGAGGCCCCAAGGGAAGGAGCCAGGTAGAGTTGGGCACTGCCACGTTGTGCCAAGCACACTGCAGGCATGGACCAAGCTGGCTGCAACCCATCATGGCACATCATCCCATGGGACCCAAGGTCATCTGTCACCCACCAGCCACTGCAAAGAGCAGCCGCAGGTAAATCACAACAGGGACGATGTCTCAGGAGAGGAAACAGGAGCAGAGCAGCCAGATGCCACATAGGCTTCAGAGAGCAGTAAAGTAATTAAGTATTGACTGAGAATGTCCAAGGCGAGCCCCGGATGCACATTACATTCTGCTTAACTCAATAATTACCATATACATTATCCCTTTCCGCACTCTATCTTTATTAAGCTAAAAGGTCTGCAATTAGCTACTTGATTTAAGAGTAAGATTTTAATTAATTCATATTATGAAATATAATTGCGTTATTAGAGATAACGTTGCACATTCTATCACACCGGCATCTCTGCGTGATATTTTAACCAAAATACAATAGTTTGTCACAGTGGGTGAGCAGAGGTTTTACTCATCAGGCACTGGGATGCACAACATCCCCTATAAAGCCAACAAAACCCAACAAATTGGGAAATGGTTCAGTACAAACCCATCTCAGAGCCTTCTGAAACTGAACAGGACACGCAAGGCCACCGTGCCCCTTCCACCCTGGGAGGAGGCTTCATCCCCATCAGACCAAGGTCTGCAACAGCCCCATCCACACACCTGAACTCGTACCTGGAACTTCTTATCAGGGTGCCCAGAGAAGCTGTGGCTGCCCCATCCCTGGCAGTGCTCAAGGCCAGGTTGGACACAGGGGCTTGGAGCAAGCTGCTCCAGTGGAAGGGGTCCCTGCCGGTGGCAGGGGCTGGAGCTGGATGAGCTTTAAGGTCCCTTCCAACCCAAACCACGCTGGGATCCCATCCCCTTCACACTTCCCATCACCCCCCAACAGCACGATGGCCCAGCCTCTGCAAACGTATTTAGCTATGATTTAAGCTTTGATTCCATTTAATTTAGATGTTCGAATAGTTTTATTTTAGGACTTAATATGTCATTTATGAAGCTATGCCAACACAGCCCATCAATGCAGCAGCTGCTGCTGGTTTACCCTGAGACGCTGTTTAAGACAGGCCAATCTGTCTCGCTCTATAATGTCAATTCTGTGGCACTTACACAAACGCAAAATCACTACAACGCGAGAGAAAAAGCCATAGCCCTGCTGAAGGCTTGCGAGAAATCCCTTGTAAAGTGCACAATAAATTATTGACTTTGTGGAACTCGGCACTAAATTAAAGCGCTAAACTAAAGTTTTCACCTGCCGAAAGCTGTTTCCATGGCGTTGGAGCAGCAGATGGTCCTTCCTGGAGATAAAGGGCTTTAAAGCTTCGCCAGTGCAGAGGAGAAGTGGAGCTTTAACATATGCATTGTAAAAGTGAAGGGGAGAGCACCTGGTTGTGCAGCCTGACGGTGGCTGGCACAGCTCTGCCTCGTCGATGGCAACGCGCCGAGTCCCGGCCATCCCAACCAGATCCAGACCCACCACAACGCCCAGCCCGGCCCATGGTGCGTTCAAAGGGATGGTTATCAGGGGTTCCTTTGTGTTAATTCAGGAGGGAAACCCCAACAGCCTTCCCTTCATTCACACTAACAGCCTCTTCTGGCCCTGTTTTATGAGTCATTAACTCCTAATAGTAGAAAACCGCATGACGTACTTTGGATATGAATAGTTTACTGTATCAGAGGCAATCCGTGATCTAAATTACCAGCTATAAATCAATTCTGGAATGTCGACATACCTTTAATAATGATAAATGAAGAATTTATGGACGCTGCTAAAGTTCACATCCAGATTTTGATTTATGAGCGCACGATGCTCAGGGGGAAGCATCAACCCCAGCTCCAGCACCTTGGCCCAGACCTGGAATGGGTGCATCCCTTACCAGTGATGCCAGCCCCACATCTCCCTCCTGTGCTTCCCTGGAGGGCCCCATGGACCAGGGCCAGGCTGGAGCAGAAGGCTGGGAGCCAAGAGACCCTGAGACCCTGGCTGCAAGAGACCAACAGACACCAAACCACGGCTTGGCCATCTGCAAGGCTGAAGTCGCAGTTTGCAACAGCACCGTGGCAATGGCAGGAGCACCGTGTACCTCGCACAAACAAGGCACATGAACAGCTAAAGATGTAGAGCCCTCCTCCATCTGCCTGTCTGTCTGCTGGCTCTGCTTGGCTCTTTGTGCTACCTGGTGCTGCAGGACACATCTCCCTGCTAGGGGCTGTTGTTCTCAGGCACACGTGCCAGGAAGGCTTTCTGGGCTGGAAAGCTGCTTTTTCATTTGCTTTCAATTTAGTGCTGGAATTAAACTGGTGTAAAACAGTGTGCGAGGAGAACAATCACCGTGTCTGGTTAGAGAGCGGAAAATAGGGCCCTAACTCTTCGACCGCTTCGACGGTGGGGTCCAAATCAATCTGTGCCCGGCTCACGTCCTGCCACAATTAACAGGCTGAAAATGATGCTTGTTAGAAGTAAACAGGGAACAATAGATAACCTCAGTGCCTGTCGCTGCTCTCCTTCAGGCTTGGACTTTGCCTTTCTCCCCCTATCTCCCATGAAGCAGCCACGGGCATCAGTGGGATCCGGGGTGCAGGGGTGGTGGATGATATGGGTGCTCCTTTGAAGTGCACACCCGGGAGCACCAAGACTGCAGCAGCACCCACCAGCTCTGCGGCAGGAGATGGGTGACACAGGGGCTGAGCCTCTTCCCCACCCAGCCCCACATTTAACATGGAAGCTGTGCAACGAGAAGCATCGAGCTCTTTGTCCCAAGCCAAGGCAATGACAGCTCCAGAGCCAGCCAGAGAAACCTTAATTGTGAAGCAAGTAATTAGTGGCTACAAAATGTGACCAATACAATTACACCGAGGGCTTTTTCCTTCTCTCTGTCCAGAGCCTTGGCACTGAATAGTCTTATAATTAGATGACAAAACTGACGGCAGCTCCAGCCAAACAGCCCGTCCTCACCTTCTGCAGAGACTCCCCAAGTGTTCTGCACCAATAATTACTAATCAAGTTAGTCCTTTCAGTATGAAAAAGCCATTCCACAGGTAATTTGTCCGTAATAGCCCAGTGCCAGTGCTGGCAAACAGCTTTGGACCTGCAGAGCCCAGCATGCACCCCTCTGGGACACTGTGATGGGAGCCCAACAACACGGCCAGGACGTGAAGCTGGGGTTGGTCTCTTTGCCCAAGGAACAAGGGATGGGACAAGAGGAACTGGCCTCAAGCTGCACCAGGGCAGGTTTAGATGGAGCTGAGGAACAATTCCTGCCCCAGAGGGTGCTCAGGCATTGGAACAGGCTGCCCAGGGCAGGGCTGCAGGCACCGTCATAGAGTCATAGAATAGTTTGGGTTGGAAAGGACCTCAAGATCATCCAGTGCCAACTCCCTGCCATGGGCAGGGACACCTCACACTAAACCATGGCACCCAAGGCTTCATCCAGCCTGGCCTTGAAACCAGCAATGTCCCTGCAAGTGTTCACACACGGTGGAGACGAGGCCTCAGTGCCACGGGTTAGTGGTGGCTTTGGCAGTGCTGGGGTAAGGGTTGGACTGGATGAGCTTAAAGGGCTTTTCCAACCTGATTCCATGATGCTAAAGGATGAGGCAGGCTGGAGAAGCAGAAGCAACACCCGAAGAGCCCTGGTCCTTCTACCTGTCATCAGGCACAAGGATAAACACCAGGGGATTGGAACTGGATGCTCTTAAGGTCCTTTCCAACCCAAACCATTCTGTGATTCCATGAGGGGGAGGTTGAATGGGCACGGAGGCAGCAGCACGAGGTCCACCCTGCCCACCCTAAGCCAGGCTTGCTTGTGCTCACCGCATAGGGACATGCCCTCCACAGCATCACTTCATCCCAGATGCTCACAGCTGCCCTGGCGGCGTGCCCTGGCTCCGTGGCACCGCAATGATGTCACCATCTGCATTTTCCTATTTAGGGGAAAAAAAAGAAGCCCGTGAGTCTGTAATTTGTCATTGGAACACAGACCTGCAGCACCTGAACAAGCCACTAATATTGAACAAACAAACAAACAAGCAGCCAGTAATGGCTTCTATCGAGCAGAGACCCAAAGCTGATGGATGACCCGTAGCAGCGCAGGAGCACTATTTGTAAATAGCTATTGATTCCCAAAATCAAAATGCAAATTCGGCCTCGCAAACTGGAAGTTTCTGCTTTCAGAAAGTCTTTTCTCTCGCTGTGATTTTCCTGCAGGGAAATCACATCGACTCCAGCCAGGCCCACCTGGTCCTCACAGGCACAAAGCACGCTGGTTCGACTCAGGCACCTGCAGCTGGGGCCTGGCCTGGCTTTGAGCATCGCAGGGTGTCCTCAGAGCCCTCCTGGATGCTGAAATGCTCACACAGGGGCAGAGCATCCAAGAGTGAGCAGGGGTTGATGCAGAACAAAGACCTTCAGGACCAGTGCTGGCAGGAAGTGTCCTGAGCCCTTGATGTGGTTCAGCCCAGAGCATCCCTGACAGAGGGGTGATGCTACAAGACTGACTGTCCAAGCTGAAGCACAGAACCCTGTACTTTTAACCCAGATAGGTGCCCATGAGGTTTCTGAAGGACCAAGCAGCTGCCTCTACAGCACAGCCCCATTATGCAGCTCCAGTCTGTGACCAACGAGCTCTACAAGCTCCAGACGTGGCTCCGCACTGGGGCACGCTGCTGTGAAATCCAAATACCCAGCGCTCGCCCCGAGCTGTTCCGTGTCATTACCAGAACATCTGCTGCAGCACCAACAGCGCAGGGCCAGCAGCGCTGCGCCCATCGCTCACCACTAACAGCATCAGTCTTCCTGCTGCGAGCAGTGTGCGGCCCAGAGCAGAGCCTGCCAGCCTGGAAGCAGCACAACCAACCTCTCTGCATCCCCTCTGAGCGACCCTGCTTGGCTCTGCACAGCCGGCAGCCTGGATCCCACTTCCCACATCAGGAAATGCCGGTGGGAGCTGCCGCTTGGCGCACGCACTGCTCTGCCTCCACTATCTGCTCGTCCCCTCCATCCGCAGCCTTTTATCATTATCTAAGCCATGACAAACCCATTATGATGCTAAAGATTGGAATTACTGTGATCCCAGGCAGATGCCCAGGAACAGCAGTGTTTTGCACAAGGCAATAATAAATTACTGAAGGTCACCTATGATTTATCACTGCTTTGGGTTGCAGACAGTGACACTGCTTCACCCAGGGAAGCAGGCTCATGGGTGCCAGAGCATCTGCTCTGGTTGAGCCTCTAACAGCGCTGGTTTTGCTCATTTGGGTTGGAAGCATCCCCTATAAGCGCGCTGTCTCCTTGTCTGAGTGATGCCTTTGCCATCCAACACTGTATTTACACCCCACAACTGCTCTGACAATTGGAAAAGCACCGTCTGCTTTGTGGATGCAAGATCCCGGCCTGCAGCTATTCCTGTGCCTGCATCCCTTTATCCCAGGGCTGGCCTCTGATTCTGCCTCTCCAGGGCTATGAGAGCCCAGCCCAGCCAGGGAGGAGTCAAGGGCACATCCAAGCTCTGCTCGCAGCCAGTCCCCATTGGCAGCTGCGGCTTTAGAAGCAGGACAAATAATCACCAGCAACTTTTGGAAGTAAATAAATAGGTGGTGAGCTGAGCCACTTGAATGATGAACTGTCAGCTCGAGTGCTGAGACACCTTGGTCACTGCTAACGAGAATATCTGATGCCAATAAAGCTTGTTGCCTGTTGTGCTGCCAATATGAAAACATCCAATGTGTGCAGGAGCCCAACCCTCGAGCACAGCGAAATGACCTGCAAACCAAGCTCGGAGGCTGGAAAATCCCCCAAATAGTGCAGGATGGGGCAACCACACACGCAGAGCGGAGCAGGGACCAGGCTGGGGAACAGCGGGGACACCCCAGCACCAGTGGGATGCTCCGAGGACACAGGGGTATTAGGAAAAGCTCGCTGTTGTTGTGCTGCAGGTGCAAGGGGTGGGTGGCAGCACATCAGCGACCTGTGCGTGGGTCTGAGGCATCCGGATGGCACCGCGGAGCTGCACTGCTGGAGCTTGGGATGCTCCGATGAGGAACAATGAGACCGGAGGGTGGCAAAACCCCGCAGAGGGCTCGCAGGAGGGCTCCTGCTGCTGCTGCCAGCGGGAAAGGCTGAAGTGGCACTTGTGCAAGTGCAGTTAATGCTGCTGGAGACTCCTCGCTGCCAAGGGAGCAAGGACAGGCTGCTCTTAGCCAGCCCTTCCGTTGCCATCACCCGCTTAAAGGGTGTCTGCCCAAGCAGGGCTACCGCAGGGTTTGAAACACACAGGCTGTGCCCAGCAGCCTCCCTCCAGCCCATCCTGCCCGTGCCCCTCGGTGATGGGGACAGGGACAGGCAGCATCCCCGCGTCTGGCTGGTGGCAGCGCCTGCGTTTCTAGAGATCCTTTTCATCTCATAAAAGGCTGCTCGATTTAATTCCCTGCTCTTGGGTATAAAGCCCGGGTCCCATCCGGAAAGCAATTTATGTCTCCTGGAGCAGGCAGTCATAACATTTCCCATTAAAATGTAAATTTGGCCAAGTTTGTCTGGCATCTCTTTTCCTTCCTTAAGGTAAGGAGGATATGAACTTGCATTATTTTTTCCATCAATGTTATCTTCCTCTCCGTTTTGTGCTAAGTAAAAAAGCTGCCCAATATACACCTTCTGCAAATTAAATTTGAATTGATTCTGACAGCACAACAGGGATCCAGATTACAAAGAGCTGTGCTCGCCTAATTGGAATCATTTCCAAGAGGCTGCTCGCAGCAGCGTTAAGCACAGAAGGGTCAGTGCCAGACGTGGTCTCTGCACCCAAAGCTCACTTCAGCATTGCCCTCGCCGTGCTCCCGGCGCCAGCAGCACCGCGCTGGTGGTGCTGCCTCTCAGGAAGGTGCTGGATGCTGAGCAAGAGGGAGGCTGAGATGAGCTCTGAGGCAGAAGCTCTTCCCTGTGAGGGTGCTGAGGCGCTGGCACAGGGTGCCCAGAGAAGCTGTGGCTGCCCCATCCCTGGCAGTGCTCAAGGCCAGGTTGGACACAGGGGCTTGGAGCAAGCTGCTCCAGTGGAAGGGGTCCCTGCCTGTAGCAGGGTTGGAGCTGGAGGAGCTTTAAGGTCCCTTTAACCCAAACCAGCCTCCCTCATCCAGGCATTGCAGAGCCCCTCCAGCTCCCATGGGCAGACAGGCACCAGTGGTCCCTGTTCCATCATGGTCCCCATTCCACCACTTGCATCCCCAGCAAGGTGCTGTGCCCCCACCACCACCAGCACAGACTTGGAGCAGGCACAGGATTCCAGCCAGACCTGCTCGGAATCATTAAAGCAATGGTTCTGCTCACGCTGCAGTTTTTAGAGATGCTCTTTCATGATTAAACCCCCCAAATCCCTGGACCCTCCCCTCATCTTGTGCCTTCAGGCACCTGGAGGCAGGGAAGTGCTGTCTCCACGCCTCGGGAAGCTTGTCAGCGTCTGAAGGGTATTTAAAGGATACGACTGTACACCAAGAACAACCTGACTGTCATCTCCTGCTGGCCATCAGTGCAGGAGCCACCAGGGACCAGCCTGCCCATCCCAGGGCTCCCTGCCCAGAACTGCTGCTGGACACGGCTCATCAAAGTCACGCTGGAGCAGAGCGCCTGCAGCATCAGTATGGGAGCACAGTGAATGAAGGACTGTCTGCAGCTGCACTTCCACTGGGGATAGCTTCAGGTGCAATGGTTTCAATGGTATCGTTTCCAAGAAGAGACTCCCATTCTCCTGGCTAACCTGAGGTTAACTCGAGGGGTTTCTCAGCAGCAGGCAGCTCATCAGCTCAGCCCCCAGCAAGGACAGCTCCTGCAGAAGCAGGGCCTGCTTTGGGGTTGATTCCCAACAAGAAGCAGGGGGAAGCTGCTCCCTACTCTCGCTTCTCTTGCAGAGCCACCCATGGCAGCTGCAGCACCCTGGTACCCATTGGCCACCACGAGTTTGCCTCCTTTGAAGGGCTCCAAGAGATGCCCAGGTCTTGGGTGAGGTGGGGAGATGCAGCGCAGAGAGGGACCCATCCCATTCCCTCTCCATGGGCCAGTGTGCCCCACGTGGGGCAGCTGCCCCATGAAGGAAGGGCATGAATTGGGCCATCACGGGCCTGGGGCACTCAGGCCATGAGACCCTGTGGCTCCCACAGGCTCAGGAGTTCCCCCTTCCCCAGCCACCCTTATCACAAGCCTAATGAGAGCCTGCAGCACGGAGTAACCAAGTAATTGCACTTGAGGGAGCTGCAGCCAGCCCGCTTCCCAGCTGCTGGTGGGCAGAGTTAATGGAGAGCATCCTCACAGGCAAAGGGGAGAGCTGGCTCCTGAGTAACAACAGCTTCATTGCATGGAGGGGGCTGATCCAGGGCTTTCCCTATCCCACAGAACCCCTGGATCCGTGTGGAGCTGCAGGCTGGCCCCTGGGGCAGCTCATGGCACAGCATGGGCAGCACCAGCTCCTGGAACCAGCCCAGGGCTCAGGCTGCAAGCGGAACCTCTGCCCCTCGGCAGCGGCAATGAATGAGCAGCAGCAGGTACCATTCGCTGCGCACAGAACCAGTTGCTGGGGACATTGAAGAGAAAAAAAGGATCCAATTCAATGAAAATGTAATTAAATGAGTTGTTAATTTAACAACCCCGCAGTGAAAACCCCTAGACCTCTGGAGCCATCCTCCCTGCAAGCATGAGCTGCTCATCGCTCCAGCACTCGGCCTCTGGCACCCTATCCCTTGGGCACATCCCTACCTCAACCTGCTCTGCCCAAAGCTCTTTCCCTAAGGATTCACCCTGCGGCCATCTCCAAGGCATCAATCCCAGAAAGGCCAAATTACAGCCTCTTTGGTAAAGGGAGGGGGAAAAAGCAATGTGCACGCACAGACCACGTTCCCTTTAATCCCCTCAAAAATCCCACTCCCGGTAAACACTTTAAGGAGCTGGAAAATGGGATGAAGATGAGCAGCATCCAGGTGGAACTTCCTCCACCTAAGAGAGCTGAGGGCAGATCTGACAAATGTGTCTGGAGTGACTTGGGAGATGCTGTCTGGGAAGCGGGTGCTCCAGATGGCATCAAGGTCCCTTCTGTCTCTATCGTCTCTGCTTCTGCCGGCTAATTCCTTAAACCAGCATCCTGTGGAAAGGTGCCAGGCATCGCGCCAGCTCCGGAGCTGCAGGACACTAGAAGAGGATCTGCACATTCAGCGTGTAAAAGGAAGCTGGGTTTTGCAATAGGCCCCTATAATCTCCAGAGGTAAACTCCAAGGAGCATTTTAGAGCAGCTTCCTCTTGAGACAGCAAAGCCCTGGCTCAGAGGTGGGAGCACTGTGTGTTGGAGAGGCAGAAAAGCCCCAGCCAAGGCCTGGTCCTCTCATGGATGCCCCTTCCCACGTGCTGCTCCACAGACCTCTCCTGTTACACTCACTGCTGCAGCTATGAAATGCTCTCAGCACCACCACCTCTGCCACGGAACAGTTGCACAAAGTACACACGGGTACGGGAAGCCACAAGCTTTTAGGCACCAGCTGCAGCAGGAATGGCGCTGTGGACACAGGGAAGCACTCAAGAGCCATCCATCGGTAAGATCACAGTGAGAAGCAAGAGCTACCCAGCAACCGCCCAGCATCAGGCAAACCCCATCACCCATCCAAGGCTTCCCAACACAACACAAACCCTGACAGCACTTTGCCCCAATGGCTTCCACAGGGATGGAGAGGGTCGGACACTCAGCAGCTTCACCCCTGATGCCAACACAGCCTGGTCTGTTCCTGCTCATTGGAATCATCTCGATCAGTTTGAACCGGCTCTGCTAATGAGGTTCTAAAGAAGCATTTTTACATGGAAAGCAAGCGCTAATTAGAATGCAAGCCAAGTGGTTCCTGCTCGGAGTGCTCATGCTGATGTGATTTCCACAAGGGTCACCCTCATCCGTGAACTGGCTGATGGAAGTGTTTCCAGCTCCACCACCAAGGCCTGGAAAGGCAGCTCTCCACTCCAGCAGGATCTGTTTGTCCCTTCAGCATGTCCAGGGCTGTATTTACACACCATATCTCAGCAGACACAGCCTGCAGCATCCCAGGCACTCACCATGGCTGCTGCTCCCGATGCTGCATCCCTCGCACACTGCACACACACCTCCTGGCACAAAGTCACTCAGGATGGCAGCTTTGGAAAGCACCAGGAACCTGAATGAGCAACAAAGCCTGGGTTTGCTCCATGCTGATGTGTTCCGGAGGTGCTGACAGTGCCCAAATGTTGGTCATTTTGGCTGGTGCTGAGTACATCACACTGGAGCTACAGCAACCTGCAGCCACCCAGAAGCCAGAGGAAATAGAGGGATTTACAGTGCCTGCATTTCCTGCATGGGAACAAGGCCAGCAGCTGCCTCACCCGCTCTTAAGTGTGGCTCAACCTCTTGGTGCCGGTGGCACAAATAAAGCTGCTGCTCGCAGGGACACTGAGCACCAGCAGCATGGGATGCGCCAGAAGCAGAGACACATCCTGGCTGTGAGGGCATCACCTTCACCTTCCAAATCCCCATGGAAAGAATGAGCTGCTGCAGCACAGCCCCAGCAGCCAGGGAAGCAGCTCCTGGGAGGCCCCTGACCCAGCATCCCTGTGCCTGTGGCAGCGCAGAGGTGAGGAGCACGCTGCACCCTGGTTATTGATGGGGCCAGATTAGCTTGTCTGAGCAGGGAAATACATCACCGGAAAAATAGGAAACATTTGGAAAGTGGATGGCGGGCATGAGAGTGATGAATGAGTCCTGGAGGAGCCTGGTGAAGACCAATGAATAGCTGATGAGCTGAGGAACAAGACAGAGGAAGGCTCGCCATGCAGATCCAGAGAGGGAGCAGAATCGGCAGGGAAATTGCTCGCTATGATGAGAAGTTACTGCGAGTCCCCAGACAGCCTTTACATCCGTGCCCGGGTGTGGAGGAAGCCAGGCATCGGGGCAGCTGGTTCTGGCTCTGCTTCAGCATCAGGCTGGGGAGAGCAGAGCACCCAGTCTGCCTGCCGGGCTCCAGGATGGACCACCCCCATCCCCATCAAGTCACACCTCTATCCTGCAGGATACACGGCAAGAGCAAGGGCTCAGAGAAGGGAAAGCACCCAGAGACCCCTCACGCACACGCTTTGCAGATGACAGAAACTCACCCAGCCTGGTGCTTCTGGCCTTTTACAGCAGAAGCTCCCCAGACAGGCAATTTCTGTGAAGACATCATTTTGGGGGTCAGCTCCGCGTGCATTACAGTCCATTAGCAGTGACTGAGACAGCTGCTCACGAGCAATAGGTACAGAACTACTGCACGGCACTGGGGAAAATCAGCCCCATGTGGGCTTTGCCAGGACCAGGCACAGGCAGGAGTGGCACCAGGTCCTGTTCCCCTGCCTGCAGCAGGCAGCTCAACACACAAACCACACTCTGCACTACAGCAAGACAATGTTAGCGCAGCCCCAGCCCAGCACTCACTTATTAATGCCTTTAAGGAGCCATAGAGCCGGTGCAGTGCTGGCTCCAAGGCTCCCTGCAGTGGCCGGAGCTCGCTCTAGTGGTGGCAGACACTGCTCCGGTGGCTGGGCCACCCTGGAACCAAAGGGCTGGGTCCTGCTCAGCATCCAGAACAAACCTGTATGGATGGAGGCATCAGGGGATCCAGAGTTGCTCAGGACGAGCAGCATCACCAGCAATGCAGTAGTGAGAAGGGTCCTGGTGCGGTGGTTTCTGGAACTCCTGGTCCTGGGCTTTCTGCACGACAGGGCAGTTGAGTCGGGTGGGCTCAGGAATGGGACTCCAGTAAAAACTGATCCTTGCCATGCGGCTGAGCACACATCACACCGCGAGCAGGGAGACCCAGCCTGAGCCATGCAACCAGTTCACCCAGTTAGACCTGGCTGTTGGACCTGAAGAGCCTGACTCTCCCCTCACACTCACTGCTTCCAAATCATTGTTATTTGGATGGTTCCACCCTGCCTTCAAGCTCCTTCACCTCATAAATTCTCACAGACAGCTTCTAGAGGCCCTGAACTGGCAGAACAGTGACAGCAAATTCACTGGGCTGTGGGTTTCTGGGCAGTGTCTTTGTCCTTGACACCAGATAGGGAAAGAGAAAGCAACTCCCACCTCCCTGGAGCACCCACCCTCGGCAGCCTGACCTCTGCAAGGAGCCCAAAAGAAGCTATTTGGAAAGCAAATGACAGCAGCTGCTTGTGGGATGATGGGCTCAATAGAGCCATTTAAAACCACCCATCAAAAAGCAGCGCCATTGAGCCCCACCGCCTCCTTCCCTGCAGGCGGTTCCTGGAGACACCACCTGAATCCTGGGCCAACCTTCTCATGTCATCAAGACTCCCACTCTCTCCACAACACCGCTTATGATACTGTATTCATAGCACGGCTGGTGGTGGAGGGATACAAGCATGATGTCCTCTCCATGGGATACAACGGTATGTACATGTACTCTGCATCCAATGGTTTCTCTTTTGGCTCATGCCACCAGCACTGGAAAGCAAACGAAGACTTTCTGTGCCTCCAACAACCTGACGTACATCCCCAGGGTCAGCCCGGGCTACATCAACACCAGCATTTGCCTCTGGAACAGCCACAACACTCAGAGCAGAGCAAGTGGGAAGTACTATGAAAGCTCTGCGGGCTGCTCTCAGAGTCAGGCCAGAGATCATCTCCTTCACAGAACAGAGTTACTGTTCTCCCTGAGCACCTGAAAGTGATGGACAACGATGTCCAAAAGTAAGCATTTATAAGAAAATCATCCAAGTTGTTTCAAATTAACAGTAGCTCCATTAACTTTACTTTTCAATGAAGGATAAATACCAACAGACACTTCCATCTATTCCCTATTTACTTCCCTGCTTAGCACTGTTTCCAGAACAGAATCAAGAGAGGGAAGTCCACATCTAAAAAACGAAGACCAGCACACCAAGAGCTTGTTTCATTCTTGGTATTAGAAGGAAGCCAGGTCCTTCTGAGCCCTTGTCTAGACAAGGACCATTGGAATACGTTAATTTTCAAAAGCATTTCTAGCTTCATCTCAGTGGCAGGTTTTGATTACATTTAGAACAGAAAGAAACAGCCAGAGAACACCAGGGCTATAACATTGTGAAAGCTCAAAACCATCTTCTCCATCTTTGCTTTTCTTTCAGTGCAGATACAATAAACCAAGACATGGAATAAGTGGTATAAGTGGGGGGTGGGTCACACACACCCCCCCCATCCTGAGAACAGGCTAATGTGCAAATAGTTGTATTTCAAAGGTCTAACCGTGTTAACGAAACAGACAGGTATTTGGGAATGATACAGCAGCACAAGGAGGTCAGCACTCATGTCTGGGTTGGTTTCTCAGACTACAGCAGATGTATGAAGATGATCCAAGGGCTGGAGCACTTCTGCTATGGAGACAGGCAGACAGCTGGGCTGGTTCAGCCTGGAGAAGAGAAGGCTCCAGGGAGACCTTATAAAAGTCTTCCAGTACCTAAGAGGTCTACAAGAAATATAGAGAGGGGTTTGGTCAAGGGCCTGTAGGGACAGGACAGGGGGAATGGCTTGAACCTGCCAGAGGGGAGACTGAGATGAGCTCTTAGGCAGAAGCTCTTCCCTGTGAGGGTGCTGAGGCGCTGGCACAGGGTGCCCAGAGAAGCTGTGGCTGCCCCATCCCTGGCAGTGCTCAAGGCCAGGTTGGACACAGGGGCTTGGAGCAAGCTGCTCCAGTGGAAGGGGTCCCTGCCCGTGGCAGGGGTTGGAGCTGGATGAGCTTTAAGGTCCCTTTAACCCAAACCAGGCTGGGATTCTGATGCTAATTAACAGATACTCACCAACTACTATTTCCAAATTTTCTATCTTTATTAACCCTGACAGAACCCATCGACCTTATTAAACAAGGCCATGAACGCCCATTTCCTGAATGCACAGGCACACGGTGCCCAGCCTCACCAGCTCCTCCGAGCCTGAAGTCTTAAGATGATTCTGGTACCAAGCCATACTTCTGCGTCAGGATTTCAACCGTAGGTGTCAGCGCACTGCGGGGTAAAAGAGAACCATCAGAAAACAGGTTTTTGAAGGGTTAGGCTGCATTTTGGCAGGGGGGAAGCAATCAGCCAGATGCAGAACTGCATTTTGAAGCAGGGAGAACACAAACTCCAGAAACCAGAGTGTTTCACTAGAAGCTTTTAGAAAGGGTTGTCCTACACTGGGAATTTGGAGTGCTCTTTTAGGATTGCTGAGTGAGCCGGTCATTAACCTAAGCAGTGTTAATGTGCAGGTTCATCTGCTACGCGAAAAGAAGCAAACCAGGACCCACTCTAAGTTGAAAGCTTCTTTCCAATTCAAGTGAAGCAGCAGCTCAGATACATGCAGCACAGCGAGCTCACCAGCCAGGCCGAATGATGCTGAACTTCCCCGACACAGATAAATCAACCACAGTTGACCCCAAGCGACACTCTGGGCTCTGAACGTCTCCAATTGGGCCTCCATCGATGATTAAGGACAACTGAGGCCACAGGTCTTGGAATTCCTGGGATGAAGATAAAAGAGATGTGGCAAACAGGCCAGAGGGTGGTTTGTGATCGTGTTTTCATTGCTGGAAGTTCTGGTGTTGAGGGAAAATGGTCTCTCCCCTTGCCTCCTCTGGTCAGCTCACATCTTTGTCATGAACACATCCCAGCTTGATTCCTGAGAGCAGATTTATCTCAGACGTGTAGGGAAGCCACAAGGATTCTTTGGTTGAAGCCTTCTTACCTGCACCACTGTTTAAGGGTGCACAAAAGCAAGCCAGAAGCCTGTCAGGACACTGGGGGCAAGGACGGGGCACCTGCCTGGTGCTGTGCCACCACCAGGGTCACAAGCTTTGCACAAGCTGGTTTCTGACTGCGGGAGCCCGGGGCTCTGACAAACTACCACAAAAACATCCCTTACGTGACAAAACCAACCTTACCGACACCGTCAGCGTGCTGGCCTGCGAGCTGATGTTAGCACTTGTTAGAGCCAGTGGTCCAGAGCAAGCTCGTGCCAACTCCCTGATAAAGGGGTGGTTTGGAATACGAACACCAACCAGCTACGAGGAAAAGAACATGGTTTTACACAGAGGAACCAGTTTTAATCTTGTGCTGCCCAACGTGCTCTTAAAGCTGAGGCTCTGGAGAATGACACATCAAGAAGCACTGAACCAGCAATGATACAAGACGTAAATCAGCTGCATTATGCCGTGTTCAGTAAATCACAGGGAGCACAACAGCACAGGGACCAGCTCTGGGAAAACACCCATCACTGATAAGCACAGGGAACAGACTCGTAAAAGTAAAAACTACCGCAGCAGAAGCACAAAACACCGTCCCTCGAACCCAGCTCCACCTCCTGCAGCCAGGACCTACCGATGTGAAGGGATTCAAGTCTTTATTGAGCTCCTCCGAACGCTGTAAGACCAGGGTCACGGGTCCAGGCAGCAGGTCCCGCAGCAGCTCGTCCGGCACATCGACACGGCAGTACCTGCACAGCGGGAGGATGCGGCTTCGCTACGTCCCCCGTGGCCTCGGGCTCGCATGACAGCACCGTGCAAGGGCTCCGGAGCCCAGCGGAGCCGCTCACCCACCTGTAGAGGCGCTCCACGTCCCCGAGGCAGATGGCGAGCGGCTTCCTCCCGTTCCGCCCCTTCAGGCTGTAGATGCTCCGCACGGCGCCGGAGTCCTGCGCCAGGCACGCCACGCCGTACACCGTGTCCGTCGGCACCGCCACCAGCCCGCCGGCCCGCAGCGCACCGGCGGCGGCCGACACCGCCTCCCTCCAGCCTGCGCGACACCAAGGCGGAGGGGGGGGGGGTTAACGATGCCCGGCCCGGCCCACCCGGGCCCCGCCGCGCCGCCACCGCCTCCCCCGGGCCGTACCTCGCGGCTGGGGCTGCGCCGCGCCGCCGGCCGGCAGGAGCAGCCGAGCGCTGCGGGGGCGGCCCAGGCCCAGGCCCAGGCCCGGCTCCGCCGCTCCGTCCCCGGCCAGCGCGACCCGCGCCGCCCGCCGCATGCACGGCCCGCTTCCGGCCCGCCGCGGGAGACGCGCTGACGCACTTCCGCCGACGTTGCGGGGGCGGGCTGCTCCCATGGCGACGCGGGACGGGCGGCCGGACGCGGTGAGGGAGCGCGGCGGGTGCCGGGTGCGGGCCGGGGAGGGAGCGGAGGGCGGCCCCGGGCGCCGGCGGTGACCGCTGTGTCTGCGGCAGGGGCAGCTGCGGGGCCTGCTGGAGGCGCGGCAGCGGGGGCTGCGGGACCTGATCGCCGCCTGCGAGCAGCTCAGGGCGGAGATGGACGCGCTCCTGGCTGAGCTCCGGCCTCCCCTCGGCCCGGGGGCCGCTGCTGGAGGAGCCCGCCCGCCTGCCCCTGCCCTGGTGCCGAAAGAGCCGGAGCAGTAGCGAGGAGCCGCGGCCGGCGCTTCCCGCAGCTGTGGCCTTGGAGCTCCTCGGAGCCTTATCTCACTGACCTCACCCTGCAGAGCAAAGCGGGGCGGCCGCTGCCTGGAACAACGGTGGCCTTGAACAGATCGCGCCGGTTTGTCCAAGCATCGCCTCTTCCCTCGACGGTTCATAGGATCGGCACTTGGGAATGATCCACTGCACGGTGGGGAGGCTGGAGAGGAAGAAACGCTCTGTGTTGCGGGCAGAGACTCGGTCCTGACGCTCCCTGCAATCCCAAAGGCAGCATCCAAGACATGCACAAGCTACAGGGGGCCCAACTCTGTTTTCCTTATTGACACTATCTTTCCCCAAAGCTCCTCTTCTCCTTAGTGGGGAGCACTTGCTACCTAAAACTGTCAGAGCTGGAATGCTGAATCTCTCATGTTAACCAAAGGAAGAGTTGCGTTTCTCCCTGCCCCTACAGTGTCGGCTGGCTCCTGCCAGCTCATAGCACCTGCTTGGGTGTTTGCATGAAGGGGACCAAGCAAGGCTCTCCCCTCTCTATAAATGAAGAGCAACTTTAACAACTTCTGTTCCAACTCCTGAGCGTATGGAGTTCATGAAGGGCATTGCAGGTGGGGAGGAAATACCTTCACATCCTGACCAGTTCCTAAGGGGGCAGGGGAAGGATCCTCATGCATCTCCCCAGGAACTCATAAATACTCTTAGGAAAGACTATTGTAACACAATGTTTAAATAAGCATTTAATTAGGATTCCATTAGTATTAATATTGCTTTCAATTCCAAAAAAGTTAATTTCCACTTCTTTGCAGATATTTCAAAGTACAATATTAACTTCATACAAAATGAGCAATTAAGCAAACACCATTATTTCACATTTTACATTCTTCAAAAAATACAAATTCATATTTACTCTTTGTTTGGGGGTTTTGGAGATGCTCTTCCTTTGGAAGTACTGTACCTGTAACTAACATCTTCACATTGCTCAATGTAAGCACTTTTTTTTTTTTCCCCATGTTTCATAGTTAAATAAAATCCTTTAATACCCATACACACACTCTTGGAAAACTGGGGTTCTTTTATTTTGCCATCTCCAAGCCCACTGCCCAGCTCCTCACGCATGTCAAACCAGAAGCAGTCAGGAGACAACCTATGGTTCTCCTATAATTCCTGGGCTTCCTAATGATGCCAGTGCCAACTATGACTTGGGTAACGAACCAGGCTCGAGGTTTGCTCATCCTTTCCCACCACACCGCTCCGTGTGAAACCCAACTGCAACTACAACTCCACAGCAAGGGCCAGACCGATCGCTCCGGTTCAGTAAGCAAGTGGAAGGACACAAAGCTACACAGCAAGAAATACCAGCTACTGTAACTACGGTACTGCAAAAAACAGACCCTGGTTTCTGATGAAAAAAGATCATACGAAAAAAATCTCCTGTTTTTAAGAAAAAAGTAGAAACTGCATTTAGTTTGAGAAAGTGTACACTGCATAATGAACCAAATTTTGGCCAGCTTGCACACCACCAAAAGCATGGTGTGGGATTTTTAAACTAGTTCCAAGAACACACACACTTCGACTACGTACACAACTACATAAATATCCAGTTTCATTTGCATTTCTCAGTGCAGACACAGAACCCGACTTTTAGAACAGAGGAAATACACCAAGACGAGACGCAAGAAAGTTAAAAGTTCAGCCCTGTCCGTAAGTATCAACTCCAGGTAACGCTTATAAAAACCTTGACATTGGTTCCAAAATATGTCATGGAAAAAACAGTGTACAATTAAAACCTATGCCATCAGAAATCTGCAGGGTTTATTAAACACATGCTTTGCTTCTTGTTTTTGCCTTACAATACAGACGGACTCTGCCTAGCTAGCTCAGGTCACTAATGCCAACGACTATGCACTCAAAGCATTCCACAGAGACAAGTGGCACTGTCCTCGTTACACAAGGAAGAGGCTGAGGCACGGGGCAGTTACATGACTTGCCCGAGGCCCTGCAGCCAGCCACTGATGCCACCATGACCCTGTCTGCTCCACATCACAGACCTGGCTGCCTCTTGTTTCAGTTGCCAGCCATGCTCCCCCCAAACCAGGAACAGCTTTGCATCACCCATCAACTCCAAGGGCAACTACACTTTAACTGATTTCCCCCAGCAGTTCCATAGCCAATGGGCCTAATTCCTTCTCCAAGCCTTATTCCCAACCGGTGCAGGAAGAGTACTGTAAACAGTTTTAACAACGTTGCTGCAGTTCCAAAAAACAATACCTTGGATGGCTGCAGAGGCACCATCCCCCATGAAGTAAGGCAGATAACACGACATCAAAACGATCCTGAAGACTTTAAAGGTGCAACATGCCCATTTCAGAACAGCTTGTCACTTCTGCTCACCCTCATGTGGCAGAAGGGAGCGGAGGACGTGGGAAGGAGGGTGTACACCAAGGAGCTTGGCTGTGTCCAACAGAAGTGAAAAGCAGCCCACCAGAAAGCATGAGAGAAAAGGCCTGCTACAGCACAGTGCTCTCAGTGGAGTATTTGCATAGATTGGACATTTGCTAATGATGCATAATTTAGTTTGGGTACAGACAGGGAAGGGCAAGTACATCACCAAGCCCGTTACTACACATACTCAGTTAGACAGACACAGACAGACCGACCACATGGGACAATGATCTTTAGCTACAAGTATTGCACCAAGTTAAGTGCTCTTCTTTGCACACCCCTGTTAACTTTTACTCAGAGCAAAAATAAACTTTGTGAAAGTATATATACAAAAGAAATTGCAGCAATTGGGTTAAAGATAAAATAACCTAAAGTGCATTTTAGATACCAGTATGAGGTTCTGTGAGCTAGTCTTTCTGGGCACAGTCAGCGTTATACAAGTGCCCAATTCGTACTTTTGTTCTATATAATTCAGTACCAGCATTTAAACAGTGCTGATTTTCCATCCCTCTACCATCTACAAGCATGAAAAACAACTTCTACAGCCTTCAACTGTATGCCAAGTCTGCTTCCCTGGGTCACTGCCTGGTGACTGGAGTGACCGATGTTGGCAATTCGACCCATTCAGTATGTTTAAGCTTCTGCACCCATCCAGAAACTGTACAGAACCAAGAAAATCCCCAAAAGCCACAAAACAGCCAAACCTTTAACACAGAAGGACCCCGAGCAGTGCAGCTTTGCTCTCTGACTGATAGGTGAAGGGGTTTGTGAAAGGTGGATTTTGCAGAGGGAGGACACGCTGTTCTGAGGCTCCAGCGTATTAACAGAACATGTCCCATCCTGGGAACCCAGTGTCTTACCAGATCTACAGCAGCAGAAACTCTCCCCTTTCCTTTAACAATGTTATTGTGAATACGCGAAATGCTGGGGCAACAAGGGGAAGACATTTCTGGCATTGAGGACTCTCAGGGCAACTGCCCTCTCTTGCCAGCTACTGATATTCTGCTCCCTTTGAAGCGCATTAACCACCACCCCAGCAGTGCAAGGCCTGAGGATGCAAATGTCTGCTGTGAAACACATCAGCTACATACAGCATGGGACACTCTGGAAAGCAGACCATCAATGAAGCAACAAAAGCACACATCTGTACAACACAATCAGGTGGGATGTATAGACCGTGGCGCAGTGGCCTATGCAGTCACAGAATCATCACACTGCTCTCGCTTCATTACAACGTCTAATTAGTTTCACCTAAATTGCAGCCTGTCTGATGCATGTACAAGAGGGTAACGGCAAAACCAGTGCACCTAAAAGTCAGCATGAACTTGGAACACATTGCTTTTCCTAGAACACAACAAGAGAAAACAGTAGGTGTGAGGAGAAAACAGCAGAGAGGTTAGCTGCTGACACCCACCCAGAGAGGATGGCAGCAGCAAGGTGCTGCACACAATCACACTTCCAAATCAGCTTCTGATTTCAAAGCCTTTGGTAGATTCTTTTACTCACTTCTGTCACAAAGCAGTTTCTGAAGTTATCGGGCCCAGTGGAAAGGTGGTTCAGGTGAACTAAGTCACGAGCAGCAAAAGCAGCACAGAAAAACACCTTCCTGAAGGACAGAAAGGCTCAGAAAATGCTAAATCCAGGCCACATCTGGTACCCTTGTACCCATCACCCCGCAACTCCAGGGGAACCTGCATGCTCCTGTGTTAGTGGAATTTCTCACACACACGCATCCACTCACCCTCAAACACAAAAGGCCTCCCTGCAGTGGCCTGTGCCCCACAGGGACACCCCAACACAGCTCCAGGCACCACTCACACTCCTCCAAAGCAGAGCTCTTCACTGGTGGAGATTACCTCTGCGAGGACAGCTGAGCCACACAGGCTTGAGACTGTTTCTTTTGTGTTCTGAACAGCTCTTGCTGCCATGCAACCAAACTGCATCACAAAACTAAGATGTAGGAGGAAAAAAAAAAACCAAGGACCACTATCTCACTACCCTCTAGGGATTACCATTACAAGAACCAAACCTAGAACACTCTTAATCCGCATTTCATGGATGCAGACCTTGTTGCTGCAGGACCCACATTCCCACTGCAACACACACCAACACAGAGAGGAAATAATCAGCATGCTACAGTTCCACTGGTGACCCCAAGCTCATCACTGCAGTTACCAAAAGGGAGCACCTTGCCCTAGCACAGTAAGATGACACTTCCCAGGCACAAAGCCTTCTTGGCACAGCCTCTCCTCCCTCACATTCACCTTAACAGGATGTAGCGTCACCCTTCTGCATTTCACAACCGGGAGCTGTCAGAGGTGAAAAGCCAATTCCATCCATGCTGCTGCAGCACGTTCACTAAGGCTACACAAAGCACATCACCAGAGGGTCAAAAAACCTGCTCATCATCCCACATCCTGGGGAGGTCTGGCTGCAGCCAGAGGGTTCTCCCCCCAGCAGGTACAGACAGCAGCTTTGATCAAGTACAAAGGATGAGAGACCTCTATCCACTGGGATTTCGCATTCCTAAATTTAGTGCGCAGAGACACTCCGCATTAAGTGGCTTACAGTCATTATCTTTGTATCTCACTAATGACAACACTGTAAACTGAATAAAGACTATTTAATATTCTTTCCTTTAACACAAAAGGACTGACAGCCAAAGCCAGAAAGATGGATAGAACACTATAAAATTACATCTTTTAAAATAATGCAGCATAAATAAACCATTTAGAATGAGACTGCATTTATTGCAACATTACAGGCTTTTTGGTGGAAGGGGGGGTTCGTGGTTTATTTACCCTGAGTAGGTTAGAATATAGACTTTCAGTTTGATATGAAAAACTACTACGTCGTGTAACTTCTTTTAGTCAAGAAATAGCCCCGTGCACAAAAAGCTGGCATTGCAGTAGGTTGGAGGCAGATTCAGGCAGGAATCATAGAGCTTAACAGAAAACAAGGGAAGCATTTGTGGACAGCTGAAGGATAGACCCACTGAATTCAAACTGAATTTCGGCTGAATCATTCTGAAGAGTTGCTCTTGACAAAAGATGAGAGTAACCAGCAAAGGCACCATGCTCCTGATTAAACAGTCACGGGGATTAAGAGGATGACTTGGTTCAGAGCCAAAGAAATCAAAAGAGCAGCAGGCACTGACCTGACTACACCTGGGACTCACTGCATCCTTCAAAGAGAGGCAAAGGAAACAGACTCTTGAGTCTGAGTAAGCAGGGGCTCCAATTGTGTTTCCACCTTGTGAAACAGTGTCTGCCACCACCCTTTGAAGTCCTAATGCAATTAAATGAACAGATCCATCAGGAGCACAAGGTACTTGTGCTCTTTTGAAATTAACTCCCCAAAAGCTTCTGTAGGCTTTAGTAACAGCGTTAGTACAAAGCTCCCAACTCAGTGGTGCGACAATCACATTCCAATCAGATTGCAGATAAATCATCTTCTACAAGAATGCCATTTTCTACTACAGCAGATTCCTTTCCTGGGCTCCCCTTATAGTGCATGGTTAGTATCAGACAAAAGAGACAGAAGAAAAATCATAGACCCAAGGAGTTGTAACAAAGACCCACTTGCTGCCAGTACCTTAATCCCAAACATAAGCGATGTGCAATTGGAGACAAACTAAACCCCCCCTTTTCTTTTTAGAATCTTTTTGCACACGAGTAACCTTAACTTCTGTGTTCACATATGACAAGCAAAAGTGACAGACAGTGCAGCCAAAACAGTTCATATATAACTTAGCTTTCTCTTTTTTTCTTAGTTTTTTTTTTTTTTACCTTTTTTCTTTTAGATAGATTCTCAAAGATGGATGTACCTGGGACGTGACTAAGATGACATCTGTGAAGCAGAAATAAGCCACAAAACTTCCACAGAGGAAGGAAAAAGAATTGATCCTTCAGTTTCTGCTTCTAAACGAGAGGGTTTTACCCTCCAGGTGCAAAGGAAAATCTGGAACATCTTCACTTAGAGAAGCTGTTATTCAAACCCATTTCTTCCTCACCCTGCAGTAGTGCTTCAATTGGAATTATATCAGATGGGGTTTCAGGGCTTTGGAGGGACAGGAAGTCCGATACATCCATGGCACTTAATGTTTCAGTCTGTGAGTCTGGAGGGTTAACTATCTGACTGCTCTGCCCACATGAAGGAGAAGAGGAAGAAAAGGTCTGAGGCTGCAGCTGGGGAGCTGGCTGCTCCAAAGCTTTTGAATCAGGTGAGGAACATTCCTTCTTAACAGTGGCTTTGTCCTTGGCAGAGTCTCGGCAGGCACACTGACACTGGCAGGCCTCCTCCTGCTTTATAATAATGACAGGAACACTGAGACCAATCTGCTGAACAGGGTTTCCTGAAGGTGAAACAGAGACAAAACACAATGGAACTACATCATCTCACAGCAGGGAGAGACAAATCCTCTTTGTTAAATTAGACTGTATGCGCCTTGCAGCAGAGATCACAGCTCACCTTCTCCAAGCACGAAGAATAGCAAAAAGTAAGTAAGAAAAACGTGGCAAGAACTCTCTGCTGATGAACAACCTGCTCAGGTTGAACCCACGCTCAGCACACTATGCCTTTTCTCTGACAAGCATTAGAACTTCCACAGCATCAAATCTAATACAGAGTGGCACTCAGATACCCCAGTCCCTATGTACCGATCTTTGAAGATGATTGTACAACATCACACCAGCGATGCTGCTCCTTAACACCAACACAGGTATTTTCCTGTTCATTTTCCCTAGTCTGCTTTCCTTTTCCAACTTGTTTCTCATGCTTCCTCCTCACTCTTCCCATGTTGCTCTATCTGCTTGGCTTCCTTTCTTTAAGATTTACAGTTTAAACTTACCTGATCTCTCTTGACTCTGATTCATCTTTGCAATATAATAACATGGTGTAAGAACAGAACTTCTATAGTTGTTTCATTTTGATGAATCTCATACATAATGCTCACTAAAAACAACTGCTATAGAACTGATGAAGTTTACTCATTTATTACCTGTTCCATGTCTTCTTTCAAAAGACAAGAAGACATATCATGTCCTTGCATTTCTGTCTTTTCCTCTACATAAGTTCCATTAAAATACTACTTTTATGAACGCTGGATCAAATTTATGATCTAATTCACAAGTTGTCACAGAAATAACTATATGACAGATCTCAGCACAAGCCTCTGAGTGCATGGAAAACCTCAGAAAGGTAGAAATATGAAAAGATTTTCTTCAACGTTTCTAGAAGCAATAAATGCACCACAAATGCTGGTCAAGCCAACAATACCACAAAGAAACAGAGAAAGAGAAGTAAGTTCAGTGTCCAGCTTACCTGTGTTGCCAGCTACTGGTAATGCGGTGGTAAAAAAAACTTTTTCTACCACTTTTGGAACTTGTGGCTTTAAAGAAAAGGGAAAAAGAAGAGAGAAAGTGTGAGTTCATTCCAATCCCAATTCTATTATTCAAATTCTAAGCAGCTTCAAGCAAAAGAAACAGCTATGAACATATTCCAAAGAGAACACACAGGAAACTAATCATCAATTATAACATTTAGCTAGGTTCTGTGCTATGTTCTGACTATCCCAAAACTCAGAGTGTTATTTCAGAGGTCCTAAAGATTGGCAGCAATGACCCCCTACACCACAGGCTTGTTAACATAGCTTGTGGGTTCTGACAACTGAATTCAACAGCTACTGCGCTTGCTCATCCTGCTTGTACCCACAGCCATTGATGCTTGACCATTTTCAGCTATGAAGGCCCACAGATGGCAATAGTATCCTGAATGATGAAACACTTTTAGTCTCAGCTACCCAGATTTAATGGAGAACCAGAAACATTCTGTTTTCCCAGAAAATTTCAGTATCTTTATCAGGCTACACCAAGAAAAGACAGATGACAAAATGCCTAGACACAACTTTAGAGTCTTTTGTGCCTCTGCTTGTCAAAAGTAGTAGATTTAAACCCACATATATTCTCAGGCCATGTGGCACTCTGGCTGACACCAAACTGATAACTGCTGTGCCAAGCCTGTCACTGGGGAAGAGATTAAAGATCTCAATCTATTTTCTATTTCCTTATCTCTTTTAGGAGCTGCACTGGGGGCATATTTATATATATTAACATGATAAGCATTATACAACACTGCATCCTGGTTTCTTACAGTTATCTTACAGTTACAGGGTTGATCCTCTTCCTTTTCAAAAGGACTCTAGGAGGAAATGAGATGATTCCAACTGCATGTAGTGGACATACTAACCATTTGTTCTTGGCTTTGAGGAGAACCAGTGGCACCATTTAAGATCCATTGTAAGTTTTGCTCTCCCATGACAATGCTGGACTGCAGAATAGCAGTGCTCTGAGAAGGAGTAATTGTTATAGTTGGATTACTGGTCAGAACAGAGTTCGCACCAACAGGCACAGTCTGAACGACAGCTGGCAGGGGCTCAGTGGCGCTTGATGGTGTTGGGGCAGATGCCCCAGCAACCACTGAAAGTCCTTGCACAAGGGGCTGTGGTGGGGTCTGAGTATGCTGCAGGAAGTCTTGGTGACTGGCTGCAAACTGTGTGCTGTGAGGAACAGGCACTTCTGGGGATTGTAAAACAGTTGCAGGATTTCCAAATGCAGCTTGCTGTGAGCTGGTTCCTATGGAGGAGGGAGCAGCAGGGGCTGCTGAGGCTTGTAGTGCTGAATGTGAAGGCTCAGAGATGCCAAGCTGCAGTACAAGTGGAAGAGACAATGACGCCGAGTCTCCTGCAGAAGGCGGAACAGCAGTGACAGAGTCTGCATCGCCATTGAAACCATCAATCAAGGCAGCTGCCAAAAGAAACATGGAAAAACAGAAATACATCACTTCCCATAAGATCTGATTTTTCAATGAACTTAGCAGAAATCCCTCAGCTAGTTGCTAAGTCAGGCATTATCACTTCCCATCTTCAGACAAGTGCTCAAAACCATATAACACTACGCAGTGAAATCAAAAAGTGGGTCCAAATTTAGGAAGCCAGTAACACTCACTACTACACACAAGCTGATCGGCCTCATTAGCTCCAAGAAGCCTTTTTATCAGCCAGTTTGTGCAGCTACATCAAGTGAGGAAGCTTGAAAAAGCACTTATGTGGAAAGCCCCAGAGCATCAGTGTCAGCATTGTATGACAGCATGCTGTAAATGCTCTGTCAGTTCCTCCATCACCATCCCAGCACAACACCCTCTATGAATACATTTCAATACTGAAGTTAAAAGTTCTGTTTGCTACTTAAGAGTTATGTGGGGCAGCAATCTTCAATGTGAAATGCTAAGTACAGAAAAGGAAAACTGTTAAAAAGCTCTCCTGAAATAGCATAGATACAATCTGTACCTGTCTGCTGAGAGTCATCCTGATTTGCAGTGTGATCTGGGCTCTGAAACATCGACTCAAAGATGCTTGCTGGTGAGATTGTGCTAAGGTCTTGTCCATGTGTCTGGCAAATAGAAAATACAGAGGAAGGCATCAGATAATGTTCCATCTCAGGTCTCCATAAACTTGGAACAAATCCCATTCAAGTAGTGTACGAACGTCAGAAATACCTCTCCAAATAATCAGCCACCTTCAGGAAAGGCAACGTATTTCAGTTCCCTAGTGTAAAACACCACTGAGCTTTTACTACCTACAATCAAATTTACCAAATGCTCACAAAAATAAGTCATTGAAAAGGAAAACACATTCTTCTGCATCCACACTTCGTTTAACCCTCATTTCTGTCAGAAACAGACATTGATTTGTTCTTGGCTATTCTGTGAAACCTTTTCTGGAGCAGAAACAAAATGGCTCCGCTTAGATTAGATCCCAGACTATGTACTGGTTGTCATCCACAGTGCTCTAGGATATATCAAAGTACTGCATGCTGCTTCCACATCAAAACACAACAGAATGACCCTGTCTCCTTAGTGTTCAATTTCACTGTGTCACATTTAAGGTCAGTCAAGAGCTATCAATAAGCAAGAACACTGTTATGGTAAAATCAGATGCAGAACCTTTAAAAACCTGCTTGAATTAAGCACTGCAGTACTTTGGAGGAAAATCTCTCTCTTTCACTCAACTATGCTGAAATATTGGGGGTTTTGTTCCAACATTCCCAGAAGAACAGCCGTAATATGTCTGTCAATTTACAGGCTCAATAGGGTGTGTAAAAACCACATTTTTGTCAAGATTGAGCCTCCTGCAAACTCCCACGAGCCACAGGAAATAAAGCAGCAGCATTCAGTACATCTAAACCAATCTCATCCAAAGTCACGTATGCTGTGGAAGAACTCATCTCCTCCATCTGCAGTAGCAAAATGAAAGCCTGAAGCAGAGCCTGCTGGAGGCCCAAACAAGTGAAATAGAATCCACCAGCCACACATATCTACTCTGCTGAGTTCTAGTTGACAGGACAAGCACCCTGCCAGAGAAATGCCAAACTCAAATGATGGGTGAGGCAATTCCAGGGCAGTAACTCACTGGATTAGAGTTTTCCCGCAATTCTGAATCTGTCGATATGAGGCTTAAGTCACTCAGACAAAGCGAGTGGCTTGTATCCTGTAAAGAAGAAAAAGAGATGAAATTACATATTTAGAAGTAGCATCAGAAATGTTTTTTTCATTACTTGCTAGACATACAACTCTGCTTAGGCAGATTTTTTACCCATATGTGATCCAAATCTCAGTTCTAAACTCAAAGAAGCAATATTACTAAGCAAAGGAGATTCGGCAGCTATCAAGGATTCTTAACATTGTTTGCACATTGCTTCCAAGAATTTAAACAACAAATCAGCCTATAGAAGATAAAAAGTTCAGCTTTTAACAGTTAGTATTTATTTCACTTCACATACTTGTTACATAGTTCTGATCAAAACGCAAGAACCTATAAGGAAAGCACGATAACACATCTAACTGCCTATAAACTCATGTCAGTATTGGACATATTCAAAGCAGGAGCAGCCCAAGCATTAATTTTGGAGTGATTAAAATGAACAGACCAATTTAAATGAGCTTTTCTAAATAAAACCTGCTCACCAAATACCATGCGGGAAGTTTGGGAAATACTGATCCCTCTGTTTATTATCAACACGCTGTCAACACGGCATTTGAGAATAAACCCTACACTGCCACCCTGAATGCCAGCAAGTGCAGGACTTAACCTGAGTTCTCAGTTCAAAACAGAGGCATCTATGGGAGACAGGGCACCAAGTACTCACAATTAGCTTTGCAAATCCCAGTCTTAAATATTTAAACCTTTAGAAAGTCTTACAAGTCTTAAACCTTTAGATCAATGAATTTCTTCCCCACAGTTATGTTTTTATCTCCACCTAATACAGAAGCATTAGGAAGAAATGCTACTAACCTCAGACACACTGTTATTGGGAAGTGCATTATAGGAATGTCCTTTCTCATGACCTTTCATGTGACTCTTGAGACTATACTGTGTACTAAAAGTCTTCTCACAGCCATTACTGGGACAGAAGAAGGGTTTCTCCCCTGTAGGCAGGGCAAAACACATGTAACAGACTTACAAACATTATATCAGACACGTACTTTCAAAGCACCTAGGAGATTAGTAATATTTCATACAAACAAGATTATTTAATGCCACATCATGCATTCAGCATTCTTTGGAGTCTTGCAGAAAAAGCTTCCATTTTACCACGTGAATTGACACAGGAGCGTGACGCTTCATTTTGATGCGTCATTACTGATACGTTTGTGAAACATGTTAATGAAATTCAAGACCTGTCAAGCATACAGGGAAGTGCATAAATGGAATATCAGGAACTGCCCTGACCTGGGTGCAGGAGTTTGCACTTGGCCTTGTTAAACTTCATAAGGTTCACATGGGTGCACTCCTCCAGCCTGCAAAGGTCCCTCTAGATGGCAGCCCTTCCCTCAAGCATATCAACTGCACCACTTAGTGGTGTCAGTGTGGTGTCACCCACATATTATATGTAAGTATAAATACATACTAGGATTCTAAGAGTTAATATAAACTGATTAAGTTCAACTCAGGAAGAAACAAACCCTAGGGACTTACCAGTATGTGTCCTAACATGTGTTTTAAGGTGGTGGCTTGCAGCAAAAGCCTTCCCACAGCCGTCATGCTCACACCTGAAAGAGGTGTCAGAGAAAAGATAGCATCAGGCTTACCTGATAAGTTAGTTACCACCTTAGATCATGCTTTGCAATAGTCCCAGGACTCAGAAAAGCAGGCCTAAACTAATCTGTTTTAATAATCAGGCGTCTCCCAACAGCTCCTGTGCATGCTACACAGACCATAGCAGGGCTTTGAATAGAACTGTAAAATCCAAGCATGAAATCAGCCTTTGCAGGGGGCCTCCTTCATGGAATAAACCCTGCATCACGGCGGAGCAGCAGCAGTATGTTTTAAGAACATGCTCACTGTGGCACACATTTAGGTTTGAAAAATAGCTCGACTATTCTTGTCTTCGAAGACAGTCATTTCACCCACTTCTCCAGGCAGCTGAGGGAGCTCTAGAACAAACATGCTCAAATGCCAGCCGCCTTCAGCTCTTTTCTCCCAGGAACAGCTTCTCATTCAGGACTGTCAGAGCTGCCTTTTGGCACAGGCAGTCCATTACACAAGTCCCACAGAGGTAAAAATGGCCATCCAAGGACCTACCGAAATGGCTTTTCTCCTGTGTGTGTTCGAATGTGCTTCCTCAGGTCGCTGTGTGTTGTGAAGTATTTACTGCAGCCTTCTGATTCACAGTTAAATGTCTTCCCTGTGTGAAGCCTCTGATGTGCTTTCAACCTAAAAAGGATACGACCAAAAACCCTGGATTTTACAATTCAAGACTATTATAATATAAATAAGCCAAGTACGTCATCATAGATTCTGTCATCCTACTCTTGGCACAGCATTTCCATGTTTTGGGAGGATTTATATTCATATCTGTACCTGGAAGAAGTATAACAATTTCAAGGCCAGGTTGGATGGGGCCTGGAGCAACCTGGTCTAGTGTGAGGTGTCCCTGCCCATAGCAGGGAGGGCTGGAACTGGATGAACTTAAGGTCCTTTCCAACCCAACCCATTCTATGATTCTGTGATCCAGACACAAACAAAAAGCAGATGCAACCTGCAGAACAACAGCCACGTCTATGAGAGGAATTAAGCAGAGGCCTCCTACCTGTACAGTGTATTGAATGCCTTTTCACAGCCCTGCACATCACATTCGAACGGCTTCTCCTTAGTGTGCACTCGAACGTGGATTTTGAGGCTGTAGGAGGTAAGAAAGGCCTTGCCACAGCCTTCTTGATTGCAGACAAAAGTGTATTCCCCACGATGGGTCTTTTGGTGAGTGCGCAGGTTTCCAGCAGTGCTGTAGGTGCGTGGACAGCCCTCAAAGGTGCACTGGTACCTCTTTACCTAAGAGACAAAATGCTGCATGCTTAACCATTCTTAAGCATTTCTGGAATCCAGACAGGGTAGGTCTGCAGTTAAACATCAAAGACAATGGAAGAGATTTTGACCCCAAAGGAAAAAGAACATTTAATGATCAGATAACTCAGTATTTCTGCTTCACCACCTGAGGAAGGGGTAGCACGCGTCAGAAAGCAGGCTGACCTTATAAAATAATCATCTAATAGAAGAGGGAGGAAAGGAAAAAAGTGATTTGAAATGTTTCTAGCTAAAAAAATCTACTAAAACAGTAGGAAAGGATGCTAAGAGGCTATCAAACCTATCCACTATTCCCATAGAGTGCCTGCCTTTCACCTGGGTGCTTCCAGCAGAGCTGCTTACCTGTGGAAGAGGACAACAAGGGAAAATGTACATGCACAACCTCACCCTCAAAAGCACAGCCTTGTGTGCTGAACTTCCATTAACACCTTGAATGGGAGCTACGGTTTTCACCATCTCCTATGGCCTACCCATCAGTCCATTTACTACTTCATTTTATCTCAAAAGCAGCCTCCACTGTGCTTTGTTGTTCTCTCCTGTGGTTACTGAAACAGGCAATGTCTGAAGTGTAGTGAATCCATTGGGATTTCTCAGCCAGCTATCTGGATCACCAGGAAGCAATATTACACTGAACTTGATTTCATTGCCTTCCAGCTACTGCAACAGGCAGAGAGACCATGCAGAAGCTTCCAGTGTGCCAGTCCTAACACTTAATTAAATCTCATTCTCTCTTGTGAAGTAAAAGGAATGAGCCATCTGATACACTTGAATAAAATTAGCTTGAATGTTAATTATCAGCCTTTCATTTGACTGTTACAGTTGAGAAACTTTAACATCTAAAAGTGATTACAGAGCCCAAGAGAGGACTTGGCAACTCACGCTGGGTATAATTTGGGTTCTAGGCAGCTCTCCACAAGGAAAGCGAAAGGCTCTCAGTTACTTCCAACCTGTTCTGTAGGGGACAAAATTGCCAGTAGGACCCCTTTAAAAATGCTTTATAAAATCTGAGTATATAGGAGTTGAGTAATCTCTGCTATAATCTCTTGTTGATAAAGTGACAAACAGCACCATGAAAAGCACCATACAGAGAAGGAAACAGTGATTCCACTATAAAGCAACTTACCCTTGGTTTATGCCTCAAATGAGGTAAGTTATCACTAAATACTCCAGTGTTACAACATCATTTAGAGGTTCGGTTGTGTTGAGTCAGCCAAAACCCAAGAGCAGAGACCAATAAGAGACAGCCACAAGGTCAGAAAGTACATTTTATTACAGGAGAAGAGGTACATTAACTTCACCAGCCATCACCCGATCAGTCCAATTCACCTATCAGGGCTGAAGTCAACTTCCCTGTTCCAGATTTAAGGCAGCTGGAAATTAACACTTTCCATGCCACACTACAGGATGTTCTCCACTGTAATCCCCATAACGCACAAGCGATCTGAACTACCTAAAAATCAAGTGAGGAGTCTGTGAAGCCTTCTAGGTGTTTCTATTTCGATCTAGAAAGTGATTTAAAAGGAGAGAACTAATTCTAGATGAAGGATTTGGTTCTCAGATGCTAATGCACATCTTTAAAGGAAAATGGCAGGACCACTTTCAGTTTCAGGGCCTGAAGCAGGCCAGAAGCCTTGCAGCCCTTCCCCTTTACTCAAAGGCCGAGTCTGTTGTTTCCTAAGTCATTTTGAGAAGGCTACTGCAGACAGAAGCAGTGCTACCACCACATTTTAGGCAAAATTAAAGCAGTAAAGCATTTAATTCTCTTTTCCCATTAGGAACATTAGCACATCAGACAAGCGCTGATCATACACATAAATTATGTAGCTATTGACCACGAAAACCTCACGGTTACAGCAGTAAATACTCAAGAGTATCCCTGTACACTTGCAGCAACAAAAGAGGCACACGGCAGCCCAGGAGAAGCCACAGATGTGTATGAGGAGTACAGAAACAAGCTGCTTTGAAGACAAAGGACAACGTGCTGTCTCTCCCAGGAAGATGCACCAGGGGGAAGCTACGAAAGCTGTGATTAAGCATTAACTTAGAAGTAGGAACTAATTGTCCAGTAATCAAAAGAGTGGCAAAAGCAAAACCTGCCACACTGTGCCAAAGTCTACTTCAACTGCTCAGTTTGCCCTTAACTCATCCTGAGTTGAGGAGAGTCCCCTGCAATTGCTCCTTTTTTCTATGTTATCATTGAACAAAATAATGCATTTGAAATACAAGACTCTGATCACGTTTATTCTCACCCACAGAACTACAGTGAGGAACGCAGAATATAACAAGAGGAAGTTGAAGGTAATAAATGCAGCGTAAAACTATCTTTTGCTTCATAAATGTCTAACACTGCCCTGAAAACTTAAGACTTTAGAAGAGTTCTCTCAGGTGTTAGAACCGTGACAGATGCTTTCAAAGTACCAAAGAATTGGACTTTCAGAGATGAGCCAAACATCTGAGGGCTTTGGAATGTTTCCTTCCCCATCTCCAGACAACCCACCAAGCATCTGGAAGAGCAGGACCAAAGAGGGGTTTAAAGACTGAGGAGTGCCACCTATGCTTATTTCCACTGCAACTCAAATAACAACCCCTCCACTCCAGAAAACTAAATCAAGACATGGAAAATAAATTCATTTCATTAGGAAATTCCAGGTCCTACCAGCTCCCTTTTTTAATAGGGGAGGTGATGGAATAAAATCAGTTTAATTGCATGTGCAGTCACCAACGCCGGTTTAGCCAGTACACACTGTTCTCAGACACTACTGATTACAAGCTTATTATCCTACAAAAAGAAAAGTACTGACGTGACTAACATACCAAAATCAAGTATTTAAGCAGCTCAGAACACAGGATACAGCAGTTGCTGATCTGAATAACAACCGAGCAGAGTTCCTTACACTGACATGGGCTTATTGGACAAACCTCAATCCAGAAGTTCCATGATTACAGAACCAACCTCCTCCAGCCCCGTTTCCTCCTTGCCAAGAGAGTGCTAATGAAGCTTCCCTGCTAACCTGAATTATTCAGCGTTCAAACCCAGCTTCCTTTCTTAGCAAGGGTCTCATTTCTGCCATCCTCTCTTACACTCAGTATCAGTTACACAAGCAGTTGATACTTCCACCACTGACACTAGCAGGGACACTTGTACAGATCATCCTTTATTTAACTAGGAAGGGCCAAAAAGGGAGCACAAAGTCATCGCTGTGTTGATATTTCAGTCAGCTTCACATTGCTTTTGCACCTAGAAAGTGAGAACGCCAAGTACACGCCCTCAGCACTTTGCATGCAGGTAGAATCCATTAAGGAACCAGAACTGAAAGTAACTGCCATTTTATATGTGTAAGCTGACTTAAGAGTTCAAACAAGAGCAGATGCTGCTTTAAAGCTTCCCTTATTTCCCTCAGTTTATTTTCACAGTTCAACTACCACCACCAGCCTGGAAGTGCAGCCAAGGCCTCGAGAACGTGGTTAACCAAGAAAAAACAGAGTTTGGGTTATCTGTGAGGACACAAAATAATCACCCAACCAAAAGAATAATAAATGTCCACTGAAGTTCCACCCACCACTAACACAACCATGGTTTCAATACCATGCTCTCCTGCTGTCTATCATGTCCCCACATGTCAGAACGTGCTTCCTGACCACTTCGCAAGCGAGCAGCAGGATATCTGAGTGAAAACTGATGACACTCGCAGCTTTTTCCACTGTGGGCAGCAGCTCTGCCTACCAGCACAAAGCATGACTACCACTGAGTATACCATTGGACCTAATGGAGTGTAATTCATTCCACCCCACAGTAACCTTTAAGAACAAGGGAACCTTCTGACTGCCTCCCAGCAAACAGCTTTAGAAAAGCCCCACATCCTCAAAGCACTTATGGCACCAGGTGAAAAGCACTCGCAATACAAATCACATTCAGAATCATATTTAGCTACTTACTTCTTTAAGCTTGGTTTCAGGGCATTCAGACTGCAAAGTGAGCGTTGCTCCTTCGATATTTCTTGGCATAGGAGTTGAACCAGGATTTATTGTCAGGTGAATCTGATCTGGAGAAATAATGTGTTGCACGTAACCCTGGGACATTCCTTCATGATCTGCTATTAAATGAAATCCTTCTTCATGACCCTCTGGTAAAAAAGGCAAGTGATCACCACACTGCCCTTCATCCTCATCATCTTCCAGCACGCTGTGGTCCTGCTCTATCAGAACAGTCGTCCTGTCATAGACCGTCCCAGACGATGAAGAAACCAGCCCGTTTTTATCAGCAAACCTCATCATATTGTCATCTTGGGTTAAATCGTCTTCCTCCACTTCGTAGTAGATAACGTTGCCTTCGGGACTGTTCTCCCCCATGGCTCACCGCCTCTCAGTGCGATATCGTGCACTTACACCGGAGCGACTCATCTGCAACACAAGGACGGGCGGGGGGGGGGGGGGGGAAGTCAGGCGGCTCTGCCCCGGCCGGGCCCGCAGCGCCCGGGCAGAGGCCCCGCGGCCCCGGCCGCACGCCCAGCCTCAGGGCGGGCGCTGCTGGAGGCGCCGGGCCCTGCGCCACGGCCCCCGCCCGCGGGCTGGGGAAGGTGCCCCCTGCCCGACCGCGGCGCTCCCCCCGCCCGGCCCGGGCCCGCACCGGCCCCGCCGAGAGCCGCCAGCGGGGCCTGCGCGGAGCCCCCCCCGCCCCAGCCCGGAGCCGCATCCCCCCGGCCGCAGCCGGCCCCGCCGCGCTCACCGGGCTGCGGGCAGCGGCGGCACCTCCTTCCCCGCCCCGGCGGCACCATGATCACCAGCGCACTCACTTCCGCTTCCGGCCGCGCGCCGCCCGACGGGAGCGCCGCGCCCACCGCGGGGGCTGGCGGGAAGTGGGAGGGGGGGGGCGCCGAGCGCTGAGGTGGCGGCCGGGGCGCGGCGGGCGGCGTTAGCGCTGGCGGAGGGCAGGAGCGTTGAAGGTGCTGGATAACGGTGGTAACGGATCGGCAGCGCCGGGGTACAGTCACCCGGGGGAAAAGGAGCTGCTGGGGAGGGTGCGGCGGAGCCCCCAAGGATGCTCAGGGGTCTGGAGCGTCTCATGAGGAGACGGTACTGGAGCTGGGGCTGTGCAGCCCAAAGAGCAGCCTGAGGGGGGATCTCCTCAGCGCACATAAATCGTGGAAGCAGCCGCGTTGGGAAAGCCCTTGAAGCTCATCCAGTCCAACCGTTCCCAGCACTGCCAAGGCAGTCACTGACCCATTGCACTGAGGCCTCGTCTCCATGGTGTGTGAGCACTCGCAGGGCCGGTGCCTGCAGCCCTGCCCTGGGCAGCCTGTTCCAATGCTGAGCACCCTCTGGGGCAGGAATTGTTCCTCAGCTCCATCCAAACCTGCCCTGGGGCAGCTTGAGGCCGGTTCCTCTTGTCCCATCCCTTGTTCCTTGGGAGCAGAGCCCAGCCCCTCCTGGCTCCATCCTCCTGTCAGGCACTTGTAGGGAGTGATCAGGTCCCCCCTGAGCCTTCTCTGCTCCAGACTGAACCCCCCAGGGCCCTCACCCGTTCCCCATCACACTTGGGCTCCAGGCCCTGCACCAGCTCCATTGCCCTTCTCTGACCTCACTCCAGCCCCTCTATGTCTCTCTTGCAGTGAGGGGCCCAGAGCTGAGCACAGGATTCAAGGTGCAGCTTCACCAGTGCCCAGTGCAGGGGCACAATCCCTGCCCTGGCCCTGCTGCCACACTGGTGCTGATCCAGGCCAGGATGCTGGGGGCTTCCTGGCTGCCTGGGCACAAGCTGCTCATGTTCAGCTCCATCAATCAGCACCCCCAGCTCCTTTTCCTTAACTCGAAGGTGGATGCCAGGAGGATGGAGCCAGACTCTTTCCAGTGGTGCCCAGTGACAGGACAAGGAGCAATGGCCATAAACTAAAACACTGGAAGTTTCACCTCAACATGAGGAAGAACTTCTTGCCATTGAGGGTGGCAGAGCACTAAACCAGCCAACATCCAGAACAGGCAGATCAGCTGATAAAAGGCACTGAGAACTCTTTATTTAAATAACACAGGCTTAAAAGTCTGAGTTTTAATACAACATAAATAAAATACAGTGTTAAGTATCAGCTTTTATATTTCTGCTTGTCTACGTACAGCTTATTTAGAAATCTTATATACTTTACATCTTAAACAGTGACAGCTGATTCTAACTCCCTGCTCAGTGCCTTTCAAAAGCCATAGATTGTATAAAATACTGTGATATGTATTAAAAAAAAAGCCAGTAGACTGTACAACCCCAATATTTTTACAGTAATTTGATACCTAAAAATACGATTAGCTGCATCTGAGATTCACGGTAGATTGTCTTCTCTCAAGAGGAACTGATGGATAAATTGCTGAGCTTTACTCTTTTCAGTTATATCAGGTGGAGGGTGTCCAGGAGGAGGTCGAAGTAACAAGCCACCAAATATACTGGCTGTATTCATAACAGAAAAGAGAAATCAATAAAGCAGACAGGAAGAGCTGCTCAGCAGCAGGGCAGCAAGGGTAATTCCCCCAACCCCAGTCAGTCAGAGACAGCACCTGCCTTCAGAATGGGGTAAGATAAGGCTAGTGACCCACACACCTCACTTAGGCTGCTGCAGTGACTGGTTTTCTATGGACTGCTCACTGCTATATACTTCAGAGCAGTGAGGCCACGACTGTGCTCACATTTGTTACACCACTGCCCCCCTGCTCTGAACAGAAGGGGTATTCTGCTCTCCTTACCGAGAATATTCACATCCAAATGATTTTTCCCTGAATTCTTCAGTAGTTCTCGTAGAAATGCCATGAGATAGTCAAACACATTCTTATGGCACGCTGGCAGGTTAGAGATAATCTGAGGAGGGGAGAAAAAACAGCATTTACATTGAAGACACAGGAATGGCTTAGCAACATCTATTACCAACACCACCTTGTCTGCCCTTCATAACTAAAAAGCACCATTCCTGAGAGCAAAAACTAGGCTGGGCATAACCCAGTCTGCCTGCCTTCCCTCTGGAACTAGAGAACAGTGAAGAGAGCAATACCTGGCAGCTCTGAGGGTAGTTGCTGGCACTCTCCAAACAGCTGCTGTAGAACCTGGAGCAGATGACCGGCTCAGGCAGGCTTTCCAGGAAGAGCAGCAGGGCTTCTGCTACCGAGTGGTTGCTGCCAACTGATCCAAAGAGGGTTAAGGAAGAGGCAAGTAAGTACACTGTGATCTGGTTTGGTCACATTTCTGCTGAAACATTAATCTTTGCCCAAGTCTCCAAAAACCTCTCCTATTGTTCACAGCTTTGAGTTACATCACTTCACATAGCAAGCTGTTTCCTTTGGCAGTTGGACTCTTACATGATTCATCGACACTGCAAGGAATTAGTGGAGGCATTAGTACTGACAACAAGGAGTAGCAGGAACTGCAGAGCTCGATTACCCCAAGACAAGACACAATGATTTAAAAACCATAGTGGAGCACAGCAGATTGATCAAATCCTTTCCAGCTTTGATCACTGAGGTGTAGTGAGCTTTACCAGACATCAGGCTGAAAGGATACGGAGGGTATCGTGCATTCCTTTGTCCAAACAATCTCGGATTTGCTCAAATTCAGATCTGAGGCCTGGTTGCTGAAAGAGATCCTCCTGCAAAGACCAACAGTCATTCTCAAGTGAAATAAAAGTTATTTGGATAAGTACAGCAATGTTGTTGTAATCTGGCTGGAAAAATCTAAGTTGTTAGGTATCAGCACAAATCTCACCATGAGGACCTCTAGAAGGGCTGCTGTGCAGTAACAAGCAATGCAGGAGGGAGGCTGGTGGTGCAAGCCACACACAGACAAGGTCACCAGCCTGAAACGGTGCAACCTAGAGCACCAGGACCACTTACCTCAATGTCCTTTATCTCTCTCTACCATTGGCCACAGTTCACAACGACTGCTATTACCAGTATCTTCTTCGAAACTAAACCTAATGTAAACCAGTTATTTTGAGTTTACAGTATGAATGCTGCCCACCTGCTGGGAAGCGTTGCGGTACAAGTGATCCACCATCATCCACAGCTCTTTTGGGATGTCCATTGGCTTTTCAGCTGGAACAGCATCATCGCTCATTTCTAGTGGCATCAGGGTCTGAGAGAAGGAGGTGTGGGGAGAGGGGGAAAAAAGAAAGGGAGAAAAAAGGCAGCTAGCCAAGTTCTTGCTAATACTTCAGAGTTAAGACTTGCTGAGAAACTGCAGCTTCACTCACAACTTCATGCAAGACTAGTACAACGGGCACATTTGTATCTGAAGTCCAGACAAAAGAAACAAGCTGCTCTCATAACATGCTTCATGTGCACTTAGCTCTATAGAAGCATTACATCATGCCTCACATCTACACACACATCTCCATTCCATGCGGAGAAAGCCAAAGGCTTGGGGAAAAGATCCATATTTAGAAGTTGCACACCTTTTTTAAACATGCAGGCAGAGCAAATGGATCTTACTTCCAGTGCTCTCTATATGAAATGGGTTGGTTCCTCCACGTGAAGAACTAGGGCAGGGTGTGCAGACGGTGCACTGGAGAGCACAAGCTGCATCAGCATTCTCAGACTATGGACCAGGGAAGTGGAAGAAGGCTCTTTAAGGATAAAGACTTAATATCTAGTTTAACGGTTCTTGTGGGTTCAGAAGAGAATCTTGTCTGAAACTCACAAGTTTCCAAATGGATTCTGCTGACATGTCCTGGATTGGTTCCCTCATGTGACACAGCGTATGAATGGGAGACCCAAAGCAACTTGGCAAGTAGTTGCCTGTTACAGATAGAAAATAATCCTTCCCCCTGTTCAGGTGCAAGACCAAGATATCTTCAAGTTTTTCCTCTCCAGAGTTTAAGTGTGTAGCTGTAGATTTATTAACAAACACCTCCAGCTCAATTGTGATCTCAGCATCTGCCAGAAGACAAAAAACCCAACATATTTCATTACAAAAAGGTATTAAACCAATAAACCTGCAAACAGGCAGAGGAGTCTCAAAACAGCAGAGAGAACTAAGACAAAAGGTGACAACAGTAGCTCATTGGCAAGAGATGAACAATGAGGAGCTCACCTGAGAGCAGAAAGCCCTTACTGGGATTAGCAATGAGCCACTCCTTACTGTAGCTTTCCTCATCTGGTTTGCTGATAAATTCAAACTGGCAGGGCACTTGTCCATTGCGGATTGTAAACCTCTCCACCTGCAGCTGCATGTATTTCACATCCTCAAAATGGAACTAGAAACAAATACCAGTCACCATTATCAGCCAAGTCCACCTTGCCAAGCACCAGCAGCAATTCCTGTCCTATGGTTTAATCATTAAGCAGCAAAATACTCAGATTAACCCCCTTGCTCCTGCATCCCATCTCTTCCAGGACTACACAGGATTAACATTTGCTTACTCTATATGCTGTTACCTGTATCAGTGCCCTTTAACTGTATCAGGGCCCTTTAAAACAAACGTTCCCCTCAAATAACCTCAATGAAACCTGAGAACAAGATAACTGAAGCTCCAGATGTATCATTTGCTTATCTTTTGTAGGCCCCAAAACAAAGCAAATGCCAGGTTTGTGACCTTCTCCAAATCCTCCAGAATTTACATTTTATGTTTCAAAGAACAAGTCAGAGCAAGGGCCACAAACTGTCCTTTTACTCCCACCCCACCTCAAGGAGCAGCACAGCCTATGTTTCAGTCTGGTACTGTGGATGGAATTTACCTGCATCTAAACAGAGACTACTATTTCTAGGGCTTGTAAACAGAGACCAGTTGGAAGACACATTATTATTGCTCTTTGGAACCAGACCCCATGGTCTAGAATCCATCTTCTACCAATGGAATATGGTTCTGGAGTCTAGGGAATCACAGCACAGGAACATACCCTACCTCTCTCCGTGAAAGGGTCACCGAGGGAATGTTGGCATTCTCCAGCTTATCCAAGGAGCGCACTATTTCCTCGAAGGCTTTTCGGTAGAGCTCCTTATCCACAACTTTCACCTGAAAAGGACACACACTGCAGCAACAGCCACTGACTGCACCTCTGTGGGAGAGCTGTAACACAGCTGGAAACATGAAGCAATTTGATTTTAGCAGCACACCAGTGTATACAACATGTGTAATGAACAGAGCCACCTGGAGCACTCACACTCTAAGATCCCCCGTGGATCCAACAGTAAAGGACCTTGCCATAACTAGCAAGTAGTAGTAGAGCAGCTCTTGTGGGCTTTCCTTAAATAAAAGCCTGAAAACACTCTGCTGTGTTATTTGATGTAGAATTCCTGCACTGCAAGTTTCTATGTTATTAGGAAAATAACAAAAAAAAAAAAAAAGGCAAAAGAACACTTCTGAACAAACACCTCCAGATATTCATGCATTATTCTGCTTCACTGAGTCATTTAACACAACCCTGGCTTGCTAGAACCACAGTCCTACCTCAGTATCTTATCTACCCCACCTTTTAAACCATTGTTCTCTGTGGATGCCATAAAAGCAAGAGGAGAGGGAATGTGGCAGGAGAACCTGCCCCCTCCTTCCTGCTCTCTCCACACAGAGCACAAGGTCAGCAAGTTATTTCTTTCAGCACTGATGTACTTACCCCAATTTCAAACATGGAGCTAACTGGCTTATGATCGCTGATCTTCAAAGCCATATGGCTGCGATAGCTTAGCTGGGTGATGTTCTGCCCTTTCCAGAGTATCCGATCACACCAGGCTGGAATGCGACACTTCTCACTACAACAGAGGTCCAAATGAGTTTCCGGGCACAGTGCAGGTGGGGCAGCAATGCAAGGCACAATCCTGCTCTCCCACAGACTTGGTGTTTTGTTGATGTGGTGTGGAGCTAGGTCTCTATCAAAGTTGTATTTTCTACAGTTGCTTTTGCTAGTTATAAATGTCTACTATTAGGTATCTCTGTAGCATGCTTTACTTTCTACTTCTTTACTACCTCTAGTGGAAGGTGTCCCTGCCTGTGGCAGGGGGTTAGAACTGGATGAGCTTTAAGGTCCCTTCCAACCCAACAGCTATAACCTCAGAACTGCTCCTGTTTATAGCCATTAGCTCTGCAATTCTTTTTAGCTTTATTTCCTTTGGTAGCATCACACATGAGGCACCCACCGTACCTTGTGTCCCAGTCATCACAGCCAGCATCATATTTGTATGTTGGCTGGAAAGAAATCTCTCCCTCTGTAAAGCCTTCAAAGGCTGCATTTGCATCCATTTGCCTCTTTAGCTAGGAAACAAAAAAAGGATAAAAAACGTATTTTTCAGTAAGCTCAAGCACAGTTCCCATATGAGGTAAAAGGGAGATATCCAGCACTGCAGTTTCTAACTAGCACCCTCCAGCACCACCTGCAGGTAGGTGAGACATCAGTACCTGGTCATACCGGCAAAGCTCTAGAAATGCCTTCTCATCTACCAGCTGCTTCACTTTTGCCACATCCAGATCCTCCAGCCGATAGTTGAGGTCACCCAACCATAGAATCACACTGAAAGAGAACGTACACCAGAAGTCTGCACAGAGGCCTGAGGATGTCCAAAGCACAAGCGGGCAGCGCCGCAGCCGTGCCTCAAACCACCCAGTGCCAGCAGGAGCTCTTCAGCAGGATCAGGTGGATGCTTCTCCATCAGAGAGAACAAGACTGAAAACTTGAAAGAGAAGCTACGTTTTCTGCCTTCGCTGGGTTTAATTCCTACTCTGCATGCTTGTCACTAGCTCTTAATAACTGGTACTTTTAATGGTCCACACTCATTAAATCCCACAACCCGCTTGGGAAACTGATGCATATTATCACCCCATTCCCACTCCATGCTTGAAAACAAAAGAACCTGGAATAGCATAAGAAGGCAAGTGACTTGTCAGCACTGTATGGGTACCACTCTCAAAACCAGGCTTATGGTAAAGCATTTCAGGCCCCTGCAGATCACTGGGCACCCTTTCTTACAACCCTGCTGAGAGAACATCATGGCCCAGTACATTCAGATGGTTCTTCCTTGCCACATGCAGCAATTCCCAGAGACAGGAAGCATACTCATGTTTGCCAATAGTGAGAGGGGGCAAATCTGGATCCGACTGGCAGAATTGCATCCGAGAGCAGATGTCTTTGAAGTCCTGGTTCCTCCGCTCGTATTCCTCCATGTGAGCTGCGAGGTGGGAATTCACAATGCACACACTAGTGTTATGGAACTTAAACCTTATGGCAACACCACCTTTGTTACCCTGAAAGATAAAGACAAAGACATTGGTCAGAAGCTTCGACGCAACAGATGAATCCACAAAGGAGTTACTCGAAGTGGCTAAGCCAAAAGACATTGAGGCAGATGGTTTAACTGCAGAGGAAGGAAAAGGCTGAAAATGCTACTGACAATTGGTGCATGAACTGAAGCCAGTAACTCACATGAAGGTTGCACACAGCAAGCACATAGAGCTCAGTTTCTCAGGAATTAGCTAACGCAAAAGGAAAGTAAAATCACTAAGATCTGCTCCATTACTTCAGCAAGTCCTGAAACCAATTTAGCCACAAACTGCATCTTTTAACACAAACCAGAAGAGAATTGTAAATGGAGGGGGAAGCCATGGCTTAGCTGGTCAAGCCCACCACTGACAAGGTATAAAAACTACAGAAACTACATTCAAAGGGCATGGATTTCATTCAGTGGTGTGGAACGTGCAGGAAGTCCTCCTCAGGAAAACTGATCTGGATAGACACGTTCGCGTTTCTTCTACTCATGTCTCCCTCTGTTACTTGCTTTGGGCAGAATCACAGCCAGCATCAAAATCATGTGAGAGCCAGGCTCCACAGAGCCCAGCATGTGCAATCAGGAAGAAAAGACCTTCAAAGATTCTCCCTCAAGGTCTTTGAGCCTTTGCAAGCAGAGGGCAATTCCCTCTGGCAACACCTGGAGCTGGCAAGAGGACAGGACTAGGTGCTTCCAAAGGCAGCTGCATCCCTCAGCTGGAGGAATAACCACTACATTTAAGGAGAGGGGCTCTCCAGGGCTTTTCTCCATCTCACACACAGTGGCCATTCTTACCATCCTCCCCATGATTCCAGTTCCCACAGTCTCAGCTTCCACCTCGGAGATGTTCAAAGCAAGTTCCGCTTTCACATACAACAGAAGCATGATTCCCACGAGCCGCACAAGTTTCACCTGAAAAACAGATCCTGTTCCATTAAATACTTGAATGGGAGAAGTCTGGAATGAGAAGGAACGTCACCCCCCAGTCCAGAACACAGGTCACCAAAATACAGATGGAGAAAGAGAGAGTTCCAGGCTCATCCAACAGAGCAGCTGGGCCCACAAGCGCTCCCAGCAGCACAGCACAGGGAAGAGCCAGGGACCAGCACCCCAGTAAATGAAGCTAAAGCCCAAAGCAAAACCTCCAGCACAGGCACAGCTCACGGAAGGAGCTTCCCTTCAACAACAGTGACAAGAAACAAGAAACCTAAGGAGCAGGAGCCACAACATAAGTAGCATTCCTACCAAGATACCTTCACAACTCATTCCACCATGCCCTGTGGAGACAGACATGGAAGAAGCTAAGATACTTCTTATTCTCTTCCCCCACAATAGCAGGGGCTTCCTTTATGCATGGATGCCTAGCTCTGGTCTCCTGTCCTGCCCTCACCTTGGTACCCTGCACAGCAACCCTCCCTGCTTCACCTTCAGAGTGCTTCTGCCTGACCAAGAGCTATAGACAACAAACCTCTGGATGTTACAGCAACTGAGAACTAGAAAAACCAACGAGAAAAGAGGCTCATGTGGAAATCAAATCCTCCCAAAAGCCGCATGTACCTTTGCGTATTTGGCATCTGGGTGAAGACTGTCAGTTACAGCTTTAAACCACTCTTCTTCCTTCGGTGTGTCATTGAAAAAGAAGGCTTCTTTACTCAGATCAAGCTCCTGGAAACTGTGTTAAGAGGAAGGAACCCATGGATGCATGCACTTGTTTATAACTTTCCAACCCTTCCCTCTGGGAAAGAACTGAATCAATTTATACACACTACATTTATAACTGAAAACTCGAATTCAGTTATGCAGATTTTAGAGGTATGTTAAGTGTAAAAAGCTCAATTACTATCAGGATTAAACTAAACGGCATTAAAGATTTTGGAACACTGCAGTGCCAGAATTCAAGCACTAGCAGATTTACAGCCCTTCCAGGCTATGCAAATACACACTCTAAAGCTGTGCAATGGAGTCAGTGCAAACATTCCTCAGCTGTAGTGTCTTGGCTAAACCTCCATGCTACCAATTCACAGGCAAGCAACCCATAGTTAAGGTGTGGAAGGATGGGCCAGAAAGAGACACTCACCCCACACAATAGATGTCTGGAGGCTCAGCATCACATCTCAGCCAGGACTGGAGGCTTTCTTTGGGTGACTGACCATTCACATTGTAGGTCCCCACAAAAAATCTGCAAACAGAGTCACTAAATCCCAGCACTGCAATTGTAGAGCTGATGGAAATACCCCTATTAGTAACCCATGTAACTTAACAACTGATTAGAAGTAACATGTTTCCAGAGGGGAATTAGGAAAATGTGACAAAATTTAAAGCCCTAAAATGATTTAATTACAGCAGCATCTTTACAGACAACATGCATATTTACATGTAGTGTAGAAAAGAAAGAAGACTACATGATAAACAGTGAACAGAGCAGTGAGAGAAGGCCAGAGGTGCACAGAACTGATGCACATCCAGACACAGTCTGAAACAAGCACAGGAAAAAGGCCATTTTCTCAACAAGAACAGGAGGCCTCGACATAGACATGAATGAAATTCTTCTCTGCTAATGCCTAAGTGAGGAAAGCAGGCTCTTCTGGGAAGTATGGATCACACTTTTCTAGTGTACATCAAACCTAGATGAAATAACAGCTTATGCTAATAAACTTACACCCCACAAGAAGAAGTCCTTCTCAGGAATGACCATTACCTGAAGTTCTGGATGTATGTGTAGGAACCCTCCTGTTGTAGAAGCTGAGATTTAACAATAGTATCTCGTAGTCCGAACTTTGGCTCTGATAAGATTGAAGCCTTATCTGACACCATGACGCTGGAGGACCGCACCATTTCAGTTGTCACTTCAAGTCTGGGTTTGTTTTGCCTGGAAACAAAAGCAAAACTGTGTGATGAAACCCAGGATATACACACACCCTGAACAGCTTCCTTCTGCCACCACGGACTTGATTCACACTTATCTGTTTCATGGACGATAATTGATGTTTGGGATAAGCAAACAAGACCAAAAGGAGCATTTCTTGTATCTATAGATAAAACCAGCGTAACTGAAATAACAAATGGTTTTCACTAACGTGGTGCAACCTGTTGGTTCACAGCAGGCCTTACTCATACCTCAATGTTGATACAAAACCTGTACACCTTCCCTGCTTCCTGGAGCAGGGAGATGCAAATCTCCTCTCCTGCTGCCCCTGCTCAGCCCTTCTGACCTCAGCAGAAGCAAAGCCTCTGGTGGAAAACTCCCAGCTCTGCCTAGAAAGGAGGCGGCACAGAATGGGTGGAGGTAAAGCTGGTTTTATTTAGTATCCCATGGCTCTGCAAACTCCTTTTGCAATAGCACTAATGCCACAGCTTGGGAGTTCCCACACCAAAAGGATGATGATAAGAATTTAAGGTCACCAAGTCGCACACCAGTGCCAAGGACAGCACACAGGCTTCGAAGGATACACAGCGAGGTCCACAAAGTCCTGGGAACTGGAAAATGAAACTGTGACATTTTAAGAGTATATCTATGGGACAGGGTGGCCCTAAGCCAAAGCTCTCTGAATTCCAAATAAACAAGGCTAGCGGCTCCTGTTCTACTAAACTTCCAAACTATGCCCAAATAGGGGACTAGCAGGACTGTCCCTGAGAGGCTGCACTGAAATTCCCACTAAAGCTCTGACAGCATCCTTGGGCTGAACTTTCTCCTCTCCTAACTACAATCTGCAGACTCTAATCTCAAACAGTTGACAACTTCTGCTCTAGATTCCACCCCTCTGGGGACTGCAGCCGATGCAGCCGCTCCCAGATGGACCCAGATAATGCAGCCACAAGATTGCTCGAGCACTGGCGTGTGCACAGACCTCACGTGCTGCCACCAGAGACAAACTTCCCCAGTTGGTTTCCCACTGAAAACAAGGAAGCAGAAAGATCGCTGCACTTTTTCTTTCTCTAGACATCAAAGCATCAACAACCTGCTCATCGCAGTTAATTCCATCTGCATGCAAGATTACCCAGAACTTATATGTATTTACTGTCACTCTACAGAGATCCTTTGTGGAGGAGAGCCATAGCTAAACCAGCAAAGAAACATTGCCAGCACATTGACTCCTCACTAGACCTTCCACAACGAGCTGACGTGCACAACTCTCCCTCCAAGTGAATGCTCCCTGGCAGTGTTCAAGGCCAGGTTGCAGGGCTTGGAGCAACCTGCTCTAGTGGAAGGTGTCCCTGCCCATGGCAGGGGGCTGGAACTGGATGAGTTTTAAGGTCCCTTCCAACCCAAACCAGGCTGGGATTCTATGATTCAACTGCTTCACCAAAAACTACACAAAAAGAGAGAGATACCATACCCAGGAGCACTTCTATCAGTGCTGTCGTAGCTCCGGTTCTGGGTAACCACAGGCTTTTTTCCGTTCTGTTTGACACCTTCAGAACCAACCACTTCTGCAAAGAAAAACAACAAAACCAAAGAGTTTCACATTTAACACAAAATGGTCTTTAATTTAACAACACACTCATGCACACACTGGCAAAAATCTGTCAGCAGAATATTAGATCCATGTGGAGAAACAAAGCACCCCGCAGCCTCTCTCCGTTACCCGAGAGATCTAACTTAATGTGACAGAACTCTTCCGTGACAATGCAGCTTCCCCTCTAGAGGAAGAATTGCCACTAGGATGTGGTGGGGTCACAGAGAGCAGCTGAGCTGGTGGCTCTCCATCAGAGCTAAGCCAAACCAGGACTTAGCAGCACAAAATCCAAGGCTTTATCTTAGGAATCTAAAAAATGTAGGTTAATAACAGGGTTTTCCTTTCTGAAGGAAAGCAGGAAGTACAAAGAAAGGAAAAGGAATTAAAAACAACCCCCCAAAACCCACACTGCCATTTAAAGGGTTTCTACTTATCTACATGCAGACAGCAAAGCACAAGCATCTCCCTACTGAAGACCATGTAGAACATTCATCACATGAGCCTACTGTACCGCAGCAGAAACAAGTGCCTCAATGCGAAACAACCACCTCAAGATGCTGCCACTTAGCACACAAATCTAATGATCATAGAGAAACTGCTCTTAAGATTCTAAGGTTCCAGTCATTGAGCTGAGCTGCTCTTTCAGTGAGCACAGCCCAGAAGAATTAAAATGTTATTGTTGTCATAATACACGCTCCAGGACAAGAGCACAAACCAGAAATAGAACCTGAAGTACTTTTACTGAGGCACTCAGGATATAAACAACTTGACAAGAAGTGGCCGTTTCTCAGCTTGGAAAACCTCTTCTGCCCAAGAGCCCTCTGAAAATAAAGACTGTGTAAGAGGATTTATCAGAGCCTGGCTACAGAAGAGCCCGTGACTCAAACCTCATTACTGATCATGCAGCTCAGAGATGTGCTGCGAAACTCGGTCTTGGTGAGCTGGGATGGAGCTCACCACAGTACTTCATACAGGCATTAAATACTGCACCAGTGCTGCCTGAGCCTCTGCAAGCTCTCTGAGTCTCTGCAAGCAATGTAGAGAGATAGGACAAGAGCTTTAAGCTAAAAGAGAGAAGATTTATTAGAATAGATATTAGGCAGAAGCTCTTCCCTGCGAGGGTGCTGAGGCGCTGGCACAGGGTGCCCAGAAAAGCTGTGGCTGCCCCATCCCTGGCAGTGCTCAAGGCCAGGTTGGACACAGGGGCTTGGAGCAAGCTGCTCCAGTGGAAGGGGTCCCTGCCCATGGTAGGGGTTGGGACTGAAGGAGCTTTAAGGTCCCTTCCAAACCAAACCACTCTAGGATCCTACGATTTGTGTCCTGCTCAGTGCTGCTGACACAGCCACTACATGATCCACAGATCACAGTCATGGATCACACTTTTGCATTTTAACCTCATGAGCAGAAATCAGTTCCAGCTAGGATTCTCCTAAGAAAGTCACCATGGAAAAGGGCTGTTTCCCTGGGACAAATTTATATCTAGATACAGATAGCCAGAGGGATCTGTGGGTTAGCAAACTGAAGTGGAATATTTAGCAAGGTAATGACCTTGTTCAGTAATTGAACTGGGCACAGAAATGAAGAGCTATATGCAGAGAATACAGAACAGCAGGAAGTACACGGTCTGAATCAGGCAGGATTTGCAGCTAAAGGAAACTGAAGCAGGAATAAAGATGCTCTTGTTAAAAACATGCACTGACATTATAGTGCCACAGCAGGAAAATGTATTGTACCTTTTAGGTAACACAGAATTTGCACTTAAGTGTTCAGAAGGGAGAATTAAATTAGCCCTGCCATTGGTTAGATGAGCCTTAGCCCGTCTGCTCTCTCCTTAACAGAAGTGTAAGCAGCAATCCATGCAGGACTGGGCTACTCCAGCCTGGAGGGAAGTTTGTTCTCTTCAGGGTTCCAAATGAAGCAGCACCACGTCTGTGACTGTGACTGCACAGAGACAGGTTGCTGGGTAGGGGCTTTAACCAAAATTGCAAACAGAAACCATACAAGGTGAAGCACATTTAAATCCCTCCACAGATGCACACTCATTCACCAGCCAGCTTTAATTCATAGAGGAGGTAACAAACTAATATAACTTTACTATCTATCAAGTTGCACCAGGGAAGGTTTAGGTCGGGTATTAGGAAAAATGTCTTCACCAAAAGGTTTATCAAGCACTGGAACAGGCTGCCCAGGGCAGTGGTGGAGTCACCATCCCTGGAGGTATATAAGAGCCTGTGGATGTTGCCCTTAGGGACATGGTTTAGTGATGGACTTGGCAGTGCTGGGTTAATGGCTGGACTCGATCTTAACGGCCTTGTCCAACCTAAACAGTTCTATGATTCAACTAGCAAATGGCAGTATTTATACAGTATTTAAATGTGCTTTGATTTGCATATCAAAGTTGCTATCTCAGCATGCATGTTAATTTAAGGACAGAATGAGACACAGCTATTCCTGGAAGACAAACCTCATTCTATACTGATTTATGTTCCGAAAGACCCCAAAGGATGGCAGAGAGCATCTTCCTCTGCTAATACAAGAGGAAAGAACCAAAACCAAACCAACCAAAACTCCTGGTCCAAAAAGCCTGGACTCCTCTGACTCGAGATCATGAAATCACAGAATCCCAGGTTGGAAGGGACCTCAAGGATCACCTGGTCCAACCTGTCTGGGCAAAACATGACCGAGACTATCGTCCTAAACACAATGAAGCCTTGAAAACGCAACTTGGCCAAAGCTCAGAGGTACGATTTGATAGGGGAACTACTTCCCAAGGAGCTCACCATTCATAGGGTGTTACTGCGCTCTAGAAACAACAAAACCACAATAACAAAGGGCCGGGGTTGTGTTTCGTTCAGCCTGTTTTGCCTCCCAAGATACGCCCAGGTCTCTCCCAGCCGGTTCCAGGCTCCACATTCTCACACGAGGGGCCCGTCCCGCACTGCAACCCCCAAGTTCGCCCCTTCCCTCCTCTGCTCTGACTTCGAGGAATCGCTGCGGTGCTCCGCGTGTCCCCACACCTGCGCTCCGCAAACAGGGAAGCGGCCGCCGGGCCGAGCCGAGCCGATCGATCCGCACCGGACCCACCGAAGCCCCGGCGATCCGCGCCGCGGGCGTCGTCCCCCGCAGAGCGGCCGGGCCGTGCCCGAGCACCGGCGTTCCCCGCATAACTCCGGGCTACCGGTCAGCGCAGCTCCCCCGCCCGCCCCGCTCCTTCCCCTTCCCTTCCCTCCCCGTCCCGTCCCCGGTGGGACCCGCGCTCACCTCGGCGGAGCCGCCCGCCCGCGGACATCGCCGCTGCTCGGCGCCGCCACCGGCCCCGGCCCGCCCCGGCTCAGCACCGCCCCAGCGCCCGCCCCGTTCCGGCCGCAGGCAGCGGCGGCGGCTCCGAGCGCGCCTTCCGCGGGGGTCGATCCAGGCGCTCGGAGCCCCGTGCGACGGCGCGGCGGGAGCGGAGGCGAGCCCCGGGCGGAACGGGGTGAGCGCGGGGCCGGGCAAGCGGCAGGGCTGATCCTCGCCTCGGGGGCGGGCAGGGCAACGGGAGGACAGGGCGAGAGGGAGGGCACACGCCGGGAGCTCTGCTTGGCCCTCTCCGGCTCCAGACGAGCTCCGGTGCAGCCTTTGGAGAGCAGGTACCGGCATCTGCTCGGCGAACACACCGAACATCTCTGCCGAGCTGCGTGAGGAGCCGCCACGCTGCGAGCTGCAGCAACTGTGTGCAAGTTTCAGGCACCCCTCAGCAGGGACCAGCCGAGTGCCTGCACCTCCATCTGCCACCAGCCCCGAGGGTCACATCCAGCCCAGCAAGGGGATGGCTCCATCCAGCCCAGCAAGGCTCCATCCAGATGGAGCTCGTACCTTCCCGGCACCGGCTGACCTCCCGCAGGAACGCGCGCGTGTGGGAACCGAAAGGCAACTGCACCGTGAATTCATCATCTTCTGAAGTGATCAGGACAGTCACGTCACAGCCTGAAGACAAGGGGAGAAAAAGAGCTCCTGGGGTCAGCCCTCAGCATCTGAGCATCTCCTGCGCTCTGCAGCAGCAGGTTAATGCATGCAGACTTAGCAACAAGCCTCTCCAAGCCACATTTTACATGAGAATGCCATTTAAAACCGGAAAAGTCAGCATTTATAATAATTTTTACCCTGTTCATTCAGTGACAATGATTAATCTTCCAGCAGCAGTTTAAAAGCCTCTGGAAAAAACATTCCTTTGGTTGAGTGGGCGGGACAATACTTCTTAACATGAATGAATCACAGCAAACAGCACCCCAAGACCCCCAACAGGAGCCAGACAAGATCCCCCCACTCCATAGTCCGGACCACCAGAGCCCCTGCTCCAACCCCATGGAGTGCATCTGCTTCAAGGGCCCAGGAATGCTCAAAACACCACAAGAGAACTCACCAAGGACGTGAAGGTCAGTGTCAATTACAACTGCAAACATAAAACACAGGTTTGGTTACTAAGCAAGGCAAGAGGTTCGCAGCCCACGCTGATGCGCTGAGGTTAGCAAGCTCAGTAAGTTCCTCAAATCCCAAGTACTCCTGGTATGCACAGAGACAGGCAGAACAAACCTGCTGGGGCTGGGAAGGACATGGGGCACTCTGGAGTGGAGAGCAATTCACGTAGCAGGACCCTGGCAGTGGTGTGCACAGCACACAGGAGTCACCAGGGATTACAGAATGAATTAGAAACGTGAAAGCTGAATAGATCCCAAATGTCATTAAGTAGAACAACAAACTATGAACTCTAAACTCTTCTTTGGAGGCGGCCGCTAAGCCACCCAAGTGTGTTCGTACCTTCTTCCACTGCAAAGCCCTCTGTGATGGGGATGACTTTCTCCAGGCAGACATCCTCAGCCTCGATGGCCATCCGCCGGTGAGTGTATATGTGGATCCTGCAAGCACAGAGCAGACACAGAGGCAATGCCTCCTTGATTCTGGCATCGCTGCAGGTACAGACAGATCCCAACCCACCCGGGAGCACCTGTGAGCACAGCCACACGCCAACCCCAGAGCAGTTCCGGACTGTGCAGCCAGCCACCTGCTCACCCATCATCTGAATGCGAATGAATTGCAGGCTCGTGGAATCCCAGGCTGGAAGAGACCTCAGGGATCTCCTGTCCAACCTTTCTAGGCAAAGCATGGCCTAGATTCGATGGGCCAGCAGCCTGAACAGCTGAATCATAGAAGGATTGGAAGGGACCTCAAAGCTCCTCCAGCTCCAACCCCTGCCACGGGCAGGGACCCCTTCCACTGGAGCAGCTTGCTCCAAGCCCCTGCGTCCAACCTGGCCTTGAGCACTGCCAGGGATGGGGCAGCCACAGCTCCTCTGGGCACCCTGTGCCAGCGCCTCAGCACCCTCACAGGGAAGAGCTTCTGCCTAAGAGCTCATCCCAGTCTCCCCTCGGGCAGGTTCAAGCCGTTCCCCTTGGCCTGTCCCTACAGGCCCTTGTCCCAGGCCCCTCTCCAGGTTTCCTGCAGCCCCTTTAGGCACTGGAGCTGCTCTCAGGTCTCCCCTTCAGGAGCCTTCTCTTCCCCAGGCTGCAACCATCCCAGTGCCCAGTGCTGGGAAGCCCAGCACTTCCCTGGCGAGACCGCTCCCGTGGCCGAGTGTGCGCGACTTCCCTCTCGCGTCCCGCAGCACATCCCCAGGAGCAACCTGTGCCAACACCCCCGGGCCCCCCATCTCCATCTTCTTCAGAGCCCTCGGAACGAGCGCGTTTGTGCCCTGGCCGGCCCACCGGAGCGCAGGGCCCGGGCTGCCCGCAGTGACCACCCGCAGCACGGCGCCTCCGCCGCTGCCCAGCGGCGGCCTTCGGGGGCAGGACGCGGCTCCCAAGCGGCCTCCGAGCCCCGGAGCCCTCCCTGTACCCCCCCCCCCCCCCCCGGCGGCCTTGTCACCTACGCGAGCCCGCGGCGGGTCTCCACCAGGCCCAGCAGCCGGCTCCCCGCGGACAGGACGCCCTGCACCGCCTTCAGCTCCGCGTCAAGGAACGGCCACGGCGAGACGGGGCCCGGGGCCCCCCGCCGCAACCCCGCTGCAAAGGATACGATCCGGCACGTCGCGCCCGCCGCCAGGCTCTCCTGGATGACAACCGACTGGTCCATGCCCGACCCCGCTCGGCACCACCGCCGGGCTCGGCCCACGGGCCCCCCCCCCCCCCGCCACCACCTCAGGCGGGGCCTCCCCCCGTGGCGGCCGTTACCGGGCCCCGCAGCCGCCGCTTTCCGTTACCCCGCCGGAAATAACGGCACCGCCCCGGGAGGGCCCGGCCCGGAGCGGGGCTTGGCCGAGCGGCAGCTCCCGGCCGCGGACTCGGGCCCTGCAGGCCGGGACGGAGCCGCACCGGCGGCTCCATGCAGCGGAGCGGGCAGGGAGGGAGCTCCGGGGCAGAGCAGGGCCAGGAGGGCTCATTCCCCGGGAGCACCTTGAGCTGGTTCCTCGCTGCACTTCAGGACCCGGCTGGCGCAAGGCTGCTTGTTATTAATTACGATTACATTAATAATGATGGGACTTAATTAACACCGAGTGTGTGAAGCATCACCAGTGTTCTGCATGGAGGTGGGGGAGTTTGGCCAAAGTCAGGTCTTCCCACAGATGTAGGAGCAATAACCAAGATCGAGGGATCAGGAAACCCCGGCGCAGTCCCCATTAACGTAACTGCTCCCATCCCTGTGCTCCAGCAGCCATCCAGAATGGACGAGGGACAGCAAAGAGGCAATGAAAGAACGGGCTGAAATAGTCACTGTCAACCCCTGCTCTTACAAGAAACAGCTGGGAGCTGGGTTTGAGACAGAAAACCCCTTGGTTTGGGCCTGTTCTCACTGCTGTTGGGGCCTGAATTCCAAACACATCCCTGTGCCGTGTTTGGGATGCACTGGACCCAGGCCCTGCGATGTGGAACGGGCTGGGTACAGCTTCTGCGACCGGCTCCCAGCCCACAGCCCCTCAGCAGGGCTGGCAGAGCAAACCCCTTCCATCAGCGAACCCCCCCACCCCGTCCAGGCCCTCCCCTGGAGCCCCGGCGCGCTCAGACACGCTCCAGCCCCTGACCAGAGCTCTGTATTTGTGCAGTCCCGGAAGAGACAGCGGTGGCGGAGGACAGCGGAGCGGGAGCGGGCACCGACACCGGTGCGTGCTGCAGCACAGCAGCTCCGGCTGATGCAGGAAGAGGCTGGAGGTGGTTCACGTCATGGCTCCGCTCGGCTTTAGCAGCAGAGAATCACAGCGGTGAAAGGGGATCAGCTACAACAGGAGATGCTTTGAGATGAATCCCGTTTTCCTGCTTCACAACTGGAGAGGAGACAGCTCCTATTTTCACCTACCCAGACAAGAGGTATCCCAATACCAGAGCAGTTTTCAACTAACAAGTAAGAGGATGCTGGAAAGGCCGCGCTGTGAGCAGATTAGCAACTAAAGCAGGCTCTGTGCCTTCAGTCAAGGCAGAACTTTCTGGGGTTTAAGCAGGCTTAACCCCATCCTGTTCCTGCGCCCAAGGTCACTCATCCAGCACCCATAGCCCCAGCTGCAGCAGCTCCCAGAAACCCTTTTTAGCTTGCAGATCTCCCAAGCCTCCAGGTTTTTGGCAGCACAGGGACCAACGGCCCTTTGCAGCTTCCTTAGTGCATGGATTAAATGCTTTTCCTCCGGCTACACTGGGGGAGTCTCAATTACAGAGAGTTAAAACTCACTGAATGTAAGATGCCAAACAGGACGTGGGGCTCACCCATCCCGGGAAGGTGCAGGATTTGGAGTGGAGCTTAGGGATGAGAGGTGGGATTTGGGAATCAGCATCCGGGGCCTGTGCAGGGCAGCAACGGAGCCAAGCTCAGGGGCCTGGGCTTGCCCTGTGGGCAGGAGGCACCTGCACAGGGGAAGAAGCAGCCACATGCAACTGGGCCACCTTGGGACAGGGATGGAACAGAGGGTGTTCAATAGCGGCCTTGGCTGAAGCCAGGGAGAGCAGGGATGCTGAGGAGCACTGCAGAGCATCCGGGCTGCTGCTTACCCCCAGAGGGAAGCAGAGCCCCTGGAAGTGAGGAGAAGAACCACCCCACACCCCATGAGCATCAAGAGCGGGGCCGCAGTCACCCGCCCAGCACCGCTGACGTGGACTTTGCCATCCAGCCGCAGGCAGCTGGCTCTCAGGGTGGCTGGGCAGCACTCCTGGTAACAGGCAGCCTTCGTCCCAGCAGCACAGACTGGTTTGGCAGCCTTGCAGGCTTTGCTGCATCCCGCCATGTAATTCAAGCCCATCTTCTTCATCTGGAAGGAGGAGAGAGACGTTAGCCTGGGGGCCCGGCGAAGCTTTTAGTGTTCACATCACAGGAACCATGCAGGCTCCTGGGCTCTCCTGCCCTTTACCTCACAGAAGTCCTGCCCAACACTGCATCTAGCAACAGCCTTCTTGCCTCTGAAACATCCATCCCCGTGACAGGAGAACGCTGCGCACACCTTCCCCTACGAGAGAGGAGCAGACACTGTTCATTCCTCAAGCAGGACTCCCAGGACAAGCGCTGAACTTTAGACAGCCCTTCTTTCCTAAGGGCTCCTTCCCAAACCCCTCTCTGTTCTGCCTCAGGCATTTTAGATACAGAGATAAAAAGGCAAACAGCACCCATCTGACACTGGAGGAAGCCTGAGTGAAACACCGGCAGCGCAGATGAGTTTCAAGCCTCCTTTTCTTTCCTCTTCAGAGGCCTCTGCAAAGATAAGCACCTTCCCCTCCATGCAGGTGGTGGAAAAAGGCTGCAGTGCCCCATCGGTCCCTGGGGCCGCAGGAAAGGCTCCATGCAGCCAGCTCCAACTGCTTGAATTGATGTAAGCACTGGGCTTGGGAGCAGGCCCGTTTGACAGGGCTCATGATGGACTCTCCTCTTTCAAAGCTGATTGAGGTTCCCCTTCCAGAGGCTGCTTTTGACCCCATAAAGCAGGTGCAGGAGGGGTGCAGGCAGCTTTTGACCCCATAAAGCAGACCCAGGACCCACAGCCACAGCAGCATCTGCCCGGCTGGTACCTACGTTCTGGGGGGGAGCTCTGGAGGTGGTGGTCATCAGTGGCGTGGTGGCGGGGGGCAGGTCACCTGCAGACACAGACAGAGCCCTGTGAGGCTGTGCCCAGCACAGAGCCCATGCAGAACCCTCCACAGCCACACACGGGCCATTCACCACCATGGTTCACGTGCGGAGGAGATGCAGTGATGCAGCCCCAGCTCTCTGCAATGGGTTTTACCCATCATCAACTCCCTCCTCCACAGCAGGATTAACCTCAGACCATTGCCACTGTGGGCACTCACCATAGGAGCTGGCGTTGAGCTGCAGGCAGAGGGAGGAGTTGCAGCAGTCCAGGGCACACTCCCGTGTGCTCACGCTGCTGTTGGTCCTGCACATCCGCGAGCCACAGGCACTGCTGCACCTGGCTGTGTAGTTTGTGCTGGAGAAACGATACAGCTGCAAGAGCAGAGTCAAAGGAAGGAGGGTGAAGAGATGCCTTTATGAAGGAGCAAAAGTAACTGACAGGCTGCCACAGAGAGACAAGGGAAACAGGAGAGTCATGGGTTGTTGCTTTGGAACTGGATGATCTTAAGGTCCTTTCCAACCCAAACCACTCTGTGGTTCTGTGATTCTATGACACAGACTAACAGGGTACTGTGCATTCCCAATATAAAGAAAGAGAAAACAGACTTTCCCCTCTCACAGCCCCGCTGCAGCTCCGTACCTCACAGTAAGTCTCATTATGGCAGGTCACCGTCTCGTTGGCGTGGGCTCCATCCTGGTAACACCTCTCCCCGGAGCACTGGAAGCTCTGGCAGGTGAGCTGGAGCTGGAGGGAGAACGCACCAGGGTGTCACCCTGCAGCAAAGCCTCCTTGCAATGCACCACGGTGCTGCCCCCAGCCATGGCCTCGCTGTCTGCAGAAGCTGCCTCCATGCACCCACCGTGCCCGGGGTGCTCCCCTTCCACACAAGGGATGCTCTCATGGGACTCCTGGTTCTCATGAGAGATCAGTTGGGCTACAGACCGTGTCCATGGGGCTCTAACAGCCTGGCCAACAACCTTCTTGCCATTCCTTTACTTACCTTCATTGCTTCTGTACTGTTCACAGAGGCATTGGTGGCCACCAAGGCGTTGGGGATGGTCACCGATGCGTTGGGGACCACTGAGATGCTGGGGGCCACTGAGGCTTTGGGGACCACTGAGGCGTTGGCAGCTGCCACCAAGGCTTTGGGCACCACCGAAGAGTTGGGGACCACCGAGGTTTTGGGAACCACCGAGGCCCTGGTGGGGACCACCGAGGCGTTGGAGACCACCACTGAGGCTTTAGGGGCCGCTATGGTGTTGGTGGGCGCCATCGAGGCGTTGGGGGCCGTGTTGTGCTCTGGAAGACAGAAAGTTCCCCTTGGTGAAGGAACCACCACCAGCCTCGCCCTGCATCCCTTCCTGAACCACGGCACAGCCCAAAGGGACCTGTGGGAAGCATCAGCCACGTTGTGGTTGGGGTGTGGATGGCACCCAGTGACAGGATGTCCCCGACAAGGTCTGTTTGCAGCCCAGAAGCTCCAAGTAGCTCCCAATAGAGACAAGAAGCCACCAGAGCAGCACTAGGGATATTACATCGGCTTCTCCAACCCCCTTCCAGCCATCCTGCATGGGAAGAACAGGCTTTCCGGGGTCAAAACCTTGGCGAAAGGATCCTCAGCAAGGCTCCATCCTATAGAATACAGCGTGGAGCGGACAGGGACAAAGTCCCCATCGCACCACATTGCCTTTGCCCCGCTCCCCACAGAACCCCCCCAGCTTTCCCTTGGGGTGCAGAGCTCACCTGCTGCGGCAAGAGAGTCCTGGACGCAGAGGTGCAGAGCCAAGACGCAGAGCAGCAGGCCTGGAATGGAGTGGGGATGGCTGAGGCCACCGCTTCAGCCACAGCCCAAGGAGCCTCCCAGCAGCACAGGATGCTCACCCCAGCACAGCCAACCCAGCCTCCCCGGGGCAGGGAGGTTATGGGGAGCCCCACAGACACACCAGGGACCCGCGGTGGTTGCAGGGACCAGCCCTGCTGCAAATCCCTGCCCAGAGCCCCCGGTGACAGCAGCCACCCTTGTCCCAAGGAAGCCTCTGGCAAAGCCTCCAGCTGGGATGGATTCCCTGGGAGCACCAGACGGATGCTGCAGCAGAGTCCCTGTTACCTTGAGCAGAGGGGATGAGCCACGGGTGCCCTGCCATCCCCATCCAGCAGCAGCTTCTCCCAGGACCTGGCAGGAAGAGGCAGGCTCAGAGCTGGGCAGCAGGAGAGGCCAATGCAGTGGTCACTGCCCTCATGTGCTCCCTGTGGGTGCCCAGGACGTGGCTTGGGATGAGGTGGCAGAAACAAACAGGACAAGGTGCTTAAGAGAGACTTTTCCTATCGAGTCTGTTTTCTCATAGGATCCCAGAGTGGTTTGGGTTGGAAGGGACCTTAAAGCTCATCCACTTCCAACACCTTCCACTAGAGCAGCTTGCTCCAAGCCCCATCCAACCTGGCCTTAAAGGAACCATTCTCCTAGGAAATTCTACAGCCTTTATCCCAGACACCACGGGACACCAGAGAAATCCATGTTGTTCAGTGCTCCATGTTTGGTCCTTGTAGTGCAGGCCGTGCTTTTCAATCCAAAGCTCCTGGCAAGAACACCCACTAACAGCACCTCTGCAGACTGCCATCCACGTCCTCCCAACAGGCTCCCAACCCAGAAACCACCTAACATGTAAATAACCAAGTAACTCAGCACTGTCACTGTGCCTGCTTGCACTTAGGGAGCAAGAGGAAGGTGCTTTGAGCCTCAGCTGCAGCAGGAGGTGGTTGAACAAGTGCAGAAGGGGCCTGGGAGGGTGCCCCTGGGAGCCACGTGCTCCCGTTGGTGTGGTAACCCTGCACCAGAGCTCGCAGCCAACACGGCAGCTGCCAGGAGCACGAAGCAGCTCCAGATGATGCTTGGCACCGTGCAGCAGTTGACTGATGCTCTGCAAATAAAGATGTGGTCCAGCAGCAGCACCCATCATGGGAGGCTGAAGCTTTCATGGCTTCACTGAGGCTCTTCATTCCAAGCAAAGAGAAGACAATGCAGGCTGGCAACTTTTAGCTTCCAAAGTGGGGCACCCACCACCCAGACCAGGTTTGGACCTTACTGAGCTGGGCACCACCCCAGCACAGCCCAACCCAGCTCAGAGCAGGCTTAGGAACAAACCCCCACGAGCCACAGCCGCATCCCAGGGCAGGGAAAGGGAAGAGCCCCCAGCACTGACTCACCCTGTGCGGCTGCTCCTCGGAGCTCCAACACAGCGGGGAGAGCCTGCAGCCACTGCCAGCACTGGAGAGCCTCTGAGTACCACGGAAGCACCAGCCCCACAGGCTGCACCCTGGTGCCAGCAACCAGCTCCACCCCTGCCAACCACCCATCACCCAAGGGAAGCGCTTGTTCCCTGCGGCTCCTGGCGATGCCAACGGCTCTGCACAGAGACCACAGGGAAAGGGAGCTCGTTTTGAAGCTAGAGGCGTCACCACCCAAGGCAAGAGAATCCCCCAGGTCTTTTGAGTCAGTAACAGTGCTGCAGAAGTGACCCCAAAGTGCCCACCCAGCCCAACCTAAACCAAGCTCAGTGAATTCCCTAAAAACATCCCAGTGGCCAAAGCTCCACGGGGAGGCAGCCCGAGGTAAAAGCAGCAAGAAGGCAAATGCATTTGTTTCGCAAAGGAGCCAGAAGGAAACCATAGGATTACAGCAAGACACAGGACAGTTACTCCTGTCAGCAGGCAAAGTCCGTGTGTGCTTTATAGAAAGTCAATTCTCACCATAAGTATTTCCATCAGCATGGGAATAAGAGAGAATAAATTGCTTCTGACAAGTCAAACTGTGTACAAAGCGTTTTAAACCCACCGCAATCAAAGCTCTTCCTCCCAGCATACGAAAGGAAACAAAGTTCCTCAGCACTTCCTACATTAAAATTGGTTTATTTTTTCATGGTTTGCTTTCTTTTACTATAAAACAACGTCACAAGTCTGCTTTTCACACGGGCCTTACTAAAAGTGATCCTAGAAAGTATCCTTAAAATCTCTATTCATGCACATACAAAATCAGGGGCTGAAGAGTCAGAGCTGCTGACGCATCTCCGCTTGCTTTGCAGGTGTGAAATCCTTCACGTGGGAAAAGCTACAGCAGCCCTTGACGTTTCAGGTCTTCATAGGTCTTTTTATTCACCACGTTCCCACTGGAATCCTCGTATTCCTCCTAGGATGGAACCAACGGTTTAGAGACACCTGAGGCTGTGCTACAGCATTTAAAGCTCAGCTCCAGCCAAGAACCTCCGCACATGAAGGGATGCAGTGGATCTACCAGCAGGCCCCATGAGAAGAGCTTTTCCTGAGGCAGAGTAATTACAAGCTGTAGTACAGGCTGTATTTCATAGAACCATAGAATGGTTTGGGTTGGAAGGGACCTTAAGCTCATCCAGTTCTAACCCCACTGCCATGGGCAGGGATGCCTTCGCTTGCCCTGTATACTGGTTTGAGATAGACTATAAGGAAAGGCACTGGTGTAAGTGAGCACACTGCTCACAACAGCTCCTTCTCCTCACAAAACAAAGAGGACATTGGGACTGTAAAGCAGCAGCATATTAAAGGATTCTTACACAAAGGGCTTGAGCCTGTGCTCTCTGGACCACTCTCCAACACAAGAGGCACTTTCCACACAGCACCACTACCAGGAGCTGTGCAACGAGCACAGTTCCTGCTGCTCTCTCCAGTGTGCAGGAGGCTCTTAGAGATTCATCTGACAGAGCCAGAGGGTTCAGGCCAGGTAAGCTGGGGGATCCCACACACACAGGACCAGTCACATCCAAATGCCTCTGTCATGTCTCACCTCTGTGTCAGGCTGCCATCTCTCCGAAGCCTTCTGTTGTTTCAGCTTTGCCCACACTGTAAATACAAAAGTCATATAGGATCTGATGCCATTTCCCTTGAGATACTGGTTTTTAATCTGGTCAAATACACAAAAGAACTTTTTGCAGTCCAGGAATATATTTAATATCCATTACAAATTTATGGTTTACTGTGTGGTTCTCTGAAAGGCACAGAACCAGAGCAAGGCAGGCTTCAAAGGGATCATTCAGGATGGGACACAAGATAAAGATCCAAACCCACTACTTCAGAGATACTGCTCCAAAGGTAATAATAGCTTTTTGGGAAATCAAGGCTTTAATAAGTTTCTTCTAGGCAAGAATTAATTTACCTCCAGGAACTACAACCTGTATTTGTTAACCTAAGTGAGGCAGACTGAAGAAACAACCTCTGCATGAGACAGGCACAGCCCCCTCAATCCATCAGCACAGATGCATTGAACTGTAATCACTGACAGCCCTAAGGACTTGTGTAGGCTTGCAAAAGCTGCCCATAGGCTCTACCAGTTCCAAAGGTTTTTTCTGGCTTCCCCAGGTCATCAGGAAAGGGCAAATCTTTGGCAAGAGCCAATAGAAGTGTTTACAGCACACGCTCTCTGTTGTGCCGTCAGTACTTACATGAGACTGCATCCTCAATCTGTGTGACATTGGCAAAATGCGCAGTGTTGGGAATTCCCAGGCATCTCATTCCGTGAGCATGTCGCCATTCCTGGGGAGAAGAGATGGAAGTCAGTGTACCGGAGGGAATGCCACTTCATCTGCGACGCCTGAGACTATAAAGACACACTAGCAAGTACTATCAAAAAGCAAATCTAAACAGAGTCCGAAAAACCTTTATTAAGGTATTTTCCTCTACTTTATAGACAATCAGTACAATAGAGGCACTGTGCACAAACCAGACCTGGATACGGGAATTAGGTGTTCAAACAAGAAGGCACTGGACAGAAACTGGCACAATACATCCTAGTGGCACAATACAGCTACACAATGTATAGTTCCAACCATAGGGCCCTTCAGCATCAGCCCAGATCCACATTTTAGCAGTGGAAAAAGGGCACCTGAGCACTCCACTGACTTACTACTTCTTATAAAGATTATCTGAACCTGGTATTGATGTTTCTGTAGCAAAGCATTACTCACTGCAAAGTGACGCTGAAAAGCCTTGGGCCCTCGGTAGGTGTAGTTACCGCAAATCTCACAGTTGTAGTTGATGTTTAAACCATGTAATTTGTACAACCAGTATGGGATTGGCTGGCAAGAGAAGAGAAATGGGGATTAGGTCAAATAGCAAGGCAGGTTCAAACAGCAGGACAGTGTGGAGACAGTGACAGCTCCCGCTTTTCCAGCGCTGTTACCTTGCCATCCCAACCAAGAGGCAGGTTTTTAGGATTATAAATGATTTCATTTTCTTCATCTTCACTCTCACTCTCACTGATCTGCTCTTCCTCCTCCTCCTCCCTCTCCTCCCCTGTCCGTGCTTGCTTACGCTGCACATTCTCGTGGGTGAGGTGTCGCTGTTCCTATAAGAAAAGAGAAGGAATTGTTCACAGCTACAAAGGGCAGACTCTTGCAGCACGAAACACGTCTTCAATGTACAGAGGGAGGGGAATGGAAAACCAGTATGAAACAGAGAACTCTCATTTTACTCAACTGGAGTTTTTAGTATACTATTTCCTATTTACAAAGAATAGAAAACTCATACTACCACTGGCACTTCCAAGGGGACAAGCTAACACCAGCAGCCACCCTGCTAAAAGCAATCACCCCAAACTGAAACAAGGAGTTAGGGAAGCGGAGGCAGAACAAGTAAGGGTTTGCAACACCCTGTGTTTTGGACTTAAAATGGCAATTAACTACACTGATGTGGTACACCCTCAAAAAGACAAGCCAGGCTTCCCCAGAACATGCAGCCTCTGGGTGTGGGACAGACCCAAGACATGCCTGTTCCTAAAAGCCTGCAAAGTAATTATCTAACGGAAATATAAATGTAATTCATTATATTCTACTTACTGACAGAAAAAGCTATCTACTAAAATGCACTTTAAAACTATGGATATGAAAAGAACTCTTCTTACTGCCTACGAAAGCAGTGGGTACAGATGTGGATGACCTTTCAGTCACTGTTTGATAGCTCTGAAATAAAACCCTCAAAGACAGAATAAAATCCTTACCCCAAGAACTTCCACGTACTCATAAATCTGAGCTTCCAGGAATGCGAGATCTTTATTTCTTTCAGTGTCTCTGGAAATAGATAAAGGACCTTAATGAAGCCCATTCTGGAAGTGCCAACATCGTGTGTGCACCGAGGTCCTAAAGACAAACTTGACTTGTATACAGCAAGAAAACAGAGACAAATAGCAAATAGCTTGTGGAAAGTAAACTGGACACAAACTCAGCTCTGGTATCTTCCCCTTGGGTCAGGACTATGTGGTCCAACATAAAAAGCTTCTAACTCTCCAAGAATCGATCCATCACAACCATACAAATGTGGTGTCTATAGAACACTACTCATGGCAGTGAAGAGAACACCCCCAACCTCAGAATGACCTGTAAGAACTCACCTTTTGCTTCCTTTTGTCTTTGGATTCTTGGCAAACAAGGAAGGATCAAGTGCTTCAAGGGATTTGCCTTTAGTGCTGAAAAGTCTCTGGGCACGCTCTTCCAGAGTACTGTGGAGAAGCAGGGAGGAGATGAGCCCAAACCCCAGTTTTACATTCCCTGAGAACTATTTGTATTCATGCCTCAAAACTCTAAATGTAGCTTTTAAAAGATCATGAGATTCCCTAGTATCTGTCTTCATGCTAAGCCAAATTCTTTCATCTGAGAGACTCCAGTGTAGGACACTTCACCACAGTAAGTACATCACTGTATCCCCTGACTGGTTCTCCATGCTTTGTCTTTCAAACATCACTGAGGTAATTCTTGTACAACAGAGATGACAAATCAAGTATCCCATAAAGGAATGCAAGCCAGGAAAACCTCAAAAGCTGAAAAGGAACTATAAAAAGACTGCAACTTACCCACCACATTTTAGTCCCAGGGCCAGTAAAGCTGATTTTAACCTGTCCAGTCCCAGAGAGGCCAATTCCTGTGCAATTAAAATCACAACAGAGGAGCCATTCACCAAACACAATATGGTTGTACATTCATTTTAACTCATTAAAGAACACAACAACCAATGACCAGCGGAAAGGACTGCCAAGGGTGCATCACTCCTCACTGAAGAGTGAGGATGTGACAAATTGGACCAGATCTTTCAAGTTACATTCCCCTAATAGGAGAAATTAAATCATCCGCATAATCCAGGTGTTATCCAGAGAGCACAGAGCCAGAGAAAAGCACAGCAAGTCAAGTTATGAAAAGGAACGAAATGATGAAGCTTCTACCTGCCCAAAACACAGCCCTAGTGCAGAGCACTGAGAACTTACCTCCCAAGAGGAAAATGCTGAGAGGTCCAGGTGGGCTCCGGCATGAGTGAGTGCACTGCTGGTCTCTTTCTGCCAACATAAAACACATGCAAGATCTTCATGACATCCTACAACACGAGTTCATGCAATATTCTAACCTCAAGAAAAGCAATTAACTTCACAGATACAAAATCTCCCACTAAACCAAGCAAGGGAACAATAGGAAAGCTACAAAATAAGCAAAGCTTAAAAAGGTTTCGAACCAGTTACGTCGGGTTTCAAATTCAAAGTAGTATTAAGTTGCATCTTTGTGATACACAACCACACACCTTGCTCTCAGACTTAACCTCAGTGCTGACTTTACACAAGTGATTCACATTCACAAACGACAAGCTCTCACAGGTACAGCAGCATTCACAGCGCTCAGTGACTGCTCACCGGCCAGCCAGGGAATGTTCCATTCTCCCACTTCTTCTCAAACTCAGTCTGAATCTTCCCAAAAAGCTCATTCTGGTCCAGTAACGGTTTCACTCGATCCGTGTAATCCTGTAGGTACTCAAGCAGCATCTCAAGGTACCTGGCAGAGTAAGCACAAGCACAGGTCAGTCAGTAGCAACCTCTAACATTTAGCCACCTCTTTGGAAAGTAATCACCCTCTACTACTCCAAAGGGAGACCATCAAGAGAACGACACATGACTTATAGATGCAGCAGTTACAAGGATAAAGCAAGGTCCTTCCACAACGCAGAACGTGGCTTTCCACAGTGCTGCTGTGCTGCACGTTCTTCTCAGGACTCAGACTGAGTTACTACAGCTCAGTGACTCAACTCACACGAGTTAAGGTTGACTGCTGATTATATTCTTAGCAACTGTGCACTTAAGCAAATTGCTTCTCATCAACTGTCGTAAAAGAAGCAGGTAGGAAGGCTCACCTCTTATATTCAGCGTTTTTTCTCTCCTTGGGAATATCGAAGAGTTGGTCAAATGTGGATAAGTAAGTGATATAATCCAGTTTCTAAAAGGAAAAAGGTTGAGTCAGGCTTTCTACACATGCAGCCAGATTAACACCCAGTTTCCAGGTACCAGGCCAGAAGAAAAGCTCGAGTTCATGCCATCGTTCTGGACTGGAGAGGCCTGGGGTTCTCAGGGTGCTAACACATTGCTCTACACAACTATCAGCACTCAGCAGCAGAAAACAGAAGCCATCACAACATTAACAACAGAGATACCAACCGAGAGACCAAGACAGCAGTCACAAAGCAGCACTAAGAATTCAGGTGCTCTCAAGGTATATGTGGAACAAAATGACTTTGAAATAGCTACAAGGAAATAAACCTACCTCTGATGATTTCAGGTTGATGTACTTGAGATAACAATCATGCAGATCCAAGTACCGTCCGTACCCTTCCTCATCTGTGAACTCCACCAGATCTGTAGGGAAGATCATGAAAAGCTTTATTATGAGCTTCGTTTTCTGTCCTTATTACACACATACTTTAGAACCTGAAAAGGATTAACCCTGGATTAATCTGTGCTTAAGGGATGTAAGTTAATCACACATCCGACAGCTTCTCTGTGTAAGCACATGAGAACATTCCTCAAGAGGAAGAATTTCAATGACAAGAGTTTCCAGAAGTCATTCCGTGAAAGGGAGGTGGAACTCCGAAGTGTGCAAACCAGATCAAACAACTCCTCAAGTAACACCTCCCAAGCACCACGTTTCAACTGGCCTCATAGAAAACTACACACTTACTCTGAGCCTCTTCACTGGGGTTGTCTCTGGCCTTCAGCAGCTCCTCAAACTCCACCGACATTGGAACACAGATCTTCAACAACAGGCAGAGGTTACACAAGTGCCAGGATAAAACATACACAAAGCATCACAGGCTGCAGACAAGAACCTGCTCAAGGTGCCCCAAGCCTTTCTTCACCACTGCTTCGGCACAGGCTGAAAAATCTCGGCAGCAAAGCGTGCCTGAGCACACAGAGAACACATCGGCATCTCCTGCCTTCTACCCACACTGCTCGCACAGCAGCTTACCCTGCCCCTGAAGCACTGCCTACCCGTCACCATCGTTTCTCAAGCAGCATTTTAGTGCTCTTAGCATCGTGTATCAAGGCAAATAAAGCGGAAGGAAAAGCCTGCTGATCGTAGGGGTGAGGCAAACGGAGCGCAAAGCTCCCGCTGCTGGAGCAGGGAACCACTCACCTCATTCGGGTGCTTCCGATGGAATTCCTTGATTTGCTTCAGCCTGTTGTAGAACTCTGCGAATTCGTTGGGCCCCGAAATGGCGCTGAGCTCCTCCTTCCGTAAGCTGCGAGTACACGAAGGAGGGGCAGGTTAGGAGGGGAACCGCACTGACACTGTCTTTTCCCAGGTCTAGTGCTGCATTTTGATCCCATGCTGCAGCCTCCCCTCACAAACGTCGACAGCAACTCAGAGCCTCCCCATTACCGCAGGGAACCAACAAGGTGCCAGTGTCCAGCATGGACGTCACCAATGTGCAACCCAGGGCCCGCTCCTGCAGGTTTGGTCGCCAGAACTCGGGCCCTGCTCTCACAGACCTCAGAGCAGCTTCCAGTACCTGAAGGGGGGCTATAGGGATGCTGGGGAGGGACTCTTCATCAGGGACTGCAGTGACAGGACAAGGGGTAACGGGTTCAAACTGAAACAGGGGAAGTTTAGATTGGATCTAAGGAGGAAATTCTTTCCTGTTAGGGTGGTGAGGCACTGGAATGGGTTGCCCAGGGAGGTTGTGAGTGCTCCATCCCTGGCAGTGTTCAAGGCCAGGCTGGATGAAGCCTTGGGTGGGATGGTTTAGTGTGAGGTGTCCCTGCCCATGGCAGGGGGGTTGGAACTGGATGATCTTGAGGTCCTTCCCAACCCACGCTGTTCCATGATTCTATGTATTTCCAACTGACTTCGAAGAGCCCCCAGGCTCTTTACACCCGCTCCCGCAGCAGAGGAGGCCCCGGGGCAGCACTCACCCGTCCTTGTCGTCATAGAGGTCCCTCAGGTTGCCGCTCACCTCCATGTACCTCTACAACACAAAAGCAAACCCCAACCGATGCCACCAGGGCCGAGCCCCCGGCAGCACAAGGCAGAGCCCGCCCCAGGCCTGTCCCGGCCCCGGCGCACTCACGTCCTGCATGGCCCGGGTCCGGTGGTCAGAGTTGATCTGGTCGCGGAGCTGAGGGGAGAGGAGCAGAGGGTGAGGGCGGGCAGGGGCAGGGGCAGGGGCAGAGGCAGGGGCAGGGCCGCGGCCCCGCACGCACCGTGGACTTCTTGGTGAGCATCTCCTTGACCATGACGTCCATGAGCCGCTCCCGCTCCTCGTGGTACCGCCGCTGCTGCTCCAGGATCGTCTCCATCCTCCCGCGCCCGCCCGGAACCCGCCGCCTTCCTCTTCCGCTCCCGCCTGCGCAGCGCCGGAAGCTTCCGGACGGGCCTTGCGGCCCGGAGCGAGGTTCCGGCACCGGACGGAGGTTCCGGGCCCGGCGCCGTGGAGCGGCGGGGGGGGGGGGGGAAGCGGGGTCCGTGGCGCCGGGAGCCGGGCCCCGCAGCAGGGTCCGCGCAGGGCTCCGGCTGGGCCCCCATGGAGCAGCCCCGTGCCCGCGGCCACCACTGCCTGACCCGGGGCACCCGCAGGGCCGGTGCCCGCAGCCCTGCCCTGGGCAGCCCCTTCCAATGCTGAGCACCCTCTGGGGCAGGAATTGTTCCTCAGCCCCATCTAAACCTGCCCTGGGGCAGCTTGAGGCCGGTTCCTCTTGTCCCATCCCTTGTTCCTTGGGAGCAGAGCCCAGCCCCTCCTGGCTCCATCCTCCTGCCAGGCACTTGTAGGGAGAGATCAGGTCCCCCCTGAGCCTTCTCCATCTGACCCCCCAGCTCCCTCACCCGCTCCCCATCACAGTGCTCCAGGCCCTGCCCCAGCTCCGTGCCCTGCTCTGCCCCCCCCGGGGGCTGCGGTGCCCCCAGCCCCTGCAGCACCGACCCCGCGGCCACAGCCCTGCCTCCGCCCCGCAGCCGCACCGCCGGCGCCCGCAGCCCTGGCCGCAGCCTTGGATGCTGATGGCCCCCTCCAGCTCCGCCCGGAATGGCCGAGCAGGGGGTGCCCGCATCCTCTCGTACCCCGGCGATGCATGGCCCCCGTGTTCCGTGCAGGAACGGGGAATGACTTCAAGCCAAAAGCTGAGTTCTGGCACACAAACGTGATCCTGGCCTGGGAACAGCCAATTCACTGCGGAGAGAAGGGCGCTGAAGGTACCAACAGTGCCTTTAATCACCCTTCAGGCTGCCCCGGAGGGCGGCAGCTCCTCCTCATGGATGCCTGTCTAAAAATAAAGAGGGAGATAAGATTCTGAACTTCGTGTTCTTCCCCTTCCCTTTGCGTGAAACCTCATCCCTGGAAAGGGAAGGAGCTGAAACCCAGCAATGTCCCGTCGGGCCGCAGGGCCTCTTTATCTGGGGCTGCCGGCATCAGGAGGGTCAAGGTGGGACAAGAGCAGCCCCTGCGTGACCTCCCTGCGCCTCTCGCCGTGCATGGTGCCCCTCGGCGCAGCTTTGTGCCCACGGGCCTGGGAGGGACAGCACAGTTTTCCTGCAGGGAATCCTATGGGATGCTCCTTCCCCACCTCCCCAGGACCTTCACTGTGGGACAACCAAAAGAGACCTGGGGGATGCCTGCAGGGTCCAGCCTGGCTGTAACCACAGCCCTCCCACCCCAGGGGCTCTCCCACCATTATGGAGCCTCCAGCCCAGCGCCGTCAGCCTCCCGGTCACCTGGAGGGATGCAGAGCTCCATGCGGAGAGCTCAGACAAGGCACGGCAGGGGCACAACCCGGCTGCTGCCCGGAGCCGGGTGCAGCCGCGGCTGGAAACGGGGCAACCACCAGCAGGGAGCTGGAATCAGCCCTTCCCTCCCTCCCGCCCAGCCGCAGGCAGGAGCAGGTTTAGCGCTGGGGCCTCTTTCCCCACCCCAGCCCCGGAGTCCCAGCGAGTTCCCTGCTCCCACCTCAGCCCAGCCCTGCTCAATCCCCTTTTCCCGGCTGCTGCAGAGCCGCACGCTGGGAATCTCGGGGGATGTTTGTGCATGACATCACCCTCCCCCTCCTGTAAATGGGGCTCTGCGCCCTGCGCAGCCCTGACCCATTCATGACAGGGATAAAATCCAGATGTTCCAGGCTCCGTGCAGCTGGGTCATTTCCTTTTTTGGCTAAAAACGTGAGGCTCTGGAGGCTGCCTGAAAGAGGAGCCCGGGGGCCCTTTGTACAGAAACCCTTTGTGGTTAATCCCTGGGCCCGGCGCTGCAGGAACAAGGGCCTGCGGGGCACCCGCTGCAGCAGGGCTGCGGCTGCTCACTCACCCTCCGAGGCCAAGCAAAACCGGGCGCAGGGCAGCGACAGCAGCAAAGCTCTTCCTTGAACAAGCCCGTTTGCTGCCAGAGCAGGAGCCTTGCAAGGAGCCAGGAATGTGCCAGTGCCCTCGTTGCCCGCTGCGGTGCTGGAGCAGCACCAGGGGAGCAGAGCGGGCGCTGGGGGCCAGGGCAGGCAGGCGCAGAGGAAGCGGTGGCATCCGTTAGTAAATGTAAAGGAATCTGTGGAAAACAGTTTCAGATGTTCGGGAATCAACGGCTCCGTGGCTGATGCAAGTGAGGAATGAGCATGCACGGCTCCGGGGAAGGCTGCCAGGAGGAGACCACTGTTATCCCGATGGAGATCACAGCAGCTTCCCCACCAAACCTCCTCCGGAGAGCCTCCGTGTGCGGATGGGGGAGTGCGTATCGCAGGGGCAGGGAGCCCGTCTGCATCACGGTGGGACGGGATTCCCTATCACAGTGATCCAGCCCAGCTCCTGCGGCAGCGCAGGATGTTGAGCCTGACCCAGGAGCCAGCCTGGAGGCATCGGCCGCGTCCTGCTCAGGCCTGTCCTGCACAGCAGCAGGCACGGACACACAGGAACCCACAGCGGGAAGAGGGAGCTGCTGCTTCCCTGCCATAACCCACAGGGCTGGTACTGATGCTGGACATGGTCTGGGGGAGGCATGAGCACAGAGGGGGGGGTCACCATCCCCAGTGCAGGGTTAGGGGTGAGGACAAGGCTGAGAGCTCTGCCCTGTGCCTGCTGCTTGAGAAACACATGAGAACAAGTGTCACTAAAGGGGTTTATTATTATATAAAGCCATAGGAAATACACGGGAGGCTGAGGTTTAGGATACTTCCTTCTTGAGACTGCTCCAAGCTCCTCAGAATAGCAGACACACAAACTCTGATTTGCCTGCATCAAAGCTTTCAAACAAGGGTTCAACAAGGGTCTGAATACAGAGTTAATAACACTTCAACATGCATAACATCTGAACAGGTTTTTCTGTTCCTAAGTGAAGCCTGAGGGGGGTCTTGCCCCTTCATCCTGCAGTTGGTTATACAATGACAGATATTGATGACGAAAGAGTACAAAAGGGAAAAACCCGAACACGAGAAGATGCTTTCAGAAAAGTACACGGCTGTCTAAGCAGGAAAGCAGGGTCAGCAGAAGCGCCCCAGCAAGACAGAAGCAAAAGGGATGCAGGGACAAGGCAGGCAGGAGCATCCCACTGAAGGGGGGGGGTTTAAGGGGCCCAGGGCCAGCTCAGCCGTGGGGCAAGGACAGCTCGAGGCCTCGTGTGGGTCTGGGATGGCTCAAGATGTCCCATTTTGCAGTTAGGGCCAGCGCAGGGACCTGGGGGATGTAAAACCCCTCCTCAGGGCAGCCCAGGTGCCACCTCTGCTTTAGGACCCAGCGAGGGATGAGTGTGGCTGAGGGGAGCTGCTGCACCCTGCCCATCGCAGGGGGGGGACACAGCCCTGGCAGGCTGCAGGCACCCTGACTGCCCCCCTGGCTGCCCCCCACATTCCCAGTCCCTCCCCTCCAGTGCTCCCTCCCAGCACAGCCACAGCCCCGCAGAGGTCTGCAGCGTTACCTGTGCTGCAGGCGGGTGGGCTCGGCAAGGGGATCCCCATCCCATGGCAGGGGGATAAAGCCCGCGGTGCTCTCAGCCTTCAGCACACCCTTCTCCAGGGCCCAGCCAGGCACATCGCGGGGCTGCTCCATGCACCAGCTCAGGCACTGCAGCGGCAGCCTTGGGAGAACCCGGCACAGATGGGCACGGGCAGGGAGGAGATGGGGCTGAACACCCTGTACCTGTGAGCGATCCCAGCTCCTCATCCACACCTGAGAGCTCCTCCGTGGAGCAGAGCAAAGGGTCTGGCCTGCAAACAGGGAGGTGGCTCCAGCAATCCCGAGCTGGCTCCCGTCTGGCAGGACCCGTGCTCATCTCCTGGCCACACTCCAGCCTGGTGTCCCCTAAGCGTGCCCTTCATGCCCAGGTCACCACAGGGCAGCCACACGTAAGCCGTCTATGATGCAGGCCAGCAAGGCCAAGCTGCACGGACCAGGAGCTGCTGCCTTGTATCGCACAGAGCAAGGGAAGCACATGGGGGAAAGAGAGAAGTCAGCAGTGTGCCAGGGGAGCAAATCCATGCTGCCAGCCTGCGGAGCCAGCAGCCCAACGCTGAAGCTGCTGCTGCCCTTTGCTCGGCTGGGGCCCTGGGCTCAGCTTGTGCCTGGTCAGACAGGAAGCAAAAGGAAAGAGTAAATAATGGAAGGGGGGGGGGGATCTTGAAGCTCCTTTTCAACTTTATTTAGCTTTGGCTCTGCACAGAGCCATAGCATAGCGTACTCTAGCCTTCAGGAGGGGCACAGGAACCCCCTGAACACACCGTGGTTCGGGGTCAGCCCCCATCTCCTTTGCCTTGTGCCTGCCCCTGCAGTGGTGTTGGGGTGATCTGGCACAAAGACCCTGAAGAATAGAGAAGGCCCCTGCCCCACGGTGTCCTCGGAGGCTCATAGGTCGCTGCTGCAGTCGCGGCACAGGATCTCATCGTTGTCAGGGATGAAGCCTTTCCCCACCAGCGAGGTGTTGCAGCGGGCACAGTTAAAGCAATTGTGGTGCCAGTGACGGTCCTCAAAGGAGACGTATTTACCACCACCAAAGCCTACAGGAGGGGCAGAGAACAGCGTTAGAACCCATGGGGATGAGCTTCCCACACAGAGCGAGCCTTTCCCTGGTCATCTCCGAGTCAGGCCTTCGCCTGCAGCGCTGCACTGTGGCACCCAAACCACCCCAGCGTCAAACACACCTGAAATACAACTAGCACTCTTGGAGGGGAGAAGAGGACCTTGCAAGGACAGGGAAATCCCAGGAAGAGCTCTCCTGCCACCAGCCCCAGCCCAGGCTCCTGCAGAGGCTCTGTGGCAGCTTCCTTCCTCCTCCAGCAGGGGCTGGACTTGTGGACTGTGACCCCCTTCTCCCAGGGACTGGGACAAACTGATAAGGGCCAGACGGGAAGCGATGTGCCCAGGAGCTGCCGGGTCCTCAGCCGGAGTCATCCTCTGAGTCACCAGCTGATGAATGCCTTTGCCTGCCTGCCCAAGCAGCAAGAGACACAAGCTGCAGGGGGAAAGGTCAAGGGGAGGAGAAGAGGAAGGAGGCCAGACCCTCCCAAGGGTTTCTGCAGAAGAGGACCCTCTGCTTCCCCTGTCGTAGGCAGGTACGAGAGGTCCAGGCTCCCCTGCAGCAGTTGCTGCCCCAGCTACGGCTGGAAGTCTCTGGCTTTCCCTGTCTATGAGCAATCTTTCCACAGGGCATGGCAACTAGCCTCAAACAAGGAGAGATGGAGACACAAGATTACGCTGAGAGAGGTCATTTTGGGAGCCTTTGGGAGGCTTAAAGTGCCTGGAGACCCTTGAGCAAGCCTGCATAGTGGAGATGTATATGAGCATCATATGGACATGGGTGACACGTGCACACAAGAGGGTGCACCCAGAGAAGTCACCACATGTCTGGGCATCCAGATGCCCTGAAACAGGCCAGCTAGGTCATGCAGAAGTGCCCTGTCACCAGAGCTGTTCTGCTCACCTGTGATGGGCTTTGTGCAGGCACTGCACTTCTTGGCATAGAGGTTCCCAAAGCACTTGATGCAGTAGGGGTTGTCATCCTGGGAGGTGAACTGCTGACCAGCCAGGGGGGTCTTACAGCCTGTGCAGACGAAACACTCCTTGTGCCACGGCTCATCCCGGTAAGTCACTCCTCCCTTGGTCAGGGTCTGCAGGGAGGGAGCACACACTGCTGACACATGGGGGTGCTGGAGCCTGAACCCTTCTCTGGTGAGGCTCAGACAGGAGCAGGGAACATATCCCTAGATCCAAGAACTCGGGGGCTATGGGCTGTTGGGTCACACATACCTTTTTGCACCGAGTGCAGCGAGGAGCAAACTTGCTCTCGTAACAGGGCACACAGTAATAATCCTTCTTGTCTGGGATGAAGGAGCGTGACCCGATGGGCTGCTGGCAGCTGCTGCATATGAAGCAATGCTCATGCCAGGTTTGTCCGTTGTACTCCAGCTTACGGGATCCTGCAGAGAGAGTTCACAGTGACAGGAGGGAGCAGCACTTGCACACACATGGGCTGTGAAGTGGCCCTGCACACCCAGCTCTGTGCCTGTCCGCCCTGTGGCAGCACAGGACCGCAGGCAGCTGCACAGGGACACCCTGCCCACCCCACAGCCCCGAGGGGAGGGCTGCAGGAACATGCCCCCAGCACCAGCACACAGGCCAAGGCAGAGACGCCTGTTGTAACCTATGTGTGAAGATGGTGCCAGAATAGCCAAGCAAAGACACGCCTTTGCCTCAGGCCACCTCCAGAGACGCTCACACACCTTCAGTCATTCCTTCTCTCCTCGTCAGCACACACCAGGAAATGCCCAGGAAACCTTTTGTTATCTCCCCCCCCCAGCTCACTTCCTCATGGAAACAGAGGAGCAGCCAGACAGGGCTGCTGTGGTGATCACAGCTTGGTAGACAAGCAAAGTGCCAAGGGAACAGAAATTCATCTCTCTGCCTTGCTGCCCTAGTGTTGGACCCCCCAGCCCCACCACTACTGAGACCAGGAGCCAACTGCAGTGCCAGACTCTGCCTGCTCCTACCTGGCATGACTGTCTTCTCGCAGGCAATGCATTTGGAGGAGAACTCGCTGCAGTAGCAGTCATTGCACAGCAGCTCCTCTCCTTGGCAGGTGAAGGGCTCATCAGCCAGGGAACGGTCACAGCGGAAGCAGCGGAAGCAGTGCTCGTGGTAATGACGATCCTCATAGTACAGCTCCTGGGGAGGAGAGCGGAGGTGAGGAGGGGACCCATCACCCAGGGACCACCCTGCCCCGCCGTGGGGTCCCACACTCACTCTGCAGTCGTGGCCGATCAGCTCTTTGCACTCATCACAGGTGTTGGCAAAGTGGGCATCGTAGCAGGGGATGCAGTACGGGCCGTTGTCCATCTGGATGTACTTGCGCCCATACAAGGACTCCTTGCAGTTGTCGCAGTCAAAGCACTCTGTCATGGTGCCAGTCTGAGGGCCTCCTTCACCTGCTAAGAGATCAGCAGAGATGCTGGGTCAGTATCAGCTTACACTGCCTGAGATGTCCCTGCACAGCCCTGCCATCTCCAGAGGACAAGGACCATGAACCCCTGCGCTGAGCCAGCACCAGGCCAGGACACAGCCCTGAGCTGCTGCGCCTGCTCCGTGCCTGTGTGCACTTCCGAAACAGCCTGCATACAATCAGGGCCTGGGATGAGCCTTGCTTTAGGTTTATACTGAAGTTCAACACTCGGAGCACCACTCAGAGAAACCTTGACACATGAGCATGCAGCCAGAAGACAGCTCCTCACTGTCTGCCTCCTTGCTGGGAAGCACAGTGTAAATGAGGACCAAAAGAGACAATTTGCATGCATTAAAAGCTTTAGGTTTGGCACTGAAAAGAGGACCATGCACACGCTGTGTGGGTGCACATCCACTGTCACATCCGAGAGCCAGCCACCTGCAGGGAAACCTGCTTACCAAGACACCAGCATGGCCCTGGACCAACAGCAAGATTCCTCCTGCCAGCCTGGGAGCTGATGCTCTGCCCGATGGGGCTGTCAGGAATTCCAGTTCTGGAGCTTCTCCAGGACTTTCAAGCAGCTTTCAAGGAGCAGGAAGCAGGCACCCCACAGGGCCGTGCCCAGCTATCCCAGCAAACTGCTTTGCACTCCTTGCTCCATCTACAACCACTCTTCAAGGAGAAAGCACTCAGGAGGACCGGTGGTTTACCAGCAGCAGAGGTGCTGCGTGCAGATCAGACATCGCTCATTGCTCCTGGTCTCCCTCCGAGACAAGAGGTTTGAGGAACTACTTCACTTCCTTTGGAGCACGAACTCCAGAACAAGAGGATCTTCCTTCTGTTTGCTTTAGCCTCGTTATTCCTAAATATGGAGTTTTCCACTTGCAAAATCACACCCTGCTTTAACACAGGTTGCTGTCAAGTGCAGACAAGCCCGTGGAATTACATCGGAGCCATCAGCAGCAGAGTGCCACACGCTGCAGTTTTCTTCGTGAACCCACCCACTTCAGAAAGAGCTGTTATGGCTCAACCTAGCATTCAATGGGACACAAAGCTCATGGCCAAGCTCTGCGCCTCCCTGGCCATCTCCCTTAGGCTGGGAGGCAGCCTCCGGGACAGAAGCCGACCCAGACAGCTCTGACTCATGGCCGCGAGCTCCCCAGGGCTATTCTTGGTCAAGCCACACAGCTCCCAGCTGTTGTCAAGCCTGGTATGTGCTGATAGGCCTGGTGGTGAATAAACCCAGTGTTCCCACACGGCTACGTGACCAACAGAGGGGGAACAAGGTCCCTTTTCAGACACTGGTGACCCAGCTGCTGCCCGCCCCGTGCCCTGCAGTGTGGCAGGCTGCTGCGCGTGGCTGCGGCTGCAGGAGCAGCTCCGTGGCGTGCCCCTGCGAGCAGCGTGGCCTTGGGGCCATGGCTCCACCTCCAGTGCCCCCATCCAGCAGCTCCAGGCTGTTGCCAGCTGATGGGTGCCGAACTGGACCCGCTGCCCAGCTCTGCCCTCCCTCTGGGGCATCCCATGAGGTGCTGACCCCATTGGGCAGCAGCTCCAATGCGCCCCCAGCACCCTGCGTGGCTCCTGGCCACTTCTCACCCACCTCTGCCACCCCATTTGCCTTCACTCCCTGAAGCTGCCTGGGACCTTTCTCCCTGGCAAAGAATGAAAATCAAATTAATAACCCTCCTCCTCCTCCTCCTCAGCCCTGCTGAAGGGAACTTTCCAAGGTGTGTCTGTAATAAAAGGGCCTCTAATGAGCACTCCTACCCTGGGAGTGACGGTACCGCTGGAGTTGGGAGCTGCCGTGTTTGCTCAATGGGCTGTGCTTTATCTCCGCGGTCCTACAACAGGGGGTCAGGGGACATGAGAAAACACAAGGGAAGGCAAAACAACTTCAGTGGAGAAGGCTTGGATTTCCTTGGTGACACGGACTCGGCCTCCTGAGCGCTGCTGTGCCTGACACCATCCATCTGTGAGTGCCAGGCCCCAAGCTCAAAACAAGGGACAGCACTTCCCTGGGTCACAGGGACGGGAGGTGAGCAGATAAACCCAGCCAGTGCTGAACCACAAACCACCCTGATGAGGCAGGTGCTGTCCCCAGCTCCACATGCACCCTTGGGACCCAGTGCCAGCAACCACAGGAACACTATGGGTGCGAGCACCAGCTCCACAGCGAGTGCTCAGAACCTGCTCTCCCAGGGCAGCTGAGCTGTCACCATCATCAAGCCCAGGATTAAAAGTGACAGGACAGGAACACTTCAATCCCAAATGCTGTCACCCAGGCTCCTGGCAGTGCCAGGACTCATCTCCTCCACCACCAAGGGCCGCTGGCACTCCTGAGCCCACCGATGCTCTCTACCAGCACTCACCGGCAATACTGGAGGTCCCTCGCAGGATGCGTGACACAGAGGAAGCGAAAACCATATGATAACGTGGAAGACTCTTGCTCGCCCCCAAAATCTACCTATACCTGCTGCATGCTGTGTGAGCCAAGCTCCAGCTCCCAGGCTCTGGAGTCAGAGCCCCTGGCCAATGCAGAGCAAGTCCCAAGAGTGTGACGTGGCCGAGACTGCCGTGAGAGTGGATGGGATCAGACTCCAGGATGCCTCTTCCACAGAAGAAACGGAACAGCCCCAGGAAGTTTGCTCAGGGTTATTTGTACTAGATAAGCTGTTTGCTCTCTTTGTTCTGGTCTCCCATGCAGTGCTGGGCAGGGGTGTCAAAGCCCTGTGTAGTGCCAAAGCAAACTCTGCATCTTCGCACACCCCCACCAGGACACAGCAGTGCCTGAGACCAAGTTCATGGACAAGAGGGAGGTGGGACAAACGAGTCGGGAATAAAAGAAATAGTACAAAAGCTCCCAATTCTCACTGTGATTGTGGTGAGGAACCTGGAAATTGTCTCCATTGGGGAAGAAATGCATTTACAAACCCCTTTATTGAGGCTCAGATTGAGAAGTCACAATACAGGCAGTTACTATGTGCTAATTCACATGTGCTCATGCTACTTTGCAGTCTGCCCTGCCCTGTAAACATCAGCTGTGATCAAGGGTGATGTAAGTAACGCCTTCAAATACTAACCAAGGTGTTGCCCTGAAATGATGGGATTCCGGTTGCTAAGAGAGCCTTTGCTTGCCCATTACTGCATGGCTGCGGTCCCTGTGGGACAAGGAGCGAAGCAGGTCCCTCACACATGGGGACGATGGAACTGGGTGTGGGGTATTCTCCCAGCTGTCTGAGGGCAAAAATAAACAACAGATATATGCCTGCCAGCTGCCTAGCCTTTCCCTTTGACAGATATAGCTGTGCTCATTGAAGAAAGGAAGTCCAGTTCCTCTCCTGTGCCCATGAACAGCTTTGGGAACAAGAGCTCCTCTCACAAACAACATTTAAAGTGCTCCGGGATGCAAATCTGATCAGTCTGGAACAGAGCTCAGAATAGCTTCACGTATGGGAAAGGTCAGCAATTTGTCAAGGACACCCTGCCCAGTCCACTTTCTAATTAGAGAGTAACATGCACCTAACACCACCCCGGTGTCATTGTCCACAGCAACACAGCAGGTGGCTTAGCAACAGCCCCAGGAGATGAATACATTCATTTTGGTGTCCATAAACTGGGGAGCTATTATGCAAAGGAGGCAGCACAGAGTGTCCAGGGCCAGGCTTTCTGCTGCACGCAGTCACTGAAGGGTTTCACCTCCCTTTTGAGACGATTCCTGCTGCAGGGAACTCCTCCAGGGAGAGGTCTCATGTACATGGTGAACCTACAACCCTGGGCAGCTTCACACCAGGTTGGGGTTTGTTGTCAGGTCACAACCAGCTCCACTGAGTGATCCTAGAGCAGCCCATAAGGCTATTCTAGGGAAACACTAAATCTTTTCAGGACACAGGAACAGACCTGCCTTTAACTGTTGGGTTCCTGCCTATTCTCTTCCCTGGGTTGCTCTGAGCACTGCTCGTGCAGTTGCAGCTCACACCTAAACAGAAGAGACAGCACAACCTTGCTGGGACAGGCGAGTGTTCCCCATGTAAGGATGAAACCGCCCAGGGACAAAGCTTTGGAAGATGGTCCTCAACATGCTCCAAGGTCAGAGGAGGAGAAGAACGCTTTTTGTTCCCGTTGGCTTTCCAGAACCATTATGGGTCCTGGAATCTGCGTGAAATTGTTTGTGCCTGCCTCTGACCCTAAAAGGGAAACCAGCTGCTTGCTCTGAGGAGCAGCTCCAGCCCCTCTGTTCCACTGGGAATGCTTTCAGTCCTGACACTGCTCCTGCGGATCTGCTCACGGTCACCGCACACCCCAGCCCAGGCTCTCCAGGGTGGTGCGGACCAGCTCCATAGGCCACCATGCACTTCCTCATGCTGCTGCCTCTCTCTGTGCCCTCTTGCTCTGCTCCCAAACCCATGAGCACAGCTGTAGACCTGGCACAGTGGGAACAACATCCCCCATCTGCTGTTAAGGGAGATCCTGCTTTCAGGTGAGAGGCTGGAGGCAGCTTGCCAGAAAGGTGCTGAGTGTTTCATCAGCACAGCCCAGCCTGCACAGAGCAGTGTTGCATCAAGCCTTCACCCGCCTGCTTGGAGCACCACTGAGTCACTTCCTGCCCTTGGATCTCACCTTGGATCCATCTTCCAGCACTGAGCCTCCCCATGGAGACCTCGGAAATCTCAAGGATGAAGGGCTGCTCTGAGGGGGGTAAAGGCCTTACAAGGACCATGGGCCTCACCCATGGGTAGCTCCCCCATCCCCAGCACAGCAGGAGGATGCTGCAGGTCATTTCTTCAACACACAGGGAAGATTTGGTTCTTACAGGAGGAGGAGGAGGCAAATGAATCAGCCACACAGCCCCCACCTGCAGCACTGGGATGCTGTGCTTGTGCATGCACCAGGCTTGCACCACAGTTGTTTGCCCAAGCACGGGCAAACCAACCTCCTGCTCAGGCTGCTCTGGGCTCTGCAACAGATTTAGTGAAATGGCTGGCACAGTTGTACGGAAACACCCTGCATTTCCAATTCTATTGCATTTCCAATGAAACCAGTGCTGTCCGAATCACCCTGCTCAGCAAAGCAGGCAGCCTCCTGAAAATACCCACGACATTGAGAGGAACAAGTAGCAGAAACTGTTCAAGCCTCTGGTAAGTGACAAAGAAGACCTAGGTTGTTGCACGAGTTTAATACAGTCTTAGGCTGGCAAATTGAGGGTTTCCTAACGTTCAAGAAAGGACCTCTGAGGTTTCCTCTAACCAAAGAGCAAAACCGCATCATGTGGACTCCTCCTGACAGCTCTGAGGACAGACCATGATGAGTGCTAAAATCACAACTGTCCTTCAGATGTCTGCTCTTCCCCTTAAACCAACAAAGCCTCACCTGCCTGCAGCACACAGCCTGCCCAGAGGCGCTGCAGGAAGCACTGCACTGTTTGCACAGGCTCAGACATCACACCCGGTCCAAGGTGAGCAACGGCAAACGGCCACGGCGCAGGGCACGGCCACCACGTTCTGGAGGGCGCGGCAACACTGAGCAATGCCTTCACAGGCAATGCCTTCTAGGAGATGCTGTGAAGGGCAGGTACACAGAGCCCAGTCCTGCCCAAAAGCAGCTTCCTGCGGGGAGGAGAGGCTGAGTAATGAGGTTACACATGCATTGAGGATCACCTCATAGAGACAAAGGCCAGCTCTGGTAAATGTAGTACGAGGTGCCCTCTGCCTCAGAAAACAGGCAGAGGCACAGGATGAGAGGCAGGAAGCATCTTTATCACTTTATCCATTAGTGACATGCCACAATTACATGCTAATGTTTATTTGCTATATCAGCACTACTCTACAGAGGAGGAGGTGATGGGATGCATCTCCAGGAGGCCAGGCTCGCTTTCACGCTGTCCTGTAACACCAGCAGTGCTGATCCTGGGAGGAAAATGACCACTGGTCTAAGACTCAAAAGATCTGCAAAGCAGCAAGGATTTTAAGGTTTAACTTTTTGAATTATCAGAAATGATCGGCCACATCTCTCAGAAAGGCCAAAAACAAGAGACCATGCGCAGTCATCTCTCTGCACATGGAAGTAATTTTGGCCTCGATGTGCATACAGACTCCACTAGATATGGTCTGCAAGAAATCTTGACATGGACGCGAGGCTGTCCGGAAGCCCAAAACTCTGCTGTGGTTTCAAAACACCAGTGAGTTCACAGACCTTTTTCCTCTAAATACTTCATTCTGTCTCCCAAGATAAGGGAACATAACCCAAAACTTTTCCTGTGTGAAAGGAAAACCTGCTGCTAATAAGTCAGGCTCTCACAAGGCAGCATCCCCATACAAGGTAATAGGACAAAGCCCAAAGCAGTATTTGTGCACACTGGGACTTTTGTCCCTTCTCTACCCTTTAAAGAAAGAATCTCTTTTTAATGAGGCCGCAGTTGCAGGGGAATCCAATTTTCCATGCTACAGTGGAAAACCAGGCGCATTTGCCCATCTGAGATTCAAATTGTAGTTTCCTGTGGCCAAGACCTTGCTTTTTTTGCTTTTCAGCTGCTTTTGTCCCTTTCCTCCTCAGATTCGCCCTGTCCGAGCAGGTCCTCTGGATCCAGCTGTGAGCTGAAGCATCTGCACAGGGAGCATGAAGATACGTGGTTTGGAGGAAGAGAAACAGACCTGTTCAAACACAGCAGCAGCGAGAAATGCCAGGCTTCCCATGGGTGCTGGTCACCTTCCAATATCCCAACCAAGGGACAGCAGAGTGCAGGCTCACAACAAGAAAGGTAACAGGAATTCCAGGCCTCCCTCTAGACTTATTTTCTTTAGGGAAAGTTAATTCTACCAGGGTTAAAGAAAGAAGCTTAAGAGCCCCTTCTATGGACCCATAAAATGGAAAGCTCTGCCCAGAAGGAAAGGATGCAATGATTTAAAAGTCATTACTAAAGGCAAGGGGTAATTAACTATTTCAGGTTCTGAACAAAACCCTCCCTCTACAGAGGGCAGCTTGGACCAAGGGTGGCACCAACGGCAGTGGAGCGGTTGGGCCACATTCAGAACAAGCAGCCTGTGCCATTCTGCTGACATTAAAACTGAATGTTTGCTCAAGAGATCAGCTGTTAATCTCCTTCTGAATGTATACAGAGCAAGCAAATTCTGCATGCTCAACAGGAAGTCTGGAATTGAAACCATTTGGGCAGTTTGGACCTGTCAGGACTCAAACAGACCACTGAACTGAAGGAAGAAGTGGAAGAGGAGTAAGGTACGGATGCATCAGAAGCCTCTCCCAGCCAAATGAAGTCCTTTTTAAGGATGGTTAAGGAACCTCTGGTTTAAAAATGTGCCAGAAGAGATTCTGGCCAGTGTCTGAAGAGGCTTGGGAGGAAGGAGAGACTGCCTGCCCCAAGCTCCACATCACAGGTACTTTCCCCTGCCACGTGCAACGCTGGCCAAGCAGGAGCCTGCTGCCAGCAGTAGCTTACACAACACAAACCTGCTACTGAAGCTCATCACTGCTGCAGAACAGCAGCTGTAGACATGGCCAGGGTGACCGTAATAGGAAGAAAGATGCTGGAGCCAAGTTTCAGGGAGTGTCACTGATCACAGGATCAGAGGAGTGAGAGTCATGGTCCAGGGAAGCTCCCATCGGCTTGTGGTGCCTCAACAGCCCTGGCACAAACACCATCAGCTACTGGGTGCTTGACAGACTACACCATAAGAGTATGCCAATGTCCAGTCCACAAATTCCCTTAGTTTCCTCCTTCCACTAGAAAACTAGGCGAGAAGGAGGAACCTGTTGCTTGTGCACGGCTGAACAGGCCTTTCAGACATACTGAGCAGACCGTGCATTAACCATCGTCCTACTGGCAACAAACAGTAATGCAAGAACACAAAACAAAGCCTAGAGATAGTCATCAACCATATAAAACAAATTAATGGGCAGTGGCTGGCCTCCAGGCCCCGCATTTTACACCAGGTTTAGGCAGAAGCTGATCTGAACAGTGAAATGCCTGTTGCTTAGCACGGTGTAATTTAGCTGTGGACCTTCTTTGCCTGTGTCATTATGAAGTGATGGGCAAGAAAAGGTGGTGGGAAGGGATCATAACTGGCTGAAGTTTCATCAAAAAGTAATGTGGAGAGTATATATAAATGCACATGAAATTAGAACTTGGCAGATGAGGTGTTTCATGGTACCTGACTGTTGTAGCATGTGTGGTTTTTGTTGTGCTACAGCCTCGTAACACCACACATCATGGCAACTACAACCGTGCATGAGGAACAGAGCACTGCACGAGGTCAGCATTCTCCAGCAACAAACATCTTGACCACAAAGCTCAAAGGGGAAAATGCATCCATGCCCCAAACTCAAAAGGCAGAACTCGGTCACAGAGCCTAGGATGCCATAACCCTTCCAGATGCAGAAACCCACAGTGAGATCTTTATAATGCTCTGGCTGGTAGAGAGGGAAAAAGGGAGTCCCGAAGAATAAGCATGTTGTGAGGATTATAATCTAGCAATGAAAGTTTAAATTTAGACTGGATTGCTTTATTATAACCCAGCAAAGTTGGCCCAGAGCCATAGAAATGCCTGACTGCTTATCCAACTGCACAAACCCAGGGCTCCGGCAAGAGCGTTTCAAAATCTCTTTGCCCCATGAAATAAAGGTCATCCCCAGTATGCCAGAATTCGAACATGAAAGCATGACAGGAAATGACTAACTGCACACTGAGGCCAATTTACCTTCATCTTAGATCTGCTCAGCGCACAAGAATCCTGCAATTCAAACAGACATCACAGCCTAAATGCAACAAAACCAAGCTGACTGCTCTGGCTGCTCGGTCTTGGGGTCTGTACATCTCAGTACAGATCTCACTGCGACCTACTGGAATTCCACTCTGTTTTCCTAAAGGTCTCTTACAATTCTAGCCCTGCGCTGTAGTTTTCACTTTTCTTCTAGGCAGCTGTTATTTAAATCGAGGATGAAGCCATTCTTCTTTCTAAGGCAATACATAAGTTAGCATGCACAAAGCTTTTCACCCACCCTGAATAAAAGGTACTTAGATTATACCTCTATTTTGCACATAAAGGCAATCAAGGGGCTGCTTCAAGTGTGCTTCTGAATGAGCACATATGGGAGCTTGTGGGCAAGCTATAGGATGCTGTGATTGTGCACATGTTTTGTGCTCATGTGCTGCAAAGCAAACCTGCTTGGTCTGATCCCTTACTGTCTTCTCCAGAAAGCCTGACAGCTCTTTGCTGATTAAGGCTCTGCTCAACTTCAGGGCTTTTTTAATAAACAAAGCAACTTTGACTTCCAGTAGCAGGAAAAGACACATAAACCAGACATGTTTCATTTAATGCATGCCTATTGCTTAAAGGGCAAAGTGCATTTTTTCACCAAATTTGGTCAAAATACTCCCTTTTCCAACTTGATTCTTTGCCCCCAAAACATGAGCGTTGATTCTATTCTTGCAGCTATACTGACTGAGAACGGTAACCTGCATTATAATCCTGGCAGTTTGGTGCCTTTTGGGTCTCTCCACCTGCACGCAAAACCAGCAGAGAAAGCCAGGAAGGTGACAGGAGAGATGCCTCTCCCTCCATCCTACCACTAACCATGGGCCTCTCCACCTGTCTGCATGAGAAGTAAGGACAGTCTCAATCTAAGGTCCTTTTTACAGCTGCTGGTGTCCCTTGCAAGCAAAGGCAATTACAGCTCTGTAGCCTGCAGCATGTGAGCAGCTTCTAAATCTGGGGAAGGACTGAATCCTGGCAAAGGCAAATTGTCTCAGGTTACCATCCCGAGAACTGCTTGCCTGTGGTCCGAAACAAAACTAAGATCATTTGTTGCCTGGGAGATGCTGTTATGTGCCAGCTGCAGCCCTCCTGAAAAAGGTATTGCTCTGCAAGGACAGCATAGCCGAGCCCTCCGAGCACCAGAAAGCACACAACGGGGACAGACGGGATCACTGGGAGGGGAAAACAGCCCCTGCTTTTAGCCATGGCCTTGCCAACATAGAAGGGAAACAAGCTTCCTTCTTTTGTGGCTGAAGATTTCTCTGCTAGGTGATGCGGTCATCCGGTGTCATTCACTTCAGTGATAGAGAGCCAGTTATCTTCAAATCAGGCTCCCTTTTAAAGCATTTCTCACTGGCACCTTTAAAACCTGCTCTTAGATACCACACATTTTGAACCACAGACATCATAAATAACATCAGTTGTAACTGTCACATATTTAATAAAACACCTCTAAGAAGTAACAACATGCTTTCCTATTTCTGCCGTGCTGCGTCACCATATTTTGAGCTAGAGTGGTACCCATACGGGAAAACTGGTGCCACATCCAAAAAGACTAAGTGGGAACAGCCATTTTAAGGGGCACAAATGCTCAGAGAACTGACAAATGCCTTTATATCATGTATTTACCCCTCGGGTTTGCAACATCTATGCCCCTGCCCACTGCATGGGTCTGCCTCTGAACTGGCTGTTGCTCAGCATGAAAATCTGGGCAACGTGGGACACTGCTGGTGATGGGTGGCACAGTAAAGCACGAGTGCTGGCTGTCCCTAAAAACTCCCAGAGAGAGGAAAAGTACTCCTTCACAGAAATAACCCAACAGACGAAGCAAAGTAACATTACAGAGCCCCTGTTCCAGGTCTGTGGCTCATTTGCAGAACCTCATTCTCTCATTCAGATCTGAGATTTACAAGGAAACCTACACAAAACAGATTTGTCACAGATTAAAAAGGCACCGAAAGGTCAGAATTTTAACTAATAGAGGCTCCTCTCATGACAACTTTCAGGTAAAGACCAAGAAGAGTTGATGTTTCAGCCCCTGAAGCAGCAGATACAAAGCAATGCCCCACTTCTTTGCTGCAGAGAAGGTGCTTCACGCTCATCCACTGAAGGAACCAACAGCAACCTGCTCTTTGACTACATTGAAAGGTCTTCCAAGGCTCTTTTGCATGCACATGCAGTTCAAGGATCATGGGCTTTACTGCAACAAGTCACCACCAACTCCCTAATAACCCTCCTTCAGTTCTCTAGACCAACCAGAACAAAAAAAGCCCTCTATTTCCAAGTGGTTTGTCCCACATTGGCAAAGCCCAAGACACAAAATAGACCAGTTCTCTGTTACCTTGCATTGTTGAATGCGATGGGCCAGCGTAAAACCCAACAGTCCCAGTAGCTCTCCCAGTGACTCACAGCACAGACAGTCGGAGCAGGTGCCACCAGCAAGAGACTCTCAGTGGTAAATCATCACTTCGCCAGCAAAACCCTCAAGTGCTTGCCCAGAAACAAAGCAGTCACATCATAAACCAGAGGGTGACATCAGTACAGGGATTGCATTTCCTACAGAGGTTTAAATGTCACTACTTGTGACTGGAAATCGGACACTTATATTCAAGTTACTCTAAATTTGCAGAAGACACGGAAGAATTGCGATTCTGATTTTGTGTAGGTACGGCTCACTTCCAAATCCTTTCTATTTCTCAATGTCGTGATGACAGAAAAGGAAAGAAAAACAGAGAGCAAGCAAAACTTGTAACATAAAGTGAAAAGCAAACGAACATCAGTTTAAGGCTGCCTTACCAAGTTGGGTGTGAATGAGGTGAGCAGCAGAACTCCTTGATTTCCACTGGAAAGGGTCAGTGTGAGTCAAACAGCTTGATCTACTTGGGACCCAGTTACTCAAACATCTCTGGATTTCGCTCTTCCAATCTTATTCAAAGTTCTGCTCTACATCTTCTAAACTTAAAGCTCTCAAGGATCTGAAAGCACTTATTTCATCATTCCTTAGTTGAGCCACAGAGTACAAAGACTCTTCATATAGACACATATATACACACACACATACACAGCCTGTGCATATGGTCTAACACCTTCACCAACCTGAAGTGCATTTGTGATTTTCCACACACAGCTCTTCAGGCTGTCCAAAAGCAACATATCCAAGACTTCTACCCAAGCACAATGGGTCAGATTTAATCTTGCTGTGAGTTACATGATGTTTGCACAGGGTTGAGAAATACTAGAAATCAAACTGCTCTTGGCTGAGTTACATGCAACATTGCGTACTTCTTGATATTAATGACTCTTTAGTAAGTACTGCCATTACTCTACATATTCCAGAATACTCCGAGTTAGGCATGGCAGCAATTTTCTTGGTATGAAGTGTTCCCTGAGTTAAAGGTAGCCACTGAAATGCCTTAAAATGTAAAGGCTGACTTTTCTCTTCGGAAATTTCCCTGTGCTGAGAAAAGAGGCAGATGAGAATAACTAATCCACATTTAAGGACACAAACTAAAGATTAGTTTCTTTACTTGGAAAGTAGTTTAGCTCCTTGACTCCCTGCTGCAAACAACACAAATAAGATGATCCAGTGCAAGAGCATAAATGAAAGGGCACTCAGTTTCCACAGATCCAACATCCCGTAACTCTCATGGGATTGTTGCTTCCTCAGTTCCATAACGGTTGTCACCAGGAAAAAACATTATTTACCCTTGTAATACCTGCAGGGCAGGCAGTTATTTTATCTCCCTTGTGGGATTTGCACCTCAGTGGGTTCTGGCACAAGGCAAGCTTGGGAGAACTAAAAATGGAACCAAGATCCAAGTCCCTGTCCATCTTTCTTCTTCTGAGATGCAGCACATATCCCTGCAGCCTGGAAACCGTGACACCCACTAATGCATGTTATAGACCTGTGTCCACATAGATTCCACAAACTGAGCTCTGTCACAGGCATGGAAAAAAAGGAAGGAAGAGAAGGATGATAAGAACATGAGCTTTAAGGTCCTTTCCAACCCGAACCATTCTATGACGGACAGACACAGTACTGCTCAGTTATCAAGTACAGTTAATCCAGACTGCACATCTTTCAACCAAGTAACACCATGCCTTTGCTAGTTGCTCCTACTATTTAAACTTTAGGCTTTCAAAGTGAGTGCTCTGGGTTGGAAGAAGGCACTGGGGTAGTGGAGCACCAGGAGTTACACATCAATTCAAAGTGATTAATCCTGAGGAATAGAAAAAGCCATGTTTTCCTCAAATGAGAGGAGCTGAATTCCAAGGTGAGGTCAAAAGTCTGGCAAGAGTCAGCAGTTTAGGCTGGTACGTGGGATCATGCTGCTGACAAAAGCAGTCCTTCCACTCGGAAACATTTCGTGAGCCACATGTTTTTTGTTGCTGTTCTTTCTTCACCATCTTCCCATCCTAAGCAATACCTGGGAATACTGCCATCAGATGTGGATCTCGGGGAGGAATTTTGGTCTTCAACCATGCTGAAATTAGGCCTTTCGGACATTTAATATTATTTATTCAATTTCATTTGAAGAGCCTTAAAAAAAAGACCTTTTCCACCAAGAGTCCTGAGTTAGGATAAATGCTGTTTTGGTGGAAAATAGCATGATCAGCAGCCACACAGCTCTGACCTGCAACAGAAATTACCTAACCTCTGATACACGCACATGAGGGAAATCCTGTGGGCTCGGATCGTTCAATAAGGTTGTTTTACACTTAGAGGAACACCACATGTCCAGAATGGGCTCTCAGCTGCTAAGATACAGCCTGAAAATCAACTGCTCCTTGGTTTTACAATGGGTTTTTGCGTTCTCTATTAAATAAAACCTCCCAAAGCCCTCAGGAGGCAGAGCTCAGCCTGGAAAGGATTTTGATGGTTACACTGTAAACCCACAGAAAGCAGGGACCTAGAAAGGAAACAGCTCATTATAGATGAAATCTTGATCCTAGGTTCTGCCCGAAACAACTGGGATTATTAATCCAGATAAGCAAATTCCTGGTGCTGAACCCCACTCCGATATTTAAAGCAATTCAGAGAAGATGCTGAGTAGTCCCTTTTCTCCTCAGATAACGACATTGGAACTGTATTCATCGGTGAATTTCTAAGTGAACACTTGAAATCTGGGTAAACAAATTCAAAATATCAAGGCCATATTTACATTCCAGGGTAATAATTCAATATTTAACATCTCCTGCTTCCAGTATTCTAGGGTTTTCTATGCACCGAAGCATTTAGCCATGTAAAAACCAGCTGTAGCAGCTGGAAGACATTCATTGGGGCCGCCAAGATTAATTAGTTTAAAAATACATTACTAAAGTGTTCATTTTATTTCCAAAAAGCTAACCCTGCTGCTTTCAGCTCTATTAGGGGGCTTGGTGAATAATGCTTATGCAATGTTCTCAGCAGGAGGGATCAGATGCCACAGTTTCACAAATGCATACAAATATCTTAACTAAAACAAGTCTTGGATTTCGGTTAATGCTCCTCTGGACTGACTCAAGTAATTATTCACAGCAATATGAAAAGCAGCTTGCAAATAGTTTCTTCTTTCTCCTCTACACCCAAATGCCCAGTGCTGAAAACTGCTTTACAAAATCACTGATGAAATCTCTCTTCATACCTGGCATTCACATCCCTGTGTTAAAGAATGATAAAACACAACAAGGCTCTGTGCATGCCTTTTCTCTCCAAGAAGTTCCTGCATAATCGTAACACAGCTTTTGAAAAATCAAACAAACAAGAGTCAGAGCTGAGATTGTAACAGAAAACAAGGGTTCGATTTGGCTTAGCATCCACAGGGATCACTTTTCTGGCCAACAGTTTGCAAAGGGTTATTTATGGCTAGCCATTTTTTTGCTGGAAGATGCTGAGGTTTTAGCAGAGTTTCTGCAGAGTATGCAACAGCATTCAGCATTTGCTCAGCTAATGAGTTAAATCACTGCAGCTCTCCGATGACTTGAAGATTATGGGTGTAGGAAAAGGGAATGCTTGGCGAGGGGAACTTTCAGCAGTCACCACCAAGCTGCGGTTAAAACAGACACCAATGACTCTATTCAGCTCCCAAACCTCAGACAGTTTCCATTTTCTCAATAACAAAGCATTTTTGTGGAATGAGGTAACAGTCTCCATCTGCCAGGTTCTAACTCTCCACTAGGATTTCTCAAGAGCGTGGCTGAATGAGGGCTGGCCAGAGGAGCCCAGGGCTGCACAAGGCAGGAGTCCTTCCTGCCTGGGAAACAAAGGGACAAAGCTGACCCAGGACAGACCTGGAGAGGAGCCTCTGGGATCATCACAGGAAATCTGCTGGGAGTTTGTATCAAAAGTAGCCTCAAGGTAGCTGCAACCAGTTAAGGAGAGTGCAAAAGGCTGAGGAAAGTGAGACTTTGCACTAACGATGGACTGGGACAGGCAGGAGGGAGCAGAAGATAAATGGGTGCCACAGGTTCAGTGGTCAGCAATCCATCATAGAAGTGTCAGGAGCACAGAGCAGTGTGATTTAGAAGTGAACAGAGGTCTGTGAGCACACAGTGCAAACAGGAATACCTGAAAGGCCGTGCAGCTGAGCCAGAAGAGTTACAGCCTCAGAACAGAGGTTGGAGGTGGTCTGGGGTTTGTTCTTGCCTTGGTTTTGTATGTGGCAGCCTGCATCTTGGCTTCTTAATTCCAGGGATGCTGAGCACCATTCCTTTGATTTCAGGCAAAGTCAGCTCAGTCCCTCTGAAGAGCAGACTGCTCATTTAGATTCAGATTAAGATCCTGCATCCTATTGGAACCCCACATCCAGCCCTCATCTCCTTCTGTAAGCAGCTCAGACTCTCAGCTCCAGGTTCAGCACATCTCACCTGCCTGCCCTGCCAAAGGATGAGCAAACCAGAACACCACAACCCCAGGCTCACTCATGCAAATAAAGGTAAAAACCTTGGAACGGCATGGAGAGGTGAGGCCAGCTGGAAAGAGCTCGGAGGAAAACGTGGCTACACAGCACGTAACATCAGGAAAGGATCTTCATGGCGCATGTGGGATTTCTGATCCTTTTTTTTTTTGTCCCTGCATATATAAATCTTTAAAAAGCAACGCAGGAAATTCCCCAGGACACTGCAGCAGCTGGTGCAAATGGATGCCACGGGCAGGTCACAACATACAAGATCCAACTTAGTTACTACTTTGGTAAAGAGTGCTGCCAGGAGCAGTTATTCACACCATGTGGAGCCCTCGTTGCCTGTGTGACAGAACACATCTGACTACAAATTCTGAGTCAAATTTATAGTCAAATGTCTATTCAGAAGGACAAGAAAACATGTCTAAAAAACCCATCTGATGGTATTATTTTAGTCTGGTGCATCAAGTTGTGTATTTACAAGGACAACAACAAGGATTGTCAAGCAGAAACTGCTCCAAAGCCATTTTTGCACAAATTTCATTGAAATTTGCAATCAGATCTATGATACTACTGCACTACAAAGGAAGAACCAGTGAGGAGGAAGATTTAGGTGTAGATAGTCCTGTTTAACATTCACCAGAGCATCAGTTTTACTGATCTGCCACAAAACTTCATAGCTGAAGACTCAACCAAAACAAATGCATTTAACCCTGGTGCTATTTAGTCTGAGGGAGATGCTGAAATCTGTATAGTCATACATATTCATATGCACTAACAAGCAACAAACTCAAAAACACAAGATGCAACTGGAACTCAGCTCAGCTGCAACCCAAATTGAGAGAAATCCCACTTCCAAAGATGCCAGCTCTCTAACCATCAGTCCTTATTTCTGCAGGTCAGGCACAGCCTCCCAGACATGCACTGATGCAAAGCAAGGGGGAGCTTTTTAACAGGTTTTGACAGGGTGCCCAGAGAAGCTGTGGCTGCCCCATCCCTGGCAGTGCTCAAGGCCAGGTTGGACAAGGCTCAGAGCAAGCTACTCTAGCGGAAAGTGTCCCTGCCTATGGCAGGGGGTTGGAGCTGGATGAGCTTTAAGTTCCCTTCCAACCCAAACCATTCTATGATGATTCTATGAATATCAGAAGATATGGGGTGTACTCACACCACTGCTGCCAATTTCCTGCATGGCCTTGTACAACTCCCTTCCCACCTCTACATCCCGTTCTCTCACCTAAAGCGAAGGCAGTTTTTCAGTTGCTTTTCTGAAGGCATTCGTGTTCCTGTAGCTTTTTTCTCTTGAAGCTTCAAAAACGTTAGTATTGACCCCCTCACTCTCTAGTTCAATACCACGTACCCAGCTGGATACCTGGGGAACACAGCTGCCAAGTGGCATACCTTCTTTCCCAGCCAGGACAACCCATTTCCCAAGCCGTTTTTCTTCCTATGAAGAATGCTGCTGCCAAATCTCTAACGCTAGCCTCACTGCAAGGTCAGCCAAAGAGAACTTCCATCAGAGATGAGCTCTGCTAGAGAAGGCTCCCTGGAGATCGTAAGAATAGTACAGTCAAGCCCAGATGGCAACAACGTGCAGAGCACATTTCCAGCAAACAGTGACTGGGCAGAGGACTATGCAAACTCAAGTCCATCCTGAGTTCTGCTATCTGCTAGCTAAGCGCTCAAGTCTAGGCTGAGGCCTTTGGGAAAGGTCAGGGTGGATTTACAGGCTCTGGAGATACTGCTTTTGTTCTCACTCTTTGCTTCTCAGTTCTTTCGTTAAAAGATACTAATCTCTCTGTAAGGCAGCTCTTTGGAGCCAAGAGTTTAGATATTATTGCAAAACATATGCTTAAAAGAGACTGGAAATGATGTTGGCAGTGTTACAGAGGGGAGCGAAGTGCAGCTTTGGGTCAAAACAAGAAAAAATAAACCTAAGCTAGTAAGCAATTCCCATGCGATGGTTTAGGAGAGCCAGCAAAGGCTTCTTCTAGAAAGAAAACAATACTGTGAGAACGAAGCTAACAAGAGCTGGCTCTTGGAAAAATAAAAGAGGCCCGTAATGAGCCAGAGTATTGCCAACAGCACATATCCAAGAGAATCTTTCTGGGAAACCGACCCAAGTCATTACACTGGAAAGCCCTGTGGGACGAGGGACCTTGAGGCTAAAAGCTGGCAAATTGCTTCATCAGTTAAGGTTGGTCCCAATGTTTTCTCCTGTGTAAGAATAATTTGTTTTAGCCTACAGGTCTCTACAGAGCAATGGGTAAATTCAGGCTGCTTCCTCTGGGAAGGGAAACGGAGTGCTTGGCAAAGCCCTGCCCAATGGGATGTATATAGGTTTCCCACCATTGACATCCCTTCAGCCCAACACCCAGCCCAGTGCACCCAGGCTGTTGGCTTTGCTTCACTCCCATGCACCACCGGCCATGGTGCAGCAGGCACATCATGCTGATGGACACCTACCCCAGCCACTTTGGTCAGTCCTCCACTGCAGAATGTGATGACTGTGACTCCACAGAAGCATCTTTTGGGGCCTCATTCATCCAAAATGGACAGTTAAAGCAATTACTCTGATGCATCTTGTTTTCCAGAGGGGTAACGAGACTTTGTTCTATCTCTCCATTTCCAAGAGATCTGTTAATACACCATGGAATAGGTATGCTGATGCAGAGTTGTGTAGGTAAGGCTTTTGTATTCAGCCTTCTCTTTTATTTCCAGCCCAACCACTCATAGTTGCAGGAGTGTACAGATCACAGAAGACAATGAATGTGATCCCTCACTGCGCTTCTCTGCTGGCACAGAACAATCCGGCATTGGCAGGGGATGTCAAGGTGCTGTCTAATGACTTTCCTCCCCTTCCAACTCCTTTTCTGATTCATGTTGCCATCTTCCTTGCAATTGACCTAAATAACATGTTCAGGCAGCGCTGGAAGTGTTTCTGCCTCATACTTCAATAGCAGCAAGATCTCCACACTTGGAAAGGGTAATTCTTGGGAAAGTCACACCTCAGGTCGCTTCAGAGCGTCCTTCCCGGGAAAGGAACAGAAGCACCCTGTCTTGTCTCACTTCATCTGTAAGACTTCCTGGCTACAGGAGAACAAAGGTTGCCCAGGAGCAGAGAAAACACATGCTACGTCTGTGCCCAAGCCCCAGCAAATCCGAACAGTGTGGGCAGAGTATTCGGTTACCTCATTTCCAGGTGTGCTGTCAGCATGAGCCATGACTGGCTTGGGATGAAAGAGGGAAAACTGTTCCTAGATCTGGACTTGTCTGCATCGTTTATGGTAATTATTGCCCAGCAGCCTTTAATCCTTTAATGTCATATCACACTCTCAGCCCTCAGTTTCTCTATAACCTTTTGATCACCGCTTGCTGTTCCACTCAAGAGGAGGCTGGAAGATGGAGTACAAGACCACACTATCCCAGCAGAGCCAAAGCGAAGAGGAGAGCTAAGAAAGCCACTACAGAAGAACATCAGCAGGTCAGCCATTATCAGACACACAGTGGTTATGTATGCTAGCAACATAAAAGCACTTAAACCAGCCATTACTCAAATAGTAGCTCTCCAGCTATTTACTTCAGCACCTTTTATAACATAAAGCATTCAACACCACTGGATCGCAGGAATACAGGGACAATCCAACCCCTGTTGCCCTACAGAGGCTTCACATAGAAAGACTTCTGATCCTCTCCCAGTCTCATTCTTTCCTTTACCATAAGTTTAGGCACTCCTGATAGCCAGTGAGATATCTCACCTCCTTACAATCCCACAGAGACTCCTGGGCTCAATGTTATCTTATAGCAATGGGCTTCATAGCTGTGTGCTGAGTAAATGGAAAAGCAAAAAGTCAACTGAAAATGCATTGATTGCCAATAAGGAAATAGACTGTGAGGAAAGACAGGAAGGTATTTCAAAGCTGCACGGACTGTCACAGCTCTCAGATGAGGTGGTTCTAGTATGTGGTCTTCACACTACACCTTGCAAGGCAGGCACTAGATCCTCAGCAGCCTAACAGATCCCTTTCCAATTCAAAAGCTACACATAAATATAGCTCCCTTTGCACAATAGAAAGGAAGTTATACTTGATCTGTATCACTGCCTTTCCAGGTAACTGAGCTTCAAAACTGAAGCAGAAAAGCTGCAAGCAAAACTCACACATCTCTGTGCCACAGCATGCCTGCTTAGTCCACAATGGCTAGTCTCTATCTGTTATCTCTACATTTTTTATTAGCTCATGTTTACTTTGGCCACACATCCAAGCAGTCACTTAAACAGAGTAAGAGAGGGAAATCTTGGACTCCCAACAATGGCCACGCAGTCTAATCTGCCACTGGGGACAATGACTTGACTCCTATTGGCGTTTAGTGCTGGCAGGGTCAAGTGTAACATGTGCTGAAGGAAGCACTAGGGAAGCAGATCTGCGGCCGTTCCAACCACACTGAGCACTTCCTTGAGCTATTCAGAGGTCCCTTTCCCCCTCGTGTGTAGAGAAAACAGCTCCAGCTGTCCAGTCACCTGCACTGGCTTCTCCACTCCCTGGATTTATGACATTGGAGGCTGCTAATGGCTCCAGGTTAGATACAGCACATTCCTCTGGCTTACAGCTCAGGCTTAGTTCACAACTAAGTTAGGAAGCAGTTAAGATTATGTCCTTGGCAGCCTTATATTTGGTGCTGGAAGATAATTTATGTTCCTGAACAGAACCGGCACTGGGCAGGTTGGGCATAAACACCAACAAGCTTCCATCCAGCACTGACACCAATCAGAAGGGTCCAGAGTTAATATTCACCCCCGGTGCTGATTTAAGAATTAGTATTTTATTAGTTGAGAAGTTCAAAATACTTTGCATAAAATCACTGCAACTTGCAGAGGACAATCTACTGTAATCAGAGGCAAATAAAAAATGATGTGAGTTAATGTTGATGACCACAGGCCAAATGAAGGCAAAGCAAGGCTGCAGTAAGAACAAGACCATAAATTGTGGGATTTTTATTACATTGCTGTTTGGATTTTATGTTAAAACATTTCTAAATAGCTCTTGATTAACTATTAACTTAGCCCTAATAGACATGGCCTTCCAATTGCTCCCAGAGTAATATTATCCTCTCAGTGGGCTCCTGTTGAGCAAGGGCAGGATCATTTGTTAAACCCCTTCTCCATTTAGCAAATATCCACAGACACGAAGTGAGTCACTGAGCAGAGGCAATTCTGCTAGGATGAAATACAGGAAGGTGGAACCCATGTGGCATTCTTCAATTTCCCCTTTCCTTTCACAATCAGCCCCTTGATATTTTCTTCAACAGGAAAACTGACACTCCCCCTCCTTGTAAACTGCTGACAATTGTATTTTACACCTGGCAAAACCAGCGCAAAGAGGAAGGAAGAGAAGAAACAAAGCCCAAGGACTTTTCTCAGCAACTACATCTCTGCACAACAGAGCAGTTTTCTTTCCAACTGCAGCTAAAGAGCCACCACTTAATGGACAAAGTCTAGCAAGTACAGATGAGCCTTCACGGGAAACACCACCTCCCCTTCATGGAATGACACAACGGGGAGCTCTGCAGCGGCTTCACGGCAGCTGCTTCCCAGAGAGCAGCCAGAGCTGTCAGGGTTGGCCCAAGTTCCACTGAAACCACCACAGCACGTGCAGCTGAACCCCTGTGCTTGCAAAATCGCAGCCCTCGTACTCCAATGTCCTAGCCTTTAACAGTTATCCTAGATTCCTGGCAGCACTCTGAACATTACATAGTACTGGTAACGTTTCTCTGTCCCCTAACAATTGGTCTCTTCCCTTTCCTACATGCAGCTGGGGTCTATTGTTCTACCTGTCTTTTTTTTTAACCAGAGTAAAACATTTACATCTGTTTTCATGACCTCACCAGGCAAAACACTGACAAGTTCTCTCTGACTTTTTCCATTTTGGCCATCGAAACTGCATCTCTTTCAGCAGAAATAGTCAAAGACCCCCAAGGAACGAGGTGTAGCAGCTTGAGCTCTGCAGTCGAATGCTGAGCAAAACTGCAAATGGCACTGCACCACCCTCTCCCCAGACCAAGGTGGGTGCTCTGTGGTGGGCACAGGCAATCCAAGAACTATGGATACCAACCGTGGATACTGATTGCTAAACACCAGAGAAGTGGTTTCCTTACGTGAGCGATTACAAGAAGTTCTGGAGCTGTTTGTTCGGTGGAGAAACTTGGCTTTTATTCAGACCCGTCAGTCCCCAGGTTTCCATAAACACCTTTTATGCCTGTGGAAAACGTCTTACACAAAAGGTGAAGCAGAGGCACAAGGTTTATTATGCCCATGTCTCTCTCCAAGGCTGTTGCTGCAATCAGGGCTCTTCGAGCATGAACACATGCAAGCCAAGAACAGTGGAAATCCCACAGACATGAACAAGGACCGCAGCAGGCACCATGAAAATCTTGTGTATCAGTGCCGTGATTACCATCAAAGTCCTTTGCCAGAGAGATGGGGTGGGAATCACCTGAGGACTAGAAGGAATTCATTTATCCCTTTTACCTGCTGGCATTTCAAAAACACCAGCAGGCCACGTAACAGCATCAGCTCAGCCACAATTAGGAACACAGCAGAAAGCATCTTGCAGTTGAGCAAGTCCTGGCTCGGAACAGAACCAAGTGTTTCCACAGTTGGTGCACTGGGAATTTCAGTAACCTGCCCCCAGAGTTTTCCCTGGCTCTATCAGTTAAGGGTTCACCTCTATCTTAAAGCTTCCGGGTCCAAAACCCAAAGAACATCACTGAGCTCATACCCCTCCAATATCTGTTGACCAGTGAACACTGCCCATAGCCACACAAGGCTGGTACTCTGTGTCATCAGGGCAACCACAATGACACGGGCCAGGGAAGAGCCTCCTGCCTTTCTTCCCTATGATGATCCTGGGTAGTAGGGCCACCCCACTGACGGGCAGCATGGCTGTTTCAGTCTGCTCTAAACCCAACTGCAGCGTAAACAGGAAGCAGAGCTGACAGCAGACGGGCTGCAGATGCTTGCAAACCCTGCAGAGGGAATGGCAGAAACCTACTGTCCTCCCAGAGACCAAGGAACCAGCCTATCTCCAGCACACCAGTCCCTGCTCAGCTCTTCAGTGCTGTTCTGCAGGCAGGGGAGATGCACAGCTCTTCCCCCAAGAGGCACCTCAAAAACATCCTGCATTGAGAGACAGCGGTGCTCCAGCAGTGGTGGCCATGGAACTGTTCACAGGGCTTCCTGCTAGGGAATTCTGGATATTTCCAAGCACCACCCTGCCTTTGGTGTGCCCGCACCACTCCCTATGTGCAGGTTTAAGGAGTCCTTATTCCAAAACATGCTTTTTGCAGCAGAGCACCCACTATAATTAGTGCCCACAACAAACTACACTGCCTGTATTTTTGTCTCCTGTGCTATGCCACCAGTCTTAAAAGCATACGAAATTACAGACCTAGCTGGGAAAGAATTAAACCAATGCTCACAACTCTGTGTCTCTAAGGAAGTAACCAAGAACATGAGAACCAAATGGTCTCCATCCTAGGAAAAGGAAGGAAAATGGCACAAAACTAAGACAGGAGAAATGTCAGACTTCCCCTTTCCTGCTGTCCTGCCTAGCAGGAAGTCAAACCACATTTTGACAAAGCAAATTAGGGAAATGAGGCAGTTTCAACACTGTTGTGAACATCAGAAAAAGATTACTCATGCCAGAGGCAGATATTTAAATACAGGAGACTCCTAAGGACATATCCAAGAAAACACTTCTCAAACATGAACAGCAAAGGGAATATCTGACAATCCCATGCCCGGAGGGGCTGGAAGAGCCACAGATTTCTAGTGCTTGGTCCAGGAGTCTAAAAACTAAATCTCCCTGAACTGTTCTCTAGTGGCGTGAGCTGCCAGCAGCATCCTGCATCCATCAGATGGGCCTGCTCTGGGGCTGCCTTCCCTCTGCTCCAGGGAGAGGTTTTCCACTTTGGGAAGATTTCTTTATGATTTTCAAAACTGGGAAACAGCGAAGGCATTACATTCAGCTCTGAAAGGATGGAGACCACAGTATCAAAGCAGTATTGTGAAGATAAGTAACCAACCACCAACATCCACCATCCACTTGAGCTGTGAGTCAGCGGGGAGTAATTCCTGCTAACACACTTCACCCAGGGTAACTATAAAGTGAATTCTCATGGAAGAGTCAAAGTGATTAATGTAACCACAAGTACCAAACACCAACTAAACTGGCAACCAAAACAGAAAACATCACCTGAAAGAAAACGCAATCATCTGAAACAACACTGCGCTTAGTGAAAACCCCAACCCGTTTTGAAGCGATGCTGAGCTGGTTTTTAATAGCGAGATCCAAACCATGACTGCAGAGTCTTTGTTTAACAGACACACAAAAAGCAAGGCTTGGAGCAGTCCTTCCCTGTACCCACCCTGGGATTCTCTGGGAACACAGCAACCATTTAGGATGTGTTGAACATTTCCCTGCGCTACGTTCGAGCATTTGGTTTAAGTTTACTTCCGAGTTTATTGGTTGGGTAAAGTTTCAGAGCTTGCTTAATAAAACACAGCTTAAGCTTTGCAACCGCGCAGCCCGGGGAAGGGACACGGCCGAAAGAGCGGGGCTTCCCTTTCAGAAAGCGGTACGAGCTGTGCTTCCCACCCAAACCCGACCGCGGCTCTCCGGGCGAGCGGCATCCCGGCTACCGACCAGCCAACCCGCCCGGGGTCCCAAGGGGTTCCCCGGCCGCGCGCGGGACACCCGCGGACGGAGGCACCGTCCCCTCCAAACACACAAACCCACTCCCCCAGCACCGGGACAACCCCCGGCCCACCCGGGGCTGCGAGGGGCGAAACGGGCGGCAGCTCCCACCACCGCCGCTGCCCCAGCACGGTGCTGCCCGGCCCGTCCCGTCCCGACCCACCTGATCGACGTTCACGCTCGCTCTCCCGGCGATGGGCAGGCGCGGCTCAGCTCACCACGGCTACGCTCCGCTGTGCTCCCCAGCCCCGCGGCACGGCGCCCAGCCCGGGGCGGGGCCGAGGGGCGGCGGGCTGGGCCGGGCTGGGCTGGGCCGTCCGGTGCCCGCCCCGCACCAGCCCACGCTCCGAGAGCCGGGAGGAGGCTGCGTGCAGCTGGCGCCGGGGGTCCGCGGGATGGGGGAGCGGCAGCTGCAGGGTGTCCTACCCCCGACCGGGAGCTGCTGCCCCGCAGGGGAGCCCCGGTTTAGGTCCCCGGCCCCACCGAGCTCTCCCCGCCACCTCCGGCCCTGCGGGCTTGTACAAGCCCTACGTGGAGCACGGCAGGGAGCCCGGCGGCCCCCCCATACCGGTCACCGCGGCTGCAGTGCGGAGCCCGGCCCGCGCAGACCAGCCGCACCAGGGCCGCTGAGGGCGAGCGGGAGCTCGGGTCTCCCGCGGGCGACCCTTCCGCCGAGAAGGGCCGCAGGTGCCCGCTCTCAGCCGGACCCTCATGGCCGCGCACCGGAGGGGGGACCCCCCCTTCCCGGGAAGGCCGGGCCAGTCCGACCCCTCGGCGGCGGGGCCTAACCGGGCACGGGGAGCGCTCCGGGCCGCTCGGCCCCGCTGTCGCCATGGAGACGGCGCCATCTCCCGGCGAGCCTCGCGCGCGACCTCTGACGCCGAAGCTCCGCCCCTTCCGGTCACGGCGCAGCGGCACCACCGGGAGGTACCGAGACGCCGGTACCGGGAGTTCGAGGCCTGAGCCCGGCGGTCGGAGCCCGCCGCCATGTCGGCCGCCTTCAGGAAAGCGTCTAAATCGAAGCAGCGCCCGCACCGCGAGCGGTCACAGGTCAGTGCCCCGGGCCGGGCCGGGCTGCGCCGCTGCGGGAGCTACCGGCGGTGGCGGCCGCTGATGCCGGTCTGTGCTTCCCCTCCTAGCCCGCCTCCCGGAGGAAGCTGGGGCTGCTGGAGAAGAAGAAGGACTACAGGCTCCGCGCTCGGTGAGTCGGGGCGAGGGAGTCCGGGCACGACCGGAGCGTTGGCTCCGGGTGGAAGGGCCCGGGACGGCGGGGCCGCGGGGGGGAGCCAGCGCTGGTGATCGCACAAGAGCCGGTGTTCCCGGTACCGTCTAGCACGGACCTTCCGACAGGCAGGGGCTGCACCCGCTCCTGTATCCCCCAGGCTGAGCCGGGGGAAAGGGAACGTGGAGGGCGAAGGCTGCGAAGTCGTTCTTGTGGTTAATCAAGACTTACAAGTGTTATGTTCCATCATTAATGCCTGATTCTGTAGATCCAGGAGGCCCGAGCAGCTCGGTGAGCTTCGCAGGATGGGTGAATGTGTTTCCATGTCCTGTTGTTGGACAGTGTTTCCAGTTTAGTTAAGGAATAAACCGTAAAGCTCAAGTCATTTGTTGGTGTCTCAAAGATCTGAGCATCACTTTGAAGGACTCAGCATCTCATCAGGGACTGTGAACATGGCGAAACTGCTGAACAACATCTATGGGTTGGGTTGGTTTTGTTGGCTTTCTCTCCTAGTGACTACCACAAGAAGCAGAATGCCCTCAGAGCGCTTCAAAAGAAAGCCCTGGACAAGAATCCCGATGAGTTCTACTTTAAAATGATAAATGCAGAGCTGAAGGTGAGAAACTAAACTGCCTTCAAGCAGGGTTACACTCAGTTGCTGTGAGTAACATCATGTTTTCTCTGCCTTGTGTTGGTTTTCATTATAAACTAGTAAATAGATTAGCAGACCTGCTTTGATGCCTATGGAAAGCTTGAAGAACATGAGGGACAAAGGACAAAAAGGATCTTTTGGGTTTATTGTTAGGACCCATAGCTGAACGGTATCTATGTGTATGTGCCGTATTCTCTGGTTTTAGGATGGAGTTCATATTAAAAAGCTGCCAAAGGATGAAGTGACTCCCGAACAGGTCAAACTGATGAGGACGCAGGATATTAAATATGTGGAAATGAAGAGAGTGGCAGAAGCCAAGGTAACACTTCACTTCCTTTTAGTGTTTGCTCAGGATTGTTCTTTTGATTGTGTTGTTGGCTGTTGTATGTATGTGTAGTGAAATCTGATTTGTGTAATAGTGGAAATGGTAGATGGAAACGTCAGTGTGTATAAAACCTAAAGGTAAACGTGGCAAATTTTTGTGTACATTTCAGACATTAGACATGTACTCTTTCTTCTAATATTTATAAAGAATTGAGAATTATTGTTACAGAAGGGAACTGAATGCAGTAGGCGGTCAATAAACAGATATACAACCCACTTCTGGACATGCTTTATGCTCTGATGGTGATCCACACACCATCACTGCAGGTAATAAAGAGAAAGCTTTGGATTTGCCTTTATACTTTTTCTAGTGATTTCATGGTGATCATTCCTGCTTCGTCTGCCATATAGATAACTTACTGTTGTGAAAATTGATTTGTGCCTATCTAGCTGGGTAATACCAGAAATTACTGTTAACCTCTACCCAAAAGGTTATGAAGACGTGACATAAATATAGACTTAGGTGTATTTCCAAAGATTAAAAAGAAAGGAAGAGTTCTGATTCTTGAGAAACGAACAGGGAGACATTATTTACCTTGTCATGGATGTTTGGCAAAACACATTAACTTCCTTCCTGCAGAAAATCGAGAGGCTGAAGTCGGAGCTCCATCTGCTGGATGCGGAAGGGAAGAGTCCCAACAAGCACGTGTTCTTCTTTGATACCAAAAAAGAAGGTAAGATGCTGCGAGGGCTGCAGCTCTGGCCTGGAGCCAGGCTGAGAGAGCTGGGCTGGTTCAGTCTGGAGAAGAGAAGGCTTCTTAAGGGGAGACCTTAGAGCAGCTCCAGTGCCTAAAGGGGCTGCAGGAAACCTGGAGAGGGGCTTGGGACAAGGGCCTGTAGGGACAGGCCAAGGGGAATGGCTTGAACCTGCCAGAGGGGAGACTGAGATGAGCTCTTAGGCAGAAGCTCTTCCCTGCCCTAGTGGAAGGTGTCCCTGCCTGTGGCAGGGGGTTGGAACAGGATGAGCTCTAAGGTCCCTTCCAACCCAAACCACTGTAGGATTCTGTGATTTAAATGGGTTGTAGCAGAAAACTTGTTCTGTTATGTTTTATTGTAGCTGTTTAAAGTATAATGGTGCTTTCTTTATGCCATTACAATAAACAAAGATATTATTTTTCCCAAGAATAATCATTTGGTGCTCTAGAAATCTCTTTTGATTACTAGAGAAGACCTCAGTTCTGCAGGAGCTATGCTGCTGGGACTTCCGTCACTGACAGCTCTTAGGCTACATGTTTGGAAGGTTTGCTGGTCCATGGGAGTTTATTCCTGACTTTCTTGTTATTTATAGTTCAGGAGTTTGATATTGCAACTCATCTGGATACTCTTCCGGAGCTCGTAGATAGAGTGTACAACCGACCAACCATTGCAACGCTGCAGAAAGAGACACTGAAAGGAGCTACTGATCCTTTCCACTTAAAGGTGCTGCCACTATTTCTATTGTCTTTTTCTTCATGTTTTAATCTTTTATATCATAAGCTCTAAAGAGGATTCATTGCATCATTGTGGAGGGGAACAAAGTTTTTGTGTTGTCTTAAAACTTACGTTGGTGACACAAGGCTGTGATGGATGTTACTTAATCATCAAGTACCTGGAGCCTACAGTCAAATCTTCTCCTGGACTGACATGGAGAACTTGTTCACTGGTAGCCCAGTCCACTGTGGATTATAAATCAAGGCTGTGACATATAAGCTAGAACAGAAGAGTATAGATCTGATTAGGCACTTTCCTTGGCAAAACTGATGTGTTACTCCTCTGTTACATGGCATACACCTATAGCACTATCTTTTCATTAGATTGCTGCAGTTCTAGGTGTGATTTTTTTGCAGCATCCCCTGTTAAATATCCTCTCACACATGTCCAAAAACCCTTTCATCCCTGAATAGGGATGTGAAGAAGCTTATTCCAACATAGATGCTGCTATTGTTAGGTTTCTGATCTTACAGTATTTTTCAGATAGGTTCTGAGCCTGAAGTGGCTCAAGATTCAGGATTTGACTCTCTCCTTTTCTCCTTAAAAACCTTTAAGCTATAATCTCACTTTCCAGCTTTCTTAATATAAAGTGTTTCATGACTCTTCAGGTTGCATTGCTTATGCAATCCATTTGGATTCTGATGCTTTGTTATCACAACATTTCTGTCCTAGAAGTAGCTACACTCAGCTTTAACAGTGTCCCACTTAATTGCTTTAGAACACTGGGCAGTGCTATAAGCTTGATCTGGTCTGTGTAAGGTTAAAACCACCCTTTCAAATTGCCAATTGGCAAATTGGTAACCTGTTTTTTTTCCTAATCAGATGTCAGATAACAAACACCCTGTGGTCCCTCTCCTCCTGCCAGCTTTCTCAGTTTGGCTTGTCAGGAAAGCAGTTGGACAAGTCTCAGACTGACAAGTTTTCTCCTCTAAATGTTTTGAGTCATATTGTAAGCATGTTGGGATTTGTTCTCCTTAATTTAATTACTTCAATCACACCTGCACTAATACCATTTCTGTGCTGGGAAAGCCATCCACTCGCAGGAGGTGAACGTGACCAAACAAGTTGCATTTTGAGAAGCCTTTCTGCAATTTTGAGGCATTTCAGGAATTGGTCTCAGGTCTTTCCTTTTATTTCTTCTCCTCTGGATAAACTGGGCTTTTGCTGGGGAGTTCAGTATTCTCCTGCATTTAACATTGAAATTAAAAGGATTGAGAGAAATGAAATTCCAGCCACGTACTGAACAAGGTTACACAGCATCTAAACTAGGTTTGAAGAGATTTGGGGCTTTATGATTTAGGAGATTAAAACAAGAACAAAGAATGAAGTCCTAATTAGAAAACCTCAAAATGAAGGTGTTAAAAATGGTTCTCTGGACTCCAGCCACCAACTGAAGCAGCATTCTTTAATATGATGATGCTTTTAAAATGTACTAAATGCTCGTGAGGTCTGAGTGCCTCAGAATAGGTCAGTTACAGACCACAGTGTCCCATTCCTTTCTGTCTTAAAACAGCTTCTGGTTTTGTTCCTCCAGAAATTAGCCCAGCAAAGGAAGAATCAGTACGACCTCCTGAAGCAGCGCATCGAAAGAGAAAAAGCCATGTTTGTTGTTGCGCAGAAGATCCAGACACGTAAAGATCTTTTGGTGAGGGATTTAATTCTGGTTCTTTGAGTCTGTTTTGTTAAGGTTCTTAGGTCTACTTTTGTATGTATGTGTGTGTCTCTTCACTCTGATTTTATACTGACACTTCCAGATAACTCCTAAAAGAAGTAATCCTCTTTTAGTATGGAAAAAGCGAGGAGATGAAGCATTCCAGTTGTTCCATGGCTAGGAAATTATATCTACTAGTCCAAGTCTTACCACATCAGCAGTTTGTGAACAAAGCAGATGGTGCCTGACAACCTAAAGGTGGAAAGAACAGGCAGAAATATAATTCCCAGCTAAACAGTTGGAATTTTTCACTAGTGCCTTGTCATTTTTCACTGATTTTCACTAATTCACACATTTTTCACTAATGCCTCATCAGTCCCACACAGGGATTTTCTTGTTTATCTGAGGCTGGGTGGGTTATTTTGTCTTACATGGCAACAAATATGGTTTTCTTGTTCTTTTCTCCAGGACAAAACTCATAAAGTGAAGGTGAAGAAAGAGACAACAACCAGGCCAGCTATTTACAAATTCAAATTCCAGAGGAAACGTTAGCCATTCCATTGAATAAATGCTACCACCACCTTTGCTTAGGAAGGAAGAGGGTTCACGTCAGGAAGGAGAAGTGAGACACCACATCCCTTTGTTTTTCACTGCAACCTAGCACATTGTTAAATCACTGTGGGCCTGCGGTAGCCATAAATATATTGTATCTAATGAATTGATTAATAAATCAGAGAGTTTGTTCTCTTGGTATTTACAGTGGGAAGCCACAGGAGGTGCCTGAATGGCCCAGTAATACACACCATAAACAATCCTTGGGAAGTCAAGGTCGAAGTTAAGAGCCTGGGAGAAGGGCTGCACTGGGCTTGTTGTGCTCAGCTCCATGGTCCATGATACATCCAAAACCAGAAGAGATTTCAGGTCAGCTCTTTAGCTATCTTTTCAAGCAGGTTAAAGGTGAATTATTACCGTTCTAGTCACTCCCCCCACTCCAGAATCCCTCTTAGAATCTTAATTCTGCTTTATCTACACAAAGTGTTTCACTTCAAAATGTATGAGCTGAAGGGCATTGCAAAGGATGAATTTCTAAATTCAGGCACCACATTAGCCAAAGATTATTCTGGAAGGGTGCTAGAACCAGGGAACTGTTTCTGCTGACAAACACTCCTTCCAGAAACTCTGAGTAATTTTCACTGCTGAGGAGCTGTTTGTGCTCATTGTGCTGCATGATGGGGCAGTGCTGTGCCATGCTAAAAATACTAGTGTTGCCCACCGTGTTCTAACAGAGGCGATACTGAAATGGAGAGACATACCGAAGGCAGCTGTCCTTTTTGTTGCTGTGAGCTTGTGGGAGTGCTGGTAGGTGGAAGGGGGTTTCAACCCAGAACAATGAAGACGCATCCTTGAGCGTCCTGGAGCAGTTCAGGCAAGTTGGGAGAGCCTGGGCGTAAACATTCCTTTTCTTATCTCTATCACTTGTACAACCTCTGCCAATAATAAGCACATGCCCATGCAAGATGGTAAAAAAAAGATGCTCTTCCCAAGCTCTTCCCACTTTGGGAGCTCTCCTGGGTGAAACACAGCTTTTTACGTGCTCAGCTGCAGGTTGTTCCTGCCATTGCAGAGATTCCCAAGCTGGCAATGATGGGGGAATTTTCTCCTGTGGAAGGATTAAGGGAAGCAGTATACTTTGCTCCCAGCAGGGAGTAGGGAGTGCTGAGGGTGAGGTTTTGCCATGTCACCATTCCTGGCGTGCTTCAAACCCAAAGGCCAGAGGGAAACTGAACACACCGCATAGGAGAACGCCTCTCCTCCTCCTTCCTCACGGGAAAACGAACACGCACGACAGAAACTTCCAACGCTTTTCCCTGTGGAAGTTCCCTCTCTCAACGAGAAGCCCCCTCTGTGCTGCGGAAAGCGGTGGCAGGGCCTGGCCGGCAGAGGGCAGCAGCGCGCCGCGGCGGGGCCAATGCGGGGGGCACCGGGGCCGGTTGCGCTTCCCCGTCTCGTTTTTAATGGAACCTGAAGATTTGGTAAGGGAAATTCCTTGATTTTGAAAGCTCAGCTCGGCAGCGATGGGAGAAATACAAAGAATGAGAGGAGGGAGAAGCCAGAGCCTCAGAAACCCCGGGCTCATGGAAGAAACCCCCTCAAGTTCATGCAAGAAACCCTCAAGTTCATGTATGGTTTGGGGACCTTGTAATTGGTTTTAAAACGTACATGAAGGTCCCCACGACACTGGATGTCTTTGAAATGAAATCTCTTCGACTGAGATTTGAATGGATAAATATTTGCTCCTTATCCCTGATTCATTTTATCTGCATCGAGGGGGAAAGGACAGGAAGGAAAACCAGCGATCCCATTGGAAGACCCTCAAGGAATTACTACAGCTGAGAGCCAAAAGGTAACCCCACCAACACCAGCTACCCAGCCTGCCATTCCGAATGCCTGCTGCTCCTCTGACCCCATTGGTAGAACAAGTGTTGCAATGGACACAAATGACCTAATCCCTGGAAAAGAGCCATCCCTTCCCGGTAAAGGAGCAAGACATTATGGGATACAGTAGGTAGCTGCTGGGCTTTGAGCAGTCCAGTGCTTTCACTATGGAAAATTATTGGTTGAGTGCCATACCGCTTACTCTCCTGGTGGTAGTTTGCATCCCCACTGCAAGCTCAGCTACACAAGAACCTCACATTCACTGAACAGCGTACGAGAAGCAAAAGTGGTTCCTCCTCCGAGTCACTTTTCCTTGGGAAAACCAGCAAGGTCTTGATAAGAGGAAGCCGGAGCACAGTTACCTCCGTGGTGTTGCACCGAGCAGAATTCTTGGCCTCAGAAGCCAAGGTTTCCCATCCAGTGGGCTGGGGAGCTGTTTAGCACCTTGTGGCCACAACAGACTGCAAAGAGGTGCCAGCTCGCATGCACAGTCACTTACTCCTGCCTCCAGCCTTCAAGGATTTGGTGGATGCTGATCCCTGAACTTCCACCTGCAGCTCCCAACAAAATAGTGCACGACCTCAAAGAGTTAAACCCAACCAAGCTCTCCCATTGTGTTGCACAGTTACTGTGGCTCAGCATCCGGATAAACACCTGGGCTGTTGATGCTGAAAATGCCATTGCAGGTTAAACACCACAGGCCAAAGCAGTTGATTTGAGACAATAAGCAAGGATAAGGAAGGGTTTATGGCCAGGTTTGAATTCTGAGCTTCACAATTAACCTTTCGTAGGAAAGTTGGGGGCTTATTCACATAGCAGCTGTGTGCACTTACACAAGTTCCTGTTAGTGATGATTCCACATGTAAAATAATGAGAAGAAAAGGGGAAAATTTCTGGGTGCAATCACAGAATGACTTCAGGCTGCCAGGGGAAAAAAGCCAGTGTATCAGGAGGTAATGCTAGAAGTATCATAGAATAATAGACTGATTTGGGTTGGGAAGGACCTTAAAGTTCATTCAATTCCAACCCCTGCGACGGGCAGGGACCCCTTCCACTGGAGCAGCTTGCTTCAAGCCACTGTGTCCAGCCTGGCCTTGAGCACTGCCAGGGATGGGGCATCTTACAGGACTCTCATGAGACTTCATCTGGAGCACCATATGCAGGTCATCAAGGTTCAAGAAAGATTTAGTTCACAGTGGGACACATAAAAACAGCCTCTAAGATGCAGAAGGGCATTGAGAGCATCTTACAAACAGGACTAGGTACACCGCAAAGAGCCAAACACTTCCCTTCAACCTTGCTCCTGGTTTGACTCCCAAAGCCCTTAGCTTATCTCCCTCACCCTGAAGCACTGCAATGTTTCTGCAAGGGCCTCAGAAGAGTCAATACCTTAGAACAAAACACCCAGCCCGCTCAGCCGCAGCGCAAGATGTAAAGCGAGACATTGGTGGGATCTGCCATCCTCTAGCTGGGCCCTGGTGGGGGAAGGACAGAGAGAAACAGCCCACAGCTATTTTCTGCTTGTGATAATTATAGCATCGGAGGCTGAACCAACAGGTTCTTTAGCAAGGAGATTCCCTGCAGCTTGCAAGATACAGATATCAAAATACCCCCCAGATTCACAGCTCGGGTTTCAGGTGACTCACAATAATACCGTGCCGTATAATAATTTCATGGAATTCCTTGTTCAGGCTGAAGAACTCAATTGATAATGACTGTCTATAAAACTTAATAGCAGGCTACATTGAAACACTTGCAGGATTATCTCTAGGCAACTGCACCAATATATTACTAGCCACAGAACCATCACAAGCCCTTGGGCTTCAGGGGTGATTTCCTATAGGCCCTGTTTTCCAAGCCTGAACCAGACCGGAGACTGGCACAGCGGCATCTCTTGCCCCATCCCTGTTGGAAACCCCAGAGCTTTCCTCACTGCTTTCCTTCAGCAGAGCAGAGAAGCTTTGATCCCCCCCATCCCACCGCCGTGCCCGTGTGTGCTGTACCATGCCATGAGTCCACTCACCATGAGCCCAGCTCCCGCTCGCCATCCCGATCCCGAGGTCGCCAGCAGGATGGTGATCCCGGCACGGGGCAGTGGTCCAGGTGTGGGATTGCAGCCATGTCCAGCTGGCTCTGACTGTCACCAAGACCCTGCTGTCCTCACAGCGAGGTTCAGCTGAGGTGACTTGCCCCAGGGCACCGAGGGGAAAAGGGTGCTGGAATTCCTCCGCTCAAGCCAGCTTCGCAGCAGGGAGTTGAAAGAGCAGGATGTAAATCGGGAATGACTAATGGCTGCCCTGAGCCTCTCTGAACATCCCTTTTCCACAGGCTCCTTGGCCACCCACACCTTTCCTCACCTGGCTGGGAGCAGGATGAGGGCTGCAAACAGCTAGGAACAGCCTGGGCACACGGTATCATCCCCATCCCCACTGCCACGCACTTGGATGCAGCCCCCATTTCCCTTCAAGCAGAACATTCCTGCCCAAATTCCATCACAGAGGGATGCAGACAAATACCTGCTGCTGCCTCTGTGGGGGGACGGCAGGCATCAGAGCAGACCCAGTACTGTACAAGGTGAAAGCAGCTGGTACTTGCTGTGCCATCTCTACAGTTACATACCCAAAGCCTTTAGTGCCTTGAGAGCACCAAGGTGAGCAGTGTTGCTTTGAGCAGGTAGGAGCCCATTACTCAGTGAGATCATATTCCCCGGCTGGCCCTGGCTTGGCAGACCCAAAGACTGAAATAGTAACTTAGTGCATATAGATCATGATTTACTAAAGCACAAGCCCTGATGCACCTTTCTAGGGAAGCTCTAATTTATTATGCATTGTCATTAGCTGCAGCAGGGCCTTCATTAGAGCTAGAGTTAAGGTCTGTTTTGGCTGCCTCATCAGCATCAGTGAACTGCGTCCCTGCGAGGTTTGATACAATTTAATTAACCTAATTAAAAGCTCTGATTGCAGAGATGATTGGGGTAGAGCCAGCAGCAACTGCATATTTATAACAAGCTGGAAGGTGTGGGACCGGAGCCAAATGATATGCATCTCTAATGAGCTGGTGCTATTGAAGTGTGGATTTGGAACACTAACATTTATTTTTGGCAACAATGGCCAGTTTATCTTCATGATAGAAACGATCACGGCTTGATCGCATCTAGCACCCTGCTCCCTGGGCTTCTCCAGCCCCTCACAAGCACCCCACAACCCTGCTGCACCTCAACACCTCTGCATCCAGGCAGCCGCAGCACCCCCAGCTCCTGCCCCACATCCCACAGGACACAGCACATGCGGCATGCACAAGCCCTAACCACACACTGGCAGTCCCAGATAAGCCAGGTGGAAGATGCCAGCAGGTTTTCCTTCCCTGGCCACCACTTCCTCCTCCAGCCCTCCCATTGCACAGCCAGACTGGGCTCCTGGGACAAGGAACCTACCTCCATTACCCCTCCAGGCACCAAATACTCCATGCCCGTATCTTCTGCTGGGCACCAGTGCCCAAAACCAAAGAGCAGCCTGAACTGAAGACCTATTTATCTGCACCCCAGCAGGGGCTTTAAGGCTCCTGCTGCCTTGGCTGATTGGGCTGCTGGAGGCTGGGTAAGTACCAGCACCTGCCCTGGTCCACCCATTGCAATGAGAACCTTTCCTCCTCCTGTTTACAGCCAGAGAGACCCCCAGCCCTTTGCAGTTGTGTTCTGAGTGATGCTGTGTCAGAACTGCGGGCTTCCTGGCAGCAAAGGGCAGGAAAACCTCGTTTCTGAGCTGCAGCAATGCTTGACAGAGGAGATGACAGCAGTGACCCCTCTCTCCCTGTGTTTAAAGACTACAAACTCTATGCAGACCCAAGTGCTCTCAACTCCTAGGACCCACAGGGATGTCCCGGTGTGGGGCCCAGAGCTGTGCTGTGCCTGGTGTTCACAGCCCCACTGCCTGTGTAGGAGCAGGACCCTGGTTCCCTGCAGCCAGCACCAGTGGGGCTGCTGCATCCTTCACAGGACCAATGGCCTTAACTGCCCTGCCCCATTGCCCTTCCCGTGGGGATGGGTGTCCTGGAGCGGGCAGTGAGGCAGCAGCATGGGTCCGGGGGTGCTCCCTGCACCCCAGTTGGTGCTCCCAGCCCTGGTCTTCCTCTCGGAGGAGGATCAGGGTGCTGTGGGGGTCAAGTGTGGCCAGCAGCACCACTGGGACACCCTGTGCCTGCCGAGCCGCTTGGAAAATTTGATCCATGCTAATTATGCTGGGGGAAAAAAAAAAAGCCCTTCTGATAAGGAGTGTGAAATGGAAGCGTAGATAATGCTCAGCTCCGAGTGCCATCAATCTTTAAAACTGGAACAATAAGGGAAAACACCGCAGGGCATATGAAGCAAGGTGTGATTCACATCTGCTGCTCCGCGGCCGCCGCCTGATTTATTGGCACAAGGCAACTTTCCTGCACTGTTTCAACAGAGCTGCATTACATAACCCCACAGACTGTTTTGCTTCCCTTTTATCAATCAAAGGATGTTTAATGACCTGCGGCCCTTCCCTGATACAGCTCGGGAGCGCAGGAGATGGGACCCCCAAAACATGATGGGGAATGGCTTGAACCTGCCCGAGGGGAGACTGGGATGAGCTCTTAGGAAGAAGCTCTTCCCTGTGAGGGTGCTGAGGCGCTGGCACAGGGTGCCCAGAGAAGCTGTGGCTGCCCCATCCCTGGCAGTGCTCAAGGCCAGGTTGGACACAGGGGCTTGGAGCAAGCTGCTCCAGTGGAAGGGGTCCCTGCCATGGCAGGGGTTGGAGCTGGAGGAGCTTTAAGGTCCCTTCAACCCAAACCAGTCTCCCCCAGTTCCCAGCCTCTCCAGCGTCACCTCTTTCAGCCTGGGTGTGATACTGACCCGTGACAGCAGGGATGAAGTCCACAGCTAGGATGCAGTGGTGGGGCAGGGCACAAGGGTCTTCTAGGGTCCAGACTGCTCCATGCCCTGTGGACAGGGGGATGGAGGCTCCTCTCCATCCCTGCTCTCACTGATGCACCACTTGGAAGCACCCAGGGTACCTGTCCTCTGCCTGCGCTGCGGACACACTCTAAGGCCGAGCTCTCTCGGTCACCCAGCAGTCCCACATCTGTCTGCACATTTGATGCCTTCATTTTCAAAAGGCTTTCTCTGGGATTTACTTTCTTTTATTTAAATTGTGGAGTTGCTGAAGTGACCTTTTGGCTGCCTCCCATTGCAGGCCCACAAAGACCTGTGGCTTTGAACAAGTTCAAAGCTTCGCTTCCCTTTTGGCCGTACCCCTCAACAGAGCCTTCGGATGGGTTTTTCCTCCCACAGTCCTGAAAAGCCGTCATCAGAGACACTTCCCCTCGCAGGCTCTCTCATATTTACACTGACTTTTTGAATAGATAATAAATTCCACCTTTCTTTCAGCCTTTTAGAAGCACACGCTCCTCACAGGGCAGTTGGAGGAGGCTGCTGTGTGGAAGCTGCCTTGGCAGGCTGGGAGGACAAACAGAGCTGGGGGGAATGCAGATTGCTCTGAACCACATTCACTTGCCTGTCTGCAGCTCATGGCACCATCCTGGGGCAGCCACAGCCCCGGAATGGCCCCGCTGAGTCCCACATTCCCTGCTCCAAAAGAGACAGTCCTGAAAACCTTCCTCCCAGTCCTTAGCCCAAAGCTGCTCATCCCGTTGAGCTGGAAGGCAATCCAGATGCAAACCAAAATCCTTTTAAAAACTGTCCCATAGAATGCCAAGCATCTTCTAAAGCCTGGCCACGGGCTTAACTGCATCAAAATCATGCGGATGCTTTTTGTCAAACCCACTCTAAACCAGGCAGGCAGCAAGCAGCTCACAACCCAGAAGTGTCATAGATGCACTCGCAGATGCTGTCCGTAACGTTGCTGATGCCAGACTGCGAGTCCAGGAGGGACTGTCACATCCTGTGTTCTGATGGCCCGCCTGCTGCCATCCCCTGCGCTTCACCCACGGAGCCCAGGCTGGGTCCAGCACCTCCAGCTGGGTTCTGCTGTTTCAGGCTGGAGGAGGCTGAGCCACAGCAGCCTCGAGCAGGAGGTTCACCCCTGCCCAAGGCTTCAGTGGCAGCAGAGAAGTGCTGAGGGGAAAGATGCTTGGGTGTCCCCAAGAGCAAAACCGTGACCCCAAAGGCAGGACCTCTCAGTCCTTGGCATGTTACTTGGATGTAAACTCCTTCCTCGCCTCAAACCTGGTGAACACATAAACTACAGATGGAGGTGAGCAGAGGATAGGCAGAAACGCTGACGGAGGCTGCGGGGTACGCAGTGCCTCGCTCCATGCAGTATGAACGGCCTTTGGGTAAGGTACAACCTCCCCCTGCAACAACGCACATCAGCCCGACTGCTCCTTAGGGCACGAATCCCTCCTGCAGGGCTGGCTGCAGGGTGAAGCCACGCTGGGGAGGGTGGCCTGAAGTAGCCCCTTAGGTGGGCCAGCGATGCCAAGAGCCGTGATGCACACAGCTGCGCAGAGGGGCACATACTTTCGGCCCGTGTTGCCCTAACAAACCAATGTCCCGGGATGCAGACAATAATGTTTTTATGAGACTCTAACTTCTAAACTCAAACGCCCTTTGTAGTGGACTAATAGCCAACACGTGGCCCTTCGTCTCATGCTGAACTTTTGTGGTCCTCCAGGGGGGAAAAAAGGGCCCTGGTGAGCATTTACACTGAGCACTTTGTTCTCCCGGAGTTGTAGAGCAAAGAGAATGATGTATTGAGAGCCTCGGTCCCTGCCAGTTTGGCTTCATTTGTCCTTCTGAACTTGCCCTGAGAGATAATGTTTCCTTCTAATCTGCTGCCGTCCACCTACAGCAGGGACCCAGTGAATAATTCTCCCAAACAAGCCTTTATTCTTAAGTCTCTGTCTGGCCCTAGCCCTTTCTCCCCCCCTTACAGAGTGATTGTTGTGTTCATTACATGATAATGGCCCAAGCTGTATTCCAGCCCACACTTGCCATGGCCACACAAACAAGGTTCAGGCTGCGCTGCTCCCAGGATAATGCTGCTCATTTGGCATTATTGGAAAGAATGTGCCAGGCATCTGAGCACCAGCAGCTCCCCGCCTGCGTCACATCCCAGCCCTGACACCGCCTGCACCCTCCTGCAGCAACCAGCACAGCCCCCAAAGGGCCGAGGCTTTCTTCCACCCCTGGTAACAAGTGATCATCGCACTCCTATAGGAAGAAGACCCAAGGAAGAGGAAACGAGGCTTGTGAGTCTCTGGTTAATGGGACGAATCTGTTCTTTTCTGTTCAGGTATTTACGGTGCCCTTTCACAACGATGTTTTAATAAGCCTGTGTAAGCTTCACAAATTGCCCTTTGTATCTGGAGGAGATGGGAAGCTCCAGGGGATGAGCAATGTACACGCTGAATGCACAAGAAACCCATTATGTAGCCTGCTCCTGGAAGTCACTCTCTAGGGATATCTGCAATGGGTGCCCCTCTGAAAACACCCAAGGGAGCTTCCTCGGCTGTAGAGAGATATTAATGCTTATCAGCGCCGGCCTTTCAACGGGATAAAGCTAAGCCGAGGTCAGACACTGTGCTCAGACACTGACAGGGGCTTTGTTCCCAACTCTGCTCCTGAGCTTAAGGAATGGCCAAGGGTCACCCTGCTGCCTCCCAGGAAGGCTGGGGAAACCAAGGCCTGCAGATTGCACTGGCCTCAACCTTGGGGCTGGCTGACAGCGTGTTCCCCTGCTGCGGGGGGGCTGAGTCAACTCATGCCTATTATTTACCGCTAAGTAATGGCTCAGCTCAGACTGACATTTCCATCCCATGCGAGTGTCCTGCAGCCTGTGCCAGCCACGTATGGCGAGGCGGGGTGAGCACCTACATGCGGACATGAGCACATACGTGTGCATGCAACTGTGCTTAGGAGCACGCATGCAGCGGTGTGCGTGCTGCATGCAATCTGTGCAGGCTGCTCCCAAACTTGTCTATGCCTGGCAGGAAAGGTAAGGACAAAACCCTCTCATGTGCAGGTTCACACACGAGCATGTGTATGCAGAAACATGCAAGCATCCACCGGACCCATTCACGCTCAGTGGGGGCACAGGATTCCTCACAGCTCAGAGCTCAAAATCCTCAGTGCTGTGCACTGCAAACCCCTGTCTGCCCCAACCACCCATGGATACCCCCCTCCAGCCCCATGGCTCAGACCCTGCCCCTTCCCCAGGGAGCTCACAGAGCGCTCCAGTGAGTGTGAAATATCCCTGCACGGGACAGCCTGTTCCAAGGGAGCAGGAGCTCAGAAAACCTGCGCAGCAATGGCCGTGTCCTTTGTGCATCATGAGGATGGACTCCTGCCAAATTCCTCTGCACCCACTGCCTCTATTAAATGCGTCAATCACTTCTTGGCAATCCAAGCCCCAGAGAGGAGCTGAGAGGTGACTTGGGTTGCTTTTATTTAAAGGTGAAAAGTACCAAGCAGGAGGTGAGCTCTGCCTGCACGGAGAGCGGGGCTGCCGAGCCCTTCCTGCTGCCAAAGGGACGTGGCAGCAAGAGGCAGACCTGCGCGTGGTCATGGACTCCTCAGGCTGTGAAATAACCCTGATGCAACTGCCCAAGGACAGCCCGCAGACCCTCGTGTGGGGGTGACTGGGAAAGCTGATGGGGGGAGCATCAAGGTGAAGGGGATGCAGGAAAGCCCATGCACCATGATCCTAGTGCTGGTGGGCAGGGGATGGGGCAGGCAGGGAGCAGACAGCATCACTGCCACTCAGACAGCATCTGCTGGCTTGGATGCTCCCAGCAGCATCCCCACCGGCTGTTGGCAGCCAGCACTCAGGGGCTGGAAGGGAACTGGTTGCCCTTTCTGGGGCTGAACCCAGGGGAGCAGCCTGGGTGCTCATCTCCCCACCCTCAACCGCAGCAGCAGCGGTTGGGGTGCTGGGTGGGAAGGTGCTGGAGGGTGGTACCAGGGCTGCAGCAGGGCTTTTGGGAGCAGAACAGGAAAGTCCGGGTGACTCAATGATTCCTGGCACAGGGCACGGCTGGTGCCAGCCGAGCACAGCGGGAGGGAGGAGGACGAGCAGGCAGGGATCCGTGGGGCTTGGGAATGGGGACAAAGGGCCTGGGAACACTTGCTGGTGCCCACCTCGGCACCGATGCTGATGAACGTGCAATTGCATCCAGAAACGCCCTCCCTGCATGCGGACACCAGCGTCCCGAGGGGCTCCCCCCTGCCAGGAGCTGCTCCGCATGGGGCATCGTGCCCTGTGCAGAGCCCATTCCTGCTCCGGGAGCTCCTGGAAAGCCACCGCACCCCCGCTCCCATGCGGGCAGCTCCCATCTCCTCGCCTGCTGCTCCTTCCCTTTGCCTGCTCACGTAATCGCTTTGATCTTCACTCCAGGGGCTCCCTGTTAAAAATTAATGCTTCATGGATGTTGCTGCCCATAGCCTGGAAAAAAATGGCTTTTATCCCCCAGGCAGTGCCTCTGCCCAGCTCCTGCAGGACTCCCAGTTAAACAGATGGGGACAAAACCTTCTGGGCTCTTTGTGCCTTGGTTCAGAGCACGACGGGACCTGTTGCTGCCCCATGGAGCTGTGCTGAAGGGGGGCAAGCTGTGACCACACCACAGTGCTCAGGCAGGCTCTGCCAGTCCCTGGTGCCCGCAGCCCCAGGGCCCATCCACATCGGTGAGAAAGGGCCCACAGCTGGGCTGCTGGGGCTCACGCCCCTGCAATCAGCGGAAGGGGCAGTGCAGGGTGGGATGTGCTGTGCCCTCCATGCCCTCTCGATGGGGTTTTGTCCCCAAGTTCCTCTGCAGCCGGGGCCCAGCAGCTCAGTTCTCTGACCTTACAAGAGAGAGATGCGAACAGCAGTGATTCCCCCAGCACCCTCATGGGCATCCTCAGGCTTTGCTCGCAGTGCCGGGGGTTGTGCCCCATCTCTTGAGCTCCCCGGTGCTGGGGGAGCTGCTCAGTGCGGAGCCTCAGGCAGGAGCAGGGCTGAAGGCACAGCCCCAGGCGAGCAGAGCCTGGGAACGGTCCTCGCTCCCGTCCTGCCGGCTGTTTTGGGAGGGAAGGGATGCGGCGCCCAGGGCAGCAGGCTGGGCGCAGCAGGAAGTCGGGCTTGCCGAGCTGGGTGTGTAGCATGTGGGGATGCTTGTCTGGGCTCCCAAAGCATTTTCCAAACACTTTAATTACAGTGATTTATAGGGCAAAAGTGTGGGGGCGAGAGCTTGGGAAAGGCATCAGCAGGTTTGTTCCGAGGGCTCTAATCAGAGGTGATGGGGCGGGGGGGAAGGGAGGGTACAGCACCGGAGCACCTTGAACTGCAGCATCAGGACAGGTTTGAAGGATGCAGGACCTCCCAGCATGCCAGGGATGTGCTGATGGCATCCCCGCGGCCTCCGTGCATTACATGCTCCTATGGGAACAGCAACAGGAGTGTTACCAGAGGTCCTGAGCCTGTCCCCTGTGCTGCTCCCAAGCCAGGGTCTGCAGCACTGGGCTTCCCAGGGATCCTTCCCCACCTCTGGTGGGACTTCACACAGCTGTAATCAGCGGGGCTGCAGCCAGCCCCACGCACAGCACAGGCAGAGGATGAACACGAGGACTCGTGGCACCTGAGGGGTTTTTGTGGACAGTGACCAGGAAAGGATCAACAATTCAACAGCAACTCAGCATTCACAGGGTCCTACAATGGTTTGGGTTGGAAGGGACCTTAAAGCTCATCGAGCTCCAACCCCTGCCACGGGCAGGGACCCCTTCCACTGGAGCAGGAAAGAGCTTCTGCCTAAGAGCTCATCTCAGTCTCCCCTCGGGCAGGTTCAAGCCATTCCCCTTGGCCTGGCCCTACAGGCCCTTGTCCAAAGCCCCTCTCCAGGTTCCCTGCAGCCCCTTTAGGCACTGGAGCTGCTCTAAGGTCTCCCCTTAAGGAGCCTTCTCCAGGCTGACCAGGAGCTATTCTCTTTCTGGTATTGCCATGAAAAGCAACAACCTCTTCAATTCTTGTTCTGCCCAATGCTCTCTTCACCCCCACCACATCACACACACTCACACGCACCCACAAACAGTTTTGTGCAGCTCCCTGGCAGCCAAAGAGCCCCTGGTCCCTGCAAAGAGACAACATCTGCCCCAAGCCCAGTGAGCATTGCGGGGCAGCAGAGCCCACTTGGGAACCTCAGCCCCGTCCTGCCTTGCTCCGAGGATGCTGTCACTGCTGCAGAGCCCTGGTTACACCGGAGCAACCAGGAGTTATCTCGGGCTGCTGCTGGCACCAGCCTGGCCCTGGGCACAGCACGGGGGCTGCAGGGCTGAGCCATGGTGTGGGGATGTGGGCAGTGCTGGAGCGGTGGCTGTGACCCCCCCCCGAGCCCCCGCAGGATGCAGCACCAGCAGCATGGCCTGAGCACACATCACCCTGCTGCAGTGCTGCTTCTTGGCCTGTTTGCTGGTAAATAACCTTTTCCTGTCCTTTTTGACACTGATGTTTATTGATGCCTGAAATCCCTCACAGCCAGGTCTGCCCTCAGAGCCGAGGTGCTCCGCGCATCCCATGGCCAGGAGTGGGGAGAGGGGCAGAGCCAGCTCTGCTTCACCAAGATGCCCACAGCCTCCCTAACAGCTCCCAGGCATGTCAGGGTGGATGCTGGCAGCGTTGAAAGCAGGGGAATAAAAGAGGGTGCTTTCACTAAACATACCTCTGCTTCCTGAGGCAGCTGCTCCTGGCTGTGCAGGCAGTGCTGAGCATCCCCAGCCTCGGCTCTGTGGTGCTGGTCCTCTTTCCTAGGAGCGAGCAGCAGCCCCAACGGCAATGTTCACCCTCAAGGCACAACGTTAGTGTGCATAGAGGGCAAAGAGAGACAAGCCTGTGTAGCAGGATGCTCCCTGATCTCACCCTCAGCCCAGAAGCAAGGACAGGGAGCACCAGCCAAAAGGGACCAAACCAAGAACTCTCACCCAAACTCCCATCCTGAGGACACTGCACTAAACCCACACGGACACCGGGTGGCAAAACACCCTGCCCCACCTGCGGAGAACCTGCTGATTAAGGGATAAGCAATCACTTCTCTACCCACAGCCTCATGTTATCACTTAATTGAATGCAATTGATTGAGAAGCTAAAAGCAGCCTTGGCTTAGAGCATTGCAGATGGTGCCTGGGAGCAGGGCAGCATACTGAACCCTTAAAAGCATTGGCATCAAGGGCAGCCACAGCCTTGCTCTCCTAAAGTGTCTCACACATCATTATCACGAGCAGGGCCCAGCAGCGGGGCGGTTCCAGGGCAGCGTTATCTATCATGCTTCAAGTCTGCACAAAAGCCTCTTATTCTTGCCCCCTCTGCCCTCAGTGGGCAGCCTCTGCGCCCACAGGGATTTCAAGGGAAGGAAGTGTGCATCTGCAGGGCTCTGTGGGGGCAGCCTTGGCTCTTTAGTGGTCCAACCACTGGCCCACACTGCTGGGAACGGAGCCCAGGAGCTGGTATGTGCGAGCGCTCAATCAGTGCTGGAGAGGGGGACATCACGACTGGGGGCAGCCTCGGCTCACCGGGCTCTTGTCTTTCTGATCTGGTTGCGTGTCTTCAGGCGCTGACATCCCCGCAAACTTCATTAACTCTGCTACTTTCTTCCCCACTAATTAAAAGCAGATTACAGCTCATGCACACCGCATGCTTCGCGGCGAGAGCTGCCTGCTTTGCCACTCTGCTTGCTGGAGCCTCTGTCACCAAAGCAATCTGTTCGGCCTGGTGAGCTGAAAAAGGTCTGCAACCCTGCAGAGACCACGGGGGTGGCTGAGGACCCGGCTGGATGGAGCCTCTCCTGGGCTCAACTCTTCAGGTTCATGCCAGGATCCCCCAGGCCCAAGAGGAAGTGCATCAGTGCGGCATCCCAACAGCCTCACCATAAAGAGCCTTGGGAGAGCAGAAGAAGCACCCCATGCCAGCCCCTGCCCCCTATTCCCTTGGCGATGCCATTACATGGGGATTATTTTCCTTAGGGAAAGGGTAGAGTTTCTGCAAGAAGACAGGACTTCCCCTGTGGCCCCTGTGCTGGTGCTGGCAGGAGCCACATTTGGAGTCATACATCATCAATGGAAGGTATCTAATGATCTATTGCCCTAATACATCACCATAGCAACAGTGCTCTAATAATGTATTATTCTAATGTGTTACCCAAGCGCGTGTTCCTCCCGATGATGTATGGCTGGGATGGTTGTGCCCAGCCAAGCCCAGATGCAACAAAGCTCTCCTGCCTGCCAAGCACCCTCCTTGGAGCTCAGGTGTGCTCAGCCCTCCTCTTGTCACACTGGGGCAGCCACCCGTGTCCTGGGCTGCACCCCCAGCAGCACAACAGCGCTGGCACAGGGTGCCCAGAGAAGCTGTGGCTGCCCCATCCCTGGCAGTGCTCAAGACTGGGCAATGCCTGCGGAGTTTGCTCCCACCCTCATGGGCATCCTCAGTGGTGCTACCTCGGCACCCAAAGGAGGAGGAACTGCACTGAGTGCACATCAAGGCTCATGGCACTGCACGGCGCAGGCAGCACACACCTGAGCAACCACCAGCATGGTCTTCCCCTTGTGTCTCACTTGTGGAGCTCTACAAGACGATTTGCAAAGCATTCCTTCCCTGGCATCTGCAAAGCGCAGGAGGGGAAGGGGCAGGCTGGTTTGTGCCTTTCTCCAGCCCCTTCCAAGGTACCAGGGTTGCGCAGCCCCTGGGTTTGCTCATTGACAATGAAAATACCAGCTGGAATTCTCCTGCCGCCCGTTACAGGGGCAGCATTGTTTGCAATCCACACTATCTTTTTGACCATTCAAATGCCATTAATTCAGTCACCCCAATGCGTAGGACAGTTATCTGAAGTGTTTTCCCAAACAGCTCAGTGACTATAGAGCAACAATTCATGGCATTGCTCGGGGACATCTGTGCGAAGCAGCGCGCAGCAAAGAGCCCGCGGCCAGCTCAATGCTCCCTGTGTGGACCCCGGATTCCACAGAGGAGCAGGGAAGCCGGCGGACAGAAAGCCTGAATGAATGGCAGGAGAAATCATTCCATCTATGCAAGTCCATGCCAAGCTCCCCGTGCAGCTGCTGTCAGCTCTGCCCCTCTGCGCTCACATGGAAGGGACGTTATTGTGCGCGGAGACCAGCGGCTGCTCCCTGCACGGGGATCGCAGCCACTCGTGTCCACCATAGCCCACATCAGGGGCAAATCCTTCCCAAGCACTGCACAGGGAGCCAGGCTTAGTGGGGGGCTCTATAGGATAGCACTCGCTATCCCTCTGCTCCAAGATTCCAAGGCCTTGGAAGCACCTGAGGGTGAAAGCTAACAACCAGCTTAAAGCTAATGACACCTACGTCTTATTCCTCCATTGACCAGCAGCAGCACTTCAGTTGACCAACCTGAGCCCCAGCCTGGCCAGAGTAGGGCTTGAGTACACGTGGAGCTGCTCCATCTCCCCAGGGCTGTATCACTGTCCCTCTGCTGTGGACAAGCCTTCCGTATGTGGTGGTAAGAGATGCAGGATGCTTCCCTGTGCTGCCTTTGCAATGCTCCCGAGCTGCACCTGAGCAGATTCCAATCTCTCAACATTCCGAGGGGGCAGCAGTGACAAATTACAGCATCTGCAGCAGAGAGAAAGGGAAACAGAGGGACCGAAGGAGGCATGATTGTGTTATCAATAATGTTTCCAATAGCTGATGGATGAGGACACCCAAATAACTTTTAAGGTTTCAGGAGAAACCTTCCAAATGGCAGCACAAAGGCAAAGGATGCATCAATCCAGGGGCTTGTAAGGGAGACCTCCGGGGATGTGCGCAGCAATGCCAGGCGCAGGCAGTGCTTGTGCTCAGCATCACGCTGCAGACAGCCCATTTAACAACAGACAAGAAGGGACCTTTTCCTCCTCCCCGTGGATACAGGAGCAACCCTGAGAGCTTCCCAAGAGGGATAACGCACAGACACGCTGTCCAATGGGACTCTTCCAAACTGCTGCTGTTTTTCCCCATCTTCCCTCGCCGGGGCTCGGTGTGAACGGTCACCAAACAGCTCTGCAAACAAGCAGCTGATTGAAAGCTGCCGACAGAGCCCACCGAAAGAGTCGGGAACATCAAGGAAAAGATCGCCTCTGGATCCTTCGGAGCACTGAATGTGCAGAGCGGACCCCCTGCTTTAACGACACAGACACGTTCCCTGCACCAGGCGGGGTGCACCCCTGCATCCCAGCCATAGCAGGAGGTCCTGCTGACAGCTCAGTGCTGCCATATGCCAGAGCCAGCCTCGGAAACGCTCCCGATGCTGCAAGCGTTACAGACAGCATCGTTTTGTGCCGAGCCCTGGCACATCTCCAGGCTGGGGTTGCAAGGGATAATCTGCAGATTGAATGTTAATGAACGTTATTGCTGGTATCCGGGAGGGCTGCGCTGAGCTCACCCCGTTTCCAATGGCACAGCTTTAGTTCTCCCTCCACACTTCCTATACCCAAGAGAAAGGGCAATTCCAGCACAGCTGATGGTCCAGGAAGCTGGCTGAAGGCACATAGGAAAAGGGGATCCTTTCTGTGCCCAGCAATGTCGCTCCCTCCTCCAGCTCTGGCGCTTCCAATACTTAGCTATGGGATCATTATTTCACCTCAGTCCCACCAGTGCTGCCTCTTGCAAACTCACCGTGCCTCAGGAACCATCCCGCAGGGGCTGTACCTGGGGGTCGGGAGCAGGCATCGAGGGCATCTTAAGTGACATCAATCTTCCCTTAGCTCTTTGGGGAGAGGCAGGCAGGGAAACGCTGCCACTTCTGCAGCCCTGCACCACGCTCCCTGCTGTGACTTGGGAGCCTTTTGTGTGGAAGATCGGCTCACGAAGCAGCAGCTTACCTGGAAAAACCGGGTCGGGATGCTCCAGTGTCCCTGCACAGGCCAGTGCCCCGCTGGAGCTCCAGCGAGGACCTTCACCCTCCCCACAGGGCAGGCTGGCTCCCGGCCCCTCGGCAATGCACCGCAGCCTGCCGTGATTTATGTGGCACTTGTACAATTGATGCGCTTTGTGCCTGGGGACAGTTAAATGGTAGCTCTGTCATTAGTTTAAGCAGAGGTTAAAGGTGATCAATAACAAGGGTTTCATGCCCAATTGATCACCCTTTGCTAGTTATTTCTGCTTTTTGCTTCCCATCCCATGGTGCTTTTAGAAATAGTAATTAAAGCCAGAACAAGTGTTCCACTAAGCCCAATATCAAACACTCCGGGTAGCAATCCAATACCCTCCCTCTTCATGCCGCTGACCCCAACACCAGCAAGGCTGAGCCAGCCTCTGAGGCTGCTCCTATCCCCCACAGCCAGGGCTGCGCGGCCGGAACCCAGCACATGGAGATGCTCGTTCCACTGGAGCAGAGTGGGAGCAAACCCCCTCCGTTCGCACCCACCAGCCGGGGAGCATCTCCCACTGCTACAGCTCCTTTGGCTGAGGTCCTGGCAGCAATCCATGGAAATTCAGCCTTGCAACATAAGGGAAGATTTACTGCATGGCTCCTTGAGAGGCAAAAACAACGGGAGAAGAGAAAACCACCCCAGCACTTTCCTCATCATCCTCGAGGAAATCAACACATCTGGGAGGAAAATCCAGGGGCTGCAATACTGGTTTAGAGGAAAGCAGCAAATCTGACAAGCCCCCTCCTGGAGCGCAGCTCCCACTGCCCGAACTGGTTTATTTGAAGAGAACACATTATAAAACAATATAAAAACAGATTATTCATCACCTGACCGACAAAACCTCTCCCAATTTAAAGCTAATCATACATTTAAAAAAGTACATGGAGCCATCTGATGCAATGGCCCGACTCCTTCAAGCCAATGAAGGCCAGGTTGGACAGAGCCTTGGGTGCCATGGTTCAGTGTGAGGTGTCCCTGCCCATGGCAGGGGGTTGGAACTGGATGATCTTAAGGTCCTTTCCAACCCTGACTATTCTATGATTCAATGGCTGCAAAAGATGCAGACACGGACATCAAATTCACTTCCCAGAGCTCGGCTGGCTACAGAGTTAAGATCCAGCATCATCTCCAAGCTGCGCAGCCTCTAGGGTGAGTGAGAGGCACTGATACACTGAGCTGCGGGCAATGAAAAACTGCAGGACAAAATTCCACAGGGAAAAGAAGGAAAATCCCTATGGTGAAGTGAAAAAGCGCCCATTGGCTTTCCCATACCTTTTATCATGGACTGGGTCTGGTCGGAAGGGACCTTAAAGCTCCTCCAGCTCCAACCCCTGCCCCGGGCAGGGACCCCTTCCACTGGAGCAGCTTGCTCCAAGCCCCTGTGTCCAACCTGGCCTTGAGCACTGCCAGGGATGGGGCAGCCACAGCTTCTCTGGGCACCCTGTGCCAGCGCCTCAGCACCCTCACAGGGAAGAGCTTTCCAAGATGATATTTTTCCTACCAATCCCATAGCGAGGTGCCTTTCAAGGCCCTCAGCTGCTATGGGGACAGCTCCCAGGACAGGGCGCTGAGCAGCTTCAGCTCCCCATCCACCTTTCTGACGGAACAGTGTTCCGGAACACTGTTCTTTGGCTGTGTCGTCCGGAATCTGGCAAAGCAGTGGAACAGGACTGCCCCTGTGGAGCTGCAAGTCCATGTGTCCATGAGGAAACAGGGCCTTGCTGCTGGAGGTGTTGCACAGGTGCCTTCATCCGGCAGAATGCTCCGGAAGAGAGGTGGAAAGGAGGAAAATGAATAAAAACGCATCTTCAGCTTCGCACGGACACCATTCCCCTTGCAACAAACGCTCTCAGCAGCGGATGAGCCAGAGCACCCATGTAAGTGAACCACTTAGGGGAAAAAACGCTCATTTTGACCACCACCAAAAGTAATGTGCTATTAAGGAACATGAAATATTCCTGAGCTCTGATCCAACATGCACATTATACCTGCTGTATACATACATATATATATATATATATATATATATACACACACATCATGTGCTTTAACGCTGCCTTGTCACTCCATGCCCGGCACAGTGGGTTACATGGAGAAGCCGGATCCCACTGGTTCCAATTGAAACCAGGGGGAACTTCCATGGGTAGAGCTTACATGGAGGAGGAAGGAAAGCGCCGGCCCAAGGGCAGTGGGCTGCAGGTGAGAGCCGTGCGCGCACCCACGGTTACCCTCAGCACCAAACACCGAGTGGGAGAGATGCTGAACGCCCATAAATCAGCTCGGCAGAGCGCAGCAGGAGCTCCCATGAACGGCTTAATGAGCTCCTTCCCTGCGCCTTTCCTATGGACACACGTACATGTGAAGCAGAGGGATGATGCTGAGCAGAGCCCACCTCCTGTTCACTGATGTTAAGCATGGAGAAACCCTGTTCTTTGGAGCTGCCCGCGGCAGGAGGGTCTGCTGGGCCCTGGCCAGCATCTCTCCAAGCAGCAGCGTTAACCTCAGCGAGACCAGACACTTGTCTATGGACATTCGGCATTTTAAACCAAAACCAAGCAAGCCCTCAGCTTGCTCCTGCCCCTGCCTGGAGCTGCTCTGCCCGGATGCATCCCGCTGGCAGGAGCCACCACACTCCTGTCCTGAACACATGTGCCAAGCTGCAGGCACCGGCTTGGAATCTGCTGGCCAGGATGTGCCAGTTTTTGACGACCCCATCATAAGAAACACCACAAGGCAGCGAAGGAGAAGCAATTCCACAGCTGCGAACATCTGGGGGGCACAACCCAAGCCTGTTTCCGATACCTGTGAAATAACAAGGCTGAGTTTTCCCGGCGCTGATCCGGCTCCAACCAAACACCAGCAGCACTAGTACACAATCACAGTATACGCAAAGAACACTAGCACAGAACTGAAACAGATACTCAACCAGAGGGTGCCGGGAGCTCTTTGTGGGAGAGAGAGCAAGCAGGGATGGGTAGAGTTAGGAAGGAGATTCCGAGGTGCTAACGCTGATGCTCTGAATCGACATGAAAAGAGCTGAGCGCGGTCCCACTGCTGCTTTGGCTGCGAGGGGCCCGTTTGCACCGCGGCCCTGCGCTGGGGTCAGGCTCTGGGGGGGGGGCAGTGAGCAGAAGAGACCGGATTCTGTTGGAAGTGCAAGATGAAGAAAGCATCAATAATTACGTGTGACTGTGCCCAGCGAGGCGAGCCGCTGCGCCGCGGCCACTTCTGCGCTTGTCACAGCGCGAGCGCTCCCTGCTCTGGCAAGTGGCAGCGACGATGGCCTGAGACAAGAAATGGGGAAGGGAAGTTGGGCACTGGAACGCAGCAACCTTTTCCCAAGAGCACGGGAAAGCTGAGCAGCGACCGTCCTGCTTTTGAAACGTGAAAGGGAAAAGAAAGGGAAGCGAGCCCCTGCTGAAGGTTGTCCGGGTCCTGCAGAGAGCGGTGATTTCCTAAAGCGCTGCTCACCAGGGTCTAAAGCAGCAGCAGCCTGGGCCCAGGCAGGCTGCTCGGCTCCGGGAAGGAGGCACCGCACAGCCTGCGCCCCGGTGTGGGAAGCACGGAGCTCAGCTCAGGGCTGGGTTTGCTCGGTGCCGACTGCTCCAGCTGGGCAGAGGCCCCTCGGCCACCACCTCAGCTCTCCTCACCCGCACAAGGTTTGACTCCACGCTGCACCAGCCTCTCCGGCCCGCGCACAGTGCCCAGCAGGGGCAAGGCAATTGGGTCACCACCAGCCCAAGTGCAAGTGCAAAAGTGATGCTGCACATCAGCGGCGCTGCTCTGAAGAGCACCTGCTGAGGCCAAGCAGTGTCCAAGAGCAAAGAGCTCCCGCAGTCCCTTTGCCCTTGAGTTACGAGGATTTCGCAGCAGCACAGACCGAAACCCCTCTAATATCTCACGTAAGTCTTTTATCTACACTTCCTACCTTGCACATCCTACTATTTACTTTGTGCACATCTGCTTTACTGCACAGACATCACAGTCCTGCCTCCGTGTGCTTCACTCCTGGTGTAGTAGGATGAGCTCATACCTCAGCGAGAAACAACCAGCACCAAAAGAAACGAAAGCATCTCCCTGCGGTAATTGCTATTTAATCCTTGACCAAGAACACGAACAACTTACTCTCGGAGAGGCAAACCTTTGGGGCATTTGGTTTTCAGAGCGGCTGAGCACTGCAGGAATAACATCTAGAAAGTGTGCTCTATTTCTGCTGCTCGACAGCACGAAGGAGCTAATGCAGTGGGGCTGCCAGCGCCTTATCCAATCTGACAAACCCAACAACCCAAGGGTGCTCGTCCTCCCCAGCACTCACTGCACATCTCATCCATTACGAGAACGCAATGTGAACACTGACCCTTCCCTTTTAAGTATCAATACAAATCCTGTTTGCCAGCCGGGCTGGTTTGGAAGAGCTACAGAGAAGCTCAATGCGAAGGAGAGTTCGTTTCTTTAAGGACCACAAAACAAACCCTCTTTTGTTCGTTCCGGATTCGGTTTCTCCTTCCCTCGAAGCCCGGCTACCGCACAGAAATCCCTCAGCACAGGCTGCAGTTACAGCCTTGCCGAGCACCAAACACAACGTGCGCGTGAAACACACAGGAACCCAGCGCGGGGAAGGTCTGCAGAGTCGAGAATGAATTTCAGTGCTTCCATAATACAGGAACTCAAACCCTGAATCCTCAGGCTCCTTCACTGGAGGCGATCGCTTCAGCTACGGCAGCCATTCAGCTATGTAGAAGTGAGTAAAGAGGCAGTAAATACAGCCGAACTTCGGGAATTCAGCACCGCGACACCAGCTCCAAGTCTGAGCCTTTCCACAAAACCCAGCCTCCTTACAAGAAAAGGACTCTTAAGTCTGGAACAAAAGCTGACAAAACACACAATGCACCCTGAGTCCTTTAAGTGAGATCTCTTATTATGCTCTGCATGCCAAGGGACCTTATTACTACACTAAACCGCAGCATTTGCTGGTTTACTTGTACCAAATGCGAACCATTTCTCTCCGTACTTTTGAGCGTCAAACATCGCATTTAAAGAAACAACTGCCCAAAGTGACTTTATTTCAAACCCTCGAAGATCGGTTTACCCGAATCTCGGAGAACTGAAGCATTTTGTATCAGCTGCTGTGGAACAGCCACACGGAGAACGGGACAGTTTATAACGTTACCTACGGCAAAGGCAGAGTTAAATCAATTATTACACCCCTCCCAAAGGCACCAAACGCACGGAAATCAAAGCGCAGCAGTGAAGGATTCCCAGGGGTTAATTTCCAAGGGTCGGTTTTAGAGGTGGATTTTTAACAGATCAAACGTATTCCACAATAATTCCGTCCCAGTTCCCGTGCAGGCAGCGCTGCCACCACAAAATCCCTTTCCAACCCGCTCTTTTATCACATCTGTATCAAGAGGCAAGCGGGGAAACTACCGAGCGCCGGATGTTCAAGTGCATTAAGTTCTCTACACATAAAAAAGAAAAGAATTTGGGGCTTTACGACGCGATTTTGACCGTTTCATCGCTGCAAGAGCTCTGCATGGGCACGCGTCCCAAAAGTTCTCCCAGCACACAGAACACCGCGGCAAGAAAAGGACCCTGCAGAGGCAACCGCGGTCCTCACATGCGACTTTTCCTGACGTCTGCTGAAAGGGAAGAGGTTTAAAGCAGAGCTGCGAAGGGGTTCTTGCAGGGAGAGAGAGGGCAAGGAGTAAATCTGCAGCCTTTTCTTGGTGTAAGCACGAAGTATGAGGGCAGGAAACCCCGGAAGGGAAAACCGGGGGGATCGGAAAAGCGGAGAGGGGTTTGAGCGGAAAGAAATGAGGAGTTTCCTCCGCTATACCAACGCACATCCCTGACCCGGGCGATAAACGGGAGGGAAGTTGCGTTTCGAACGTTTCCTGCTCGCACCGCAGACCGCAAAAAGTTACGGTAAAGATGGGTAAAACACCGTAAAACCACAACCTCCGCGCTCCAGGGCTGCTCCCGAGGTCCGAGGCTGCGTTTCGGCCGTCCGTGCCTGTGCAGACCGAACGCAAGACAACGGAGAAGTCCCGCTGAAGTGCCGTTACCGGGGAGGAGGGACGGGAAACGCCGCCGGGCTAAGGGGGAGCAACGGGGCACCCCAGAGCTGCCCGGCCCCGGTTGGGCGCCGGCAAAGACGACACGAGACGGGTTCCTGGGTAAATGGTTTATGTAAGTAATAAAATATTTACTATAACATAAATAGAAACGTACCCTCGCAGTCTACATTGGTTTTGCAATAAAGATACAAACGAAAACCGAAACCCAAGGGGATGGGACCGGACCGAACCCACCAACGGGAGGGAGAGAGCTCCGCGCACGGTTAGAAAATAAATAGAAACGGGCCGGGAAACGGTACCGAAGCGTCCTCCGGGCGAGCCCGGGCCGGTTCGGGGGCGCAGGGAATAAATTAGAGATCGCAAACCTTTGGCTACTGCTGCTGCGGCCGCGGCGGCTCCGGCGCGACCGGCGAACGGGCGCGGAGCGGGGCGCGGAGCGGGCGCGGAGCGGCCGGGCCAGTCTGAGGAATAAATTAACGCGCGACGCCCGCGGCCGCTCCGCCGGGGCCGGTGCCGGTGCCGCGGGGCCGGGCAGTCACTGCACGGCGCCGGGCAGCGCGTGGTGCAGCGGCGACGTGTCCGCCTGTGCGTAAACGTCCTCCATGGGGGGATGCGGGGCCCCGGCCGGCGTCATTCGCTTCTCCTTCTGCCGCCGGTTGCAGAACCAGACCCGCACCACCTCCTTCTCCAGCTGCAGGGAGTCCGCCAGGGAGGTGATCTCATGCGCCGAGGGCTTGGGGCACTTGAGGAAGTGGTTCTCCAGGGCGCCCTTGACGCCCACCTCGATGGAGGTGCGCTTCTTGCGCTTCCGGCCCTGCGCCGCGATCTTGTCCAGGTTGGTGGGGCTGCCCGTGCTGGAGTCCGTCTCCTCCAGCCACTTGTTGAGCAGCGGCTTCAGCTTGCACATGTTCTTGAAGCTCAGCTGCAGCGCCTCGAACCGGCAGATGGTGGTCTGCGAGAAGACGTTCCCGTAGAGGGTGCCCAGCGCCAGCCCCACGTCGGCCTGGGTGAAGCCCAGCTTGATCCGCCGCTGCTTGAACTGCTTGGCGAACTGCTCCAGGTCATCCGAGCTGGGCGCGTCCTCGTCCGGCGGCTCGGGCGGCCCCAGCGGAGGCGGCGGCGAGGCCGCCAGTTCGTGCGCGCCCGCCTCCTCGGCTCCCAGCGGGTCCCGCAGCCCGTGGTGCAGCGCGGGCGCCGGCGGGCCCAGCATCCCGTTGAGACCCGCGTAGGGCTGCGCGTAGAGCAGCGGCTGCCCCGACGGCGGCGACATGGGCGGCAGGTGATGCGCGCCGCCCTGCGCCCAGCCGCCCGCCGCGCCGCCCGCCGCCGGCTGGTGCACCAGGTGCGGGCGGTGGTGGAAGGCGGCGGCAGCGGCGGCGGACAGCTCCTCGCGGGGCCCCGCCGGGCCGCCCTTGGCGTGCTCGGCGGGCGGGAGATGCGCGCCGCCGCCGCCGCCGCCGCCGCTGCCCCAGTCCGTGCCGGCGCTGGGCAGCCACTGGTGATGCGCCAGCCCGACGGCGTGCCCGGCGGCGGGGGCCAGCCCCTGCAGGTACTCGTGGTGCATCATCTTCTGCACCTCGCGGTACGTGGTGCCCTGGTGCAGCCGGTCCCCGTCGGGGTGCATGAGCGCTGCGGAGCGCGGCAGGTACTGCGCGGCGGCGGCCATCCCCGTCTGCGCTGCCCCGCGCCGCGCCGCGCTTTAGAGCCCCGCGCCGGGGCGCCGCGCTCCGGCCCCGCCCCCGAACGCCATTGGCCCGCCCGCCCGCCGCCGCCGGCCCGCGCCGCTCCGCCATAGGGCGCCTCCCGCCGCCCCGCGCTCCCCTCCGCCATTGGCCGGCGGCGGGAGGCCGCTGCTACCGGATTGGCCGGCGGAGGAGCTCGGCGGGGAGGAGAGGGCGGGGAGCCCGCGTGCAGCCCGCCGGCGGGGCGGCCGCTGATTGGACGAGGGAGGTTCATTCATGCCGAGCGGCGATCGGCCACATGGGCGCGGGGCCGGGGCGCTCGGGGGCACGTGCTTGGCGCGGCAGCGGCCCCGACGGCAGCGGTGGCACCGCACGGGATGGAACGGGACGGGCCGGGATGGAACGGGATGGAACGGGACGGGCCGGGATGGAACGGGATGGAACGGGATGGAATGGGATGGAATGGGATGGAACGGGACAGGATGGGACGGGACAGCGCAGCACAGCGCAGCACAGCACAGCACGGTGCAGCACGGCACAGACCAGCACAGCGCAGCACGGCACAGACCAGCACAGTACAGCACAGTGCAGCACAGTGCAGCACAGCACAGTGCAGCACAGCACAGCACGGCACGGTGCAGCACAGCACAGCACGGTGCAGAGCCTGCCCAGCACTGCCACACCAGTCTGCAGGGCTCCAGGCTGCGCCCTGTGCCCTCTGCCCCCATGGTTTTGGGCTGTGTCAAAGCAGGTGGAGAATGCAGCCTCCTGCAACTGCTGTGCAGGGGTAGCTGCATGCCCATGGCCAGTGAAGCCTGTGGTAATCAAGAGCTTCTCAAACATTAAAATCCCTGATTTACCTTCCCGGAAAACCCGGCCCCTGGACCCTGGGAAGGTGGGAGCGCCTTCCTGAACACAGGACAAAGCACCAAGGGCCAAGAAATGAGGATCTGAGATGGTTTGGGCGTCATGGGAAATGTGGGTCTTGGAAGCAGCCTCACAGGCAAGTCTCTGAGCCGGTTTGAGGGTTGGCACAGGATAAAGGGTGGAGGAGTTTGTGGGAACAGACAATGACAACAAGCAAAGGACGTGTCTGGCAGTGCTGGGAGAGGGGCAAGGGACACATTAATTAACCCAGCTCCAGACTTCATTTGGGGCTTGAGGCCCAAAGTGAACCAGGATGGGCACCAGGAGCATTAATCACTTCTGAAAATTAATCTTCGCCTCTGTGCTCCTATTTGTAAACTGGCAGCAGAGGCAGTGACCTTTGCCAAGGGCTCGGGTGAACAATGAACCATCGGATCAATACGTGTACGAGTGCAACATGTCAATGGCCGCACGCAGCGCCCTGCTCTGTCCCATAGAGAGGAGACGCCTGGGCAGGGTGGCTCTCTGCTGTAAGGGACGTTCATTGCTACCTCCTGAGAGGTTTCCCACATCCCTCCCCTCTGCATTGAAGGCGCTTTCCCACTTCAGTGCACACCACCACCCAACGCAGCAGGAACTGCTCCTGCCCTGCTGCAGCCGAGGGCTGAGCTGTCAGTAGCAAGATCAGCCTCTGCCCATTGCAAGGGCTCAGGCATCACCTCAGGGCACCGGGGAGCTGCTGACTCACGCAAGGAACAGCTACCAGTGACTTACCCTGCTGCTGGCAGGCTCAGGTTTGCACCGTCCTTGCCAAAACTGACCAAGTCGGGATTGAACATCCGCAGTTTGGGCTGCGGGATGATGTGTAACTGGTTCTTGTCACTGAACCCGGCACCTCTTTACAGGTACAGAGCCTTAGGAAGAGGCTGGACTTAGCAAGAGACATGGGTTTCATAGATCATGAAGTGCAGTTTGGTAGGAGAATAATGACCCTTTTTGTTCCCGAGGAACCCTCCGCAAGCCCTGCATGTGTCTGTAATGAATAGAACCCTTTCGGATGACGCCGTGACATGCTGTAAAATATCACACGTGGTGAAGCATCTTCTGTGTATTCTTGTCCGACCTAGACTCGTATTCATGTCAGCTCCCCGTGATGCAGTGCCACAATATTCAAATTCTGGGTAGCCAACTGCTGTTGATATTTATATCCCTTTTTAAGGGAATCACAATGAATAAATGTGCCCAGCTCTAACTTTATGCAAAATAAGCTGTGTGTAAATCAGTAAATCATTAACAGAAATGAATCATTCCCAAAGGCTGAGGACGGGATTTCAACTTTATCCGTTTATGTATTTAGGAGTCACCAAAGGAGAAAACACATTGTGTGTGTTAGTTTAGGTCCCCATCACAGCCTGTTTACACAGGAGTATTGGTTTATGCTCGATCAAATGATCTTTTGAAACCAAGGCGTTGTGCACAGTCTGTGCTCTGGGCTTGTTTTGCTTGATGCCAGTTGAATTTCAAGACTGGAAACAGCAAAAAACAGAGGGAGATGAGAAATTCCCATTTAACACCTTCCTCAGCAACTCCAGCTCCACAAGTGAGAGCCAGGTGGCAAAATTTCCTCTGCTGTAACAACGTGCAGGATGGAAAAGCAGAGTGCTGCCCCTATGTAAGCCTTAAGGAAAGGTTTCAGGTATGTCCATACAGGTGCTAACTCCAAGAGCTGGCCAAGCACGTTTGTGTTCCTGGTGTCCCTGTCGCTATTTCAGGATGCCATTCCATTTAAAAAGTATTTGTATTCTATGTACTATTATTTTTCCAGGGCTGTGCCATCCAGCAAATCCCTGCAGGAGGGCATCCAGGTTTCCTCGCAAAAGCTAGTTCCTTCATTATGCCTTCCCAGGAATATTGGCATGCAGTCCATTCCCTCTTCAAGGAATAAACAACCCCATGGGCAATGTTCGATGTGATTCATTCTGTGCGATTGTGACAGCATCAAAACCTGCCTAACACAGCTGGATCCGAGGCTGGTGGGAGGACTGAAGTAACGAGGCAAGCTCGGCACGTAGGGAAGCGGAGCCTGAATCCCTGCAGGGATGCAGCACGCGCTGTGCTCCCGTGAGTGCATCCAGGGAATGGGGATGCTCAGGGTCGCCGTTGCATGCGATTGCTCTGTGACAAGGGGGCTGCGTTGTGTCAGGGCACCATGGCTGGATGCCTGTCTCAAAGGGGATGGAGGAATCTTCCCTACCAGTTTTCCACTGGAAATGTGAATTCCAGTTCCCCCGCCACTCCCCTCCTGGTCTAGGTTCAGCTCCTGTGTGTGATGCACATAGGGGCCCATGCTTGACACCGCAGTGCCAGCAGGAGAATCCATGCCCTGGAGCAAGAGGGGCTCCAGTTTTACTGGGGTTGAACAGCCCCAGCCTGCTCTTCACACTGGTACAGGCTGGTAAAGCTGTTCTGGAGTTACCCTGCACAATGACAGGTCTACTAACACCTTGTGAGTGTGCAATGTCATGCCCTCACTGGCTGGACAAATCCCAGCTGACCCAGGAAATTCACATGGGCTGCGGGGGCTTTAACCCACCCTGGGGTTAGGAGTGCTCTGTCTTCAAGGCAAACCAACAAAGACATTGCTGCATCTACCCCCAGGTCAACAAGACTCCTCCCCAAGACACAAATCGATTTGAGAAGAGGATGAGCTGGCTTCTGCAAGCTGTGGGTCCAGGAGACACAGCAAGCGCCAAACACCAGAGGTAGCAAGAGGTTCTCACCCTGCAACTGCATGCCCTGGAAGATGAGAGGAGTCCGAGAGTCAAGCCTTCTCAGAGTAAAAGTGTGAAAATCCCCTGAGGAAAGGCAGCATCTCCCCAAATCCTTGGCATTTTGTCTCGACGCCCCTCCTCTAACGCAGGTAACAGATGGTTGACAACTGCTGCGATGGCTCTTGTCTTGTGGCAAAACGTTCTTTTTGCTTTGCTCATTTAAACTTGCAAAATCCTTAATTCAACGAGTGCCAACGAACAAGTTTGTGGCTGGGACAGCAGTGATTTTAACCACAAACCAGAGAGGAAGAGCAACAGAATGAATCGTGGAGCACAGGTAGCACCGCAGTGCGAGGTTTGCTCACTAGGACTGCCCTCGGTTGTATGTGGCCTTGTGATTATTTGAAAGATGTCCAGCAATACGTTCTCACAAAGCCCAAATGAATGCCAAAAAAGATGCTCTTGTGATCTTTTATTGAATCAAGGAAATTTAGCTTAGGCAGTCACTAAATTCCTATTTACACAACAGCCCTTAATGGCTCCAGAGGAAGCGCTCAAATGTATTCGGCAAATAATCCCTATTTATGAAAGCTCTGTAATATGCATTTACATAATCCCCACTTTAAAAAGCTGTATCAGCTCTAAAGTTCTTCAGCTCAGAGATATGCCCCAGGGGATTAAGAGTACCAAGCAAAACAAAGGGAAGTGAAATGTACACACGCACACATCCAGAGACACGCACCACGACCTGTGAGATTAACAGAGGCAGGAGGAGGTAGTGATGACATAGCAGCCTTCCTCACCGCCCTCCACCTCCAGCAGTGTTTGTGCCATGAACACAGGCACAGGTACAAGTCTATGAGTGGCTCAGGGTGATTTTGAGCCCCTGCATGGTACCACAGTGTCCCTGGGCTTCAAGTCCCTCTCGGCTTCCCTCACCCTCTTCCACAAATACCATATAGGCTCATGGTACCTGCTCACTACCACAATGAACCGCATGCTTTGGGATGTCTGTAGCAGCTTCAGGAAGCAGCTGACTTGGCATGAAGCTGGTGGGTCGCACGTTTTATTCCTACTCAAGATGACTGGATACTTATTAATATTCCCATGTGATGGATGTGGCATTTTGCTGTCAGAGGTGCTGTCCTTGAGATAAGAAGTATGACAGGGTATAGATCTGCACCAAGCATGTTAATGTTGCTCAAGGGTTTGAATTAGGAAATGCTGTTCTTTACCAGGGAAAACAAGCTGCCCCTGAAAAGCTGATTCTCCAGGAGAAATGTGGGGTTTGGACACTGATTTGTTACCTTCTTTAATGTTACCCTGGTTTTGATTAGGAAGGAAATGTGCTGACTTGTCTGATGAAGCACCAGTTCCACAATTCCGATGGCTGGGTAAAGCATGTATTAGATTCAGTCAAACTAAGAACGTGAAAATGCCATTTCCAGCTGCAGAGAACACCTTCACTGCCTGTACATTCTTTACCATGAGTGTGTCTTTCAAACTCTTTCATTAGCATTTCTAATAGAAATGAGAACATGGAAGCACAGAAATGTTGGTATTTGCCTTCAGCAAATGCCAGCATTCAAGTGATGGGGAGCTTTGCCTGCAAAAAGCTCACCCTTTCTGGAGCTGCTGGGTTATCAGCCAGCTCCACAGATGCTGCAGGCACCAATGGGAGCAATAGCCAGTGCACAGCTCTACACTCAAGCCATCTTCCCACCTGGACCGCTCCTTCTCCAGAAGCCAAATAGGACTTTCCTGGTTTGCTAGCATAGGGCAGGGCCCAGTGACCCCTCAACTTCCTTCTGCCCAGCCCAGGGGAGCACTGTCCTGCATTGCAGCCTGTAGAGCTCCTCACCTTAGAGCCAGGCTTGTCCCCTGAGTGAGGCTGGTGGTAAAGGAAGAGCTCAGCACTGCGCTGCATCACGTCCCTGAATCACTAAGCATTTCTTCCCAAAATAACACAAAAGCTTGGTAATTCCACTCTGTGCATTCCAAGCTCTGTTCCACCTTAATAATGAAGCTTTTGAGTTAAGGTTTCCATTTAATGAGGCTCTTTGCAGTTTACATAAAAACCCCACATGAATAAATACTGAGTTCAGAAAAGATAAGACCTGGGGATGAGTTTGGCGGGGGTTCAGCAGGAAAGATTATGCATACAGCAGATAAAGGTGTCTACGGTTGTGCTGTCGCTTGATCTTGTCAATCTAACACCAACTCGAACATGGAGGAGAAGCAGCCATTATTCCTCGGGAGTGCAGTAACGGGATCTCAGGAATCACCACACCTGGAGCTGGTCAAACTCAGGGGCAATCATGTGCTTGTCCCTCCAAATCAGTGGTGATTACAGTCAGGGTAGCAATCTGCAGTCTGGTTGCTGGGAAAAGGGAATTGCACGGACAATGGCTCATATTTTCATTTCCCAAACAGATTTGGAGCTGGACGTGTGTGTCCCTTTATTCTCCCTACTCCACACTGATCAACGATGCACAGTTCCAGGACTGGTCTTTCAATAGCAATAGGCGACACTTCCCAGGTTGGCTCCCCAAAATGGGCTGTTTTGAGCAATACAGATGCAGAACGGGGAAGCAGAACTGTTCCTTGTGGCAAGGCTGAGGTGCAAGGGCTGGGAGACGAAGGGACAAATCCCTGTAATTTTGTTGTTACTACAAATTATGCCTTGTTTAAACTCTCCACCTCAGGCTTTGATCTGTTATACTGGTGCTAATCCATGGATCTACGCTTTGCTAGTCTGGATTCAAGGTGGTATCATTCAGCTCGTCATCAACACCAAGAGCCCTCCCTACCCTCTGCCTGCACTGTCACGCTATCGTAATCTTGGCACTTACTGTGACTCATCACAGGCCCTGTTGTGATAACTGAGGCAGAGGACAGGAGTTCAGAGGGAAGGAAAACATCCATTTTTAATGACATCCACCTCTGAGGTGATCATGTGCTTCTGGAGAACAGCAAGCAGGCACCAGCCTCCAGCCTACCCGTCTCTGCTCTTCCCTGCCCGCGTTCTTCTCACACCAGGAATGGTGGCCTGGCAGTGTAGGCTGAAACTCAGCAGCAGGAAGAGGTGATGTTGCTGGTGGCTCTTCACTGGTCTCATTCTCTCCAGAGAGAGGGAAGTGGTGAGCAGCTGGCGCGGAGGAGCACGCCCAGGACAGCATGTCACGAAGTGTGGGCAGTTTTACGAGGATGATGCCACCAACAAATTTCCTTTCTCCACTCCTCTTTTTGAGTCAAGCTCGATGACAATAGCAGACCTGGTCAGTTCCAAGACTCATCTTTGACCAACTCACCCAGGAACTTCTCCTTGTGTGCTTCTTCCCAGCAGTCTTTTAGTTTCTGTCCTCCCTTTGGCCATCTCCTTACCCATGTAAATTATTCTATTAATCTCTACTTCCTTCAGTCCTGTAGAAAGCCCTCATGAGGCTACTGTGGGGGGGGTGTCCAAATCATAGACACAACATAACACAGCTAAATGTGTGAAGTCTTATATGGCAGACAGTGATTTCTTGTGCGCACAAACAGTAACGAACCGAGTGGGAAGAGCAGGGGCTGTAAGGGACAAACCTTTCCTTCCGTGATGCTGGACCTGTTCACACTATTCCTGTTGGGATAGGAGGAGCTGAGGATGAGGTGCCTGCTCCGTGCTTTGGCAGGAGTTTCAATCTGTGAGTCATAGCTCTACTGGAGCTGTACCAGCCCCTTGGCCAGACAAGCTTTGCCTTCATTAACTCTTTCCTGCAGGAGAAGCAGAAGCCAATTAATTACAACTTAGATGTTATTCCATTAAACTCCTCGAAGCTCCAGGGGAAGAGCCTTAAGACTCTACTCTGATCCTGTTGCCACTGACGCCAGTAAAAAGCTCTCCACAGACTTGGACGGGAGGAGGTATTAATTCCACGCCTGCTTTCAGCCTGGAGCATGGCCACACTCGGTGCCACTGCCAGGAGGGCTGTGCCTCTGAACACAGTCCCTCTTCCCCATCAACACCTGCCTTAAGGAGATGCATTGTCTGCAGAGAACGATCTCTGCTGGTTCCGGACAACAGACCGAGTGGCCATCCTCCCAGTGGCCATACATTGTAGTTACCACCAAAACCTTGCTCCCGTATCTTACCTTAACCATTCATCCTGCTGCTCCCTCTAAACAAACAACCCTGAGCCTTTCACTTTCCAAGCTGAACAGACTTTAATTAATTGGATTTTCAAAGGGTGATCATCACCATCTGAAATGACAGACTTCAGATCATTCCCAACACTTACGGTTTTGCTTCTAGATGGGAACTCTTCATGAGCAGGGATTAAGTCCCAGCTCCACAAGGCTGGTTTTAAGTGGGCAAATCTTAGAACTGTTCCACAATCTCCCTTTCATAAACTATTTGTGTTCAAAGAAGTCAGAGGACTGAATGCAGGTTGCCTGTGTCATACTGGACTGCACAGTTGACAGAGCAGGAATTGATCCTACTTTGTTACAAGAACAAGATGAATGCCATCATCTGGTGCAACGTTACAGTCATGTCTTTGCATGGGGTCTGCTGCCATAAAGCCACATTCTCTACAGTGCATAAGCAGCTAGTTTTTTGTTCACATGGTGTGGAATAGGTACAGCTGATAAAAGAAGTGTATTATTTACACAGCGTAAAATAGTGCCATTGGTCTTCTGGACATAGGACAGCATAGTTCAAAGTCAAATTTCCCTTTCCTCTTGTGTTGCAAGTAGCTGGTTGGCGAGGGCCCAGCACTTCTCAGACTGGTTACAGGACTGCCTCATCTGAGCTCTTATCTGTGCCACAGCTTGTATTTCTTGTATTCTGTTTAGCTGCACCGTGGGCCAGCGAACTCCCACTGCAGCCAACAGGCCCTCGAGATTCAGTGTTTTTCTCAAGTCATGGTGCAGTCACGTGTCCCCTCTTCACTCTTACTGCTCTGAACACTTTTCTTCCTAGTCCTGTTTATTTGGGTCACCATTTCCTAGGAACTCATCAACAAAACTTAGCAGCAGCGCAGGAGAGGTGCTTTGCTCTTGCTGTAGTCCGCAGAGGTGGTAACGCTCTGGTGGTGGTCACGTCACGGAAGCGCTCAGATGCAGGTTCATCTGCTGATGTGCACATATGTCCTTCCTAGGGAAAGGGGCAGTGGATTGAGGAGGGCAAGACCCTGCAAGCCTCTGGCAGATTGTTTCAGTCAGTCAAGGTGGATCTAAAAAGAGAGAAGAGCTCTCAATAAGAACTCAACGAGAAGTCACAATACAGAACAAAGTGTGAAAGCAAAGAAAACCAGGTTAAACAGACATCACATTTCATCTTTATTTCTTTTCTGTCAATCGCTTTTCTATTGTCTGGTAAATTCCCTTTCAGGGCAATTCAGGATTGTTTAAGCCCCCTGGATGACCACTACCTCACAGTGGGATTCTTTAATACCCAGGGTCAGCTTTCCAGTGGCTGCTGTGCCTCACCTCAGCTTCAGTTGTTTCTGGACAGCTACAAGCTCACAGAGAAAAAAGTTAACATGTACCAGCTCTGATCTGGGTTCAGTTTGTGGTTCTGCCAGTTCTGGGTCCAAGAACAGAGTATTTTTGCCCATGAGTTTTTGTGTGCAGATTTCTACATAAAGAAAAAGAAGCTACACTGTGCAAACATGGCTCTGCAGAGCAGAGTCTTAAAGAAGGGAACTGATACCTGCATCGACTCAAGTGGCCTGTGCACTTCATTTCCTCCCCTCTTTCGTTCAGTCTCACAGTGTATCACAACCCATTTGTCTACAAATACACGTTCAGAAATGCCGTATTTCTTCAGTTCAGCTGTTACAAACATGTTCTATGCTTCAGAACAAAGAATGAGCATGAAGGCTGCCAGGGCTTTCTACACATGACTGTCACTTCATACATATACAGAGGAAACACATGAACTTCTTTAAACTGGACAACATATAAAGTTAAGATCCATTGAAACTAATCAAGAAAAACACATGTAAATAACAAAGCTTCCAAAGCAGCTACTAGTTGGCCACAGAGCTGTACATTTTAACTCCTTGCCCATCACTGATCGCTTGGGAAGACTCAGCACTATCTGCAATGCATGTGCACACACATACAAGAAGCCAATTAAAGCAGCCACGGCCAGCGTTCCCTCCTGACTTCCTCATGGATGCATGCAGCTTGAACAGCTTAATGAGATGGGACAGCCAGAAGTGCATCACTAGGCAACACGGCACTGCTGGCCAGCCTGACCCCGCAATGGAGGGGGCTGGCAAGAGGAGCAGCACGCCTTGGCCAGCATCAAGAACCGAGCTGCAGAGGTGGAGATGCAAAGATGTCAGGAGGAAATCAAGGGAGAAGACCCTCATCTACGGACCATGCTAACAGAGGGATGGGCAGGAAGCTGGAGTGAGCACTGCCGGCACAGAGAGGGATGGTCCTGCCTGAAGCCTTGTGCTCCTCCTGGGAGACTGCATGAGAGCAGCTACCTCCAAGCACGTGGGAAAGGTCCTCGCATGCAACTACATTATTGCCAACTGTTAGGAGTACCTGGGTTTGCATTATAGTGAAATGAAAGGAATTCAGCTCCTCTGTTCTCTCGGGGCTGAAGCATGCATGTGTCCCATCCTGTGAGTCTTCACTGCACTAGCTCCTGTGGGAGTGATCCTCCACTTGCATTTCAGACACCTGTATATCACAAGAATCATAGGTTCAGGGGCTCTGCCCATCCCTGAGACCACGGTGAGCACCCTTCCTGCAAGCCTGCAGTGTGAGTGCTTTCCAGATGTTAACAGCTGCATACCCACCATCAGCTAAACGCACACAGAACGACTGGCAGGCTTCAGGCATCTGGTACAGATTTTACCCAGGTGAAGCAAGGCTGACAAACAGTAACACTTGGAGCTATCAAGTGCCTCCGACAAAACACAGCTGCTTGTTCCTGTGTCAGCAGTGTGGGTGCGTGAAGCACTGATGACTTTCAGAGGAGAATGTCACAAGGGATTTCTTTCCCACATTCCTATCCTGAGATCTTAAGAGTCAGGTATAGAAATAAAGCAGAAGAGCATCACAAACTGCACCAGTTAGGAAGCCTTTATCCCCCTCTGCTTGCACTGCTTCAGAGCTACAACGTCTCTCCCCACTTTAGGTAGTATTTTCATTAGATACCCAACCTCTGTTTCTGATTAAATAACTTGTATAATTAGATTGAGACATCTGCTTATCCCTGGGGGGAGAAATCCTTTTCAGCAGTGGACTAAGTCTGATTTGGTTAATTACCTTAGCAGTACTGTATTAATACGCAGTTTCTTGATGGCAAGAAGCTGTGGTATTAGGTTTATTCCTCCTGGCTTTCACAGTACTACAGTAAGACAGTTTAGGGATTAGGAATCAGGCATTGAGCCCAGTATTCCCCTGCTCTCTGCACTCATCTCAACACTCTCCCCTGGTTTTGCTGATTAAAATATTCCCTGTTTTGCTTGCCTGTTGAATGCAGTTTCCAGGTTCTTTGTTTCACATGTAAGGATAATATATTCCCAGTGACTGATACCAAGCAATGCATTCTGGGATGCTTTGGAGTAATTACAGTTCTCAGGCTGCTTTGGAGATGTGGATTTGTATCAACAAACAGATGCATTACTATGGGCACTGCTTGGTTTTTCAGTTCATCCTCCAGAAGCAGAGCAGTCCATGTACAGGCTGGCAAAGCGGAATGGACGCAGGAGGAGAGAAACACGACGTGAGCTTCGGGTCTGCAGGCACTCTTGTTTCCTGGTGGCTGCACGTTTGAACATCTGCAGGCAACTGGACTGCAAAGTTCTGCAACTGCAGTAAAGACAGATTCTGTCCTTGGGACAAGCTTGACCAAAAATGAACCAACTTACGCTGGAACAGAAGCCACTGAGATTTGCATCCAAGCTGGGAAAAACACATCCTCAGAAGTGGGTGGCACTGAGCCCAGTGGGCACCGAGCCCCGAGGTGGGTGCTCCGGAGCTGCACCAGCAGGCAGGAGCTGTCCCTGGGGCGTGCAGCCGGGTGCCTGCTGGCAGTGGCCCAGGGGCAGGCGGCTCTGCCAAGGCCCAGGCTGAGCACCCCAAGGTGCCACTGGCTCCGAGCTCATTATCTAAACAGGCTGGTCCAGGGGCCCAAAGGCACTTGTGGCAACGGTGAGAACTGAATCAGGAGCAAAAGAAAGATTATGCAATAGAGCGTTTTTCTATCAACAGATGGAAATAGCTAATAAGATGTAAATCATCTGTTTGATAACCAAGCTGTTACAGAGCTAGAGATTCAGGCTTCCCAGGGAAACTTCAGTTCTCAGAACCATCTATTTACTATTTATATGACTTGCCAGCCTCTCTAAAGGCTTGTCCTGTTCAGAATGCTGTACAGGCAGCCAGAAGGCGCTTTCACAAAGAATTGTTTGGACGCTTCTCAAAGCAAAAATATATTCAGTGCAGAACTTAATTGTGACGCTAGATCTGTGAGGTTTAGAAAAAGGTGATGGGGATGGAAATCATGGGAGAAGAGAGGCATAGGAAGGTAACATCAAATGCCTATAGGAGGTCAAAGCAATGATACCCTGACCGGCAACGGAGGTGACTGTCAGAACAGCACAAAGCTTGCAGCAATGCCTCTCCAGAACACTGTCCCAGAGCAGACAGCGTGCAGAGATTTCCCACGACAGAAGTGAGGTTTGTTATCCAATAGCTGGTAGGTTTCTTTCTTCCCTTCTGTGACTTTGCCCAGTTTATTATTTATTTTTATTCAATTTATGTAAACCTTCAGCATCCCACCTTCTGCAGCGAAGATTCCTGCAGATTAATGACACACTGTGCAAAGAGCCACCTTCTTCTGTCTGAAGAACCAGAGCCAGTAAGCAAATCACCTCTGGGTGATTTCTTCATGCTACTCACGATTGCAGAGACTGCTATCATTTTGTCCTGCAGTCACCTCTTTGATGCTGAGGAACCACAGCCTATGGAGCTGTGCCTCCTATGGATGCTGTTCTATACCCTTCATCAGTCTTTTTGCACAGTTTTGAATATTTTCCAGGTGTGTAAATGCTTCAACAACCAGCACAGAAAGAGAGTTAAGTAATTTCACCTGATTTCTGTGACCTCTGTTCCCAAGAATACTGGGCCACCCAAGCAGTGATCAGGAGAGAGGTGCCCCCCAGGAGCCAATACATTCAGTTTAGAAAGATTTAAAGGCAGTATAATTTAGGAACCATCTGGGTTTTAACAAACCTTTTTGTTTGTTTGTTAGCATTAACACCTAAAGTAGATCCTTGCTGGGCAAACGGTATGAATAAGCTTTAAAGGAAGGGAAGGAGGCAACCACTGCAAAGGCAGAAGGAGCAGAAGTGTCTCTTACAGCATCACTCAGCACAGAGTGGAATCCAAGGGCTGGCTTCCTGGCAGAAGAGTTCCAGTTTCAGCCAAGAAACATTTCCTTTCCACTCCATTTTTTAGGTCAAGTGAGTAAAGGTTGGATTTTGTCCTGGGTACTTTTCGTTCCTTGTAACTTCCATGCAGAAGCATGAGATAGAACCAGATATATTTCAAACAAGACAATGGATTACCTTGCACCGACGTGGAGGCCCAAGGTGTCTCTTATTTATAGACCTCATTCTCTTGCAGCAGATTTGCATAGCTGCACTCCTGGTGGCTCTCAGGCCTAAAGCTGTGAGGCTCTTGAGTCAATGCAGATACCAGAGAGTGGGATAATCCAGCAGCCAGGTATCACTTCGTGTTATGTCGCATCACGACCTCTGCGTCACTGGACTGAACCAACCTGGCCACAGAGTGTGAAGTGAGCCTGGAAAAAAGTGGGACAGAGGAGAATTTTGCCAGAAAACTGAGACTTCTTGGTTCTGGAGGGGAGAATTCATTATTCCTCGCATCACTTTGGCACTGTGACTGCTCAGCAGCTATAATGGAAACATCCAGGTCTGCCCGTGCTGTGCAGCCACAGTGTGTTTAGGGTAATTCAGACAGGACCAGGCACCTGACAGAGCTCTCATGCACACACTGTCACGAGGAGTAACTTTCAGCCTGAGAGAAAGCAAACTGCTTGGGCAAAGGCTAAACACTCCTGCACCTGGTTTGGAGCAGGGATGTTGCCTGGTGGCAGATAGGTGGATTGCTCCTGTTGTCATCACTGTTAAATGAATTGTGAATGAAAATGCCAGGAGACAGAGTGTGTGTTTGAGGAAGACTTGTCATCTCCCTCACTGGTGACATCCCAAAGGTGGTCCACTGAGGACGAGGCTCACTACTGCATGTAGCAGAAGGGTGTATCTGCTCCCAGGCTCCAGCTCAGACCTGAACACCCACATCCAGGAGCCACTACTGTAAGAGACATGGGAAAACACAGCAAATACCTGTTCCTTGGAAGAAGATGTCACAGAAGCCACACAAAGCTGGTGAGAAGGGGTCAGTGCCTGACTTCAGAGAGCTTCTGCAAGGAGAAATGCTGAATTAAGACACCAGTGGGAGGGAAGTGACTGGCTTGCATAAGCAGTGCTGAGCTGTGCTCCTTGGCATCCCTCCCGTGGCAGCGGTGGGAGCCCTGCTCTTCCTCAGGCTGCTGGGCTGCAGGCAGCACACCAGCAAGCCCAGCCACAAAGAAGGGCCTAAGCAAAGTTAGATCCAATTGCACAAAGCTGGATCATGCATCATAAAACCAGCTTTGCTTCATTAATCCTTTGATTGATTTTAAGGCCTTGCAGACACTGAAAGACTATTAAGAGCTTTGTGCTGGCAGCACAGGCACCATCTCTTCTGCTGTGCTAACCTGACGCTGACTTAACCATAGCCTGAGCCCCTTCCCGGAGCAGGGCAGCCCTTAAACCCTCCATTTAAATGGCATCAACTTTCTCTGTGCCAGAACTCCATCTGGAGGATTTACACTCATATAAAGGAAAGGCCCAACAGGGTGTTAACCCCAGCTCTCCAGTGCTTCCCCCCGGAACACCCGCCTGCACTGGCTGCATCCCCTGCTGAGTGGCACGTTCCATAGCACTTGGGTTTGGTTTGTCCTCTCCCAGGCAGGGTGACATAGGAGTGGGAATGCTGTGGTGGCCACTCTGAGCCCACTGAGGACATGGGGACCCATGAGGATCATCTGCCCTGGAGAGGGACTGCCCTGAACGCCCTGCCCTGCGATCAGCCTCCCTTGTTGAGACTTGTGTGCCTCCAGCAATGGTGCAAACACACTGAGGGGCCGGAGGGTCTCTCATCAAAGCCCCAAGCAATGGCAGCCCAATCGACTTTGTTTTTTCCACTGTAATTTTCCTCTTGATCCTCCAATCTCACCTTAAGCAGTTCCCCTGCCTGACAGAGCACTGATACTGCCTAACTCCCGGTGCTCAGCCTGGCAGATTCCTGCAACGCATCCCCGGTTGTTCCCTGTCTTCCTTCTTCAACATCCCAGCTCTGCTTGGATGGGATGCAATATGCTGAGTGTGCAGACCTGAAACGCTCTTGCCTTTGACTGCTCATGTGCCTGCCTGTTTTCTCCAGCACCTGCCTCCTCATGTCCAGATTCCAGCTCCAGATAATGCAGCCCTGCAGCCTCCTGGGCAGGGTTGTGTGTGCTGGGAGAAATGCTGGCCTTGAAAGTTGGGTGTGAGTCTGTGGGATTCTTCAGATACTTTCTGCTGCTGGGATTGTCTGGAAGAGGCTGAATTCTGACCCTCAAACGGTGCCCAGGTAACTGCCTGGCAGGCCACCGTCCTAGACTATGGCAAACCAAGACACCAGCAATGGTTCTCTCCTCTTTTTAGGCACCTTCTTTGTCGCAGCAGACACAAGCTTCCCAAGGAGATGTTTTTAAGCTGTATCTCAAATTATTGCTCCACTCTGCAGCCCCTACCCACGGCACAGGCACCCTCCTAAGCTGAATGTCCCAGGCACCCCCAGGCAAGAAGAGCCATTCAGCAGAGACCATCATCAACACAGATTGGTGCAGGCCACAGATGCCACCAGACACGCTCAGCTGCAGTGGACTAATCCTGAGGCACACAGAAAAGCAGATACCAGCCTCCTCCCTGGTGCTGGCAGGCTGCTGCTCTGTGGCTCCGGCCCCAGACTGGCATCTGAGACCAGGCTGTAAGTGGTGCTGTTGTTCAGGGAGATGTAGCCTCTCGTATTTCCTCCCTTGGTTATGCTACAGCTGTAGAAGACTTGGACTGCACCCAGTCTATGCTGTGCACAACGTAAAATGCACTCCCAAGCCTTACTGCAGTCTGCTTTGCTGGAGACAAATGGTAGGTGCTGCACAGAGCAGAGCAGGGTGCAGGGCAGGTTGCATATGTGACACAAAGCTTTTGGTCATCCAGACGCTGCTGGCAGATCCACTCAACTCCACAGCACACTGCAGGCCAGCAGCTCCTGTGCAGTGGCTGCTTGAGCTGAGTTTGGTGATGCTCAATGTCTCAGGGCACGCATGTGCACAGTGCAAGAGACCTACCACAGACTGCGAGCTGAGCCAACTGAAAAAGAGGTTTATTACAGCAGCTTGAAAGAGGATGAAAAACTCAGGGGAGGGCTCTTAATGTGCCAGAGGCCTTCAAATGGAAAGATCCCAAACCAACCGACCTGGTTCTAAAGCACCAGACTCTTTGCCTGGCTCCGATACTGCTGTCTGTCCCTGCTACAGGGCTGAAAGGTGACATAGATCTGGTGCCTGTTCTCAGTGTAGCTTAAAGAGTAGTCCACATACCAAAAGGGAGAGCATAGGATGGGGATGACGCTCTGGCAGGATTCCCAGCAGTGAGCACATGAAGCAACTTTGCTGCTTTTCAGGATGACCAGGAAAGGGAGAAGCAAGAAACTGTGAAGCATTTGACCTGGTATCAGCTCCACAGAACACAGTGAAGAGCATGAAACACCTGGGAGTAAGGTGTAACAACTGCTGTGTAACAGGGGCTTATTAAAAGTAGGTTGTGCCAAGCAAGTGCAAAAGACTTCTTCACTCCAGACACTGATTTTGCAGATGATAGAATGAATTACTATCACAATAAACCAGTTGATATAATGCTGCATAACGAACTTAAAGCAGGTAACACTAAACAAAGAAGTCTCATAGGGCAAAGCAGGGGTGGAGGCTGGCAAGCAGGCAGGGATCGGGGCTCACAGCAAGGATTCCCTGATGGGCCACGGGTGTCAGAGGCTGCTTGCCCCTTGGAGCTGGCTTTGTCAAGCCAGCAGCAGGGTACAGACTGACCTCACAGAGGATCTAGTTTCCAGACCTGTTCCTCCTGGGGGAACAGACATGGACAGCAGGATTTTGGGAGCCTCTAACTTCAAAAGATCAGCAGCCATGCCAGGACAAGGATCTGCTGGGACCATATAAGCTGCCTTGTTCCTGCTTTTTTAAATAGTAAGAGAACTTTGAAGCTGCAAGACAGGAATGCGGGCAGAGACCTGACGGTTCCATGCTGCTCAGCTGAGCAAAGCTCAGTTAATAACCTGCAACCCCCAGAGGGAGGGAGGGAGGGAAGGAGGCCAGTTCTGTTTTTGCTTAACCAGGGTCTCCTGCCATTACAACATTATAACATCAAAGAACCTTGTGCTGAGAACCAGATACAACAGCAAGAGCAGCCCCAAAAGGACCAAACCTGAGGATCTCAGAAGGGTTTGCTGCAGGAGGGTAGGGTTTAAGCCATAGTCTGGAGAAACAAAGACTCAGGGGACAGGCTCAGTCTGTAATTACCTTGCAGTTAATGGGGATGAGCAGCAGGATGAGGAGAGGGAGGGGCAGGAGACACCAGCAGGAGAAGCACTGACCTGGAGCTAGGGAAGGAAAAGTTTAGGCTGGATGCAAAAAGAAAAGGAACCCTATAAAAAATGACTGGCACAAACCAGGCTCCTACTGGGAGAGGCTGAAAACCTACTCACAGGTCCAAGGAAATCAGGTGCAGCGTTAGCAGGAGAGCTGTAACGAATGACTGCAGCAAAATGGCCTGGCTCAGACCCTTTGGAAGGAGCAAGTGGTCTTTCCCAGATGCTGGTTAGTGATCCGCTACTGGTTTCCAAATAGCTCCATACCCCTACCTGGAAAATAAGTGGGCACAGGTAATGTAATAGAAGCATCATTTTCAGCAAGAACAGTCTGGACATTTAACATACTGATATTTCAAAAAGAACAGAGATGTGCTATTTAGAAACACTCTGATGGGGTAATGAAGGCTATTCCCAACTATCTCCTTCTCCAGGACAAATGTCTTTGCAGCCAGCTCCAGGTGCTGTTTTATTTTAATCTAAGTGACTCCAGTTCTTACTGAACAATGCTCAGTCTCACATCCCATCAATCATATTAAGGCACCCAAGCCCATGAACACATCCAGTTAGATTTCCAACCTGGTATCCTATGATTCTATGGTTCACTCAACTGATCATGGTCACTCAGATGGCCACTCCGCTGAGCCCAAACAGCAAGGCTTCAGCTGTGTTCTTCTTCACTGTTCTCAGAGTTTTCCTGTTTATATTCCTAACAACCTCAAAATGCAAAGAGAAGGTGGCTCCTAAATACGAAGGATTTATCCAAAAGAGGCTTCTCAGAGCAGTGTTTCTCAGTTTCCAGCATTTTCATCTGTTTCTTTCATTTACAAGGTGCTGTATCTCCCCAGAGTACAAGACTCTGCTCAGATGGAAGCCACACAAGTCGGTGCTAAGAAGCACACCCATGACCAACAGAGAGAACGGGCCCCTTCACTGGCTTTCCTCTCTTGCTATGGATTCCCTACCCAACCCCAAGCCTTTGGGCTGTGCAGCCCCTGCATGTGCTCCCAGCACTGGAGTGGGGCTGCTCTGCGGCTTTCAGCACCCACGCTGTGTGCAGCACCCCCAGGGACTATGCTGAGCATCTTGGGTGGTTTCAGGTGCTGCCATAGCCCATGCTTAAGTCCTGGCTAGAGCTGGATGGGAACACTGGAAACGGGCATTTTCAGACAAACCCTGAGGGAAAACTGGAAGAAGGTAGATTTAGATGAGATCTTAGGCAGAACTTCTGCCCTGTGATAGTGGAAGGTGCCTCTGCCTGTGGCAGGGGGTTGGAACTGGATGAACTTCAAGGTCCCTTTCAACACAAACCAGCCTGGGATTCCATGAAAAGAACAGCTTCAATGTTTTGGGGTTTCTTTATCAGGTTGTCATTCTGAGGGCTCAGAATACTTCCCAAAATACTCTAACACAGCAAAAGGGTTCTAAGTTCTTTGGTGTTTGACCTGGTTGTAATGTAGTTCTCATATTTCACATTTAGATATTCCAACAACAGAAATGAAATCATGTAGAAAAGCGACCTTATAGCAGCCTTCCAGGATCTGAAGGGGGCCTATAGGGATGCTGGGGAGGGACTCTTCATTAGGGACTGTAGTGACAGGACAAGGGGTAACGGGTTAAAACTTAAACAGGGGAAGTTTAGATTGGATCTAAGGAGGAAATTCTTTCCTGTGAGGGTGCTGAGGCACTGGAATGGGTTGCCCAGGGAGGTTGTGAGTGCTCCATCCCTGGCAGTGTTCAAGGCCAGGTTGGATGAAGCCTTGGGTGGGATGGTTTAGTGTGAAGTGTCCCTGCCCATGGCAGGGGGGTTGGAACTGGATGATCTTGAGGTCCTTTCCAACCCACATTATTCTATGATTCTATGACCTAAACCCCAAGTAACATGAAATGTGTTAAACCAGAAATGTTAATATAGATCCTTCTGTGCAATTAGAATTAACCTCACTAATACTTTGAATATCGTCCAATGAATTGCCTGGCATCTCTCTCATGAGACTGAGTAACTTCAAACAGCTGAGAATTAGAGCTTGGCTGTGCTTGCTATGGATGGAGCCAGACAGCAGAAAGAAGTAAACCAAATGGTACCATAAACGTCAATGAAAACAAAATCCTCCTCTGTTAGTTGAATTAATGATTTTGGCTGGAAATGTACATTTACCAAAATGCCCCTTTGTATTGTCATGAGTCAAATCCAATTTCCTATCATCAAACGTGTCTGCGGCAGCCAAGAAAATGGGGTTTAATTGAGTTGAACTCCAACACCGAATCTGTCACTTGGGGAATGGGGATTCTCTCACTGTCCAGGCTTCCCACCCACTTTGAGGTTTTACTTCTGCATTTTGGGAGTTAAGCAAGAGGCACACCTCACAACCCGGCTCTTTCGAGGGAGACTAAACAGAAACAATCGAAGGCCTGAAGTCTCTACCAGACTGGAGCTGCTGACGGGATTCAGGAAGCAACGATTCCACATTTATTTCTCACCAAGAATGTTATCAACTTGGTAAAATATCAGGAAGTCCTCATAATCGCCAGGTTACACTTCTGGCAGACCTTACAGTGAAGCACTGTCTCCTACAGGAGATGAACTGGTGGTTCCAGCCACAACAACCTGACAAAAATTCCCACTAGCCATAAACATCTTATCTTTCCACCTGACCTTGTACCTGGCTATTTCCTAAGGGATTATTATCCAAGGTCAAAGTATCACAGAACCCCAGCCTGGTTTGGGTTGAAGGGACCTTAAAGCTCATCCAGTTCCAACCCCTGCCACGGGCAGGGACACCTTCCACTAGAGCAAGGTCAGGAGGAGAATTCCTCCTTTGGACTCTCAACCAGTTTCAGAAGTAGGCCTGTCCACAGCTGGGGAGAGTCTTCTGGTTTCTTCCCACCAAGAACTTGCTTCTTGTAGCCTCAGATGAATCTTTCCTATAACTGTGGTTAACCTCTTCCTATGGTTAGGCTCCTTATGATTCACCTATGCTAAGTATTCTGCAATTAAACTCCCCCATAGAGCAAAACAAGCCTTTATTATAGCTGCAGAAGGCCTCTTCGTCTGGCTGAACCGGGTCTTCTGCTTTGGTTCCCATGACTTTTTCATAACAGGTTTGTGAGTTCTCATCCTTGGGCTGCATACTGCCGTGACCATAGGCTTTCATGAGATGATTTTAACATACAGACAGAAAAGGGGATGGTGCTGGGGGGGGTCTTTCAGTCTACTTCATATAGACCTCTGTTCTTTGAGGCTAATCCTTTGTTCTTTAGTGGAACCATCATTATGAGACAGGGGACTATACATTCCCCTGTAGCAAAACGAGCCCCCAAAGGAGCTCAAGGTACGCATCTCGGGACATGCCTAAAATCACAAACACAAGCAACTGGCAAAAAGGGGCATCTATCACAGTGAAAATCAACTGTGCCACGTACACAGCTCCAAACGCAACCGCACAAAACCAAGGTCTAAAAATCTACACCCCAGTGAAAGACACACGTGAAGGAAAGCCGGTATTGGCAATCTTACTGGTGAAATCTGTTAGGGAAATCTTTCATGTTCTCAAAGGCCACTGACAGTTCAGTAACGACCCTTCAGGATTTCTGTACCAGGGTTTAAAAGCTTTTCAATCCATTCAGGGATAGAAAAGAGAGGTTTAGTTCCAAGCCTGAGCCAAAGTTTGCTCTGCAGTTAAAAAGAGTGAAATGAACTTGTGGATTTGACTCCCCTGTTTCCTTCACACAGTGTCTTCTACACTTGAACAACAGAGCACAGAGCCTGAACACGAAGGCTTCATGTTTTATTAATGGTGTCCAATTCATTTCCTGTTTTCATGCTGATAACCTACCGAGGGAGAGGAAAGGAACTCAGGTGGCAAGACCTCAGATCCATTTTTCTTACACCCATGAACAGTTCACAAGTGGGTATTTCACTACCAGAAGCTCTTTACTGCATGTATTACTGCGTTCTCTGGGAAGCTGAGCTGGGATGGCTGGCTTCACAGCTTCTGGCATCCATCTCCAAAAGCCTCAGTGTTTTCAAGGCAAGTTCTCTTCAAGGTGATACCTTTGAGTTTTTGATTCAATCAATGCTCAGCAGCTATTTCCACTGCTGTCCTTTCTACAGGACTAATCTCATAATACACCAAATTACAACCCTGGCAGAAATCTCCTAGTCAAACAAAATCCCCATTAGCAATACCATTCCCTGTTTGTGGAAATGCCAGTGTATTCCCTGTTGAAGATAAACCAATGTAGCCCAGCAGCTATTCCCAGGATTTTCCTTTTTCTTTTTAAATAAAAAGCGTAATTTCTTCTGTGTCTGTAATACTTACCATGAGTGAGCACATCCTTTATAAGAGGCCCTTTTCAATACAGCATTGAGAGTGAGTTTCTAGAAAAGACTGCCTTTTAAATACCTGTACTTATGAGCTGGAGAACAAGAACATCCCCTTACTACTTCAGATTGAAAGGATTTCAGCAGTTGATGAAACTGTTGGAAAGTGTCCCTGTATTCCAGACCTACTTTGTAATAAAGGAATCCTTCCAGGCTCTTCCTCCACCATGTGGTAGATTGATCAGATGGGAACTTGCTGAAAAAGCATCAGTCATTTCCAGTATTAAGTGCCCAGTTCAGAGAATTATTCCTCACTGCTGCAAAACAGAAGGAGAAAACATCCCCTTTGAGGCAGCAACCTCTTGCCCCTTTCCAAGTGGCTCTATTTGCACTTAGAGTATTCCACAAGCTAGAGCTACAGCGGGCTACAGCTCTTAATGGGGGGGTACTGCCCACGTGGGAGGTAAAACATGTTATGAAATAAATGTAAACTGTATCCTGGCACCTGGGGAAGCTTTAGCTTGTTCAGTACCTGCCAAACCTTGTCTGTCAGATGTGTTATGGGTGTTTGAAACGCAGGCTGAAGCTCTCTGGTTTGACTCAGCAGCAGTTCTCAGCACTGTGGTGGCTACTTTCTTCTAGAGACATCAAACAGAAAAGATGAATAAGCTAAAACCTGACATCCCACTCAGAGCAGCAAGCTCTCAGAGAGAACGGAAGGGCCAGAGCACCTGCACAGACATCTGGCTGGCAGTAGATACTGAAATCTGATGCTGGGTCTGTCCTGTGCTTGTTCACATCAGTGCTCAAGAAAGAATCCCTGTTTTCCTGTTCCTCAGGCTGGTAACACAGCAAAGGCCTGGGTCCCATCAAACACTCCTGCAAACGACATAAACCAACCTTTTCAGAGAAAGATCAGACAAATTCACTTCCCCCTATGATTCCTGTACTGGCCAGAGATGCCCCAGTCTGCTTCAATAGTTCACATCGCCTTAAAGCAGCAAACACTTTGACTTGCCTTTTGCTGCTTCTTCCTATAAAACCCAGTGGCCACTTTCCCAACAAGAAGTTGTTTCTTGCAGCCTCAGATGCTTCCTTCCCCAGCCTAGGCACAGCTCAGTGTGGCCGAGCTCCGTGGCAGGGCCTGGGGTTGCACCACCAAGCTCTCGGGGTTTCTTTTAGGACATTTCCCTTTGAGAGATAAGCAGAGGTGCGATGAGATCGGTAACCTCCGCGGCGCTGGCAGGCAGACAGGCATGCCTGGAGGTGCAAGTGCAAGTGTGTGGTCCTGGGTGTGGGGAAGAAAGGAGAAGGGTGGTGACCTGAATGCTGGAACAGAGTTCAGAGTACGCTTCTTGGGTTTGCCTCTTTTTCTGTTTTGCCTTTTCTTGCATTGGGAACCCCAAGCATGAAAAAGCAGGAGTTCCCTGCCCCAGCAATGATAGAATGAAAGAGATGTGCTGCCTTCTGCTTTCTGAGCCTCTTGCCTGCAGCCAGCCACACGTTTAGGCCTTCCTCTGAAATTAGGAGGACAAGAAATAGTATTATTTCTATCAGTGAGAACAGGGATTCTTTGGTAAGTAAGGCTCTGTGGAGCTAGGACGTACAGGAACATCCAAATGCTGCAAAAGTAGTTATAAAACATGAAAACTGGGAACCTCCTCTCCCTTGATATCATAGAATTCCAGACTGGTTTGGGTTGGAAGAGACCTTAAAGCTCATCCAGGGGCACCTTTCACTAGAGCAAGTTGCTCCAAGACCCCTTCAGCCTGGCCTTGAGCACTGCCAGGGATGGGGCAGCCACAGCTTCTCTGGGCACCCTGTGCCAGTGCCTCAGCACCCTCAAATGTGTTCATGTTTCACACAAACATTGAGCTTGGGGCCAATATACACAGGCGCACACATCCTGCTGGAGACTCAGTGCTCAGCTTCTTTGTGTCTCTATTATTTAGCCCTGAACTGCCAGGTCTGGAAGAGACAGGACTGAGGTACTCTGAAAATCATCCCTTACAGACAGTATTTGTTTGACATGTTGTTAATCCCCAGCGACAGAGACCCCACAGCCCCCGCCAGCAATCTGCTCTGACTGTGACCTATCTCTGCCATCAGAAGCATTTCCCTTTCTTCCCCCTCTAGAGCCCAGTTTAAGCCATTATAAGAAACATATGGGAGAAGCAAGTATTCCCTCCTCTTTGCTGCAACATTTTACATATGTAATGCCTGCTCTATCATTTCCCATTTGTCTTCTCCGGACTGAACAGAACATACTTCAGTCTGTCCCTCTTTGCACATCATGTTTTCTAGTTAGTCGCTCGTCCTGTTCACTTCCACATGCACATCAGCTGGAAAAATAGTGTCCGGGATTCTACTAAAAGCCTTACTGCTGCTCAACAGAGTGTAAGAATTACTGTGTCTTCAGACGACACTCATGCTTGTACACCTTAGTGTGGTATTTGATCACATCCTTGTAAAATCCAAAAGAGAGCTTAGATTGCTTTTTCAAGCAATGAAAGGCAAGTGAGATGCAGAGCTAGGGGTTAAAGTACCTCCCATTATGAAGGTCTGACTGGGCACAAAGACAAGAATCCGTGTTTTAATCCTAAGTAAAATAGGCATTGCAAATCACACTTTGGGAATCACTCATCAGCTGGCATTGCTGATAGATCCTACAATCTGCTTGGGTTTTCTTCTCCTTTAAGAAGTTTTATCTAACAGTCTCTGCCCCATGGGTCTGTATGGCACCTTATTTAAATACCCTGCAGATCTGCTGCTATAGGCTCTCCACATCTGTTGCCAGAGGATTTTCTTATCCTTTGCTTTAACACCAGAAAACTGTCAAATCCTGTGTGGAGCCAGGAATTCTGACCCTCCTCTGCTTCAATGCAATGAACAGTGCACGAAGTTTTCTGACTGGGGTGGTGGTGGGGAAATGAATCAATCTGAAATCATTGACCTTTCTTTATGCTCATCTGCCACTTTGAACGCTGGTTATTCTGATGTTGGGCTATAAGAGGGATATTTACCCCTGAACTGTGAATAGCTGCCAAGTGTCAAGGCAAGCTCTGCAGACAGGTATTGTCATAGGGTGGCACGTTATGTAAGCACTCCTTAAATGCAAGTTACTCTGCATTCTTGGCAGCAGACCACATGAAATCTCCCTTCAGATGTTGATGGGATAAAGAAAAAATATTATATATATGAAAATCACCTTATCATTTACAATGCAAATCTTGGAAGGAAAGTTAGCAAATTAAGTTCGAGATTCGCCTAAATTAAGCTGGCATTCTATTCCAGCGCTTCAAACTCTGCAACCATTGCTGGCTGACAAAACAAGCCCTGGACTGATTAGCAAAACCCCTCCTTCAGAGGCAGCAGACGAGCAATCCCTTTGAACCTTCCCAGCACATCATAAACGCTCAGCAGACTTCCAGCGTGGCAGTCCCAGTGCTATCAATTATTTACCCTTTTTCTGTTTACCTTCAGGCAGCAAGTAATTATTTTTAAATATTAATTTCGTTGTGTCATGTACAGTTTGTGGTCGAGCCCCGAGATCTGAGCTACAGAGAAGCAAACTGCATCTCAAATCACATCGAGCTCGTGACGCATTGAGAGCCGGAGCTCCACTCCAGCTACTCAGCAGCGACACTCAACTTCTGCCATCATTAGAAACAGAACTCTGTTCGTTGCAGCAAAGTGAAACCAATTTTCTCCATAGGAAAAGGAGCCTTTTTAAAGCTCAAAAGTCCCAGAAACTGGAAAATCTAAATAGGGGAATATTATTTTATTCTAAAAAGTTTCAGCTTTTCTTTCAGATGAAGATTTTTTGATTCTCCCTGTTCTGTTTCCTCCCTGATTTTTTTCCCCAGAGTTTAATTTTCTTTATCCTCAGCCAATTGAGGCTAAAAAGAAGTTGGCTGTTGTTCCTGTAACCCCAAGAGAAAGAGATCCCGGGAGGCACGAATCACCCTCCTGCACTGCAAACACCACTTCTTCAAACCTGAAAAGAGAGGATGGTTCTTGTCAGCTCACATGAACGTATTTCCACAAGGGACTGGTTCTTTCTTTTTAGAAGCTTGTACCAGGAAAAAACAAATACTACTTTCGCTATATCTGCAGGCAGATAAGGTTCTGTGCCCCCAGAGAAGCCGGTGCAGTTTCAAGTTCAGGGCAAACTGCTGGTTCCACTGATGGCAGCAGGACTGGTATCTCCCTGAGGAAAAGCATTTTTGCATTTAGGAGTCTTTTTGGGTTTCTTTTTTTTTTTTTTTTCACTGTTGGATTTTGAGCTTTTTCTTAGCATAAGCTCTTGAAAAAAGCCTTGATTTGAGCTGTTTCTGAGAGAATCAAGGAGAAATGGAACTCTCACAATGAAGCCTGGGTAAGCTCACTGGTATTCTGGTGATGCTTGTAGGCCTGGATCCCACCCTGCTAGGTTCTGCACAGCTCTATAAACACCAGAAGCATCTCCTGACAAAGAACATGCAGACAAACTTTAACTGAGATGCTGCACTGGAAAGCAACTATGAGAAAATCCAAAGGAATGGTTTTGCCATTGATCCACATGCTCACAGGATCAAGCTCAGGCGCAGCACTGTTCCAGGGAAGGGATGTCTGTTAAATAACCTTGTGGATATCAGGGTTTCATGAAGAGAAAAACCAAGAACTGCATTTGGTCAAGTCATATTCTTTCCCCACCCCTGCCTTTGCCTCATGCCTCTCCTCCCTCCCTGTCAATCCTGTCCCACTATCATTGCTGCTACAACCTTGATAACGTGCATTCATGTCTTCAGAGAGGGAGAGGCCATGTCACACATCTTGTTTCAATCTAAGGAGGAAATAGCAACCTCTGATTCACCTCCGGTCTGTGTCATCCTCCCTGACCACCCTCCCACCCCCTATTGTAGAGGTAAACTGCAGGGCTGAATACCAGTAGCTGAGTTCATATGTATTGTGTGACTGCAGAGCCAGTGCAGCACATGAACTTGACTTTTTGTAGCCTGAAAGAAACCTGCTATCAATGGAATATGTCCTTGGGAAGAGCCAGAAACTCTGGTCTAGCTCTCACCCCTAATATCATGGAGCACAGTTTAGCTTAAACCCTTAATGTTAGAATCCTTGTAAAGTACATACAGCTATTACAAAGGATTTTTCATGAAGCAATGCAATCAGAAACCTCTCTCTCCTATTTCCCATTCTGAACTATTCTACTTTAGGGTCAGTCACTGGTATGTGAATTTACATACTATGCATTAGGAAGCCATAAAGCCTCCTTACTCTGGAGTTCTCATGGTGCAATCTTATCTCTGCCTCTAACATGGGAAGAAAGGACAAGGACAGGTGAGAGGGGGTTAAGTAAAATGTTCAAAAGCAAAGGAAAGGCTGCACGGAAGCAGAAAAGCAAAGATTTGTTATGGCAGCAATACTCTACCTTACTGTGACAGGAGTGAAAGCCTCTATTCTCTTAAGAAAAACCCAGTAAAACAAAACAAGGAAAGGAAGAAGTAGAGAAAACCAGTTCTGCGATGAAGGACTTCGTGAGGAGCAGGTACCTGAACTGGACTTTTCCTCCTCATCAGTATTACCAGTGGCTCCACTGAAGCAGAAGCATCACAACAGGGATCATCAGACCTGCAGCAGAACTGGGAGAAGAGAATCAGAAATTCAGTGCTATCCATTAACACAAACATGTTTGAAACTGGTAGAAGATCAGCTGTAGAATTCAGTCCTTCAGACACAAATGCTATAAAGTGTGGGCTTGCTCTGACTTGTACTTTAGGTTGCCTCCCTATAGCCTCCCCAACAACATGACATAAAATGGAGCAACAGAGTGGGCCACCCGCCTGGTATCAAAATGAATGAACTTCTAAAACTTCCACCTGCTCCGTGGGCATGTGTCAGTGCTAGAAAACATCTCTGAGCCATGGAAATAACCTCAGTTTTGTTGACTTGGCTCCTATTTACTTCAGTAGCAACAGTGACCAAACGCTGCCTGGACAGATGCCAAGTTTCCTTTAATCTTGGCAAGGAGATTTAGATCACATCATTTCACTAAGTCATGCTGTCCAAGGTGAATGAGGGTAGCAGCTAAAGAACCAGTTCGTGCTGTTAAGGGTAACGATGGTGACTCCATTCTTCTCACCAGGGACTGGGTACACTCTGATCCTGAATAGAGTAGGCAGAAAGCCACAGACCCCTGAAGTCAATCAGTTCTTTCAAAAGTATTAGTGTAATACGCGCTAAAAGCACCTGTATTCTACCTGATAGGGGCAATAATTCATCTTTTTAGGTTAAGTCTGTCTTACCTACTGATTTTTACAGCCAAGGTATTACTGAGCCATGAGCAGGTCAATCCTATCCTTGGTCTGCTTTTGCTAGGTTGCCTAGTAGATGTCTGATGACAACAGTTTCAAACTGAACACAGGGGCATGGGAACAGAATGAATCACAGAATGATGGAGAAGAAAGCCATCTCAGCTGGGAAAAGAGAGGTTTCTCTGTTTTATAAATCCATATTAATTCACTGTATTAATGAGCAGCATGCTAGCATGACTTAGCCTTTTTTGAGGAGACCTTAGAACAGAGGTGCTCCAGCCCCCTGATCATCTTTGTGGCCTCTTCTGGCCTCACTTCAACAGCTCCACATCCTTCTGATGCTGGGGGCCTCAGATTCAAGCACATGCAGGTAGAAAACCTCTTATGCCCGAGCACCCCTCAATTTCTTCATGCCTTAAGGATGTTCACACCCTTAAAGCTCTTTCTGCCCGTGCTGACAGCGGCTGCTCGGCTGCTGCCCGAGGAAGAGGAGGCTGAGGCCGCAGGACGGGCGCTGTGCGCGGTACTGAAGGGCCGCCCGCAGGCGCTGACCGCGGTGCTGAAGGGCCACACCGGACCCCGGTCTGTGCTTGCGTGGCTGGAGGTTTTGACATCTTCCTGCGGGCCCTTCCACCAGACACGAGGTCACTGAGCCTTTCAGGAAGTGCAGGTGGACACCAGCACTCGTGATTACCCAGAGGACAGGAAACCCAACAATGAGTTAGACAAGAGTAAGTGCAGCCTGTTCAGCTCTCTCCTCAAGATGAATTCCGACTCCCACAGACAGTTTTCAGGGACAATCAGGGCAGCCAAGAAATGGTGACATGCAGAAATGGCTGATAAAATTGCAATGAAACGTCTGTTGACATTGATTTTGAGCCTGCGGGCAGAGATGAATGATTGAAACACTAGGCTTGTTAAAGCTAGAATGCTTTTGATTTCTCTTCTCTGTGCTGAACAAGATTTAGCTGGAGGGAAGTTAACAATCAGCTAATTGACATTGAATTAACCATGAAATGCAGTATAACTACTTTTCTTCTGAAGTACTCTTCAGCAATGCTTTAACAAGGCTTTTAATTATTGATTATTGCTTATAACACACAGTGGATCTCCTCTTATTTGTTTTAAAATCTCCTGTCCTTCGAAGGTGTCCGCTCAAGTACTCTCTGTAGTCCACCTATCTGCCAACGGAAACCAAACAAATGACCAAAGAAAAACTGTATCTTCTTCCTCGGGCAAAGCATCATAGCATAATATTGTGGTTTTTCCACTATCCTGTCCAGGTTAAGAAATAGATATTCCGCAAGATTAAGGTTAGAAAATCCACTGTATCCTTCAGCAAAGGTAGGGAAATTGAGGGAAAACTATGCTGCATTTTCAGATAACCCACTGAATTGACTATTGCCTTTGGGATATGCTGTGGTTTAACCTCAGCAGGCAGCTTAGCACCACACAGCTGCTCACTCACTCCCCCCCAGTGGGATGGGGGGAATCAGAAGAGAAAAAGAGTGCAACCCCATGGGTTGAGATAAAGACAGCTTAAAAGGTAAAGCAAAGGTTGCATACGCAAGTAAAGCAAAGCGAGGAATTCGCTCATTACTTCCCAGCGGCAGGAAGATGTTTAGCCATTTCCAGGAAAGCAAGGCTCCATCACGCGTAACAGTTACTTGGGAAGACAAACACCACCACTCTGAATGTTCCTCAACTTCCTCCTTCCCCACAGCTTTTATTGCAGAGCATGATGTCGTATGGTATGACATATCCCTTGTTTGCTGCACATCTGAGAACCAGGAATGGTACTGACAGCAGTGGGCACAATTATCATCAGTGCAGCTGCATATGCTGCATGTCAGCTACAACAGAGTTACTGCTCAGCACATGCTGGGGAGATGGCAAAATCTATGTGGTGAATGGCTGCAGGGATTGTGACAGTAGAAAATTGTTCAAAGAATTATGCTGAATGCATCAGAACAATGACCAGGAAAATACTGGGGAAAATAAAATGCAAGAGAAGACAGATTTTTTGTGTATTTAGAAAAGATTACTATTGCAGCAGTAATAGTAATCTATTAACTTCTATTATTCTATTAAGTAATAGAAGAGATTACTCTTCTATTACTTCTATTAAGGAGCAATGTCATAAGGTAACTGCTGTCTCATCTCTGAGATGGTCTTGTTTCCTTACAGTAGCAGAAGGACTCGGAGAAACCAGCATCTTCCGAGAGACCCCTACCCTGCAAGCATCTTTAGATCAGTGATCATTTGATCTCTGATCCTCTTGGTCTTGTTTGCCCAAAAATCCTGCCTTGGTCCTGAGGAATCATCCTAATCAAATGCTCATCACTGGAGGAACACGCTCATCACCACCAGCAACACCAGAACTTCTTGTAAAGCAGAAACCCCGAGAGCTTTTGAGATGACAGCAAGGCAGGCACACACTGTAAAGAGGGACTGTATGCCAAAGGGCTGAACGAGGTGGGAGAAATCTGTTACACTAAGCCCACAAAGGTGTAATGTGCACAGAACAGTAGGTAAAAAGCTTATGGGAGTTTTTCTTCTAATTCCCTATAAATGGGGCAAAAAAATTGGTTCCACAACACACCCAGGAGATTACTCTGCTTACAGACTTTAACCCTCCAAAGGGCAGTCAGACACTGTGTCCCCTTTCTTTCCTCCAGGGCTGCAGCACTTTGCTTCTACCCTCATCAACAGCCAGGAAGTACGGTAAGTTTTAGGGTTTTTTTTATAACCTCTCCCCCAAACCTAGCTTGTAGAGCACAATTTATCAAGCAACCAACACTGCCTGGAGGGAGTGGAGTGCTAAAAAAGGGAGAGAGACAGTACCTCGTCAAGCTTTGAGAACACACAAAGCATTCCCATTCAGCAGGTGTAGACATCAAAATAAATAGCCCTCTGGCAACCTTCCAGATGGCCCAAGTCTCCAGGCATATTCAGCCTGATTACCTTAGATTTTTTTCAGGTTTGCTGTCTCTGCATTTACTTGTTCTTCGTCCCTTGCCAGCTACAGGGAAACAGCTGTGTCTGGCCTAGGGTGTGAACATCTGGCTCTGACTGTCATTTCCAGCTGTGAGACTTCTACAACTCGACTCCATTAGCTACTAGTATAGACAAGTGTAAAATGATGAACATTGGAAGAAACAATTTTAAGCTCCTCGTTTGCAGGAAAGGGGGTGTAAATAAGTTCCAGCTTCTCAGAAACATGTCCAAGTACAAAACAACAGAAGAGCGAGGATGGGTAGCAGGCAGGTACTCTAAACTGAAACAGTTCTCTACAGAAAGGATGACTCCTATTGCCTTGTCAAGTGACTGTTTTAATCTTTAATCTGCTTCAGCCCATATTGCTGGATGTCATCTGAGTGTACATCCTAATGTGCAGTAATTGCTATCAGTAATCATCAGTGGCATGCTCCCGAGACCAGATTCAGGCACTTTAGTTCAAAAGCAAGTCTCTAGGAAGCATGTGGATAGCAAGGAGAGCTGGAGGATCAAGTTCATCTCCCACAGGCACTAGCAAGCCTGGAAAAGTCAGGCAGGCTGGGCAGGTGAGAAGTGCTACAACTGCCGGTGCTAAATGGCTGCTGCTGCCTGAAGCATAAGGGACAGCCCCAGGCCCTATTCTGAAGAGTGCTCTGCAGAGAGGGGGGATTTCACACATGTAGGTGCTAGTGGCACTACATGTGCCTGCTGGAATCATCAGTCCTGGCCAGACTGTGCTCAGTGTTTCCCTAGTGAGGACAGGTAGGAATTTGGAAGGAAGAAAAGGAAACAAGAGACAAAGAATATTAACACTTTCCTGCGTGCCTTTGGCTCCGTGAAGGATCAGCCGGTTTCCTAATACTCTCCATCAGGTCATGGGTATACTTTGTGCCACACAGAGCCCACGTTCTGCCACAGGAGAACTTATAAAATCTCTCCATGATAATATAAAACTGGAGCATTCGTGACTACCTCAGGATTAGACTGCACCTCTCAGAAATGAAATGGAAGAAACTAATGTCTACCAAAGCACTGTAAGGAATGGGACTCTCTTGTGCCTCACATATCAACAACAACAGCTCACCATATAATAGGATAAAGCCTCCATCAACCTGTGCAAGTTCATTACAACAGCTTAATTTTATGCTATACCTCATTTTAGCTACTGCTCCTGGTTCACCTACCACAGTCTGTCTATGCCCAGGGCATACCCATGGTATTGGTATAACTTGTGCTGCATGTTCTCTGAAAGCCAAATCACTGTAAGCTATTTTATTACCTCCTCCACTCTCTCTTCAGATGAACACACACTACTGCATGATGGTGATGTTCAGCCTCAGTGTTCCCATGCAAGTAGTAGATCTGTCGCATGCTCAGACAGAGCTGGAGGCAGTGCTGCTCTTACCCTGTCCTTCCAGCTGTAGCACTATTTCTCTCCTGGGGGAAAATTACAGGTTCTTCTCAAAGAGGATTAGTTCTTGTCTCCCACACGCTTCTTGGCTAGTCATCGAGGCTGCTGGTCTCACGGGGAAAGCGTTCCTAATCCACCACTCCTTGGTGTTAGGTTTGGCTGGTGGAGCTATGGGTTCTACAGATCCCTCCATCCCCCATTCTCTGATTCTGGATGCATTTACTTGCCAAGACCAGGGAGTGTAATTAGAAGGAACAGGTCCCAGGATGCCTCTCCCACTTCTGGCAGCTGACAGAAGGTGTGAGCTCAGCTGAATTCCACACCTCAGTCACACCCTTTGGAAACTCTGCAGTGCATCCATCATACCAATGGATCACGCTGCCCACCGTGGTGACCACCTACAACACTGGGTCATGGAGCTGGAAAAGAGCAGTTCTGGTTTAGCATCCTTGAAGCAGAGTCTCCCTTGTTGCAAGCACTGGCACTTTCATTATTCCCTGTCTATTGCTCCACTTCTGCCTTGTGCATTAGTGTTTCCCCGCTTATGCTCCCATATGTTTCCTTTTAGATGAGTGGGTATTAAAACAGGCTTGGACAGCTGAAGGCTTTCCCAGTCTGATTTGTTGGCTGGCTCTGTCTCCAAAAGGAACACTCAGCCCGTATGAAATGGTCTCCTTCACTAACCATTCTTGATTGCCCAATGGGCTCCCATTATACTACTCTCAATATTAATACTAGAAGAATTATCTACAACAGAGAGACAATGATTACAGCTGGAGCTGAGAGCAATACATGCTTCAATAGGTTACAATGTCGTGAGTTGCTTTTGCTTTCATAGATTTTCTGCCAATTGGGAATTTTCCCTCAAGGAAGTTCCAAAACCCATCTCAGCCTCCAGGAAACTTTCTTTGGCGCAGTCAGCTCAGGAGCTCTTAACATTTTGTCAAACACATCAAACCAAATGGCCCCCAGGCAAAGATCTTGCACAGCAAGTTTCAACCCACACATACTTCTAGTGCTAGCTTGTGAACCCCTGGAAGCACAGGCTTACAAAGGACACTGTGTATAGAGGGGGACCTTCTAAAGCTTTGATCCTCCATAAAGAAAGTGAACATGAGGAGTTCCCTCAGCTTCAGCAGTTCTGGGGCACTGGTTGTATGGGACCTGTTTATTCATTTGGTTTGTATTTAAATGAAAGTCTTTGGGGCTAAGACTGGCAGTCCAGGTTATAAAGCCCCTTATGAAATAGGGATCCAGTCCTGTCTGGAAGCTGCTTTGATACGGTTCATCATCACAACTAGCCTCAAGGCCTAGCTGTCTGTCCTTTTCTGCCCCCATTCTTTACAAAGCAGCAAGCAACCTTTCTACATGCAGCTTTGTGGAACTCCACCTCATGGCATGACAATCATACACACTGTTCTCAACAGCCTCTTGCAGGAAGCTCTGAATTGAGAATGTCCAATGCCAATGGAAAGAAGGTTTGCTAAGGATGCTGCTGCAGAAGGGTTTCTTGCACAATTGGCCTCTGTACCAGGCCACATCAACACAAATTAGAATCCTACGATCGAGCCTGATAAAATGAATTTCTAGAGATGTGACATAAATCCAAGATGCATGTTCACTTTTTTAATTATGCAGAAAAAGGAAGTAAATGATGAATGACTCAAGACACAAGCGTATCTTATGTAGAGTAGGGGCCTGCACGCTTGCACCTCTGTTTGTCTTACTTATAATATAGCTCAGGTAACTTGAAGGACAAGGATCATGCAGAGTACCACAACACGGCCTCTCCAACTTTCACATTTGTCTTTTCCTACTACACCTAATAAAGCTCAAATGACAAAAGGTGACATACTCTGTGTTTTATCTCATTATTAATTAAGCATATTTATCTCTCAAATCAGATGTGACTTGCACCACAACATCAGTAATTAAATTAAATATTGATGTGTGATGGTTGTGTGCCGAGGCTGCATGGGTAAGTGGAATTGCCATATCTAATTAACATCTTGCAGGAGTAGCCCCATTAGGTTTGTAAGCTGAATCTCCAAATGGTAATACTAACAAAAGTGTAACAACCACTTAACAATCCTAATTAATAGGAACCTCATCAGATTTGATGAATATCTTCACCCCTGTTTTGGGGCCTGTTGACTAGACTTTTGTTGTATTATTGTGAGGTTGTGGACTGTTTAGGACCGGTAACTACTGTGCTTTACCTTCAATCTGTATGGCAAGGCTGCTTATTTGCTCTTTTGAAGAAACATACAGCAACTTTGTGAGGTTAAAGATCAGAAAGGCACTCGAGATGACCCTCCCTGCCGTTACTTCCCTCTTCTCACTACATTGCATGTGTATGAGACAGACGGCATCTGTCTAGAGAACCCACTTGCCCTCTCTCAAACACACAAGGCCGGCTGGTGCCCTAGATTCTGAAGTGTTACCTTCTGCCTTATATACAGCAATTTCTCCTTGGAGAAGACTACAAGGGGGCTTTTTTAATGCTCATTGAATTCCAGGGTCTTATAAGCAGTTCAGTGATGCTATCACAATTCTGATTACTGTTCTATGGTATGCTTGAACTAAGAATACAAAATTACTTTGCTTGGAATTAGATACAGATTCCATGAAGGATTTCAGGATGAACTGCAACTGTATCACCCCTTGCAAAATAGAATTCAAATAGTAGCTGTTACATAGTCTGGGTATGTTACATCATTTGAAGTGATTAATGCTCATTTTCATTTAACCACTACAGATGCTATTCTCAGCTGTGACTGAGTGGAAAAGAACATCAAGTGCATTACAAAACTGTTCCCCAATTTGTGCTTTAAAACCTGTTTCCAAGCTATCCATCCTTCCCAAGAGTCACAGCTAACAGGTCTCCACTGACAAGACTTCTTTTGCTGCTCTTAAAAGCAAATGACAACACAGAGCATGGTGTCTGACCAGCTGTCTCAGGGCTGCTGCAATTCCATCTCAGGGCTCTGGCAGTAAGAAGGGAGCTGAACACCAATTTTCTCCCCTTCTTTCTGATTACAGCTGATCTTGGCTGGGTTAAAGATGCTGACTGTTCTCCGTAATGAAATGGTACAAGTGGTATTTCTTATTCCATTATCACCACGTCGTTCTGCCTGTCATACTGCTGTTTCTCCCACAGGTATCTACCTCCCCTTTTTTATTCACTTTCCCATTAGTGCAGGGTAAGTCACAGTCTGGATTTTTAAATACTGTTACAATTTGACTAGGAAACAGTTGAATCACAGTCAAAACAGATTGTTTGCTAAGTGGAAAAGCAGCAATGAAGAAACATACACCTGTATGTAGAGTGATCATTTAAAAACTAGCTGATATTATGGGTAATTGAATTAGTTAGCTCGCAGTCTTGAGCTTTGTGTCTTCAAATAATTTAAGGATCAGTTGGTTAAGCAACATTCGTGATGACCATTTGGCTATGTAAGTAGTTGGTTAAAACATCTCCATCTTCTCTGGACACCCTGTGCCAGTGCCTCAGCATCCTCACAGGGAAGAACTCATGCCTAAGAGCCCATCTCAATCTCCCCTCTGGCAGGTTAAAGTCCCTACAGGCTTTTGTCCAAAGCCCCTCTCCAGATTTCTTTTAGATCCCTTTAGGTATTGGAAGGCTGCTCTGAGGTTATCAGCTGGTTTCCTCTCACGGGTACCACCTGCCAGCATGACTTAGCAGTAATTAATCAGTTAATCAAGGTCAGGCTCCTTCAGCCCTGCAATAAGCTGATTGCATGGGAAAGGCTTTTTGATGCTTTCTAGAGTCTAGTTAGCAGGAAGAGCCTGAAAGGACATAGAAAATGCCAGACCTGGTTTTGGCAGATACTGCTCTACATGTAGTACAGCATCTAGCCAGGGGGGAGAGACTTCTTTTGGTCAGACACAAACGCTACCTGTGCCTGTTTAGCCGGTATAAGCAGGCTTAGAAGTTCTCACCATGCAGATACTAAATGCAAATGTTAACTGTGACAAGTGCAAACATATTGCTCATGTTTTAGTGAAGTAGCAGAACAAGCTCTCTCGTTTTTTTCTACAGAGCAGAGTCATACCTGCTCATGGGATGAATCTCCCTAAGCGTTTTAGGATGCAGTGTTAGCAGCTCTTTGCCTAACACACTATGAGGCAAAATGAATTATCCCTTGTGCTAACTAACTGGGCTACCTGTCAGATGTACTGATATTCCAAATTCATGTCTAGAAGCATGTGCATTAGCTGAGTATTTAGCAAACTTTACCATCCTTTAAGTGTCTGTCTACATTGCTTGAGGAACCTACCATTTGTATTTAGGATTTTTCCTTTTCTACAGGGTGGTCATAGTCTTGATTGAATGGTCAGTATTAACATATTCCAACATTTGAAATCTACCAACAGTTTTGAGGCTAATTCTCCTTCAATTTATTCCTTTATTAAGACTCACACATAGTCCAAACCAGACAGATAAAGGTGCATCCATTTGAAATAGTCTGCTACAAGCCAAATCCTAAAACACACAAAATGAAAGAACGTTCACTATGCATGTATGAAATCTTATTGGTGTTCAGTTTCTCATCTTTCACCCTTCATACTTTTATTATGAAGAACATTCTATTATGAAGATCTTAATATTTATTATGAAGATATTTAATATTTTAAAGAGATATTCTTGTAAGTGTTGTGTATGGGTGCTGTAGGACTGCACCATCCCTTCCCATGTTTGGTTTCTTAGGCCCATGGGCAGACACTGACGCTAACAGCATCACACACTGAGAGAAAGGTCCTACAAGAGCACACACTTTTATGACTGTTCTGCCCATTATAGGGATATCTGATGTAGTGTACAGATTTTTTCTGTAATGCCAGGTTTGATGGTATTACTCTTAAGAGAGGGCACAAAAACAACCTAAAAATGAGAGGTACTGAAGAACAAACCTTGTCCACAAAGGACGGGACTTCATGGCAGACAAGCAAAGGAACAGAAAAGACCAGAGATATGAGTCTCTTAGTAAAGCGACTCACGTTTCAGACTGGTTCAGGTCCCTGGGTTACTGGGAGCCTGCTCCCTAAAGCCACCAGCACCAGCCTCTGCTCCTTCGGCTCACCCTGTTCCCATGCCCACTCGCTCATGCCAGTAACACTGAGCTCCCGCTTCCCTCCCCAAGCCATACAAACTTTGATGGCAGTGGAACCATCTGGATTTCATGCTTTTAAATAGCACATGCTGCATTCAATGAATTTCAAAGACACGCTAAACCCAAATTACTGCTATCCATGGATCTTGAGAAGCTTTTATAAATGGCTGCATTACAGTGTAGTACAAAGCAGTGATTTCCATAATGCTTGTCTAATGTATAGAGCATTTTACATAGAACAGGCCCTGTTTCATCTTGAAATGCTTTTTAATTAATTCAATTCATTAATACTGCTTGTCATGGCTAAACTCTTGAGACTTAACAAAAACTTTACTTCAGCAGTTGTCAACACATTTCATTAAAACATATGTTTTTGAATGCTTTCTGATAACATCCCTATTCTTCATATGCAGAGTGCAGTACTTAAATGTATTAAACAGAGAACAGAGGGCTAGCAAAAACCTTTCTATCGACAGCGCTGCCTTTAGAGATGAGAGACGGATGGGCCAGCCTGGGTGTCATTCTTTGAATGACCCCTAAATTAACCAAAGTGGAGCCTTTCCCACGGTTTACGTAGGGACATCCTGTTCTCCCAGCATCTTTCCAAGAGGTCCTGATTTCTGTCACATACATGTAAAGAAGGCAGAGACAGAGCTTAGGCAGAGTTTGCAGCTGCTTTCAGGGTTAAACATTCTGCCCTGAACTCCTCTGAACTCTGATTCTCTAGCTGATGACATTACCAGCTGATATGAAACAGCCTCTTAGAGGCCAAGTGCAGGGTCCTGTACCTGAGCTGGGGCAATGACAACCAATCAGTACAGGTGGAGGTGAATGGAATGAGGAGGAAATTTTGTACAATGAGGGTGGAGAGACACTAGAATGAGTTGCCCAGAGAAACTGTGAATGTCCCATCACTGGAAGTGCTCAAGGCCAGGCTGGATGGGGTTTTCAGCAACCTGGTCTAGTGAAAGATGTTCCTGCGTATAGCAGTGGAGTTTGACTAGATGATCTTTAAGATGTCCCTTCCAACCCAAACCATTCTATGATTCTATGAACTTCCCATGAAGAATATAAAAAATATTACTTTTCTGGAGCAAATTATTAAGAAATACTCTTTAATTTCCACAGTTAAGTGCTATCTGGACTTCTCTGATCTGTAGCAATCGATTGTGGATTGTATTTGGACTGACGCAGGGATGTGTTCACCACTAGTGAAGTGCTCCCTTCACAATCCTACAAGGCTACAAGGCAGCCCATCTCCTTTCAAGCTCTCCTTCTGCCTCAAAAGACATCTTCCTTTTATCACCTCTGGGACACATGCTATCACTCAGCTGGTACACCAGCACTGGGAGGAAAGTGCTGTTTTCCTCAGTGCTGCGAAAGTCTTCTAATGCTTGCAAAGAACCACACAATAGCAGATTGTCCAAGACAGGGTGACAATCATATATTAATATTCAAAAGTTCACAACATTTGACCTTTCAATGGCATACCTGGACAGAATAATGCCTTATGCTCCGCATCTCATCAGCCAGAGCATGGTACTGACCTATGGCTCCAGGAACACTCTGCTCTATGTAAGGAATAGATGAACAGGATCCTGTTGAACATCTGTATGTCCTGGATTATAGATATTATATCTTTCCAAGTGATGGGAGAGAAAAAACAAACCTATACCTACCTATGCCCTATACCTCCTCCCAGTGCTCCATGTCTGTGTCTGCTCTGCATGGAAACACAGTGGACAAGGAACAAGACCAGAAAACTGGCCTTCCCTAGATGTATGAGTTACAGAAAACACATTTATTTTGAACAATAGGGAAAACACATTTGTCTGGATACTACTGATATTTACTTATTTTTTTTTAAGGCAAAATGCTGTCCCAGGAGAGATTTTTTAAATGGCTGAATAACGTAAAATATTGGAAACACTTTCTACAGCATTTCCTCTCATTATTTAGTGTATCCTGCCTATATCCCAGGCCATGCTGCCAATCTGTATTTTAAGCCACCTTTCTGTCTTGCTGGCTATGGTCTCTAATGTTTTTTAATGCTGTCTCCTGTGTGTGTTTTGTGTAGTGGAATACTTTACAAATCAAAATGTTATTGGGGAATAAGCCCCTGATCTCCTGTGTAACATTTCCTGGCTCTACTGCACACACATCTATTGTTCGGGACTGAATTGGTCCCAAGAAGCATCAGAGCATGTGAAAACCGCTACGAATGTTGTGAAGTGGCTCCAGGGCAGTAAAGCACGTCAGAAGAATAAGGTGCAAAATCTGAGAGTCCAAGTTTAAGCATCTCAGTCAATATTAAAGACCAAGAAAAATAAGTCAATGCCCTTGGTTAGAGCTTATGAACTTCTATCTTCTGACATTCCTAATCCAGTCAAAAGGAGCATGCATAGTCAGGACATAAAATAAAGCCAATTATTAAATAGGCTTATGTGCAATTAAACTGTTAGCTTTTGCCTAATACGACAAGTGATTCACAGGACTGATTTCATTAGCCTTTATTGTTGTTGTTGCATTCCTCTTTTATTCAGTGTGTTTTGCCTCTGTTACAGTGTGCCTTCCACTTAGTCCTCAGGAAATTAGGGTCTTCTGGAAAGCCTAATGCGTTTCTGCCGGAGCTAGCTCAGTGGAAGTCACTCATTTTCAACTTTGTGCAGCATTTCTTCATAGAGATATCAAAACTGCCAAGAAACGGCACATTCCACTGAAAGCAGGAGACAGAACACGCCTGTATCAGAACTGCTCTGCAAGAGCTCACAAATGCCAATGGAGCTTTCAACAAACTCCCTTGTAGGTGCTTCCCAAGAGACTGCTCTAGTCATTAGGGTCCTCTGGCCAACCACACATTGGGATGAACATGCTCTTGCTCCCAGTGGTAACTACCTTTGTTACAAATGGGATTCAATTCACACTGTCAGAAGCAGGACTGTCCTTTTCTACATGACTGCTTTTATCTTGTTTTCTTTTTCCGAAGCTACAGTGTACTATGAGACTAAATGGAAGGTTTGATGAAGGTGAATTAACTGTACACTTATTAATTGTATTATACTGTATACTTATATATTAAAACCATACTGAAATATGTTTTCCTCTCTATTTGATTCACTGAAACCGTTTTGTGTGGCAAAAAAAAATCACCTGTGACATCCCCGTTTACTCCAGGTCTGCGCAAAATAGCAACCAAAAAGTAACAAAGAATTCTTTATTGAACATTCCCTGGAATGAACCAAAGTTTCTGTGTTTACTGAAAGGCAGAATTCCTCAAGGACACGGTTCAGAGAATTACCCTGATAAAACAGGTATGAATGACAGAGGGAAGCACGTCTGTGGGGGGAAAAGAATATTTGATGTGTAACTGAGCACAAGAAATGGTAAAAAACACAAACCCCAGTAATAAGACGCTATTTCCAAATCTGTTCTGTATGCGCACAACATACAGCCTAATGCAAAGTTATACGTTGCAGTTATTTAATATCTTTCTTCAAAGGTTTTGCTAATGCATCAACGACTGAACATCTAAAGGGGAAAAAAATCTTTCTCTTTATAGTTTTAGATAATTGTCCCTGAAAAACAAAACACCCCAACCCCAAACCTTTAATTACAAGTGGGATGAAGCCGGCTTGATTTGTGTGCTGTGCCCCAATGCTGAGGAGTCGGATGTAAAATATTTGTAATATTTAGGGAACCCTGAGTTTTACATAAAAGTAAACAGCATTGCCTGAAGGCACAATTTCCAGCAACACAATAAAATGTGCAGTGAATTTATGGCGGCCATCCATTAGCTCTTACCAAGGCAACGTCGCCCATATCTGTCGTCCATCATTATAATAGAGGGTTAATGCACCGAATTTACATAAAAAAGTCATATTGTCTGCATGAATTATTTACACTCTCAGCTGTTTTTACAGCTTGGTTTCAAGCTGGATTCTGGGAGAGATTCTGCCAGTAAATTACTCTGTGGAGACCTGACTGTATAACTACAAACAGAGCTTGCAATGAAAAAGGAAAGAAAATGGGAACGTACAAGTCAATAGTAGGAATGGGAGTACAAGCTGTGGGCTTTGCCTTCCCTTGCACCAAAGGAGGAGGTAGGGCAGGGAAGTGTCAGGAAAGCTCACCCGAGTTCTGCACAGGCAGCTGTGTGTTGCCTTTCTCACAGCTGCACGCAGCAACGCAGTTCTGTTGGAGATACGCTTACTTCCCAGTCACAGAGTCACAGATTGGCTTGCTCAGACTTTGTGAATGGAGACACTGCTCAAGAAACCCCAACAAAACCCTCAACACCCCCTCAACCTATTTATTGTGCACCACCACAGCAATCCACTTGGTGACTGTGATTTCAGCCTGGAGAAGAGAAGGCCGCATGGAGACCTCATAGCAGCCTTCCAGTATCTGAAGAGCACCTATAGGGATGCTGGGGAGGGTCTCTTCATCAGGGACTGTAGTGACAGGACAAGGGGTAACGGGTTAAAACTTAAACAGGGGAAGTTTAGATTGGATATAAGGAAGAAATTCTTTCCTGTGAGGGTGGTGAGGCACTGGAATGTGTTGCCCAGGGAGGTTGTGAGTGCTCCATCCCTGGCAGTGTTCAAGGCCAGGATGGACAGAGCCTTGGGTGAGATGGTTTAGTGTGAGGTGTCCCTGTCCATGGCAGTGGGGTTGGAACTGGATGATCTTAAGGTCCTTTCCAACCCACACTATTCTATGATTCTGTGATTCTATCTTGGCACATATACATAGCTATAGGGAAAGGCAAAAGGAAAACCAAAAGCAAAACCTAATCCTAACCTAAAAAAACTCTTTGGAAGCTTGAGGAAGCCAGTCCACTGCAGAAGAGGGTGTTCAGTAGTTCCTCCACAGAGCTACAGACCTGAGTACAGAGCAGGAGGCTCCCCCCTGCTGAAGTTTATGGCAAGGACGGTATATTTTATTTCAATAGTGAAGAGGTAACTAAAGGTCCGTACAGAAGCATAATTATCAGCTACTGGATTTCTTCAAGATCCTACCACTGAAACCTTTGTCCCCTATCACAAATAGCCCATTTCTCATAAACCCACCACCTTGCTGAACACACGTATCTTGAAGCGCCAGACAGGTTCTGTCGTTTTTAAATCAAACCACCAGTTTCCTTTCCTAAAACCAAGATACAGCACTCCCCTTTCTCGCTCCTGGCAGGTCTGTGCCTATGCCCCACTGTGGTCAGAGCTGCAGGCTCCCATCCCCGCTCCAGCTCATGGCCCAGGCTAAGGGACAGCCACCTTTGCTAACTGCTCCTCAAGGGCAGGCACTGCTCATGCCCCAAGGATCTGACAGGAGCCTGCACTGGGAAGGGAGGACAATGGTTCTTTGGAGAAGTGTAGGCTGAGAAGGTTCAGAAAGGCACAAGGTCTGCGTGAGGAGCCATTTTCATTGTGCAAAGAACATTAAAGAGCTGCAATGCAGAAATGTCCATGACCACCCAGGGTTTCTGACTCAGGGACCTACCCCTGGAGAATGTCCCTGTACCTGGGGCCTTCTGCAGCTTGCTCACGCTTGGACAAGTTTTACAGCAAAGACTTTTTTCTTCCCATCCAAGTCACCTCATTTTAGCTTTGTGCTGTGATTTCCTGTCAGGTAACTCTGGACCTTGGACCCAACAGCCTTGGATCCTCTTCTCTTTCCTGTGTTTTGCTTCAGCAGCACATGGACAGAACACTGCCATCACATCCTTCAAAGGCTCTTCCAGATGCAGAGGGAATTCCCTCTTCCAGAGCTTGCAGAATTCCAGAACTTGCAGAATTCCCTGAACTTTAATACAAAGACAACAAGGACTGCACAGGATTTACTCTGATTGCTGAGCCAAAAGGTAACACCAGAACTTTCTGCATTCCTTAGGGGATGCACCTCTCCAGGGTGCACCATGTCCCATATAGCCCATGGCTTCCCAGTACTTAGCAGACTTCTGCAGATCACAATCTGATGGTCTTTGCCCATCCTCATTTTGTTGATGCTTGCCTTTCCTTTCTGATTTACTCCTACACATCTGTCCCTTTTGCCTTTTTATCACATAATTAACTTGACAAAAGCTCTCTGACAGCAGTGTCCTTAAGACTCAGGTGTCCCTCCCTGATCGCAGCAGGCCACCTACTTGGAAAACAAAGGAGAATTCATGCTTTTGAGGTACTTTTCTTTTCTTTTTTACAAAAGGGAGTGGACATAAATGGGTAAGAAGCCACTAACTGCTTCAGGGTGCATGTCAGGTAAGCCGAAAGACCCCAGACTTGTGCTCCTGATGAAATGTAGTCACAGAAAGCAGTGGCTGTCCCGGGACACGGGAACACTCAGCACTTTTCACTACAACAAATAAAGAGAGCTGCCTGTTATATTCATAGAGTGACACATGGAAATTGTCTTGGATAAGCAATGACATCCAGCTAGCCCCGGACCATGAATGTTCGATGGCAGTCAGTGAATGTCACCTGAAATTCTTAAAGCTACAGGGTCACAGGGGTTTATTATTATGAAATCTGCTTTCTCCTTGAAAAATGGGATTTCAGCTGTTATTGGAAGATCTGAGCTAGCTTCTTCCCAACTCATTCTATGGTTGAGCAAACCTGGGATTATCCAATCCAGATTTACTAAGAATTTCCATGAGCTTTACCTGACTTCTTGCTCTGCTATTCCATAATAATCAAGTCTCACTGTTACCATAACAACTGACATTAACAGATGCAAGTGATATCAACCACTGTTTCCTCTACAGTGCATCCTACATTTGGTATGAATCTGACTTTAGATCCTGCTGTTCCATGTCAGGAATCCCCCTCCAAACTCAAGCCAGGTAGAGTCCATGACACTTAAGCGAACCACTGCACATTCCCAAGTCTCTGCCCCAGAGGAGCATCCTTCCTGTACCGTCACACTGATCCCACAGCTCCCTGAAGGATGCTCTGTGGTCCAGCCACGCTGTGAGAAAGCTCTGCACAACAGTCTGTGGCACCACCAAACAGACTGGCCCAGTATTGGGAATTCTTCCTCCTGATTGTTTGCACCCTTTAAATATTTGCAGACTTCTGCACCCTCCTGAGCTGCAGGTGAGCCAAGCCATACGTATTTATCTCACTTAATCTTCCCTCATAAATCAATCTCTCCAGTCAATCTTTCCGCTCCCTAATTATTTTTGTTGCTCTTCTCTGAACTCCCTCCAATGTGTCAATCAATACCTTCCTGGTAATGAAGTGCTCTGTAAGGAGCACGGTATTCTAGAGGCAGCTCTTCTGAAGCTGCATACAGTGCAACGATGCCACCGATATGGATTTTCAGTCTTCACGGGAAGGATGATCTAATGGTGAGGACACCAGCCTGAGGAGTTTGGAGATCCAGGCTCCTGTTCCTGCTGGGAGAGACTCTGTGTGACCTCGGTCAAGTCACTTAGTCTGTTCTTTAGTATCTATATAAACACTGTGGTGTTTGGTGTACACAAACAGTGAAATAGGACGGTATGTGGGGCAGGATAAGGATCTGGCTATGTAGAAAGGAAACTACAGACTACTCAACCAAATAGCAGTCGTCTAGTGGAGTTCATTCGCTATTGACATGGAAGTACGGCTAGCTGCTCCTTGGTACACTGCTGTTAAAGACCACCAGACAAGTGTGTACTGGCTGTATGGTTTGCCAGTTACTGTACCAGTGACTTTTAGCATTTGCTATACTGTGACCACATCCTTACATTTTACTTCTAGCTGGTCTTATCTTCTACACATTCCTTCCAATACCAGGACAGGATCCAGTGGCACCTTCCAACAAAAGGCCATTGGAATTTGAAATCCCAGAAATTTACTACTGAGTTCTAGGTTTTTTTTTCACAGGGTACCAATGTGATGGAAGACACTGCATCTTAATACAGCTATCAGTACATTGCTGTACCCCGATATCAGGTCCACAGTGGGCTCTGGGGGTTAATCGGCTGCCTCAAGGTACCATGTGAGCAATATCATGCAAGAGTGTGCAACTACCATAGGCAAAAGGCCCTCCTTACCCACATCTTACACGATACACAACTGACTTCCATAGAACTAGCAGAGAATTCTACCTCATTTGATCACTCAGGTCTTACACCAGTAGAAAAGCAGCACTAGACTCCTGGAAATGGTTCAACCTGGAACTTTCCCATAAACTATCATTGTGTACCATGAAGTTTATACAGACACGTGCAATTAATGAATGATTAAAAGGTCTCCAACTAAAAAGGCTTTATCTTAAGAATCTCATATTCTCCATTCTCTTTTAGGAGCAAGTGAGGAGTATCAAAATCACTGAAGAAAGCAAAGAAGTCTGCGGATTGCAGTTATGATTCATCAGGCTCCCAGAAATGCATTATAATGTACTATAGGCTGTAAGACGAGAAATTATTCCCCACTGAAATGGTATTCACACAGCTTCTGCTGTACTGAGGCGTACATCGTAATATAATCATAATAACTAAAGTAAGTTTCCCTTGGGGATTATACCTCTGTGTGATTTAATCCTTAAATTCGTTTTGCTTTCATCCCCAGGAGAAGAGAGATTTCAGTTATAAAGTATTCTTCCTAGAAATATCAGACACTGCACATGCATTCATAATCTGCACTTATATTTACAAAGCCCAGGCCAGGGGGTAAGCAGAACTGGAAGCATAAGGGTTACCATTCTGTTTGAAGAAACACGGTTTAGCTTTCAAAACCAAGAAGGGCACAGCAGAGGGGGAATCCTGCTCATCCAGGAAAGTTCTCCATGTAACTCTCCCTGCATGTAACAGAGGAGCTAATTTGCTTTCAACAGAGGGCTGTCATTCAGAACGCCTGAAAAGCAAAGATCAGAAAGAAAGGGGTTTGCGTGATAACAAATAGAGTGTGGAATGAAATGGAAACTTCACATAAAAATGTCAAGAGTTTCTGTGTAATTCTGGGTCTAAACTAATATTTTAGAAGACACTGTAGGCATGTATTGACAGGCCAAGGGGGAATAGCTTTAAACTGACAAAGAGGAAACTGAGATGCGCTCTTAGGCAGAAGCTCTTCCCTGTGAGGGTGCTGAGGTGCTGGCACAGGGTGCCCAGAGAAGCTGTGGCTGCCCCATCCCTGGCAGTGCTCAAGGCCAGGTTGGACACAGGGGCTTGGAGCAAGCTGCTCCAGTGGAAGGGGTCCCTGCCCGTGGCAGGGGTTGGAGCTGGAGGAGCTTTAAGGTCCCTTCTAACCCAAACCAGGCTGGGATTCTATGTTTCACAGGGTAGCTCACAGCAGCTTTCAATATGACATGGATATCTGAGCTCTATTGCTGCAGAAGCTGCCTAACAAAAACCGTACTACAGAAACAGTTTGGAAACAGCAGCTTAAGATGCACAATGGCCTAATAACAGTTACATCTGGTGAATGATATTCCAGCCCCATATGTAGTTAATTGTTATCACAAAGCGTGAAAGGAAAAGCAGCCAGCAGCATATTGAGAATGCAAGTAAACTATGACCTGTTTATTCCATTGTTAAGAATGTTGTTAATCACAGTAGTCCTGTTCCAAGTGATTTTACCAATACATTAAGTTACCAGCACACAATGCTTTTCTTCTGCACACGAGTTTTTCACAACACGTTTTCCTAACGCTGAAATGGAATGTGCGTTCTTCAGCTGGGATAGAGTGTGCTCATCTTTAATAGAAATGAATTCATTCACAAGCCAGTTGCACTTGGGATACACAAGCCAAAAGGAAAGTAGATCCTAGTGCAGCAAACTTCATTTGCATCACACTCATCTTTACACATACAGTCATTTTCATAAAGCACAAATCAAGGCTTATCTGTCAATAGCCTTCACCTATAGGAAACGATCTGAAAAGCTGGCATTCTGTCACAGCTTTATCACCTGCTGAAGTTACTAAAATCATTTTCTTCCCACGACAGTCCTCAGGGAAGCTGCTCCAAATACTAATTTGAGAACTACATTTCTTAATTAGGCACTTTCAGTAGACAGCAACGACTGCATTCCTCAAACATCTGCACGGGAACAGAAAACGTGGTCATCTGGCGGAAATAATGAAAGCTCTGCCGTTTGAGCCATGTAAAAGCAGCTTGGGAAGAGAAGATGACAGAAACACCCAGTCTGAATCAAAAAGATACTATTAAAGATGAATTACGCGTGCAGGTGGTACGCACAGCTCTGTACAATCCTCAGTCGCAGCTGATGTGCAACACGTCCTGTGCAGCATGCAGAACGCTTAACACACGAATGACTTGTCTTGAATGATGCTTGCGGAAGGAGTAGCAGCACTGCTCAGAGAATCCCAGCCTGGTTTGGGTTGGAAGGGACCTTAAAGCTCATCCACTTCCAACACCCTGCCATGGGCAGGGCACCTTCCGCTAGAGCAGCTTGCTCAAGTCCAACCTGGCTTTGAAGGATGAATGTCCCCCTGATCTTTAAATGGTCAATTGTTTATGCACCACCTCAAAATCAATTATCAATTGCCAAGACATTCCCAGCTTTCCAGGAAACAATGTGGAGGCAAAAGCATTCTCCTAATCCCTGGAGTCAGGACACAAAGGGACTCCCCCCAGCCTTTTTCCTCTCTAAAATTTGGCTGCACAGCATCAGGAGCAAGGGCAAGCTCGAGAGCTCTGCACTTGGTTTTGTTACTCTCAGCAGCACTCTCTGACTCTTCAGGTTGGATGCCAAAGCTGTGCCAGAAGCTTGTGAAGCCCTGGAAGAAAGAAGTCACAGCAGGAAAATAGGTCCTAGCTGGTTTCTCCAAGGCACTTAATCAGACTGTACTTGTAGAACATCAAACCAAGCATGTGCTTCTACTTCCTCATTGTGATGAGTTTGGAGTTAAGTGAGATGGAATGGGAGGAGAGCTTTCCACATGAAAATCACCTGGCAGGAAGTCAGAGCACAAAGAGCCACTGGCTTTCCAGACCCCACCTTTGGGGTGCAGTGCATTGCAGGGGAACAGGTATCAGTCTAGCAATCATAAACTCCCACAGGGCCTCCAGCAGAGTTTAAAAGCTCAGACATATGTTCCTAAAGCTTTATGGGACTTACTTCTCCAGGGAGTGAAAGCAAAGGACAAATGCCTTCTCTTTAGAGTGTTTCAAACAAGCTTCTTAGATAGCTCACTAGCACCTACTGGCTTCATAGCAATGCATCTGTGTAATTGCATGTGCTGTCACTTCCTGGGTTTAAGTGTGACAGTCTGGGGGCACATTGCCCAAGGGCTGGGCTCTAGCATCGCTGTAAAAACCTCTACAGCATCGTGCTTTCACGTATTTGTCTGGGCTGTCTTAGAATTCACTGCTCAGTGGATGTCATTTTGTGCTACTGTCTCGGGGTACATATGTTTAATAACTTAGATATAATGTCACACCAAGACAGCCTTTGGCAGTCTGCAAGAAATAACCTGAGATGAAACGATATCATGTCACAGCTGCATAGTACCAGTCAATATGACAAGTAGCCCGAAACCATAGATCTGCTATGGCAATGCCTTTAGTGGCCAAACGAGAAGTACCTTCCCCAACTCATAGCTGCTGCTGCTTGTGACCAAGTGACAGCAAACACCTCCCAGCTCGTGCTCCTGGGCTGCCCCTCTGCTCTGACCACCAGTCTGACCACTTGCCAAGAGTTCTGCTGTAGCCTCAGCGTTCATAGGGCACATGCATGTTACTGTACACCAAGGAAGAATGTGGCATTGCCAGCCTCATGCAGTCTTATCACAGAATGGTTTGGGTTTAAGGGACTTTAAAGCTCATCCAGCCCCAACCCCTGCCACAGGCAGGGACACCTTCCACTGGAGCAGCTTGCTCCAAGCCCCTGTGTCCAACCTGGCCTTGAACACTGCCAGGGATGGGGCAGCCACAGCCTCTCTGGGCACCCTGTGCCAGCATCTCACCACCCTTACAGGGAAGAATTTGTGCCTAATGTCTAATCTAAGTCTGCCCTCCTTCAGTCGAAAGCCATGTTATGTTCTAAAGTATGACACTGTTAATAAGCAAATAGTTCCTACGCTATCACTGTTAAACATTTTTAATGAAAAAGACACCACGAAAGCATTAAACATGAGCCACAACTCCAAAGCAGAAAATGAGAAAAGCTCTTCAACAAATTGTGGGCCAGTCTGACTGTGATTTGAGCAGGAAGTATCCCTAGTGCTTCTAGCATTTGTGGAATCCTTAGAGATCAACTCCATTTTGCCAGCACTGGTCTATCTTTCTGACTAGGATTCTGTGCACAACAAATACCTCAATGGAGAACTAAACCCCAGGTCTGGTTACAGCCAGAGCTTTGAGGAAATGAGTCTCATTCTGTAATAGGTTACAGAGCTATTTGCAGGTGATGTACAGTATGAAGTTACCACACTGTAGCTGTGTTATTTATTTATAGCACAGCTGTATTGATCCCATAAAGCTTTCTTTAAGTGTGGGGCGATGTGAATTAATAGCTTTTACCTTGTGCTGGGGGCCATGCAGACACGCTATAAATCAGACAGTCCCTGCCCCAAAGTGCTCACAAACCAGATTAGAACAAGATGCAGCAGGTGGAGGAGACAAACTTGCAGGGAGGGAGGAGGAGGAAGTGGAAAAGCAAGCAGCATTATGCACATTAAGCAGAACTCTCTGCTCAGCAACAGCCAGGCACTGCCAGCTGGCATGGATCTGCAGGCATCAAAGATGAGTCTTCAGAGGGCCTTAAAGAAGGTTAAGGAAGTGACTTTTAAGGGAGTTTCCCTTATGTATGTATAAGAAATAGCCTGCGGGAAAAGCACATGGTGCTCATGGATGAAGCAGACAGCTCTATCTTCCAAAGGGCTGGGTGCTACCACTGGTCTAATGGGTCAAGAAAATTGGCCTGTGAAGTGCACTTGATTTTCTTCCATCCACTCAGATGCACGTCCCTGGCTCTGAGTTTCTACCCAGAACATTTTGAAGATAGTGAAATGGACTTTCAAGGTGCTAATGATGTAATTATAAAAACACACAAAAGACATCTCAGCGTTTCAAGATAAATTCAAGCCAAGTGCACTGCCAACATGCCACACTCCGTGCTTCCCCTTTGAAATAAATGGCTTTATGCACTTCAAAGAGGGCTTTGTTTCACTTGTTTAGCGTGAGATGCAAATACATTGTTAGACTGAGCAGAAGAGAAAATGCATTTTGCACCATGGGGAGCAAAAATACCCAACCAGGCACCGAGATGAGAATGATGTCAGGTTTGGGAGGCACAGCGGGCAGGGGAGGCAGTGGATTGCTCCTCTCTGGTTTATTCCACTTAATTGAAATTATTTTTTAACACCAAATCTCCGTGCAAAAAGAACAGCAGAGATTTTCTCAGCAGAGCTTCCCGTGCGCATACAGAGCCAAAGGAGGAGAACTGAGCACAGACATGGGAACATGGCCATGACAGAGTCTTCCCTTTCACTAACAGCTCATTTTAGTTTTCCTAGAAAAAATAGGAAAACTTAAGACTTTTTCATCAGCTCACACAACTGACACGTGGGAGAGGATCTTCTAATGCTCCCTGCGAAAGCATCACCAGATGCCTTTCCCCCTCTTGAGTATTGTTGCAGGAGAGGTAACATTTAGAAGGCAGTGTCTGCCCTGAGCCTGGGATGAGCAGCTCTGATGAAGACCTTGCTTCCATACTGCTGAGGACACCAGCACTGCTCAGGTCCCTTAGCACAAGTCTCAGGAAGAAATACATACATCTCCCATCTCCTTTATCCTACGTTAAAATATCCTTTAATGTAGGATACAACTGAGATGGATCACGTCAAATTCATGCTAGAGAGGATATTATTTTATCTGGCAGAAATTAACCATTACCTCAGAGCTCTACAATTCGCTTAAGAAGTGTTTCTGTGAAGCAGACCTATCAGTGTGCTCATCAGCAAACCTGCCTGCCCCTCATCAGCTCTTACCCACTGAGCAAAGACCTCAGCATTGTCTCCACTGGAATGGCAAAGCAGCATTCACTTTGATGCTGATCGGAGCAGGCAGAGATGATGGGATAGACCCTTTAAAGGATGAGATACACTTGAGCTCTGCCCCATGCTCTCCTTTGTGGTACAAGAGGCCAATGTGAAGGGGCTGGGAGTAAAACAAAACAAAATTCACCTTCTTCCTTGTCCCAGGCACTAAGAAATTGCCTTCCTTTCAGTTCTGCCTGTGGTCCTGGTAAAGCAGAGCTCATCTGAGCTGGGAATCACAGCAGAATCATGGAGTAGTGTTGTAATATGGGAATTTGTAGGGAAGTGAGGCTCTTGAGAAGGAAATGTGGCTGTTGAATAGCAGCTGATGAACCTAATGCAGGGAAGGAACAGAAATCCGTGCACGTTTGAGCAGGATATCCACTGACACAAAGAATAAAGCCAGAGATTGGCTTTTCCCTTTATTTGCCAGTTCTGCAGGGCATTCAAGAGAGATCCTGAAAGACACTTCACACTTGGAAGACATTATTCCATCCTGCGATCGGCTCACTCCTGACCTGGCACCCATCTCCAGCCACCTTCTTCTGTCAGGGGTCCCTTCGCCATAAGGCAGGCACTGGAAAAGGTTCTTAACTTCCCTGTGCAAAGCAGAGGAGCTGCAGGATTCCAAAAATTTCAATCTGGGGCTGTCTGAGGAGAGGCTGGAAGAGGGTTGAGGCCTTTCATCTTCAATTTAATAAGGCAGTGGCTAGGGTTGGCACTGCCTCTTCTCTCTGTGCTCTCCAGGCATTTCACTCCACACCTACAATTTACTGGAGTCTTTCCACGCGCTTTGCCTTTCCCAGGCACACAGGTGGTATAACTGAGAGGACAAAGGGAAAGAACTTGGTATTGTTTTGGAAACACTCCCAGTCCAAACCCCAGTTTCATTCCCCAGCTGCCCTCCACATGATGTAATGGCCATTGCATATGCACTGCAATTGTGTCCAGAACCTCTGAGAAGCACCACGCCTGGGCTGCGCTCTCCTCACATGCACTCAGGCTCAGGAATGTTTGAACAGCAGTAACTTCCCTCCACCTGCTCAAACTTGGCACCCCCCTCTCCTCTATCCCAAAACAGGACAAGGAAGCTCTCCTGTATTTCTTCCCAGACGTTATCTGGCTCAGCGCAGTGATGACAGAACTGACTTAAGCTTCATTATGAAATATGGAAACATTTCAAACCTCCTGACCCAACTTTCATTTGTGCATTATGGCTGCAGCAAGCACTGCGTTTATCATAACAGAATCCTTTATTTATTGGTTCATTCAAAAATAAAATTACTAAAATGGATTTAAAGACAAAAATATCCTGAATGAGTGGAAGTGTCTCTGCAGTCTTCTGTGCTGGAAGGAACGGTTGAGCTTCTGGCACTAGGTGGGAAGCTCAATAGCTGCACTTCAGCGCAGCTGCCAGAAAGAATATACTCAAGAGCAGAACAGAACCTTAACATTACACCAGATTTCTTCCAGCCAAAAGCTTCCTGTGCATAATCCTGTGTGGCAGGTAAATGCTGCAAGTCACATTCCTGAATCCGTTATCTGGTGACTTACAGAGACCCCACAGAAACTTCCATTTCCTATTCACAACATCCAGACAACATGTTCCTAACCTCAGAGGATAACCCAAAGCAAAATGGGAGCTAAACCCTACAGGGATAAAATAGCACTTGGATGAAACACAGCTTTTCCTCTTGGATTCTTTCTGAGATTTCCAAGTCACTGTGATGGATGCTGAAAGGTGCAGCAGGTGCCAACCTCACAATGCTGGATCTAAATCCCACAGGCAGCACAGACACGGAGTGACCATGTCCTCCTGTCCCAGAGGACTGGAAGGAGCACAGTCTCCCTGGCCCTCAACCCTGAGAGGCTCCTGCCAGAGCCAGCTATGGTTGTGAGCGACGATGTCAGTCACAGGTGCTCCTGCAAAGGAGCAGCTTGAGCAGTGCTGGTTTGATAGCCTCTGAAACAACAGCTTAACTGGAAATATAACACACCTGGATCAAGCAAGTGACAAATTCTCTGGCCAGAAATAGGTGTCTGGATGATTTCCTGCATGTGCTTCTCTGCTCCTCAGTGTTTTCACATCCATTTCATACTGCCTTACAAGCCAAGGGTCCTAATCCCTGTGCCCACTCCTTTTAGGATGTTATAAATTGCTGTCTTGACAGGAAAACCAAGAATGGAAAACTCTGACTTCTCTGTATTCTTTTAGAAAGTGACACATCTTGTTTGATCTTACCTCCTGTTGTATTGTAACATTCTCAATCTTCACTTCTATGAAATGTTTCTCAAAATCCATCCCCTTACTTGCAATTCCAGACACTGTTGAGCTTGCACTTGCCCTGCAACACATTCAGTCAGCTTAAAGGGGTATGGCGGAGACCTCAACGTTTATTTATAAACAGCAGGTGTGGAACTGGAATCAGATATGTGGAAGGTTAAGGCTCCTGCTCCCTCTCCCAAAGCCATGTCAAAAGGGTTTATAACAGACCACTAAAGCCTCCCTCATCTCTATTTCCTTCTACCTGTAAGCTGAGTCCTAGCCTGCAGTCAGTGTTTCCTGCAAACAGGAGGGAACACAGAAGGGATGACTGCAGAAAACACAAGTTCCCAACTTGAACCCCCACTGCAGGAGACTGAGGCCAGCTACAGATTTAAGTGGATCCTTACTTTAGCAATAGGTAATTTAGGAATATTTTTGGCTCCCTGATCTGTGTTTCGTGAATAAATCACATTGTGTCTTGTATCACTGGGAATAAAAGGGCAAGTTCCTGCTGTATATTCTGAAAGCGAGCATGACCTTGAGGACAATTTATTTCAAGGGGAAAAGCGCAGTCAGACTCCTTCCCGAGTGCTCAGAGAAGCAGACCCTGCTCATCCCCAAATGTATTCAGAGCAGAGGCAAACACCTCTCACTGCAATTCAAGGCTGCCTGAGTTTTCACCTGTAGATATGCAGATAAACTTATATCATCGGCTTCCAGGTTTCTGTGGGCTGGGATGTCAGCAACAGCAACAGTGATTTAGTGCAACAGCTCCAAATGGATTAAATCACAGAGTCATTTGAATTTTACCCAGGCTTGTCACACAAATCTCAGAAACCACCGTCTTGCATAAAAACTTCCTCTTGATACTCCTGAGGAGTCAGGACATCAACCAAAACTTAGGTCGAAAATGAGAAACAAGGATTTCTAGCCTGGAAAACAGAGGCAGCACAAACAGCACATTCAACTGAAAAATCTTGCTTGCATTCTGGTAGCAACTTCCTGTATTTTATTAGGTATATTTTCCCCATTTGTGATCCATTATCATGCATCTTAGAGTGGGTTTTTTTTTTAAATGAAGTCAGTTTTCATTTGATTTCCACTCAAATGGAATATTCTTCAAATATTCCACTCTTCGAAAGGAATGCTGCTGTATATTAAGTTCTGGAATGTTTTAGTAAGAACAATACCACTCAAACATTCCCTGTGTGCATAACCAAATGCCTTTTCTATTTAAGAGCCTCCTCAAAGAGTACCATAGCAAAAAGACATTTGCTACTGACTTCACTGGAGCTGGATTTCGCTTTCTCTCTTGAGTGATAAAAATGATTTGTGATTTTATGGTCTCCAAAGTTTTCCTATGCCTGGCATTTATTTCAGCATTGCCTGCGTAAGGGTATTTGAATCGACTCAGTGGAAGGACAGCAGTAATTTCTTGAAAAACCTATTAAAATGCCCCCTAACAATAATGCATCCATTCCTTCATCTCTGTAGGATTTAGACAGAGAGACACATCTGCCTTCAAACTCTTTAGTATTTCTAATGATGTTATGACACCCTCTGTGGATTACCCTTGCTCTCTGGTCCACAAGTGAAGTTGCCATTTGGATCACACAAGCCACATGTCATCATTCCTGATCCCAGTTCTAAGTTATTACACACCAAAGATGTTTAGGTCTCACAGAACCTCTTTAGCTTGGATGCAATGACACACAGTTCATCTGATTTACCTTATAGCAGGAGATATGGGATAAAGATTGGCTAAGTAGTCAGAGACTGTTATAATCACTCTACCACGTGCACGCAGGCAAGGTCTGCTCAGGTACCACTGTATTCCAGGCCTTGCTTCCAAGTCCTAGTGTGCATCCCAAAAGGACTAAGAGTTAACAACAGCTCACAGAGCAGCTTAGCGAGCCTCAGACCGAAGAATTAAAGTTGTTAAATGCAGTTGCTTTTATTCCAGTGAGGCCAAATGGGGAGAAGAAACTCACGTGCAGACAACTTGACTTAATTTCCCAGTAAAGGCAAGACCTTAAAGAAATGATGCACAGATGCAGGTGTTTCCCTAATGTCACACCTTTCAGGAAGCTATTCAAAAGCTCTTTGCACTGACGAGTGACTACAAGATTAGCAGCACACTGAGCACCCAAGATCAGATATTTGCCTATAGTGCACATACGCTGAAATAATCATGTAATCTCTTTTCTTTGGTTTTTGAGGCAGATACGACTGTTCCCGAAGGAGATACTGATCTGTCTCCATAACAATCACAAATACCTTATAAAATATGTCTGAAATTAATCCATTGTTAAGGTAAGAAGGGAAAACACAAATATCCTCATTAACTCATACATACATACACAGGGCTTTACATAACATACGGAGTAGCTGGAAAGATGCCCGCAGACGTAATTGCATTTCTGTGTGAAGAGCATTTACACTCTCCCATCTCTGCTCTCCCCATTCATTTTAGTAATTACATGGAGAGAAGCAGCTAACGCACTTGTAATTAAAACCAGCAGTGAAGGACTTTTAGGTGTTTTGATACAAGAGAACTGACAGGGAAAGCAAGCAGAGCTCCCAGGAGGGGATTACGACAGCCACAGGAAACAGCCCCAGGAAAAGCCCATGTTGGAATGCCCACATGGTGCTCAGGAGCACACTGTACATGTGCAGGCCGTGGCAGTGAAAGTCCAGACCATGCACACTCTCTGCATTCAGTGTTTGCTAAAAGATATCTGATCACAAGACTTAGAGCTTTTTGCTGCTGGAAAACTTTAGTTTCTGTCCACTGAATTCAGCATGGAAAACACAATCTAATTGCTTCACATTCCATTTCATTTGGCATTGTACTGGCAAAGGCTGTAACAGTTATTTCAGTCTGGTGGGTGGAGTTGCTGTGAAAACTCCAGGTCTTTGCATTTTGCTGATGAATATTCATGACTCGAGCAATCTGCACCAGGCAGACTTTGTGGCCCTTTCTTTCCCTTCCCTGCTACTCAAGTAGCAGCTGGGCAGAATGCTATATTTGATGTGCAAATAATACTCTCATCTTAAAATGAAAACTGGACAATGTCTACGCTTAAACTGGGAGGTCTTTCTATGGAACTCAAGCATTGCATGCTTGCAGCCAAAGTATCAAAGAACTAAGTGGATGGCAGAAAGTGCAAACAGTAATAGGGGAGGTCAGATGTTCCTCTGGAGTGTGGGGTGGACTTATAGATTCTGAAGTCAGAAAAGCTTACCTGCTGCCAACACTTACAGAGGCTGGCTCTCAGGATCCATATGTGGCACTGAGGCACCTGTAAGTGCACATCTGGATCACATCAGTGCAGGGAGGATGACAACCCATGGCTCTCTTTTCACCCGCTACAAGTACCTGGTTGACCTGGATGCCCTTCAGATGAGTCCTCTTGGGGACTGGGAATGAGAACCTCTTTAGCTGCCATCCATAGCCTGGCCATCTTTTCTGTCTTCTCTGTACGGCTTGCAGAGTTGCAGCCTGTTCTCTGTCTGTGGAATGATGCAGGCTAACCTGTCTCTTCCCCTGAGCTCTGGGCTAGCTGGGGCTTGAGCAAAACACTAACCACTCTAAAAGTAACCAACAGGCTTTGCTTTCTATTAAAAGTGATCTTTGATAACCAGTTTTATGGCTCTATTATTGCCTTGCAAAAAGTCTGAGTAACTGCCACAGCAGACTGACATAATTAAACCACCTAATGATCCATTTGCTTATGTTTTTAAACATGAGCTCTCAGAAACGGGATTTCTATGGATACAGGACTGAATCATCTTGATGAAATACAAGATTCCATTTTGCATAGTGAACTAGTTCACCTCTAAATCCTGACACAAAGGGCAGAGAAGTCCCTGTGGCTTCAGCATGCCAATACAGCTGAGAATGTCCACAAGTGAGTGTGCACCATCCTGCGTTGCTGAATGTGTTGACTAGGAATGCATTCGCGAGCCTTGCCTTGTATTTTCTCTCCCCTGCGCAGAGAGTGACAGAGCAGCTTTGGTGGGCACCTGGTGTCCAGCCAGGCACGACCCACCACAGACATCTATTTGGCAATATTAAGTAAAAAAAGAAGAAAAGAGTGAGACAGAGAAAATAGAGCAAAAAGTGCAGAGCTGTGATTACTTGTTTTGGTGCAGCAGAAACAAGTGCCCCACGGCTCTAGCTCGAGCCTTACACGTATGACTGCAGACTGGAGCCTGCTCCATGCACACGCAGCTGTACACGTAGAGGCAGGCATCAACGTTCCTCAAAGCTCTTTAGTTCCCCCGTGTCAGCAGCCAGCTCTCAGCAGATTCCCTGATAGCACCCTGGAAAACCTCAGCTCCGAAGCTCACAGATCCCCAGCACCCCTCCTCCTCCTCCACAGGCCCTCTATGGCCAAAGTGCCTCATCTCCTCGATCGCCTCCCTCCAATCCCTGCCATTTCCTGTCACACAGACAGAACCTCACTGGCCTAAGCACAGCATCAAGCATTCTGGCACCAGCTCTTCACCATGGACTTGGCATTGAAAACTGCAGGGGCAAGGGTGCTGAGCACCTCTGGAAGCCAGGCCCAGCCTTTCAGTTTTTGACACCATCCTGGGCATCTGGTGCTCTCCCTACACCACCTCCTGCCACACTGATGGAGCAAATGGGCCCCAGGCTGCCCACAGCTCACAGGACTCAGAAATGTCTGCTGTATTATGACAATGTAGTCGCTGTTGAAAGAGAAATAATGTAAGAGTAAAGGACAGAGAAGAGCTCTGCCCAAGGCAGCATGAAAATAAGCAATAGCAGGGCTCTCTGATGAGTTTCTCCAGTGTGCCCTGCCCCTCTCAGGAGACACATCAAAGGGAGACAGGGAAATCAGTCCACGGCAGCGAGCCTGCTGGAGCCCGCTTGCTCAGCACAGGCAAAATTAATTAAGAGGGAGGGTGAAAAGGAGCCAATCCGAGGGTGATTCTGTCAGGGAGCGCAGCTCTGACAAACTGCAAATGCTAATTCAGGAGTTTTGCATCTCTTTCACACCTGCCAAAGAGGGAAAGAGGAGCACGATTCAGGGTTGAAAGAGGCTGGATTTGGATACCTGTGACACATCACGCAGTGCCGCATCTACCACTGCTTCCTGCAAGCCTACAAAAACTAAGGGTAGCTCAAGAGAAGCTCAGCCCCTGTAGTACAAGGGTTAAGGGAAACATATTAGTGTGTTGGTTATTGCCATTACAGAAAACAAAGCAAAGGTGAGGCCTCAAACCCAACAGCAGAAGCCACAAATAGGGACCTCGCACCCTGCTATCAGTGGGCATCTCATCAGAACATGACAAACAGAACCAGCAAACAGCTCAGGAGAGATGAAATCAATTTGATTTGACATAAAAAGCACTCAGACTTATTAACACTGCTTTTCCGTGTACTGAACACACAGGGTTGGAAACACAAGACCCACGCTAGCAGAAGGAAACGAATAATCTTAAAATGCAGGATTTCCAGGCGTTCAGGTGCTGTATAGGGAGTCCCTGGAAATGCTCATAAATTAATTAGATTAAAGATGTAAAGCCATCACTCCAGGGGTATCACTGCTCTCCTATTTTTTCTTGCTCATAATTCAAACAGGAGATGAAGCATCTGAGCCCAGTTTGGGACTAATAATTTCTAAATAAAAGATAAATATGTCAAGGTTTCATAAATAGGAAGGAGAGCACGGCACTATAAATAAGCTTTGATATTTGTTTTATTGTAAAGTTTATCTGGTCGAGCTCCTGCCTTTTACAGAATGCTCCTATTACTACTATACATTCGGGTGCATTAAAAAATTCCATTGGAAATGGGATTTGCTTCACATCCCAAAGAACTCCTGAACTACTACTTATGGGGGACTCTGCATCCCTGCAGCACAGCTCCACTGAGCTGACTGCCTGTGAACATTTAGCAATAGCTGTTGTGCTCAATCTAGTCTGAGCAGTCTTTTTGGACTACACTGAATGTGCATCAATCTGTGTCTGTTGCCACCTTTTCATTTCCCTATTCATGGATATGATGACCACAATCCTCAAATCCGTACAATACACTCAGTCTGAGAAGCTCCCACGATACCTTCTAAACTCATGGTCAAAGACGTGTGAGGACAATACCCCAAGAGCTGGCAGTCCCTGACTACCAGGCACAAAAAGGCATTGCCCAATACACTGGTCCACTGGTGCTATGCTTTCTAGGGGCAGATGGATGACTATCAGGCTACCATCTGCCCAGTAGTTAGGCAAAGTAATGCCTGTTTCATCTAGAGTGTAAAAGGTGTTTTGTGGAAGTCAAACAGAACCACGTATCAGCAACATACATTAATAACTGATAACACATAAATATCCAGTGCATTTAATACTATCAAAGTAATTAGGTGTTGGTTTGCCAGGAATAAAGGTGAGGTTTAAAAATCCAAGATCACATGATTACCACTGAGTAAGACATTCTTGCTCATCCTGAGCACAGGCTAAAAGCAATAGGTGACTGAGACAAGTCACCAGGCTGGAAGCCAAGCTTATTTCATGCACTAAATTTGCAATGAAAATTCTAATGAAGCCATCTCGCCGAGCTAAACCAGTGCTGCTCTGGCCAGAGGTCTCCAGCTCACTCTGAGGTAGACCTGGAAGCATTAACTTGCTGAAGGGTCACGCAGTGCACGGAGCACATGCTGCTATAGAGAGGACTGCAGGAAATGGCAAGGCTGCCACGAAAATCTGGCAGTCCAGATGCAAAAGAAAATTCCTTGCTACCCTTGTAATTGTACTGGAGAGAGTGCTTATTAAACACATGTACCTGCTCCACTCAGGCAGAGAAGTTCTTCTATGAGCCTTAAACACTGCATGTACCAAGCTTTTATTGTGTGTGAGAGAGCTGGTGTTAAATGGGGTCAGAACTACACTTGCTCAGGGGAGAAGAAAAGCTCACTTTGAAGCCAGGCTGGTTACCCTGTTTTTCTTCCTACACCACAGCTTTCAGATTGCAGCTAGAACTTGAAGGGAGTTGTTCCCACAAGCTCTCCAGCCCAATGTCTCCACCCGAGAGGCTTGAGTAAATAGCAGAAGCTCTGGATATGAATCAGATGGAAAAGATTCAGCCCTCTCTGCTAGGTCTGAGTTCAAAGGCATCCATGGCTGAACAACTAAATCGAGATCCCTATCTGCATGTGAGGGCAGAATGGAGCGTTCAGTAATAATGAACTGCTCACCCTTATACGCTCATTTCTAGATGCAGTGTAGCAGGTTGTAAGTGGCACCCAGTTGAAGAAGTCCATGTACCCACTGTAGTACAACCGAGAGAGGTGGGGAAGTCTGTTTTAGGAGACCTTTCCTCTGTTTCCTTTCAGTTCTTCTTCAGCTGCGTCCAGCTGAAACCTTAGACCTGGCCTCTTGGTGCTCAGCCTCATTGTCAGAGTAAGACCACAGATGCCACAGAACATATCACAGGGCAGAGAGCTCACCTGAGAGCCCTTCGGTCCATAGCAGACCTCCTTCTCCTTGTATGTGCTAAGACTCAAAGCAGCCTGTCATCATGAAGGGTGTGCACGATCCATTCCCCATATGCACACGTCAGACCTGGGTTTTGTTAAGTGACATTGTGCTCCAACACACAGGTCACATCTTGACCTCAGTCAAGCAAATTCAAATACACCCATGCTGCAACCGCATCTCCCTGCACTGCACCTCCAGAAAGCAAGTCATGCCATGATGAGTTTATGTATAAATGGGCAATGAGGGATGCACAACGGGAGGGATGAGTTCACAGGCAACAAAGCAGCTCCGTGTCAGCGCTTGCCTGAGAGCACTGGTGCCTCTGAAGACCTACCGCCAGTGACAAATCAGTTCAGCTGTGACATTTCTGCAGGTCCATGTCTGTGTTGCCTTGTATATGCAAGCACTGCCCTAACTCCTCACCAGCAAGGGTACCCCACTCGTTAGCTGAGGCTGGAATACAGCCGGAGCCCACAGCTAGGGTGTGCCTGTACCTCCCTCTGTGAGGCTGCCTGGTTTATTATCTGGAGAACAGCACACCTGGGAAGATGAGCCAAATAAGTATTAGATATAATCAGATACTTTCTGTCTTCAGGTGCCACCCATGTGCACACCTTCCCTACAAGCTGTGGAGTGAACCTGCTAACGATTCTATTAATAACGAGCAGTCTAAGTAGGTGAACTGGATGAACTTGTGTGAAAGCAAAACTCCAGAGGTAGATCAGTTGCTCTGTTCAAAGCAAACAGATAACTATCCCAGGCTGCAGGCAACTCTCCCCCTTTCCCACCTCCTCCTTTGGGACATCTCCAGGCATGTCCAGGGTGGTGCAGCCTGGCAAACAGATATTTAATCAGTGATTTATATATTAAAAAAGAAATCACAAAGCCACCAATGACCCTGGGAATTGCTGGGTGCCAGAATGTCCTCTGAGGACTTCCCTTTGTATTCATCTTCACGGTACACAACACCGTTGATGCACAACAGTAGAAGCGTGTGTTCCTCAGGGGGCTGTGTCCCCCCTGCTCCTCACCTGCTATCTGAAGTCCTGATCTACCTGCAGGTTCCCAGCAGCTGACTGTGATATCACAGGGAAGGGACTGGCTTCAACTGAGAATACAGCAGCAGGGGTGGTGAGCAATGCCTGAGACACACAGAGCCTACTTGCAGGCACAGCTCATGGACCGCAGGAGAACACTGCATCATGTGTGGAATGCCCACCATTCCCTTTCACCCCTGATACAAAGCCTGAGTTTCATGTCAATACAGTGAAGAACAGGGACAGGTTCTGGAGTGCAGGTTGTTAGTTGGTGACTGCGCCATTCCCTGGCAGCTCCAGTTGGGATCAAACCATGCACAACCCCATGCAAGGTGCAGTCAGAGCAATGGCAGATGAGAGGCTCTCAGACGTTTCTGTCCCTTGAAAAGGATTAAAATCTGCTGCCTTAGGGGTTATGACTGTCAAGAGGCCACAGGCTCAGCATTAGTACGAGCCTGGCATTGCCAGAGGGAGATGGCTTCAGGATCACAAGGACCAAGGAAGAAGTCTCCTCAGCAAGATTTCAGGTAGCTTCAGCTACTGATAAGCTTCTGGGATGCATACACTTCACCTGCCTCTCCTGCCCTCCTCAGACCCAAGGACAGGACTCAAAGGCGCAGGCATGGGTGCCTGAAGGAAACGTGGCATAATACCTAGTACCACAAGGAACGTTTATGATGAAGCACCTGATCTGAATTCACTTGCACAAAGACTTTGCAAACAGCCCAAAAAGCCTCTTAGGCAGGAACATATTGAAGGGTTTGAAAACTAGTAGAAACAACAGGGGTTTTTTTTGTCCTCTCGTATCTAGAGGGCCCTCTTATGCAGCTTTTTGCTTGGCTCCACAAATCCAACACAAAATTAAAAGTTCTATAATATCCTATAATTTTATTGAAGGACCAGCTCATTGACAGGAACTGGTCAAACATCATCCTATGAACATGTCACAACATGTTTCAGAGCCTGCTGACATATTTAGTCCTCAGTCAACATAAACAAGAATTCCCATTCCTCTTCTCTCTCATCTAGGACAGATTAAGGTCTCCTTACAGTTTTTTTCGGAAGTCCTCTTGAAATGCAGCAGGTACACCAGGGTCTCTCACTGAGATTCTTATGTCAAGCATGTTAAAAAGGACAGATCTTATACATGGTGTATATCATTTTATAACAGCTCTATTAATGTCAGTGAGAGTAACCTCTTCAGAAACAGAAGAATATTTTTCTTTCCAAGCAGCAGAAGAAAAAGGCGTTTCCAGTCTCCAAATGGAGCTTTGTTTCTGAATTCCAGATTATGTTGTTTAAAGACAAATATTACACCTTTTGCAAACTCTGAAGGGAAAGGAAGGCTGGACAGGCAGAACCCTACTGAGTCCTGCTCTGCCTCTGTGCCAGACACAGATTAAGTACTACACAGAGCGTTTATATACTGTTGAGTGCATTAGCAAAGGAAAGCAGGAGAAACCAGCACAAAGCCATGTAAAAGGTTCCCTTAATACTGCAGTAACACAGACTGTAATTTGATTTCTCCCTTGGTATGCAAACCTCCTCCTTCTTACTTTCCCAGTCTCTTACCCTGAACTAACAGCAGTTTTAGCTGGGGAGATGTTTGTGTTACTGCAGTGAAGATGCTGAGCTCCTTGGTCCTCGCATACCCCTCTTACAGTACAATTGGCAACAACACTCACAGGGCTTTTCCCATCTATACTAAGCTGTTCAAAATAGCAGCCCTTCTCAATACAGGATTTAACATTCCCCTCTATATTAGGAAATGGTAGCTCCTGGCTCCATTAGCAGTGTTTTCCCCACCTCACCATCACACCACAACTTTGGCTTCTCAAGCCGAAGCCCATGTGGTGACACGGTGCTGTTCTGTGGCCCACTGATCACTCACACTATTCCAAAAAGTGTCCAGAAAAAGTATTTTTTCTGTGTTTGCGGCAGGCACACCCGATTCTTCCTTCGCATGAGGATCTGTATTCACTGATGGCATCTTTTATAAACACATCATGTATTCCACCTAAAGGTGCTGTGTGCTCTGAAAGAGCCAAATACATTAGCATTCCTCAACCATAACTTCTGAAGTCAGCATTTGACTATTTTTGCATTTCTTCCAGGTTGTCGTTAGACAACTCCTAATTCTACGGGGAAAGCAAAGACTATAAAATGCCAGAGCTCCACTCTGCTGAAATAACATTAGCGAAATATCAAGTCCTTTATGATGTCATGAGGGATTCCTTAATGTGACTATAGCCTCCTAATGACATCATAAAAAACAACTGCAACATCAGAAAACAGCCAAGGGTCATCAATCAGCCCATCCCCTCTCCTACTCACCAGGGGCAGCAGCCCAACTTGCTCCTATCTGCTTTTTATGAGCACTGCTGTCCGCTGAATAGCACACAGAGAAGAGACTAATAATCATACAAATATGAGGGAGAGCGGTCAATCATCACCTGAAATGTTCAGCACACCTGAGGGAAATCCGGGTGCTGTAGCCTGAAGAGTCTGCAAGTTTAGCATGTAGAAGAGACAACGTGACTCCCTTAGAGGTGACCTGGTGCTCTCTGGGCAGCAGGCAACACCAGTTAGCAACTCAGGCATTCTACAACGTGGGGAGAATGGGACTAAAAAATGAACCCTTTGCTTGCTCTCTTTGTGCTCTAGCTGCAAACAAAGCTTTTTCCATGTTGTCCATATATCCATCTGCACGTCCCATATTACACAGACCACGATGAAAGAAGGCTTTGCATTCTCAAACTGAAATGGGTGACAGTCCCAGTGAGATGCAGGGACTACCAAATCCTCTGGCAAGAATGGAAGCAGCCTCCTCCCCATGTGAAAGTGCAATGCCTCACAGTTAAAGCCTCATTATGCTCTCTCAGGAATACTTTGAAGTTTTCCAGGCATGGGGATGTCTCAAGGAGTTTCCCAGACTCGTAAGAAACACCCCCCCCCACAAGTGACAGATACTGTGGCCTCTAGAGGTTGCACAATCACTCTTGGAAGGTGTTTAAAACAGAGCTTCTGCCAGTGCTGACCAAAGAAAAGGTTTTCCTTTGCCAGCTAAGAAGGGAAAGGATCTGGTTCCTTACCTTGTCCCTCGTCATTTTCTGCAGTGAGCTCCTGAACGGGCAGGCTGCACCCAGGGTGCTTCACAGTGCAAGCAGGATTTCCTTCAGGTTCGCTTTCTTTTGTTCCAAACAGCAGCTGAACGGTGCTCCCAGACACTTGGCTAGTTTAGGGACACCAGAGCCCAAGCGGATCATTTACAAGTCAGTGTGAAGTAGGGAGCCAAGGAGGAGGCAGCGCTGCCGGCAGCCTGGAGAAACAAGACATTCAGTACTTTAATCTCACTGTAACTCTGCTACTTCCAGATTATATAATCCCACTCTCAGGAGAAGGTGATTTGAGCAGCCTGTCACACTCAATACACACATTTACCGTGTATGTTAATTGCAGTAGAAAGCTGTTGGGCAAATGAGCTCGTTGCACCAAAATGTTATTTCCTTTAGCAGGTCTGCTCCTCTCCTGGATCTCCAGTTCCCAAGCCCTGCTCTTTCAGAATGCACATTTCAGTTTCAGGCAAAGGAATGTGCTCACTGAACTGATCAATTTTGTTGTATCACGTTGACTTTTGCTTATATTTTAAGGCATGTTGTGCCTGAGAAGGAAATTCTTTTAAGCAGGTTTACTTCCACAGCAAGATTCCAATGGAAGGATTTGAAGCTGTATGTGGAGGACTGACAAAACAAGTATTTTCTGAACAGATATTAGCATCACTAAATCCTGCAGCATTCTGCCTGATGCATCTCACTCTAATACTATCCATTCAGTAAGTTTTATCACTTACTTCAGGTAGAAAGCACCATTGTAAGCACTGACCATATTTAATGTTACTATTTCTTATATAATAAAATTCCCTTCGCTGCATGTTAGTCTTTAAAAAAATCTGGGTTTTTGATCATAGATTCCTGATTCCGTGAAAAGAGGAGTATATATTAAATATAGGGAGGGAATGCTGGTGTCAGAGCGCTTCTAAACTCACATATTTTAGTTTCTTTAGACAAGTGAAGGAGGCTGAGATGAAGGAGAAGCCTACACAAATCACAATACCCGCAGTCTTCTGACAATCACTTGAGTCTGCATCTTTCTTTTGTAAAAGTAGGAGCATCAATGGTGGAAATAGGGAGTAGATTAGAGATGGACTGGTTCTAAGGAGGCCATCGGCCTCTCTTCCTTCAGAAAGGTAGAGAATATGAGAATATCATCTTTCCACATACAAACCTAATCACTAATAACAATTCAAGTCATGTATTTCCAAGCCAAGCGCCATTCTGGGGTAGCTGATGGCAGCTTGCAAGGGGAAAAGGAAGCTCTTCAAACAGCCTCTGATTTTTGAAAAGACAAACCTCATCTTTCTGAGCCTGAATTGGCCCATTCAAAATCATGCCCAAATTTCAAAATAAAGAAAAAACATGTGGCCAAATGCATGTCCCTGGGATTCTTCATTGGCTTAGAGGCGCATGGATGTGCACTGTGCATCCAGCCATAGGATATTACACGGCATTCTTACCTGTAATAGATGCCAAAGCATTCTCCATCCAAATTCACCAAACTTTTGTTCCAGTTGTTGCCCCAGCAAAATTCTCCCAGTTCTGTTTTTGGCAAACTTCTGCATCCAAGTCATTTCACTAGCTCCTCAGGATCTCAGTCACACTGGTGCAATGCTGTCAACCATATCCAGAAGGCACGGAAGTGCTTGAGGTATTCCTGCAACTAGAATTTACAGGGGAAATAATCTCCTGATGATGCATAAAATCTCCAGTATAATTCAGTCTCTCAGAGAGTAGCCAGGAAGATCATTCTGACACCAGTAACTACTCCGGTAATGTCAGCAGCCCTGATGCTGAAGGAGAAGATGAGCTAAGTAAAGCCAGGTCAAATTCAGGTAATTACTTTTCAGAGCAGAAACATATTTCCAAAAGCATATGCAAGCAGTTTTAGTTGCTCCTTTTGACCATTCCCATGTATTATCAATGTATGTTTGCACTTCATGTCAAAGTCAGGATAAGCTGAATATAAAGAACCAACCCAAAGCAACCTGCAGGAAAATGTTTCCTTAAAGTGCCTCTAAACGAACCACATTGAGAAAATAAAGAACATGATGATCTGCAAAAGCTGTGTGCTTGCTAGCCATATACTGCTTGAGCACAGTGTTCATAAAAGGGAAGCATAAAATGCCCCAAATAGCTGTTGGGAGCACTGGAGCCAAGAGAGAGGGAATAAAAATGGCCTAAACTTGCAGGTGAGGTGAGGAAAACAGAGGCTTAGGAAGGTGTATGAGTTTAGAAATGCAGTAAGGCCTTTTAGCAGGACAGTTCTGTGGAGATGACCTCTGTGATATCAGCCAAAGCAGGAAATGAACTAAGACTGTCAAGTGAGTCGCTCTGTAGATGATCTTATCTTAGCCAGAAGTCTTCCTTTTACACAAAATTTGACAGAGGAGATGGCTAATCCCACTGACAGACCATGAGAAAGACTGGGAGCTTGTTATCCATGCTGAGCACTCTCCACCTCGGGCTACAGAACTTCATCTAAGTTCATCTCACAACTCTAAGGATGGTCTTTGCATCAAAATCAACGATCACTTCTGCTCCCCTGGCATCTTGCAGTATAACCTTAAGGAACCTGCTCAAACTTCACAGTTGGTCCAGCTTCAAGAGGGAGTCAAACCCAATGCATCTCTAAGTCCCTTAGAAGTGGAATAAACCTGTATTTCCATGATTCAAGGTGGCTGAACAGAGATATTCCAGAAGAAGGGCTGGAGCAATCTGTGATGCTAGGATGCTCCTTGCTCAAGGGGCAGTTTCCTCATGAACCAAGCTAGCTACCAATTCATATCCAAAGGACATTTGATCAATCTGCTTACCAGAGCTCACAAGACCAAGAGGTGTCTGGAAAAGCTAAAAGGACCTGAACAAGAGACAATGCATATCCAGAAGAGAAAACCACAGTGCTAAAATGTGGAAGACTGCTGAATATGAATTCCTGGTGAGATACACATTTTTATTTGTAGGAATAGTATGTCGCAAAATCTTCAGTAGCCTTCAGAGGTTGCTCCCAGAGCAGCATGTGAGCCCGAGGAGCATTAAAAGTTTCTGCTGGCAACGGGGCATCTCCTGTTGAGGCACAACATCTATAATTTGGTCTGTGACAGTAAGAGAGGCAGCAGGAAGTGAAACCCATGCTGCTGGGTGTTAGAAATTCCCAGGTCCTGCAATCCTCAACTATTCTTGACTTGTACCATCTTTTAGGGTTTTTTTTTAGCTGGCTTCTCATTAGGTTAAGCTGTTATTTGTGCTCAGAATCAAAGGAAAACCAAACAACAGAAACACAAGGGACGTTCAGGCTAGATATAAGGAAGCTCTTCCCTGTGAGGGTGCTGAGGCGCTGGCACAGGGTGCCCAGAGAAGCTGTGGCTGCCCCATTCCTGGCAGTGTTCAAGGCCAGGTTGGACACAGGGGCTTGGAGCAAGCTGCTCCAGTGGAAGGGGTCCCTGCCTGTGGCAGCGGTTGGGACTGGATGAGCTTTAAGGGAAGCTCATCCAACTGCAGTGATCCTGAAAGTCTGTTCTGAGAGGGCACATTCCATGCTCTTGTAATGCCTATTCATATGCCCTAAGCCTTTAGTTCAGTTTCTACAGTAGGAGAAAAAATGGGCCATGCGATTAGTTCTGGCTTCCTTTTTATTAAATCAGATCCTCATGCGACTCCTTGACAGAACTGAATGATAGGATCAAGAGGTAACACTCCCTACACCTCAATTTGGAATGCCTTATTCTTGGGAAAACTCCTTCCATTACAAAGAGTCTGCTCAGATGAGCTGTGTTTAGTTTCCAGCTGACACGACAATTCTCTGTACGCTGTTGAGTAAGCCACTTGATCGAGTAAGCTACTTGATCGCCAGGTGCCTCAGTTTCCCATTCCTTCTCAGTGAAGCTTGCACTTTGGGCCGCCACGGCACCCACTTGACTTCACCTCAAGGCACTATCATAACAGAAAATAAATATTAATTACAATTAAGAGTGCTTGGATGCACAGGGCAAACTCTGGCCTGCCTCTGGCTGTCATGGCTATGAACTCTGAAACTAGAGTTGTGCAAAACTCAAAACCACCACACACATTTATCAAAGACACCATCATGCAGCAGCGACTCCATCGATTTTCCAGACTCACTGAATCATAGAATGGTGAGGGCTGGAAAGGACCTTAAGATCGTAAATACCGTCCCAGCCTTGCAAGGTGATTCCTGGTCATGCGCTTTGTTTTGTACGTTGTAAAACTGGCAAACGCTATGGTATGAGAACTTTGTCAACATGTCAGCTTATGTCAAACAAACCCCTCTGAAGGCATGCCAAATGTAAAGTCAAATGTTTTACTGGAGGTATTAATAACCTGTGAATACAAGTAAAAGCTAATGACATTTGTCTTTTATTGGTGCTAGTAATAAGTATTCTCTATATGCAGATGGCAAAACCCTGGTAAGCCTTTGCTGGATTATTAGTGAATCTAGATTGTATATGGGCATCTTACTCAAGGGAGTACACAGAACTGTGGATACTCTGCCCTTTTCTCCCTATAAACATTTGTCAATTCACTCACCAGCTGCTGTTTGGTGTATACACATGCCCAGGCTAACGTTAGCTGAGGCGGCAATATAGCTATGTTAAATAATTTTATCTGATTTGTTGGATGATGGTATTTCTAATGGAAAACAACATGGTAATTTCAGAATGTTACTGATTAGATGAAAATGATATTGCATCAAAGTTACTTCCTTAATTTATTCTGAAAAAAACAAGAAGGATTTCTCTATTAAGATGCTTAATTAAAATCTATCTCTCGCCATACAAAATCTATACTTCAGGTCCTGCATGTCATGTCTGAAAAGAACAAAGGCTGATTAGCATCTTTTACACTCTCCTTTGCTTTTTGTCACTTACACATTCATTACAGCAACTGCAGCCAGGTTGCAAAGGTCTGAGAGAAAGGGTGCTAGTACACGGACTGCCTGAGCACAGGCAGAGCAACAAGAGAATGCAGCAGAGCCTTTCAGGTTTATAAAGAAAATGGGGGGAGTGGATGGAGTCCAGATGGGATTGGGGTGAGGTGTGATGGGGAACAGTTTGTACTTGGAGGGGATCTGGGGGAAATACATCACATAAATAAGGTCACTGATGCTGAAATCAAACTGCTCCGGCACTCTCCCAGTTTCAGGGTTCCCTCCCAGATGTAGAAATAAAGTAGGGAAAAAGGCAACGTGAGCACCAGCAATATGGCACGTACACACAGAGCGCATAAGTTTGCTTGCACAAACTCTCACCAACAGGCTCCTATGAATCACAGGCGAAGAAAAACTAAATTTCACCTCTTTCTCAGTGAAGCAGTGAATTACATGCTGCTGAATTGTAAAAACCCAGATTTCCCAGCCCTTAGAGCCTCTTTCCTTAACATATTACCTGCAGGAAAGTCTGAGACCTTGGAATCCACATTACTACACAGTAATGTAAAAGTAATTTCATTTTTGTGTCTTAAAAAAGCGAAGTGCAAATAAAAAAGGAGATGTCTTCACACTGAAACAAAGGCAACACCAAGTTTATCGGACTGTACAGTCCCTTATAGAGAATAATTTCTCTTAGCCACATGCCATCTCATTTTGCTGCACCACAAGTTTTACACATACACAGCTGAAGATCAGAACATCTATTGTCTGATAACTCATTGCTCAATTAATTGGTTTGTGTTTAGCAAAGTGGCTATTTCTCAGTGGGGACTAACCACACACCAGCCATGAACTTTAAAGTGAACCCAATTATTAGCTAACAGTAAAGAAACAATCTGTAAGGCACCTTAAAGAATGCAAATCTTCATTGTAAGCTGCTGAATAGGAATGCACAAATAGAAAGATGTCAGCAGGTGAAGTTTCCTTGCACAGAGAAGAAAAATATGCACAAACGCAGCTTTCCCTCCACCTTCACAGCAGTAACAGTCTATTGAAGAGACAGACCTCAGGTTTTTTTTCCCTCTCATCACTAAGAATGATACCCTGCTGGGTGTAATCAAGATCCATGAACTCAGGGCTTCAGGAGTGTGAATGCTGAGATCCCAGGACTGGCCTTGTTTAGCTCTAAGAGTTTCAAACCTATGCTTGGCATCCCACACTGAGGCCTTGCACGTCAGCCTGGGCTATTGATTCTCATTTCTAGCTTCATTTTTAGCTTTATTACCCTCACATCACTATACAGTAGTGAAGCATTCGATAAATTTAGGTCATTTATATCACATTTCAGTAAATATGGAGTGGATGACTTAAAGCTGTAAGGCCAAGGTGTTGCACTGACAATCAGTAAGAAAAGTGCTCTCACACCTCACAGCTTTCATCTCCCTCTAACCTTGTCTCACAGGCACCGTCAGAAACTCAGCCTGTCTGACAGAACTCCTCAGCATCTGTAAAACTTTCCTTTATTATAAGCAATCAAGCTGTAATTTTCATGTTATTTGACAATATTTTACCTGCATTCTCTCAGAATTCAAGTTCCCTTCTTTATTTGCCACATGCACATCACTCTGATAATCCCTCTTCTATATATTGATGTTCTTTTACATATTTGTTGTTCATACGTTATGTACATCAAAATGCCATCGAATGCCAGGGCAGGAGCAACAAGATAGCGATATGTACTTATTCTGTGTGATTAATACTGAATGCAGCCTTGCTCGTAATATTCTTGTGTATGATTTTACCTGTAAGTTATTACAAATGGTCTGAATATTTTCATTTCAAATTACCCTGAAGATGTCATAGTGTTTGCTTATTTCTAATATAAGTTTTTCTATCTGTCATCATTTGTCAGTGGTGTCTAGGGCAGAAAACATCCATCTGTACAAAGAGAATCCCCCTTAAAACAGTAAATGCTTTTAAAGCCGAAACGTTGTATTCAGGATTCTAACCTGAAAGACCTCTGAGCTTCTTGAGGAAGGCACCATGTTTTCTTCATTTATAGTCAAAATTCAGCATAATCTGGCTTCTGAGGGAATGAAAAGAGATAAAAATATGACTGATTTAGATTGCAAGTTCTACTGTTTTCTGTAATACACATGCCCACATAAGTCTTTCTCAACATTCACATCATTTATGTGAATTTGGAGTTTGTGCTTAAAACCAAACCCGCCTCCCCCAAACCCAGAAGATCCACCAGTGGGACCTCTTCAACCAGCACAGCCTGATCCTTTTCCTACTCTCTTAGATCATAACTCTAAGGCTTTTGATTCTCTTAGTCTTGAAACTATAAAAATCTTATTTCTATAAGCTCTTTTATTGTCACCCTCATAGTCAGTGGTGTCATTTTCATTCATATCATTCTGTAGGGATGTAAGAGGAAATGAACCAGACAGAACAGAGCTATAAATAAGATGCACCTACCCTATTCCAAGTGCAGATTCAACAACATTCTTTTAAGCCCACAAAAATACAATTTGGGAATTATGGGAAGTTTTCTTCTTACTGGAGTTCTGAGATTAGCTTTCATCCAGTGGCCACTCGTTATTATTGACTTGTTGTCGTGGTTTAAACCCAACCACAAACCTCGTCCACTCACTCCCCCCCCTTCTTGCCCTCCCCCTGCTTCTGGAGGGACGGAGAGGAGAATCAAAAAGAATGCAACTCCCACGGGTTGAGATAAGAACAGTTTAGTAACTAAGGTATAACACAAATCACTACTGCTACCACCAATAATAATAATGATAAAGGAAATAATAAGAGGAAAGAATACAACACCTCAACACCAGCCGACCAATAACTCGCGCCACTCCCCCCAGCCGAGCACCGACCGATACCTCGTCCAACCCTGCAGTCCCTCTACCCCCTTCCGGCTCACTCCCAGTTACCTCCTGGGCATGACGTGCTGTGGTATGGAATACCTCTTTGGTCAGTTTGGGTCAGGTGTCCTGTCTCTTCTCCCTCCCAGCCTCTCCTCCTCCCTGGCAGAGCATGAGGCTCAGAAAGTCCTTGGCCAGACCAAACATTCGAGCAGCAACTGAAAACATCGGCGTTATCACCACTGCTCCAAGGCCAAAAGATCAAAGCACAGCACTGCACTAGCTCCTAAGAAGGAGAAAACTGACTGTTGCTGCTCAAACCAGGACACTTGTGTGAATAAAAGCTGCATTTGCTTAGAAGTAGCTCTATGAGTACAAACAACACAGCAAGCTCACACTGCATGTATACATTATCTTATGCGTATGAGCAAAAGAACTTGAGAATCAGAGAATTCTTAAATACAAAGGATTCCACTTAGAATTACTTAAAATACTAATATAAAGAGTCTTCAGGCTAAAAAAAGGTATTCTCACAGCAAATGGATTACCATTGGTTTCTTAGAGGTTTGCTGAGCAACACCATGGATTTTTTGCTTCATAGCAAGAGAATGATGTACAATACTGGTTACTTTTTAGCACGGAATTCTGGAAAAAACCCCAAACCAAATGGACAATTGTCCACAGGGAATTTTGCTGGGCTTATAAAACATTACAAATACCAGCTTTCTGTAAATCCTTAGGAACAAACTAGACCTACTGGTCTTCTGCCAGAGACACACCGGCAGCAGCTTTTACCTTCTCTTCAGCAGCCTAACAGGAGGGAGCTGGTTTAACCCAGACTCAGAGGTTGAGCTGCTTCTGCCCCAGCAGGGCAAAGCCACCAAAGAAAACACAGCAGCACGGTTTGGATGGCTGCTCTACAGAGACCTGGTGCAGAGTCAAAGGCAAGGCATTCCTGGCACAGTTCTCCCCATGGAATCCCATCTTAACTTTCGGCCATCAATATTTTAAGGGGACTTTCAGAGTCAGAGGAGCTTTAAGGTCCCTTCCAACCCAAACTACGATTCTACGGTCATACTAGTGTCTGAGGCTGCAGTTATCTTTGTAGGAAGAGCAAGCTTCCAGGGGGCACACTTGTCTGTCTAACTGCGGATGCAAAAGGCACCCTTCAGACATCAGTCCCTCAGAACATCACTGCTGGCACTTAGCGATGAGTTGGAGCTGTGAAGACTCTAGGATTTGGCAATTACAACAACCCATGGATTTGCTGAAGTAGAACCAATTCTATATTTTACTACCCTCTCCAAGCCATTCATCCTCTGAATTAGGGTAACCAGACAGAACTTCAAGTTAGAAGGAGTAGGCTGTGCTGAAATAACGCATTAACGAAAATGAGGATTTAACGATCTGGAGAGCAACCTGATGGTACAGCTAAAACCTCAGGGGAGCAGCAACAGTAACCCTGAGTGTCTCACCTGTAATTAAAGTGCTGATAAGCCCAGGTAATGCTGCTTATTAATATTCAGTGCAAAAATAGGAGAGGAAGAGGCAAACATGGAACAGCAATATTGGGTCCAACCTCTCTCCATACTCACTCACTTCCCATATCCCACATAGCAGCATCTCTGACCCAGGCCAAGCCAAGCATTACGCTGTAAACTGTCACCAATGAGCCAAAGTGGCCACATTTTGTGGAAGTCTAAGGAAGGGGAATTTTCTGCTCTTGCTGATTTATTCTGGGAAGATGTTGGTATCTAAGGATGAGGTTTTTGTCACGTTATGCATCACTGAGACACTCCAGAGAGGAATGATATTAAAAACCCCAAGAACCGCTTGTTGCCCTAGGCATGTGCCTGTTTTGTTGCTAGTTTGTTTCATGCATAATGGCTCTGTTAGCTCTACAACCTGAAAATAAAGCAATGAAACACACTCTGCAGGTGCCTTTGGGACCCTCATGATGCTCCAGGAACAGGGAACCTCTTTGAGACCTATTACTGGCGATACTCTTTGACCTGTTAAGGCGTAAATTCCGCTACCAGCAAGAGTGGTGCTGAGCCATGGGGACGGGTGGAGGGTAGCTGCGGCAGTGTAAAGTTAGACTGTTAAAAGTAGGTTTAGATTAGATATTAGGAAGAAATTCTTTACTGTGACAACTTTCTGCTTATTTTTGACAGTAAAACCATTAGAGATGATGCTATGACTAGAAATCTAGAGAGCATTTAGTGTTCAAGGATTCCAAATGTTAGTATTTCTCCTTTAGCCTCTTTTATGGGAACTATTAACTGTAATTTAAGCCTGAACTGTTAAAAGCAGTATCCAGATTTAAGGATTCTTTCATTCCAATTAGAAATAATTTCTAGCTGCACTTCAATGGATAGGCTTTTACCTTTTGTTACAGTGGAAAATCACTCATCCACTGTAGCACAGGACATCTGCACAGATTTGTTTCTTATTGTCTTTAATGGTATTGGTAAATACAGAGTTAACACATTTCTGCCACATATATCTGCAGTTGTTGGAATACCAGCTTCTAAGAAAATTACAAGTTTAAGTATTCGGTTAAACCAAAGTTACAATTTAATTAACATACTAGTAGAATATTCAAAGCTGATGTCACCTCATCACTCACACTACACTTGGAGGCATAAAGGAAGATCCTCTGACTTGACTCACAAGCAGGAATATCATCACTGCAATCTCTAACGTGCTGGAAGATACTAACACATGAAAGGCCGACCTGTGCTTTCAAGAGAGTTTTCTTTCTGCTGTTTTTAAGCTCTATTTTCACGCCCTTCCTGGATGTGTAACTGTGCATACACAGAAAATACAACTCAGCACTGATAAAAAAAGACTTAATTATTTCATTTCAAAACCTTTGCCTACAGAGGAATAATGGTGAACAATGTCAAATACTCACCATTACACAAGTTCACTGGTGGTCCCTGTCAAACACAAAGTTAGCCTAAAATGGAGAGCTGAGTGGTATTTTTCCCCCTGTGGTTTCTCTTCACTGACCCCCTGAATCGTGCAGTCAAGTCAGCTTGTGTGGGCTCTGACCTCTTAGTTCTCTGCAGGCCACAAGTTCATGACCTTATGAAAACTGTTTCTCCTTTTTCTGCCCCTGTGGATCACATTCTTAGCTTAGTGGAGAAGAAATTTTCCAGACAGTTATCACCATTTGTGGAAAAACCAACCCAACTATCAGATCAGAACAGAAAAGGCATCTATCATTAGCTTGTATGCATATATTATAAAGAGCTTTTTCTGCTCTACATGGCAAACTAAAGGCTAAATGTTGGCCTTCTACAAGCTTGGCTGTGCTGCGGGATGAAACGCACCCATCAGTGACGTGATGCAGGTCCTCCCCTGTGTAATTGTGTCACATGCTTCAATTTTCCTTGTTAATGGACAATTTGGAAAGTTACTGCTGGGGAACCATCTGCCATCTCCCACCATCATGGCTTTGAAGAGTACTATGTAGCCTTTATCATGTAAGGCTTCATCAGATGATGCCCAAGCTGATGCTGGGAGAGCCTCATCTGCTTTTCCTGGCTCAATAAACGTCCAAACTAGGTTCTAAAGGCTACAAAATGTAAGAAACACAGGTAGATTCACAACCTCCATACACTAAATTAGCTGGTGTCCTCTGCTCCCTGCCCTATCACAGTGCTGCCCTGGAAGGGTAACTAAGGGTAAAAACCCTGCATTCAAAAACCCCACAGGCAACTGCGATGCCTCATGACCATGAAGAGATCAGGAGAAACATTTAGACCAATGTTCTGCAATGACCAAACTCATGTATTTTTGGATCCAAGTGTCTTTCCTCCTTCTCTCTCTTCCTTCTAAATACCAGTAGTAATCTTGAAAAGAAACCCCCATCACTAAGCTAATCATAATTTGTGCAGTTCTCAAGTTTTTTGGCATTTTAGGCAATAATGTTACAAGTCCAACAGCTCTCTAGCAAGACTAGACTCTCCATTAATGTTAATGCAGCTATACTAAGAGGATTCACTCCAAAACCTCTGACTATATTCTGAAGGGAAAACTGGTATTATGAGCACTGGTTTTATCTTTATTAGCTTTTTCTTTACTAGCTCGACCCTCCTTTTCTTGCAGCTCCACTTCAGTGACCATATATAATCACGGAAATGTATTTTACATTCAGCCTTTATATCAGTCCCTGGCCCTTTTGGGCTGCTTCTAGTACTCCCCTACTCACTGCTCCAGAATATATTATAAAAGCAATTTTGGCCAACTGCTCCCACAAGAGTGGGCTATGTCAGTGCCTTGCATTGATGTAGCTGGACGAAGGAAGGGGACTCCATTTGTGTTTCCCTCATGCCTGATGCACACCACCTCAAAGAAATTGCTTTCAAGTGCTTCACTTTGATGAGGGGAACACAACTTCTGTTTTCTTTGGGTTGGGTTTTCTTTGCCTTGAAAAGTTATAAAGATTTTTGCACCAGGAGCTGTATGTACTTACAATGAACACAAGGAGTGTGCAAAACTTCAAGTCAATTCGGCTCCTCCATCCTCCTTCCATGCAGAAAGAAGATACCAACTGAATTCAGTTTGCTTTTTGCTGCACACGGGGGAACAGGCTGGTGATCACTTCAGTACGAGCACAGCTCCTTTAAAAACACTTTAATACTGCAGCAGCACACATGTAAGTGCATGCACAGCGATTTTTGCAGTAGAAATCAAGAAATCAGCTTAAAACAAGCATCTGGGATGACTGGAAGAAAGGTTGAAATAAGCAGAAACACACTCATGTCAAGAGACTCAAGAACTGTGACACCAGGTAATTAAACGTTCAGCTCGGCAGTAGTCATTTTTCCCCCTTTTTCTTCTTTCACATGGCATCAGTATTGCATTGCAGAAATGACTTGTTTTTAGCCACCACCATTCCATGTGGGACGTTTGTCTTAACCTGGTTGACAAAATATTTCATAATTCAAAGGGGCTTTGCTGGATTTTCCCCCACATTTATGGGGCTTTAACACCACTACTTCCATTTGCGAGAAGCCAGGCACCTTCCCTGTATTCCTCAGAGTGCTGTAAAAACAAACTGTACAGAAGGCAGGCTCCCAGCAAAAGCTGGACTGTAAAACGTAACAGAGACAGGTTGGAAACATGCAGCTTGTAGTTATGCCTGTAACAGAAACTTACACAGATATTGTAGAATACACAGATATCAGTGATAGTAATGGAGAGTTCATCTTTATATGGGAAATTATGTTACATGGATCTTTCTTTGTCCCCCAAACTATTTGAGCTGAAAACACATTTAATAGAAACATGGGATTTAGAATTCGAGTACGTTACAGTAGGATGATTGGATGTAGAATCCCCACAGCTTTGTTTCTCATTTTCACTTTAAACCATTTTGTGTTTCTTTCCATTCTGGCTTTACTGTCCCCAGTCCTGCATGCCAGCTGCGAAAGCCCCCCATTTCTGGGCCAAATGGAGTCATGAGAGCCCTTTCAAATGTGTATTGTGCTGTCATACCTCCACACTGTCTCCTCCTTGTATCAGCAGAAGCAAGCCTGCAGCACAGCACTCGGTGAGAATGTTGCCTCTGGCACATTCAACAGGAGTTGGTAATGTCAAGGAAAGATTACTGAGCAGGGCAGAAAGCCTGGCTCTCTTCTCCAATGTTACAAATACATGGTGAAAGTGCAGGATGAGTTTTGCATTACTCAATAAAACTGTTTTGGAGAGGACCACAGAAATTGAGAAGCGCTATGTCAAGATTTTACACATGCTCTGAAAGGCAGGGGAATGATGGTCTGGTTGATGCATAAAAGGAGTCAACAGGGATTTCCTCTTAGCACAGCAGTATTCAGCATGCTACACTAGTCCTTCAGACATTGTCTCAGACTTCCCCTCCTTTGGCACTTGGAAGCAAACTGGCCTTCAGATGCTAGGGCAGAGACATAAATACTTGATCTGCCCCAGCTCCTCAGAGCTCCAGGTTTCTTCCAGTACCAACAAGAGGATTTTTTCCTATTGATTGCTTCTTGCAATTGAGCTTACCAAATAAAACTTCCCTCAAATGATTCTTCCAAGTAATCTGATAGAAAACTAACCTTGTTATATTTATTGACAGAACATTGAAATAAATATTATAGGTCTGGAGGGAATGTTTCAGGTCATTGATTACTTTTTTTTTTAAAGGAACTAACAAATGCACTGTATTCCCCTTGGTAAATTATGCTGGGAATAATCGGAAAAAATGCTTACCTTGTTCAAAACGCATCTCAAACCCAACTTCTTCCCGTCCCCAAAGAGCAGGCACCCTTTGAATAAATGTGATCTTGAGCAAACAATTTGCAATTTTAATTGTTTGCAGAATTCTCCTTCTGTGCTTGTGCAGGAAATGAAAAGAAACCAGTTTGTGCCTTTATCTGCAGCAGGGAGAAGATGTGAAGTTTGGAGCATGTCATTTGTTTCTCAGGAATGGGAAGGGCTCAGAATCAGCGATTGGTAGTTTAATACATTTCACTGAATCGTTTAGTATCCTTCACTACTTGTTTCTACCATGAAAAGCTTTTTACAAATAAGGCAACACTCAGATGCTTACATGAGGTTTTTGTCTCTTCAACAGCACAACTTGAAGAGCCACCATCCACAAACAGCCAAAGAGCTTCTTTTGCAAGACTTAGATTCAGTCAAATAAGCTCCGAGGGCAGGTTCTCTGACTTCCTAGAGACAATCATTTGAAATAACAGGAGATGATAAATGCAAATGTATGAGAGTGCAATGCCACAGAGCTCCCCAAAACACTGTCACTTTCATTATCCAAACAGCCTGACATCACCTATTTCACTATGAGGACCTAAAAAGACACTAATTTTTTTAGAGGCTTTAAAACCTGAAACTAGACCTTGAACACAACAAACAGGAAAAAACCCCAACCCAACCAAGCAAAGGATCCTACAGCCTAGACCACTTGTGAAAGCTCACTGCGGACATGCTACAAGCTGCATCTCAGTTTTATTCACCTTGAGGGTCCCTCACCAAGTCAAAAGCATTGCCACAACTGTGAGGAAGCTTTCTGTGATTAGAAGACCAAGGCCTAGTTTGACCAGGGATAGAATATGATTATACTCCTCCCACAGGACCAAGCATGAACCTCGTCTGTATATGGCTTCTAGCTAAAAAGCATTGCTACTGAAAGTAACTTATTCCTTGCCAGGGGTTATATCCAGTGTCTTTTCTGTGGACATTATGTATAGAGATTTTGTACACTACTGAAAAAAGTGACATGTGAAGCCTTCTGGATAGTATCTGCTCACAAGGAACTGCAGGATTCTTTTCAGCTCTGTTCACTGTTAGAGCTCTACTGACTGAGCATGCAGACTCCGAATTCTTGCCATAAAGAATTATTTCATACAAGTTTTGCAGCAACAGTAATGTCTTCCCAGCATACTGTGTTTTGATTAACCTTGGAGAGCATTTATGAATTCACACTGTCCATGAGGGTTACATGGAGATTAAGCCACTGCTTTTGATGCAGTTTTTCCTACTGACATTGTACAACTATTCGAAGGAATCAGAGAATCATAGAATAGTTAGGGTTGGAAAGGACCTTAAGATCATCCAGTTCCAACCCCCTGCCATGGGCAGGGACACCTCACACTAAACCATCTCACCCGAGGCTTCGTCCAACCTAGCCTTGAACACTGCCAGGGATGGAGCACTCACAACCTCCCTGGGCAACCCATTCCAGTGCCTCAGCACCCTAACAGGAAAGAACTTCTTCCTTATATCCAATCTAAACTTCCCCTGTTTAAGTTTTAACCTGTTACCACTTGTCCTGTCACTACAGGATAAAACACTTATAGAATACATACTTACAGGAATAAACACACTTACGGAGAAAGGAAAACAAAAAGTACCTCTTACTGGCAAAGCTGGTCATCATTTGGTGTTCATGGCTCCTGGTACCCATTAACTGTCCCTCCTGGAGATGCATATGGTTTTCCCAAACATTATTAATGCTTTTTTAATGGTCCCAGTGGGAATGTTTTAGAAACAAACACAACCACAGTTTCTTACTGCTGGATGCCTTGTGTCTGTTTGTTCAATATGTGTGTTCACACATATGGACAGGGGAATGCCCTACTCCATTTAAGACAGCTGAAACTCTCTGCACTGTGTTTTACTTTGTGAAGGGTTATGTGTACTTTGTGAAGGGTTAGTATAAGAAGAAATGGAGAACAGTATGGTCACTGCTTCTAAACCCCTTTTCTGTTCCTTATGTAAAGGATCACAGTCTTCTCAACGAGCACCATGCAAACTTGCTTCATATATTGACTTGAGCATGTACTATCAGCACACAACAGCGTAACTTTTCCTTTGTAAAACCAGAAATCCTTCAAGATCTATGCATGAACTTTTAACATCAATATTTACTGGAAAATGCAGAATAGTTCCAGTTGGAAAGGGCCTACGACAATCATCTACTCCAACTGTTACCCCATCTGAGAAGGAAGTCAAAGGGAAGTGGTATAACCAAGATGTACTTTGGGCCTTGCACACTGCCACCTCGTGGTAATTCAGCCCCAAATTCTAGAACTACATGAGCCCCAAACACTAAACATTCTTTTGAATATGAAAAGGCAACAGCATTTCCTGGCATCACCTCCTAGAAACATCAGTGAGCCAAAATAAGCATGTAAGTTATACAAACCCTGGTGTTGCTTTCTGCTTTAAAGGAACCGTTCTTGTTGCATCATGTAGTGGCTGCCTCAAAAGACCAACTCACTAATATCAGGCTTTCCCATACACAGACAGCATCTGTTACACTGAGGGTCTATGAATTCCTACAGCACCATTCATGACAGAGTCATTAGGAGGGCTGGATACTGAAAGGTAGATCACCACTTAAAATGCCATTTTAGATGAAGCTAAATTGAAGGACGGCAGTCAAATGACTTCCAAACTCCCAGATGGGTAGAAAAAGAAACAGGAACCACTGGAGCTGACTGTGGTAACATTTACACTACACCAAACCTGTGTTAACTACAGTGAATTTGAATAACAGAGACTAGTAACATACACACAGGAAAGATTGCAGTAACCACAGAAACACTGCTTCCCCTAGATGCTGCCCAACCTGGTGCAGTTCCTTTCCTGCAGGAATTGGTCCACTCATTTTTGAAAACACATGGATTATGAATTGAGGTAAAAGAGAAAATAATTTGGTGTGAACTGGCACAATTCCATGGACTCTGTTGGAGATACCCAGGTCTGCAGCAGGGAGTGAGTGAACTGCATCAGTGTGTTCAACAAAGAGAACTTGCACTTGGTCTGTTTAAGAAAGACCAACATCTAGGCAACAGTACCAGTTTAGGTATGTATTTACCCAAGTTTTCCATGGTGTCTTGCTCCCCTCTGTCTCAAAGGTAATTCATAAGAGTTGTTCAAATGATAAAAGACAGCCATTGCCACTTTCTTCTCACTGGAAAAGGCAGCATTGGCTACAAGTCCAATACTTTTGCAATACTTTTTCTCACAGCAGTTTTGGGGTGATGTGAGCTGCAACTTGCACATGGAGTTAATCACACTGCTGCACATTTTGCTTTCCAGAACCTCAGGTAATTGGCAGCACAAGGCAACCCTTTATAATGTAATACCTTATGCTGGGCCACCATACTGTGAGACCACAGAGTTGATAACTCACCTACCAGGAGCTGACAGACTACACTGGAAATTGGAGGGGAGGGAAGGGAAAAAAAAGGGGGGGAAAAATAAAGAAAGAAAGAGGGGGAGGGAGACAGAGAAATACATTTTTAAAGATAACCTGGAGGCAAATATAATATTTATACTTATTTATCCTCACAGCACAATCATAAGCCCCAAAACATGTCTAATGAGGTGGAATTGCAAAATGGCCATGAGTCCTACTTACTTGGCTTCTCAGTGGTCTCTTAGCAGTCACATGGATCTGTATTTTTCAACTATGTGACTGCTGCAGGCAAAACTCCTCTAAGTAAGAGTGAGAGTTACAGCAAGTCCTTAACTCCCAGTGGTATTCAGCCACAAAAATGCCAACCTAGGGAAAATGAGAAGACAGGCAAAAAAAGTTGCAGGGGCAATTAAGCTCTGCAGACAACTGCACTTAATGCTTGGTTCACATTTGCAGGGCGTCCTCTGCTCCGATGAACTTTCACTCACAGCTTTCCTCAACTCTTTGAATGGCCTCAACCCTTCAAGCCTCCATAAAGAATCAGAAATATGAAAGAAATCAAAACATGTCAGAGAGTTCTTCAATGTCATCACAGAGGAACAAGCCCCAACTTGGTCAATATTGTGTCTTCCACCTGTTTTTTAGCAGATTCCAGCTTTATTTGAAGCCCTTTTAGAAGGTGTGTGATACTTCTAAAAATATTTTCCTTGCTTCTAGTCTAAATCTACCCTCTTTTAGATTAAATCCATTCTCCCTGTCCTGTCACTACCTACCCCTGTCAAAAGCCCTTCTCCAGGTTTCTTGTAGCCCCTTTAGGCACTGGAGCTGCTCTAAGGTCTCCTCTTAAGGAGCCTGCTCTTCTCCAGCCCCGCTCTCTCAGCCTGGCTCCAGAGCAGAGCTGCTCCAGCCCTCTGATCATTTTTATTCTTTCTTAAATGTCCATTTTTTTAGATGTCAGATTTGCAGCACTTTAGAACCAAAACCATTCCCTCTCCAACACAAAACTACCTGTAAGGCATCTTTGGCATTACAGATGCGCGAGGGTCTAACCTGAGCCAGCTGAACACCACTTACTTGAACACCGTGGTTCTGAGGAGCCTCTTTTCCTCACTGCATTGCAATCTGTTGCAGGTTCAGCTATATCAAAACCAGAAATTAATACTACTAAAGGCTGTAGAAGTCAGTGTGAAGATACTTTTAAAACTACTGTATGAATGACTCATTCACATTTATTTGGGACAGACAGACTGCGATGAAACAGACCCCCAAGAGGTACCATATCATAATGCTGCGCACTGAAAAGATGCTTTCTGATCTCTGCTCATACTGGGTGTCACAATAACATTTTGTAATCAGTAAGCTTAATATCTTTCAGACTTTATCTGACATTGCAGATTTCTCCCTGTTTCCCACCCAATTCAGTTACTGGAAGTCAGTAAGAATAAACTTTATCCTTTCTCTTTGGAAAGCAACAAAAATGTTCTCTTTGAACATTGGTTTTTAGGTATTTATGTAACTAAACAATAAAGACAGCAGCGAGTGTACATCATTCTGATACAGAGCTGATTTGGTGTTGGCTTGAATACCTGAGAGGTACAGAACGACCTGCTGTGTAATATAACAGCCTGAAACTGGGTGCTGGTTTATAATGTTTATAACTAAAGGAATACTTAACTGCTTGATGGGATACAACAAATCAGCTTTTACATCTATTTGTGATCTCTGGTAGGAAACAGCGTACTACACGACCAGAGCCAATAATTCAGCTTAATCTGTTTGATTCATTCGCTGTGTCTTTCACTTCTAAGACATAATTTCAAATCTAGCCCTGACCAACGTGACAGAAAATCTTTGTGATCTGAGTCACGGGAAGGGTCACAGTTAAAGAATTTCCTGAGCTTTAGTCTGATTCGAAGCACAGCAGCCCAAAACGTGGAAAAAGAAGACAGTCACAACACCCACAGCCATGAATTCGCCAAGTATCCTTGATCCTCCTATGGAACACAGCACTGGTGACTGGGATCCTAAAAACCTAATGCAGAAAACCCATGCAGCTCCGCCACAGACACAAGGTTGCTTGTTCTCAGACCCCTTTCCCTCCAGCCCCACAACAAGGGGATGGTGCGGTGGGGTTAGATGTTGCTCAGCTGCTGTTCCCAATGCACTACAGAGATCCCCATGTACTTAACTTGTGACATTCCCACCTGTGTCTGGGGAGCTGACCTTTTCAAGCCAGCATGGCTGGCAGCTGTGACACAGGTTACATCTCTTCAGTGCAAAGTCTGTGACAGTCACTTGACCCTTCTCAGCAGTGAGCGAATGCATTGTCTGTGGCCAGAGAGGGGAAAACGCAGCCTCTCTGCTTTATGGATTCCTCACCCTATATACACTGAGCCATTTATCTTCGCCTGTGTGCCCCACGTACAGTCATATTTATGTACCTGTGGGGGCTGTAAGGAGCTTATTTATTATTTGTTTTCATTTAATGATCTCTGTCATTCTCCCCTAGGAATACCCATACGTGCTATGCAAATCATATTAAGCCCCTGGCAATAGTGAGAATGCCTTGAGCAGTAATATCTGGTACATTAGCTCTTTGAATGCAGGCAACTTGGTTACTGAACTAAGTCCTTCCCTGCACTTCCCCCCCCCCCCCCCAGCCACCCTCATTTGCTGATAGTGTAATTCCCCTCCCTGACTTACAGTCTTTTCTAGGAACTGGTTAGGGCTTGCTCCCGGCTGCTTTTCCCCCTAACAACAGCACTGAGGCCAGTGCTTTCCCAGTAGTGGTCTGTGACCCCCATCTCCGGAAGGTGGCCAATTTGCATGCCAAGAGTTTACAATGGCACACCAGGAGAAGAAAAGCAAATCAAACATTTTTCTAGCAACTACCTTTAATTTAGGCAATGACTTGGGATGATGTGGGCACTGTATGACCAAGTATCTGAAACAAGATGGTGAAAGAAGAGGTCAACAAATCATAGTTAACCCCTATGATAAAGGAGCATCCATAACATGGCGAGAAAGTGTGAGAATCGACAAGACTTCTCTCTAACCAGAGCACTGCAGAAACTTGCGCACAGTGGATTGACCCTGGCACTTAGAAACGTGTGTTTCTTTGCAATGACTTCTCCTATAATCTTTGCCAGTTCACTTACCCTTTCTAAATCTCATTTTCATAGCTGTGATACAGGGATAAAACCCCCGAGTCACTGCTGTAGAAATGAGGGAGGTCTGAACTGCAAACAAAACCATGATCATCATAAAAATCACTGCTTTTGTTAAGGGAAAAATTTGATGTTTCTCATAACCCCTTGTCATGAGCTTTCCAGTGCCCAGCATGTGACAGCCTTGCTAAAAGTCAGGTCTAACAAGTCAAATAGCACTTTCAAATGCATTATTTTGAAAACACATACTACATTTCAAGTTATCCTTCATTATCCTTATCCCTGTCTCCTTTTAGCTCTCTGCATTGCTGCTTTGCTATTCTAGTCCACATGATCTGCACTTTGATTAATTAATGTATTCTGATTATTTAACTCCTTTTTCATTTTTCCATAGTCTTCTTCCTTGATTTTTCTTCCCTTATCTCCCTTTCAGTCTTTTCTTTGCATCTCTTTCTATTTCTGCTCTCGAGTAATGGTTTTTCTTTTCATCTCTGCTTCTTCCATTTATTATCTTCATATATGGAAAAATATACACTAATACCTCCAGGGAAAATAATCCACAATGCAGACACTCAGTGAGAGACAGAGGAGATCCAAAGAAGCTGCAGTGCTGAAAGAGATCTCGCAGAGACAGCAAACTGAAGATTAGATATGGGTTTGCAAGAAGATAGGGCTATAGGAAAGGCTAATGAAATCTTGTCAACATATGCAGAGGCATCACCTTGTGTTACAGACCAGAGAGATTTAAATCCAGCCTTATAGGGATTTCTTGTTAGCTCATATGGAATACTGCATTAGGTTGTGTGTAATATGTTGCCTTAGCAATACACCCGTCTATCCAGGTATTTATATTGTCTGTATAGCCAATATTCAGTACAGAACTAAAAACAACCTAAAGGGAATTCAGAGAGGATCCACAGAAAACTAAGAAAGAGCTGAAAGAACAACTGCAAAAACTGATGGGAAATGCTGACCAGCACTCTTAGCTTGGTCAGGAAGGGGTTAAAGAGCTTGCAAGAAAAGTGGCAAATACAGACTATATCTGATTAGCAAGGAGGGAGAAACGCATTTGCACACCATGCACAAAGAGATGAAATGAAACCAGGAGAACCCAGGTTAAATTTAATGAAAAACCTGAGGTTGTGGAAGAGCGTCCCAGGTGAGAGGCTGGTAAGAGCCACCACTCGGGACTTTAATGGCACGATACAGATATTCTTTCTGTAACTGTCCCCAGCCATGTGCTGAGACGCTGCACTTCACAAGATGTTTCTATCAGAAACAGTAACTTTCAGTTTAACTTGCACCAAGTATTAAAATCTCTCTCCAAAACAGCTCAGTCAACAAGGACCTCATTCCAGTGATCTTCCAGACTCTCACAGCAATCGCCACAGGATAAAACCCTGGACCTTATCTTCCATTCAGCAGCACTAATGTTGTTCGAGATGCACGCTCAACCTCGAAGCGCAATGAGCTTTCTCTGCAACTTGACCATGCTGCAAGTCAGTGTTAATAAAAATACACAATAATAAATAATTAACAGTCATTTAAATATTCATATGTTGTAGGGGGCAAGGCCTTTTATCAGCCAGTTGAAGATACGGTAGTGAACCATGATACATTTCACCAAGGTTAACTTTATCCTAAAGATGCTACCCTAGTGCATAGAGTAATAACACATCAGAACGGCCATTGGACAGTTTGCTAATATATGCCTATAATATTCTTACTTGATATACTACAGTTTCAGAAATGGTTGATTCATATGAGCAAGCTTTAAAAAATATTGGAAGCATTCATTTCATTTGACTAATGCTGGTATGACACATTTATATATATCCTTTAAAAGCATTCCTTCCCCTTTTTTTTTACCCAGGAAAGCGATTTTTCTTCCACAGCATTGGAAATGTCACCTCAAATTATCACTTGAAGGTAGAACTGCTCCTGAGCCAAATGATACTGTATAGAACTGCAAACATTGTCTCCCCCAGGTGACTTTAGGAACTAGGATTTCCTTTTCTGTAAGCGTTCAGATCTGTGCTTTTGCCTCTGGAGCTGAACACAAAGCCAGTGGTGAGTGTATGCTCTCCTACCCATATGCACATGTAACTTGGCATTAACATGATCTGTACCCACACAGTGATAAACTAAACAAAAGAACTCTGAGTCTAAATATAGAAGTGATGCTGGAGAAAGCTCTGTGAACCTCCCTCTGCATGTAGTCTTACTGAGAGACTCCTCTCCCCGGGTGAGTTTGCAATACTGACGATGAATCGGATTCAGTGGTGCTATTAACCCCCTACTATGAAAAGGCAATAGGAAAACGTTCCTAAGTGCTCTGGAAAAAAAAACCCACAATGAGCTAATAGTTGTTTGGTTTGGTTTTTTTAAGTCTGGAATGCAGAAAGTAAGATTTTATAAATGGGAAAAGTCAATGTTCCAATAGCTTTGTTAGTTCATTTGCATTTCTCATCTGTAATATTGACTACTCAGGCTTTTCTCCTTAAATAAACGGTCTGCTGCCTTTCAGTTCGGGTTAAATTTATTTACTCAAGTATACAAGACAGACCCAGTAGCTAGAGTAAGGAGGCATGGTTAATCTACAGCCTGTGATACCATTGAATACTTGGCTCTTGCAGAACCAACCCCAAACAAACAGAAAACCAAACCCAGTTCCTGAGAGAAATCATTTTGCGTCCTGAAAAAAAGATTTCTTCACCCTACAGTTGCGGAGGCTGAGCAGTAATAAATGCAATCAGGTTTCCAACAAGGAAATTCATCACGAGTGCCATTTCCAATTGATTTGGCATGAGTTGTCCAGTGCAGTTCAGCAACACTGCTCCAGCTCTTGGCATCTGACAGCCGTGTATTCGTGTCCTAGTCCTGCACATGAGGACTTGGAGCCACATTAAAAAGCTTGCAATTCTCAGTGTACTTCAGGAAGGACTTCACTCACCTCTTTGCAACCTGTTTGCTTTAATAAGAAGTTAAATATCTGTTGTTAATGGAAGTATGGCTGCTCAGAGTCCAAGAAGAGGTAAAACGTGGCTTGATGTGGTTTATCTGTTGGATGTTTTCAAAACAAAGAACTTCTGCTAAGCCTCTCAAGACAGCTCATATCAGGAAGCTTTGGGGTGGCTTCTCCCTCACCTTTTCCACATGGCATGACCCCAAGTGCCATGACTTTCTGCACTGACCACAAAGCACTGTTCTGGCAGTTCATTATTCCATTTTCCATTAGGTGTAATGAGTGTGGATGTATTCCACATTAGGAGTGGGCCATTAGTTGAGGGTTTGCACATAGGAAAAAGAGACAGAAAATCCAGATTTCATTCCTGAGCTTGCTGCACTGATGTGCAAAGTCCTGTGTGTCTCAGTCCAGCCATGTTAACAGGAATAATTAAACTAACCACTGACAAAATTGAATCTGTGAAGTGTTTTGAGATCCCTGAATGACCAATACGGGAGCACCAAAAAACGTACTGCTGCATGGCAGAAACTCACAGCCATATGGCTACAAGAATGTCATCTCTGTATGAAAAACAGAAGGAAGAAAGGAGGATTATGCTACTTTTGTTGAATGGCTATAAGATATTTGCTCCCAGAGCTTGTACTGGAAGGTGAGAGCTATCCCCTGACAGGGCTGCCTTTCACTGAAGCAGTTCTTAAGAAGTAGGTAGGTTCAAGAATCACTTTCTAAAACCAGGTAAGGAGCATTCCAAGTTCATCTCCTGAACCCCTGGCACACCCTTAAGTCACCTTCCTGCTATTCAAAAGCTCTGTTAAGTCTGCCCTGTTGTAATTACCGGGCAGCCACTGCCTCAGGATAAATCTAATAGACTTTTTGGCACTGTCAGATTAAAACTTACCTATCAACCCACTGCAGTGCTTTAGCTCTCCCTAAATCTGTACTTGGGAGAGAATTTATGACCAGGAATCACATTTTGCAAAATGATTAAAGTACCAAACATCCATAAAAAGTTGCAGTTGTAGATATCATTTTTTTGAAAGTCTGCTTAATTTATGAGAGGTGGAAGGTTTATTGTCATTTAGAGTCCACAGTGATGCAGCAATTTAGCATTCTGCTGAAGCTGTACACAGCTCCTGCCCCGTTTATGGTTTTTACATGTTTTTAAATTGCCATGTTTGTAACTGGGGGCGTCTCCATACAGGGAAAGGGAGAAGGGGAACAGACTCTCTTCACTGTTCCTTACTCTGTGTGCTGGTGCGTCCCCCCCCAGCCTCCCAGCTAAGAGCCACCTTAAACCCACAAACTGCTGCTAACTGAAAACTGTGTAAAAATTCCCTCTGTGAAGAACTAGTGCACTTGTAACCCTTTACATAGGCATTGGTCACCAAGTCTGGGACTAAGAATAGACTCAGCTGCACCTAAGCTCTGTCAGGAGTTCAGAAAGCAAGGGGGTCCACTCTGAACCTCATGGCTCAGAGGGAGGGTCTCCCTTACACTTATGACCTTTGGTCTCTATATAAATCATTTCAGCATAATTCTACTTCAATGTTCCTTTTATACATTCAGTTAGACACAAGCCATTAACCAAGTCTAAGACTAGTTGCAGCTAGACTCCATCAGCAGTTTAGAAAGCAAGGGGGTCTATTCTGAGCCTCCTAACTCAACAGGAGGGTCTCTCTTACCCTTTCTGTCTTCAGTCTCTATATCAATTGGTTTTAGCTTGATTTTGCCTCGATTTTCCTTTGTAACCTCCATCCATGTAATAATAGAGTGAACCTTGCCATCAAATTCTGTTTAGTTGTGCCTTTATAAATCATAATAAAACTAATCTTGCTAATACCTCTGATGATGATTCTTTGAGTGACCTTAAACCACTCATTTCACAACACCCTACTGTTTAAATGGGAAGCAGGTCGTGTTCCTTCTAACCAGACTGTGAACTATGCAGTGAGCTTCAGCACTTACTCTGAAGACAAGGTGTCCCCCTCTCCTGAAACACAGATGTAAACTCCTCTGCCGCCAGTCCAGCACTGAAGATCCTACATGCTGCAAGGACAATGAACTGCCACATTAACGCTAATGGGAAGTGTTTTAGGCGACCCATTCCCAGCAAAGGGAATCTGTCTGACAGACACAAGCCAGTGACCTGCACATCCATAAAGTAGAGTCCTTTAGCCTTGTAGAGAGTTTAACTCTGTCCTCCTAATAGCAGCATCCTCTAATTCTGCCCTGTATTGGTGTCCTTACCCACATTACAGGCAGCACAGGAAAGGAAGGTTTCCATCATCAGCTTAAACTCAATTGCCCATCATTTTGAAGTAACAGATGAAGTGCTTCTTTGGATGTTAAATCTATAATGTGATGTCAGGTTCTCTGTGCAGGGGAACTGCAAGCTTCCTAAGAGGACAACTGCTATCTCTTTAAAAGCTACAGTATGGCATCAGAAGACACGTCATCAGGTAAAAAGAAATACTTGTGCTATTCATTTGCACATACAGCTTGGTGTGAATCATCAACCCCGTGTAACACCAGGTGACAAAGTGGCATCATTTGATGTTTAAAGATGTATGTACCCAACCTAAGCCCTTCACATTGCTTTCAGTTTAAGCTCTTGATTCTGCATGGAGGTCCATTCCTTCCCTAGTGTGAGGCAAATTCACCCTGACCTTTCAATAAACTTAGAGACCTGGAGAGTTTTGATTAAGGAGCAATTAAAGCTACGAACCGTGTGTTAAAGAAAGACAACAACTGAAATTGAGCCAGTGTAAATGCTGGACATGGAAAACGTGCAAATGGTCGTCTGGGAAACGCTTATTTACTATCTATTGCTTTAGAAGATTTACTCCCATTTGCAAATTGAGCCAGTTGTAGATACGAGATTGGACATAGGTGTCCATGTCCTTCCAGCTGCTGTCCATACAGTTTGCAGCTTATATTCTGACAAGCATCAGCAGGGCCATGTGCTCATCAGAACTGAACCACTGAGATTTCCAAACTAGTGCAGTGCACAGATCTCTAAGCCGAGAGGTGTGTAACAGAGCACAGGGATGCCTCACCTACCTGTCTACCCTTTATCTCGTGTTAGTTAATTTTCTTCATTTTACCAAGCTAGACTGGTGCTTATAACTGAAAAGTAATTAAAGACATTTTGATTTATCTCTAAGAAACCCAGTCTCTTCGCCTTGAGCACTATAATTTTCCAGCTTAATTGAATTCTGCATTGTGTTTCTGATGCAATTTGAAAAATCCCTAAAAACAAACTCAAAAGGCTCTTTTCATTACTCCTGAATTTCTTTTGCAACAGGCGCTGCTTTATCTATGGAGAAGGCTGGAGTTCCTGTCAATTGTAATAAAATCCAAACGCTTCTTAATAACTGGAGTGAAGTCAAAAGGAGCCACAACAATGAGGAATTGGAGATTAGCAGCAGTAATCATGGACTAATTGAAACAATAACCTATTAACTGGTGCCTTGGCGGTCCCTGCAGCCACTGGAGCTGTGTGTAAACGAAGCTGGCATCACTGAGCATATACACTTGTCCTTCTCAACGAAATCCTTCTGTTGTCAGGAACAAGCCTCACACTTTCCCCTTCTGTGAGAATATAAAATGTAAATGAGTGGCACTTAGTTAAGTTTCACATTCAGGAGCACATTTCACGTTAAAGAACTACAAAATAGCTATTTTTAAAGAAAATACAGTTTAGGTGTGCAGCTTTACCATTAACAGCCACAGAGATGTAAACTCCTGCTCTGTAAGCAAATTATTTTGTTGTTGGAATTTGTTTCTAGGGTAGATAACTATCATATCATTAAGATATGGCATGTTTAAGGAATTAAATCAAGACTAATAAGAGTGAATGCTAACATGGCAGCTTCAGCAAAGCAGCTACAGGGGGTATTTGGAAAGGTCACCCCTTTTGAGGATGCCCAATAGGATCAGTCCCTTCCAGTTTACGGCAATTTACTGTATAAGGGAAGCTGTTGCCATAGCGGAGTGCCCACTGCAATGCAGGGACCATTTTGGTCACTCAACAGGAATTCAACATCTGTACTTCTTTCATTCACTATGAAAGGACAAGGCAGATGTCTGATGAATAGACACAGCTAGTGCCCTCAGCCAGGTCAGCAAGCCATAGCCAAATAACTCACTGCAAAACTCTACTTGTGCGAGATACGATACCTGTTCACTAATGCAGCTGGTACTGGAAAAGAAAGACCTGGCAGGATTTAACCCTTCAAAACTAAACCTATAAGTCCTTGGAAACCAAGAGCAAAGGAAATTGGTAACATTTCCCTCAATAACTCCAGAAAGGGACTCAGCACAAGTTGTCCTACAGAGTATCTGTGCCAGAGCTGACAATCTAGCAGCCTAAAACCTGTAGAGCAGAGCAGTATGTGATGTAAATGTTGTCCATCATAAAAATCAATGGTTCTTTTGCTAAGTGGTCAATATTTATTTAGCTTTAGCATTGTTTAATTCAATGCATCAATTAAAGATAGTGTAATGTCTGATTTGGTCCCAAGCTGCTGTTTCTGTTTGTCGTTACCTCATCTGTTTGATATCACTCATGTCTTTAAGGCTCTGCTCTTTTGTCCCTTTGCATAACTCAAGGACAGGAGTAATTGACGTGAAACTTTTAAAAATTCATTTCCCCGCATGTGCCACGAGCAGGGAGTGCAGGGCCCGAGCATCATTTATAACTCCATGGTGATTGGCCCTGACAAAACAATACCTTAAAAACTCACCAAAGTAAATTATGGTCCGGGCAAATGGCTGGATGTGAGCTGGGCCCAAGGCTTGGAGCGCAGCCAGGCAAAAACAAAGTAATGCGCTTTTGATATTAATAACAGAGATGATATTGATCCGTAAGCCAGTGTCACTTCTGTGCTCAGGCAAGGAGATTGCTTCAGGCATTTAGTCCACTGAAAGCCACTTTCCATATAGGCCATTTAATTCTGGGAGTCTTTAATTATGTGAAATGGAAGCCAGTTAAAGGGCCAGATACCTATTTACTCATCTTAGATATGGGCAGTGATTCAGGAAGCTGTCAAAAGGGTATATAACTCAATTCTTAGATTTCAAAATGTAGACGGCTCTTTATATGTTTATTTCATCTGTGTGTTTCCTTGGCTCGGAGCCTGCTGGGAATTTGTAGGTACATGGACTCAAATTATAAGATGATCTTTTTCAAAAGACCTGGAGCTAATTTTTCCTTAGAAAAAAATCACAGGAAAATGGCTTTTTAATTTTTTTTTTTTACACAACAAAAGCAGCAACTCAGAAAAGAGACAACGTCTCTCACTAAAGCACAGGAGGCACTAGAAAAGAGACAGTACCGATCAACTAGGCTGAGAATACCCTGTCACACATGCGTTTGCACCCACCTGAAAATGTACTTGTTATGCTCAAACAAAAGTGGTCAGAGTTGCATAAATAAATTAGTTGCCTTAAATCTACTAAAAGAAGTTGTTCCTTACTTCCCCCCCCTGCCCCCAGGGAAGGATACTGAGGAGTGCCAGGGATTGCTCATATTCCTGCTATGGCCTTACCTGCTCGGAGGATAGAACTTTCTAGTGCTAAGGTAAGGGAAGTGGGGTGCTTTGGGACTGCACAGAGGGGAACCAGCAGAACCAACGTTGATGAAGATCTGCTGCAAAACTATACTTCTCTTTGACTTCTCCCTACACACATGACCCCAACCAAAGATCCCTCTCTGTAAGGCTGGAGTACCTTATTTTGGGTAGCATGAATTACCAACACAACAAAGAAACCATTTTAGTGTATTGTGTCTCACCCATAAGCTACCTGAGGTGCTCAAATCTCTGTGCTTTTCCTTCACTAAGCTCATTCTGGAAGTTAATGTTGTTCTCTCTCTTGTCCAAGGGGTGTGAGTACAACTTTCTATGGCTACTTCCACTGGTCCAACCTCCCTAGGCAAAGCATGACCTAGACTAGCTTACCTAGCAGACCCCATCTGGAGATGCTGAATCAATGCAAGGACGTTAGAAGAGATCACGTGCTCCATGCCAAAGCGTAGCAAAGTTGTCATGCTGTTAAATAATCCATCAACTTCTGTCTATCCCACGTAACTTCTGTCTTGCTATGATTTTTTTTCTGGATGTGAAATGAGCTGAATCCTCAAGGCAGCTGTAGCATTTCAACAGTCCTGTGCACCAAAACACATAATATTGCAAAACCCACACTCCTCCCCATTCTCCTGTTTCTTAATGCCAGTGTTTATGCCTGAGGATGTCACCAGGGCGCTTTGTCTTCATCATTTGAGAGTCCGATTTTGGGTAATCGTGCATCACAAAGCAGCTGAAAAGAGTAGGAGGAAAACTAATCTAAAACATATGAAGTTCACAAAGGTTTCAGGTGCTGCATCAGCAGCAAAATACAAGAGTAGATGCAAACTGCATTCAAGGTGACAAGCTGAGCTCTTAAAACTTGACAGAGCCCTCTGATAGTGGGAAAAATAGTTTGACAGAGACTTACCTTGCTGTTGACTGTCAATGGATGATGATACTTTTGTTTAATAAAAAGAGAGCAACACACAACTATTCCATGATTCTATGAAGAGAAGGGTCCACCAGCTGACACATTAAAAGACTTAAAATTACAAATGTGGTGGTGGAATATTAGTGTCATTCTGCATGCACTTGTGGTCAGAGAGGAGAAGAAGAAAGGAGCAATCTAGACCATCAGGAAAGGACTAATTGGGTTTGTGGGGAAATTCAGCCATTGCAGAGGCTGCAAGAAAGGGCTTGTGCTGATTAGTCTGGGGGCACCCCTGCTGCTCTGCTCCGAGGGATGGGCTGGTACAAAATGAGCAAAACACCCAAAGACAAAATTACATCTGAAAGTAGTAAAGAACAAAATCACCGTGCTGCAAATTCTACCAGCCAAGCGTCCACAAATACACTGTCTGCAGTCAACATCCATTCAATTTAATAAGAGGAGCGGGAAAGGAGAAAAGTAAAAAGGATTTGGTGCTATGCCAGCATACATTTTCCCACTATAATCTGTCATGTTGCTCTCTTAATTTGTGTAAATAAACAAGACTGGCCAGATGCCTGCTTTGGGTGAGGTGTTTGCAAGCTCTCCTAATACTGTCTCCAGGTTTTTGACTGGAAACCTCCCAAACGAAAGAGTTAACTCACTTTCTGTATTAAATATTTACATAAAACTGTTCAGGAAGGTGTGTGTAAATTATAAATAATGTAAGGCAGGACTGGTCTCGGTTAGAGCTAAGAGACCCAAATTGTATCATCATAATACATTATTCACATATAATGCATCTATTCTCCTCCATTAGTGTTACTAGAAAAAGCCCCTGAGTACTTAACTTGAATTTGGAAGAGTGTAATAAATGTGAGATAAACAAATAGCAGTGGGGATGCATCTGTAGTTAAACAAGTGTAAATTAGAGCTCAGCCTAATTCCTTCAAACCGCACGTAGGACAAACATGACGCTCGCCAGAAACAAGACATCAGTTACAAACTGCAAAAGAAGACACAATAAATCCAAATTATTCTATATAGCTCCCCCCGACACCTCCCTCCCAGCCCTCCAAAACAGGTTTCCATGGAGAACAGCTTTCCGCTGAATATTCTCCAGCAAAGTTACACTCAAATAAAACCTTGGTGTTGTGACAGAAAATGACAAATGTAGAAAATACACATTTAAGAGCACACTTGCTCTTAATGCCCAGTGCGGGTGCACCTTTCATTGACACAAGAACAGAAACATGCTCCGAGTCCTTTCCTGCTGCTGGCCTATGCTATACAGCTCACCCCATATCAATGCATTTCAAAATAAGTGACTAACAAAGCTGCTATTGGTTATTGTAATATAAACCACAAATATATGTATGAAAATGTGAAAGTACCATGAGTGGGCTGCAGTGCACAGGTATTTACTCAGGAGTGTAGATGCTCATGCATCTTTGTGCTTGTATTTCCTATAAGCTTTAATAGGTGGCTTCTACCCCATTCCTCCTCCCACCCTCAAGATGAAGAGAAATTCTACTCTCCCTCCTAACTGGGGCCTGAAACACTACAAAAACTGGTCAGGCTTGGTCAAACCTTGGATCCCACTGGTCAGTCTGGGAGTCAAATAACAGTGGTGATAGGAACAGTCCCAGACACAAAAGGAAAAGGAGAGAAGGGAAGACAAAGTGCTCGTACCAGCGTAAGGTAAAGGGGAAAAGCAGTCACAGTAACTCCTGAACAGAGGGATGCAACCCTGGGACAGCACTCCACAGACACAATTCCCACCTCCTGTAAGCTCAGGAAAGCCATCCCTGCTCCTGTCCCATGTTTTCTCTTCAACTAAAGAGCTTCTTTTCCCCAGGCCCAGAAAAAAATATCATCATCTGCTGACTCCTGAGAGCTTGGGAAGTGATTTATTAATTTCCCGCCTGCCTTCAGCTTGGGAACATGACTGTACTCAGCTGCAGCCACCCCAGTCCTTGGGCTACTTTTCCCAGGTGTTTCCTGGTGCCTGGAGCCTCTCTTTCTCTTTCACACGGGTTCCCATTACTGCAATATTCAGAATTGTTTCAGTAGTTCTTGGGGCGATTTTTTACTTTCTTTGGTATTTTCCTGGAAGTGAAACAAATAAAATAACCCCTTCCCCTCAGCAACACAAATATTTCTGCCTGTTGGAGCTGTGTTTCGGTTCTATAGGTTACACTGAAGTAACTTAGATGTGAAAGCAACTTTGATTACAGAGCCAAGCAGGCATAGGGGTCTGTCTACCTGTTGATAGCTTCTATAGCTCTATAGGTGGTGTGCTAACTGAAGCCTATTTCAACAGTGAGGGTGAGTCACTCAAGTGAGACAGTCACTTTATCCCTCCCAGTGATTTCAACAGTTGTCTTTCCATTCTTTTGTGTTCTTCCACAATATCCATCCCCTTCACTGAACTGCCCACAAGAAGACCATAAAGGCAATGACGGACATTACACTTGAGAGGGACATCACTCAGTGTCCTCTGCTTCCACCCATATTTCAACATGTCCTTTATAAATAATTTATGTGTCTCTTTCTGTTGGAGCAGCCTGGGAGGAAGGAAGAAGATTCCAATAGTTTAATATTTTTCTCATATTATTATTAACTAATATTTTCTCATATTCTCTTTTGTCTTTGCAAGCTGCTGCTAGTCTAATAGTAGGGAAGCTGCCAGGTGGCACATTTATTTGTTGCAAATGGTGATTCAAACATCTAACCTCAACAATCAGCATGCATAGTACTGGTGAAAAGCAAATGACATGTCACATAGCCTGAACAGTCACAGGGCTAGAGGAAAAGTTAAGTTAAAAGGTTGCCTGAGGCCAGCTTCTTGATTTGGAATAGGCCAAAGAGCTGCAAAAAAAACCCTTTCTGAAGGTGTGACACGAAGAATGTGGTGGGCAAATGCTACTACAGCAACATAACGCCATTATCCACTGACTAAAAAGGGACATTTTGGTGTCAGAAACAGATCATGTTTCTGCCATTACTTGACTATGGAATCTCAGGTGTCCTTTCTACTACTGTTTCCTCTAGGTGTGAAGAAAGAGAGTTTCCGAGGCCTGGGAAGTGTTGAGAGATCTTCTGGTGAGTAACTGCAAGCACATGCAATATTCTCATCACTACACATACACATCAGTACACATTCGTGGAGTTGCAATGCACTACGTTCAGGCCAAGAGGCCCTAGAACACCACACTGTGGAACACAGACATCAATATTTAGGCTTAAAAGCCTCTCAGAAAGGCTTTATAAATACTCATTGAAATGAGAAAGGCAACCACTATGTGAATAGTGTCACTGCTGTTCTGCAAGGGGTTTTTAAAGTATGTGTTCCTGCTAACTATGGATGCTCACATTCAAGAGGCAAGTACGTTCTCCCAACCACAACTCAATTACAGTTTGAATGACTTCTGCTCGGCAAGGAATGCTGCTGTGAGGATGAGATGTGTGGCAGTGGCACAGTCCTTGAGCTTCCTTCATGCAGAGCTCAGAGACCTTTGCTAAAATAACCAGATTTATTATTAGTGCAAGTAGAACAGGAGTTAAATAGTTGCCTGGTTCGTGGCTTAGGCTTTCATCATCTTCTCCATGTCTTTCTCAAACTCTGTTGGACGCCACATCAAAAGGCTTTATATGTCACAGAAAATCCTCAGAACTGATAAATGCCTCTAGAATGCCTCAATAAAGTTTAAAAACATTAATGCCACCTGGATTAAAGAGCAATAATATTAATAAAGACATGCTAATAAAGCTACTGCAGAACCATAGGAAGGACTCACCTCCTCATTTTGGTTTGGTGGTATTAATTGTTTTGCTATACTTTTAAACTGTGTGTTCCTCAGCTGAGGGAGTCAGACATGCATACCTTGGTAAAACATCCAGCAAGTTTCATGTGGGCAATGTGTATTTTAATTTAACTACTTTACAATATCTTAGAATACACCCGAGGCAAAACCTACAGAAAACGAGCCCCGAATCACCAGAGAAAGTGGACTTCAAATAGCAAGCATTTTTTTAGCCCTAGTCAGGTATTTATCCTCCTCCATTCACTAACATCCAATTAGCTCCCGAGCCCTCCTCCCAGTGCTGAGGGTTTCTTTTCAGCCAAACAAACCAGGATTACAAAACAACCCAACAAAGAACCCTGTCCCCAAACAAAACCCTCAGTGTAATTAATTAATATAGAGACAGAGTCACAGAAAAGCTGAAAGCACAGTAACAGCCACAGAGAAATCCCCTGCTAGCTACTGAGACATGCAAGAGCTGCTGGAAGCTGGGAATTGCAGCCCAGAACAGATTTCTTTACGTGATGGTGATGATGATGACTACCACACAGATTGATTTGGCACTACAAAGGTCTGGCAAAGCTTCTGCTGTGATTCCAGAGGATTTCCCTGGCATTCAAGTGCTGACTGAAAAGGGTGCGTGCAATTAATGCATGTATATATGCCAACATGTGCCAGTGTGTGTGCAGCTATACAAACATTACCAAAACCTCATTTACTAAGAGAGTTTAAATAGTTAGCTAACAAATTAAGCACTGTTTTCTCTATCAGCATGGTTTCTAAATACATAACTACTGTTTTCTTCAATCTTTATCATGAGATCTTGCTCTCCTTACTAAGGATTTCATAAACAAGTAACTGGAATTACTGATAAACAACGCAATTTAATAAGACATGAAGATGACTATAAAACCACTCTAGTTCTATTATCACGCTAAAATCCACTAAATTATTCACCAAAGATAATTACATTGAGTGAATTTAGAAAGTTGCATAAAATAAAAAGGAAAGGAAGAACCAGACAGATCTGAGGACTTCATATTTTAATAGAATTTCTCCTTAGAACAAGACTAGGTTCATCTCATTAAAATGTTTAGGTTTATGTTCTTTAACTTACAATACCCAGCATTAGCAAATATGCTTTTCTGGCCTCTTTCCATAAACAATTCCCCAGAAATAGATCTGTCTGTTTTGAGTCCAAATGCTCCTTTATGATATTTGCATCCTAGTCTCCCATTGGGGCTGCACAGAATGTTCAGCCCCTGAATGCTCACTAAAAATCAGCTGTGAAAGAACTGACTTGTTTTCCTGGCTTTGGAAAAGTGCTGTGTAAAGAACAGCCTGAAGTGGGAAAACGATGTGATTTTCCCTATTACTGCATCCCAAGCAGATGCGGGTGTTAACTAACAGCACCATGAAAAAAACACCTTTTCGCCCCCAAAATTTCAAGACAAATATTACCTGTGGGTGTATTTCTGTGCTGATTTAATGTGATAGTGTCCCTTTAAGTAAACTTGTCACAGAAGATTTATTTTTGTCCCCTATTGTCTCAGAGTATAGCGTGAGGAGTACAAAAGGTCCAGTGCCCAGGATACAAACCCTAGAGGCTTTGGCTAACAAAGCAGCTGACAAGGAGAGACTGGGTGACACAATGAATGAAGTGTTCACAAGAGCTTTGGGTTACAGATAGCAGAAATAGAAAAATAAACAATATTCCAAGAAATTAATAATAACGTTAGCATCAAAACTACTCAAATTGCAGCGTTTGAGCACCGGAAAAGATAGTGGGTATCAACTATTTAATTATTTCCAAATACTTTATCCTGTATCTAGATGTAATAACTCAATTTTATGCCACTTTCATGGAAATCTATTTCATTATTTTCTTACTTTTTTTTCATTAGGTGAACAGTCCTTGCAACTGAACACAAAAGAGAAATGATGCAGATAGCATTATGGTCCCGCTTCCTCTCCTTGCATTAGGTTGGAAATGATATGCAGTAGGGATTATGCTTTGTTTAAAGCTGAGCCTCTGCCTCTAAAAGAATACATTATACAAATCTTCTAATGTTGTTGAAATTCCCCAAAACTTGATTGTGTCAGACATAATGTGGCAATGAGGTTCTTATCCCTACCTTATGCCGAATAAATATCTAATATCAGAGAGTATAACCTTGGAAAAGTATACACTAGGGAGCATCCCTCCCGTCAATAATTCATAGTGCTGGTGGTGGGAAGGTACATTCAGCTAGCCCCTAACGTTCTCCAGAATACATTAATGCCCACACAGCCCCAGCTCGGAGGAAAGCAGTGGGGGAAGGGGACAGCACAAGAGGGGACAGATGAGCCTTTCAGGTCCCTGAAAAAAAATAAACCCCACCTCGGAATGATTCCACATAGTTCTCTATGTACAAAAAGCAAAACAAGGCAGACTCCCCCCTTGACAGGTCCGTAATCAGAGTTATTGGAAGGAGAGAGCATCCGTAATATACATCTTCACACATGCACGTGCTACAGAGATTTGTCTTACATTTTCTCACAGGGGTGAGCTTCCCTGATTCAGTGCAGCCGGAATTACACTGCTGAGAACCTGGAGTAGCGCACTGATGAATGAGGCCCCCAGGAGTCCACGTATTAATTCTCCTAATGTTAATCCAAAAATCAATACGTTCAGGTTCAGGGATGTTTCTACAGGCAAAAATACAGGTGCCATTCAAATGAGCTCAAAATAAACAAGATCATTTTTGGATAGAATGTATCTCCCTTAAAGATGATTGCACTCTTAATTAAAGCCAAAATGAGAGAAGCTTTTAATACAGTTTGGAATCTTTTGCCCATTTGCTCTTTAACTGTTATAGTTTTAATGATTTAGGAACCAGAAGAATAACTAAGAAAGCCAACAGTCATTATCTCAAATAATGAGACTTTTTAATGCAAAATCGATGTTTGTTATAATGAAAATAGATTCCTCAGCTCCTGCAGGGTGATACGTACCATTCCTTTTCACTGTTAAACAGAATGTGCTTGCTTATTTTCACCAGCATGATGAACATTTTTATTCAGGAGTAAAAATAAAATGTCAGAATTCATTTACTCTTATTAAGCACATATATTTAACCAGCAGCTCTCAGCATATGACTGAAGCTGAGGAAACCGAGATCATTTTCTGTGAACTTTCCGAAGCTTGAGGAAGAAATGTAAAATTCCCAACAAGTAATGAAAAAGCAGGGAAAAAACTGGTTGCGTTCCAGCTTCTGTTCAGACAGTTGACCAAACCCTTCGTTTGTTATGTCAAATGAACCACACTCAAAACCAATACAACATATCTTAAGCAGGCTTTATAAAGTAAAATAATACACTTCTTCCATAACAATATATCAAAATGGTTATCAATGCTGAGAAAATTATTATTATTATTGTTTAGTCAAAACATGTATTTATGGTCATTTTTTATGTCCAAACATTAGGAAAAGGATATTAATACCTCAGAGCCATATGAGAGTAAGAGTACAGAGGATCTAAAAGGATGCATAGAAACTCATGGGCTTAAATGCTTCATTTGGAAACACTCTCTGTTTCTCAGTAGTCATATTTGGGTTTTCATGCAGTGCCTACAAGGTGGAAAAACAGCACATGAAAATGAGCAGCAAAGCTGCCAATAACCTTTAAAATGCTTCCTTAGGCTCTTCTTTGAATAGCAGCTGAAGAGCAAGTTCTCACTAGAACAGAACTACAACTGCAGCAGATCTGCATAGGAATCTTCAGATATAACCAGCACAGGGTTCAGGGGCTGAGGGGTTCCCGAGCTCAATCTGCATTGATTATTTTGCTGCTATCTTGAATAATGTGCCTTTTTTGGCAGCTGTAATCTCGAAAGGCTGCCTTTTGCAGAGACGGTGAACTGCGTATCGGTCAGACAGCTGCACATAGGAGGGACTCTTCGTAGTGATACAAAGAGGAAAATACAGTCTGTCTTGACTGTTTTGAAGCTGTGGCTGCCCCATCCCTGTTCAAGGCCAGGTTGGATGGGGCTTGGAGCAACCTGCTCTAGTGGAAGGTGTCCCTGCCTGTGGCAGGGGGTTGGAATTGGATGTACTTTAAGGTCCCTTTCAACCCAAATCTGCCTGGGATTCTATGATTCCACAGCTGGGTGCCCAGGCAGGTCTTGGGAGCCTTGAGAACATGTACAGACAAAGCAGGGATAACTACAGCAGGCTCCTCTGGGCTGTGTCCAGTCAGACTTTGTTATTAGCTTCTTTGATGTCATATATAGTAATCTGCTCATGGGGCACAGCCCTCTTTGAAACTGTTGTCTTTGGAAGCTGTAACTGAAAAAACTTTTCAGGATAACTAGTGTGGAAACACACAAATCGTACTTTTCAGTGAGAATAAATGTGAAGAAAACATGCACAATTATTTCAAACTTAGCTGAGGCTACATCCCCATGCAGAAAAGTGCTTCTGGACTTGTACAGGCTTCTGAAGCAGTAATACTGATTGACCAGTTCAGCCCTGGTTCCAAGCATCACTTCATGGTGAAGACACGGCAACTAGAATGACACCTAGAGTTTCCACAAGGACTGCTTTTTTCCTCATGTGATCTGGTAATGTTGTGCCTTTGCTTCTTCCTAATGTTATTTTTCATGAACATTGGAGAAATGGAACTTTGAGATGGATCACTTCTTAATGAAAACCAAACTGCCATCCACACAGAGGCATCTGTGGAAATCAACCTAACATTTCCAGGAGCAAGAAACCCTTGCTTGCATCTATTTTGTGCTTATGCAGTAAAACACAGCCATAATCTTATGACAGATAGCAATTTAAGTCATAGCTAAACTTTACAGGTCAAACCTGATGGTTCAATTCTCAAGGTTGATAAAAAATAAGAGAAAAACATCTTCAAGAAAGAATGTTATTTATGTATGAGTGTGAGTAAAGCACGCTCTGTTCATAGGTGTGATGGAGACAGAAGAAAAGCCTAAATTCTGAGTAAATTATCCACTGTGCTGTATTTTTTTCATTTTCAAAGTAACCACGACTGACACTAAATAGAGAACAATAATTTTCACCTACAATGGCAGAATTCAGAGCATTAAAATAATATATAACTAACCAAGAAATGCAGTTTATGTAGGAACTTTCCTTAATTTACACATTCTTTGTAGCAAAACATACAGGGCCTCCCATTAGGGAATCTGGCTGCATTTGCATAAGCTGTTCCATTGTGGCGCCTGCTCCTATGTGCCTTCAGGAAACTGCTTTCACAATTGAGAAGTATTTTATTTACCGCTACCTGTACTGTACTACATCTGCCTTAATTATTACATAAAGAATATTAAATAGTTGAATGTCTCTATGCCATAGAACGGGTTAACAAAGAACATACATGAAAGAACCCCATCAAGTGTTCAGGAAAGGATGGAGTCCTCCAGAAAGCATCACAGATTTACACAGCATTGCGGAAGACTTACAGCAACTTTCCTCGACAGCCAACTGCTTCTAAAATACCTTAAGAGAAAGTATTCCTTCGAAAGAGGAACAATATTAAAGTTTCAGGATGGGTCTACCTTCAAGGAACGGGGTTTCCTAGTGGGATTCATCTTTATTGTTGAAATCACACACTTCAGTAAGAAATGGGACAAACCAGGAATTAGGACCAGGCACTGTATTTGCAATACAATTTCTGGTACATGAATATATTCACTTTAGGGGTAATACTGAGGCAGCTTTCAACAGAGCTGGGAACAAACACATATATGAAAACCTGAGCCTTTCTTGAAACCTTTACTGTAATGGAACAGCTTTTTGTCTCTTCTTTCTTTCTCCTTTCTCTTTAGCATTTAGGAGTTTGAAAATCTGTAATGCATCTTTTTCAACATGCAGGTGTATTCACTATCAGCTAAACTGAAGGCCCAATCAGCATACATAAACTCTGCCCCTAAGCAGGCTGTACTGGTTTATACAGAGATTAGGATTGCTTTGAATTACACATGCAATCAGGACATTTCATAGAGTAAATTGTGGTCATTTTGACAACTATACAGCAAGCTTAATTTCAGGCCCAAGTATATATGATATTCAGAGATACAATGAGGTAATTTAACATTTAAAAAGGGGACTATGTAGTACAAATTAGTAGAAAAATCATGACACTTACAAACTTATTCTAAAGATGTATTGTTCCTTTTTCTTCAGGAAAAAAACCCACCAGTTTCTATTAAGAATAAATTAACCACTAAAGAATTCCATTGATGGCCAATTCATACTGGAAATCTATTTTAAACTAGGAAAAGCAAGGAAAGGAAAAGAGGAAAGGAAAGAGAGAGAAGAATGCAAATATGTGCAGAATGAGCGCATATGATAATTACATGCATTATAATACCATACTTGTACATGCAGTCTGCACACGACAGCAAACCATTCTTAGAGGGTATCAGCTATTCTTGTTACAGGCAGGTTTACAGAAAAAGAAGACAGTCCTCACTGTAAATATATATATATGCTTACATGTATATATATATATGTGTGTGTATATATATATACACACATATACATGATCTAAGAAGCTGCTCTATTTTTCAAGGTATAGAGTCCTAAGAATGGATGGGATCTCACATGAGGGCTTGTTCCTGCCCTGTAAACCAGCCTATGAAGCTGCAGCAAGGAAAGTAATACTGACCAGATCTCTCTAGAGATCTAATGTTACGCCTTTTATATCAAAACATCCTGCTGTGTAGTAACAATAATTACAAATAGAAAATGTGATACAGTAAAAATTCCACCTGTAATACCTGACACAGGCTTAGAAGATTTGGGTTTGCATTTTTCCCCTGCAGCTGAATGAAGATCTCTTATAGTTCAAACCTACACTAAACAAGGGAAATCCTGTGGCTTGTACTTAAGAACTGCACTGAATGGTCAGAGCAATTCTTCCTGTTCTTAACCTTCATGAATCTGCATAGCCCCTACTTCACTCCTGGGTTAGATGCGCCACAGAAGCTCTTTTTGGTCAAAAGCTACCTGAAGTGAAGTTATGTGCTGTGAGCTGATGTGCTCTGTAGGTGGGATTTTTGCCTTCAAAAAGCTGGAAGACTTCTGAATATGCGATTAGTACCATAAATACTGGATCAGAAAGAGATCAAATGCCAAGACAAGAATATGTAAGGTAGGAAATAGTGATTACTAGGACTTACCACAGCCTTTAGCAAAGACAATGCTGGTCTCAACCACCCAACTCTCATATTAGAAGAGTCAACGTATTATAATTAATTTTTGCTCCAGTCTGTCACCCCCTACACTGTCACCTTTCAATTAAAGATTTGTGGTAAAAGGCATAAAAACCAAATTTGTTTTATAAAAGTTGTTATTTGCAGTGATGGGGGGGGTTCACATTTTGATTGACAGCAACATCATCAACTTGATCCGATTTATCACTCACCAGTCTATACTCCTGCCAAAAAGGGTTAAAAGCCCTCCTTTTCCAAGCATTTAGTCCCTGACCTTTACACATCTAATTCTACTACCCTGAGAGAATTTCTTGTTTTCTGTATTCCTCAAAATGCACCATGAGAGTAGCCGGAATCTTCTAATTTCTTCAAACTGTGTCTTCCCAATTATTTATTTAAGAGCTGTGTAGAGAAGCTCTCCATTCTCACCTAGATCAGTGATAAGAGAGGAAATGGCCTTTTTAGAGTGTCTCAGCTTTTGAAAGCAGATAGAAATAATAAGGTTGACAAAAGAAAAAGGAAAATTGAGCATTATGAGGGTAATAACTTAGAAAGTGTCAGATTCAGAATAATTGAATTCAATGACATTTAATGCTATGGAAAACAATAGCAGCAGCCCAGCCGCCCATCTGATTCATGTCTAGTTCATGTTTAACAAAACAAGGCTAAGGGTCATGCAGTCATGAGTCCCATAAATAACCTGTTAATGGGATTTCCAAACAAGCTGTCCTCAAAATGGGTTTTCGTCTCACAGAAAGAATATTAAAATGCAAATGGATTCGGGCTGTGTCCTCATAAACAACCATGTTCATTTAACCTCTGACCTCAGCGTTTAACTGCCCATTCCAGCAATTTGTTCGGTATTAGCCACAGCACGCCACTCCAAAGTGTTAACGTTGAGAAGAGAGGGCTAAATGAATGGGTTACTACCCGCGATGCTCAGTTAATCATGCCAAAACGACTTTACAGGCATAAAACTATTCTTCTCAAAGTTCCCTTGAGTCAGTTGACAGTTTTGCCAAGGGAAGAAAAAACAAAAAGGCAAAAAAAAGAAGATGAGCAAGAGCCAAGAATGGTGTTTTGAAAGCTCATTGATTGCAGTGCTGTGTGCCAGCTCACCCAGAGAGCAGCCAGGGCACTTCAGCAGCTCCTCTGCTCACCCTCCTGACCTGTCCTTGTCACCTCTCCTCAGGCAGCAGCCAGGACCACTCCTGTGAAGCACTTCACATCACCACTTGCACTTCCACAGTGCTAAGTCCAGACTTTCTTGCCCCTTCCCTGTACCAGAATATTCCAGGCATTCCCTGAAGCATTTTCAGCCACATCTTTAAAAGAATGTAGCTCTTCTTTCCTATAATACTAAAAAAAATCCCAAAACAAACAAACAAAACCAAACCATCTGCCTGACATGAACAGTATTTAAATCAGTCTTTGTCCAAATCCAGCCACATCTCTCCTCTGTGCTATTGCTCACACGTCTCAAGGAGAGCCCTTTGAAAGACTTATGGGAGCTTGTCTGACTATAGAATCCCAGACTGGTCTGTGTTGGAAGGGACCTTAAAGCTCCTCCAGCTCCAACCCCTGCCACGGGCAGGGACACCTTCCACTGGAGCAGCTTGCTCCAAGCCCCTGTGTCCAACCTGGCCTTGAGCACTGCCAGGGATGGGGCAGCCACAGCTTCTCTGGGCACCCTGTGCCAGCGCCTCAGCACCCTCACAGGGAAGAGCTTCTGCCTAGGAGCTCATCTCAATCTCCCCTCTGGCAGGTTAAAGTCATTCCCCTTGGCCTGTCCCTACAAGACCTTGTCAAAAGTCCCTCTTCTGGGGTAGCTTGGACCTGATGATCATGAAGGTCTTTTCCAACCTGGCTGACCCCATGTATTTTGAAATCCAATACTGATTTCACATATCTTAAAGGCAAAAGCAAACTGCAGAACAGGTAATATGTGGGTAATATGCAAATACTATCATGTTCATGAACATTGAAATAGTCTAAACATGGTGGAAAGCAGATTTGTCCCATTTTGGAATAACACTGTTATCAGAACAAGCTAACTTTGGCCACAAGGCCTTGGGCCACTCAGTGCCTCCAGTGACACAGCATGTATTAAAGATTTCTGCTTAGTTATGTGCAGCACTGGCTGATGGAAAACTGTTCCTTAAAAGTTAAACCCAAGCTCAGCAAACTTCGAGCTGGAAACTTTTCTTTCTGTGAGGGCCTGAGAGCAGAGTCCTTAATGCTGCGATCGGTCTAATCCAGAGCATTTGTTGCTGCTAATTATTACGGACAAGCCTCTTTATTGAACCACATCCTTTTATCAGCATTAGGATGCATGAGCCGAGGCTGTTGTTTTAAACGCACTCATTAACCACACAAATCAGCCCTGTTGACAGAGCGCTTTTGAATTAAGCTTCAGCCTGTAGTCATTGGACAAGGAGCAATTTATAATGCCATTAGCAACACTTGCGAAGGTTACAGGCATCAAAAATTGTTCAGCCGTAATTATTCTTAATGGATACAAGGAATAAACTGACGCAGGACAGCTTTTTCATTAGCTTTCAATCAAGGCTGATGGGTTTGAGAAATGTACAGTAAGTGCATTTTGGGGAGAAATAATGATGTTGCAGCACCTTTCATTGGAAAATGCTCGCAGTTCAGAACTTAACTTTTAATAACCTTAATTTGATATAATTAAAAAATCTGATTTGCTTTGAAGATCTTGCAATGAATTGTTTCAGTGCTGTGGGTTTAACCCTTTTGCAAGTGTTCATCCCAAACATGCTCAAAACTGAGAATCTTCAGCTCCTTTGCATTCTAGTGGCACGCACTGGACTTGTGATTTCTTGCATCCCAAATAACTAGTGCAGGTTTCTAAAGTGAACTTGGGGCACTCAAAGAATAAACGGAATCTTATAAAAGTTCATCCACCCTCCAGAAAAGTACCAGCACAGACACAACAGTCTCCATAAAATTCAGCCACAGCTTCACAGACAGGAGATTTAGGGGGGTTTATCACCTACAAAGCATTAAATCCTGAAACCTTGAGCTCACTCCTCTTCCAGAGACAAGAGGGCAGACACATCACGGAGTCATGGAATCCCAGGTTGGAAGGGACCTCAAGGATCAGCTGCTCCAACCTTTCTAGGCAAAGCATGACCCCAGACCAGATGTCTCAGCACCCTGTCCAGCTGAAGCTACGAGAGATCTCTTCACTCTTCCTTCCTTATGCAGCTCAAAGAAAAGAGATAACAAAGAAAGTTAGTCTGAGAGAAGGCAAGAACTCAGTTTGCTGTGCTTAATCATTCTGTGGCTGTCAGATAACAGGTCAGGATGGGAATCAAGCAGCAGCTCTGCCTCTTAAGCAGTCGAACTGCACCAGAAGCAGCACTTTGCAGGTGTGTCATTCAGAGGGAACAACAGAAAAAAAAAGAGGCTTTTAAAATATGCTGCGCAGAGAGCTGCTGAGAGCACAGAACGTCTGGCCCACAGCTAATGAGAGGAAATAACCTGATCCCAGCCGGTCAGGAAATGCAAAGACAGGCCTTGAAATCAAATTTGAAATTGGTGGAAGCCAATGCAAGTATCAAACAAAGCAGAGATGTCAGATTTGCTTTGCACCAAAGTGAGAGATCGATGCTGACTTCACACCCAGGTGAGTTTCAGCAGTAGCGGCACCAGATTTTATCACACAAATTCCTGATATTCTGTGCTTTATTTAAGCATAAATACTGGGACCAGATTATTACACAAAGTAATATCCCTTAAAAGATAAAGTTTCTTACACGTGCACATGAAAACAATGAAAATCAATGGGGGTAAATATGGGCAGTTCAGAACCCAGAAAGCAAACAAGGTGTCTAAATCTGTCGTATTTTAAAAATTTTAAGAATACCTTCTCATTTTGTTATCCAATGCATAATGTTAAAGCCAATTTTGGTCCAAAAAAATCTGATTACCCTTGCAATACTGTGCACCGGGAGTGATGGCTGCCAAAACAGACAAAAGCCCAAGAACTGGATCTGTCTCTCTCAGTTTTAAACTACTTCCTTATTAAAGGCTAGCAATACAGGAAAATTACTCAGGGGAAGCACTGCCTTCTACTTCAGTACTTTTTACTGTTGTTTTACTTGTATCATCATAATTTTGAGTCTCTTGCTCCATCGCATTAAGAAACAATGAGGATCAGAAGAGCACTGTAACAAAACAACTTTTGCTGACCACAGGAAGTACGTAAAGTTGTCAAATCCCAACTGTTGGCAAGGCAGATTCTCTAGGACTTACCAGATACTGCTTAATGTGAGTTCCTACTAAAACTCTTTGCATTTATAGTTTACTGTCCTGTGGCAGTGGGATTAATCTTGACACAAATGTGCACTGGAGGGCACAAGAGGTGCCACTCATGTTTAAGGAGTAAGGAAAAAGCAGAATGTAGCTCCATGTCGCTGAATAAGAAATTGCTTAGGGTACAATAAACTGTGTTTCACTTGGTTTGCAGAAGTCATGTGTATGATAGCATCAACCCCCAGTCCTGGTCTTAGAGCACTCTAAGGGGACAAGTCCTTCCTCCCTCCTTTGATCCTCCCCTTTCTCACGCTGGGCCACCCTTGCTGCTATTATCCCACACTTTCCCTACCGACTCCCAAATCCCCATTTTCTTTCCCTTAGACTGCAAGATCTAAGCTTTATGCTTAACCCAGTGAACCTCTTTTCCGATGCCACACACATGCTCTCACTGACAACTTCCCAAACCATTCTTTCTGCAGAGATAGATGAATTTCTAAGAGCAACGCTGAGATTAGACTCCAACCTTACTGCATGTATCCTTGAAGACCAGCAATAATCTTGCTTCCAGTCTCTACTTTTAGAATAATCTATCTCACTTTTTAATGACTGACCTTGAAATTACTCCTCAGGGGCACTACGGGAGTTTGTTTCTGTCACCTTAGTTCAGATACCAGGTTCCATGCAGAACACTCCCAATCACACTCGCAAATACTGTAATTCTGATACTTGGCGACGTGGTTTTGGCAGCTGTCCCTCTACTAAGAAACCATTGCAGTCAAACGACATGTTTAATGGCATTAAATCAAGGTAGAGGGAGCTACATTCTCCTATTTTTTAATACATACTCATGTGCCGACACACATACATGATCAAAAGGAAGTCTTGCTAAATGAAGCACTGGCTCTGCCATCCTCGCTTACATCTAGAGTGCAGATTGATCACATTTTGGAATGCACAGACTTCAAAACAACCAGAAAAGACAGACAAGTTCCCAAAAAGCAATAGTAGGTAACTCAATTTCTACCCAATTGCTGAAACTTTAGGGGGGGTACGGGGGGGGAAGGCAGGGGGAGTAAAAAACCAAATCAGCATTTCAATACATTTAATACAAAGTGTTAACAAGTCATGAAAAGTGATTTTGTACAGAAGAATCTATTTGCTAATGAATTCCCTGGGCTTCACAGTGATTTCAACACATTGCAGCCTTCCTGAAAACACTGGTTCCATTTTTGGTTCCTGCTTGAGTTCACCTTGGTAAAAGTGAAGTTGCCCCTCAGTGGAAGAGCCAAATGGAGAGGTTTTCATTTAGGGAGTTCTTTTCAGGTTTATGCTCTGAGTTTAAACTATTTCTTACTTTAATAAAATAAATGCTGAAGTCCAGTTACAACAACACCCTCATGTTTGATTCTAATGCTATCCTCAGCTCCAAACAATGGATGAGATAAAGGTCCTGCTCCAGTCTATTAGAAGAATTTAATGGCCACTAAAAGGCAAGCAGAGATTTGTATCACTTGGGTGCTCAGTGGCATTGTTCCAGTCTTCACCCAGTCTTCAGTGGAGAAGCAGCACATTTCTTTTAAGTAAAATATTGCTGGGAACTCAGTGCTTCAGCAATTACCTCTGAAACACATTGTTTTCTCAAAGCCATTAACATGTCAGATCATGGCAGTGCTTGACATCCAAACACGCCTTGGAGGGCTGCAATTCAATTTAAGGATCACCTCCTCTGAACAGGCCAACCTGCAAATTTCACAAAATCAGAGTGAAATTCTCAGGGCACACTTTGATCATGCTGCTTCCTAAATTAAAAACAAAACTCTAAGTGTTAAACATCTTTAACAAGACATTAAACCTCAGCCATAATCCAGGAAGGGTCCCTTAATGAGTAATGACATATGTTGTGCAGGCAGTTATCTCCTAATGTTCAAGGCTGAAACAGTACAGTGGAATGGCACAGTGTTCAAAAGGGATGTATCATCACTAATGAGAGGATAATTTGAAGCTGCTCTTCTGAGTACCCCAGAGGAGACTTTCCATTGCTGCAGGATGGTGAAGGATTCAGTGCTCCATCTTATCACACACTTTAAAGAGGAATGTGAAGTGACAATGTGATAGAACAAAAGCTGAGACAAAGAAAATTGACCAGGTCATGAGGAGAGTCCCAAAAAGGAATCTTCTTTTGCTCCCCAAAGTAAGTCTTGGTGAAATTAGACATATCTTTTTACAGCTCCTCCCTTCACCCACCTGACCACTGAAGGGAGCATGGCATTGGCATAGGCCTTGCTTCACACAAAATATCGCAGAAGAACATGAGATGGGGTAGGAGTGTGGGAAGTGACAAGTGAGGGCCATGCTCAAAGGTAAGGAGTCCACCTACTCTTTTGGGAAAAAAACAAATAGAAAACTCTTCAAATTAGGTTTTGAAGCTGTTCCTCTCCTTTATTAGCACTGCCTTTTGCTAACATGTTACGCCATTATGTTGGGAAGATTATAATCTCTACAGGGTGAAAGAGAGGGGTGTGAGAATACTATCATGATGAAGAATGTACCAGGTGTTCCAAAATAGCAGGAAAACAGGGAAGTGAATGTGAGCAGGCCAGTTTAAATGAAAGGGATCTTGGTTCTCTTCTCCCATTCCAGAATAAACCCTCATCCCAGTTTTCTTACTTAAGTCTCCATCTCTCTCCATAAGACTAATGTGCATTAAAGCTTCACAGAGTCAGCTAAATTAATGTCACACAACATGAGGAGTCCCAGATGAGAAAGAAATATGACCGAGTTAAAAACTGCAATACCTGGGACTTGGGATGATTGTGTGAAATTCAACTTCCAAACCCAAACTGGGTTTGGGGATGTTGTGGGCAATTTTTGTGTTTGTTTTTGGTTGGCTGGGGTTTGTTTTGTTTTGTTTCTAGTCACCCAATTCCCAGTTTCCTCCATGACTGCCTTACTTTAAGCAGGAGAGAGGAACCTCTTTTTACACTGCATTCACCCCCTCCCAAGTGGAGAAACAGCAGGAGGGCTTAAACACTCACAGGGGCAGAAAAAAGGACAAGAAAACCATCTTTGTTCCAGGCAGACAGTACGAGGTCACGTTACTATGGTAGCATGAACCATTTCCCCTCATTCTAGCTCGTAGTTCAACTTTGCCCATAGTTTATTCCCTGGGAAGCCTAATCCAGAGTTCAGGTTTGTGTATGTGGGGTTAGAGGTCAACAGCAATATGACAATGGCCTAGTCAAAGGAAAAGAAAGCTATGATATAGCAGAATCAAAGAGTCGGTTCACCAATCACTGGGGGCTGGCTTGGACAGACAGGTTAGAATTCATCCCCTCACTTTAGCCTCAAGTTCCTGATTTAGCTATTTTGTGCTCAGCATACAGAAACCCTGATTGGCGAACAATAAAGATGACACTGGAGCAAACAGTAAAAGATGAGAAGACAGTGCTGATGGATTGTGTGCCCAGTGCTGTGTGGTAACTGCTAGCAGAAACACTGTCACATTTACAGGCATCTTAGCCTAATGCAGTTATTTATCCTGCACTGTTCCTTATAATTGTGATTGTAATGGGATACAACTTCTTCACACAGAGGCTGCAGGGACAGAAGCAGGAGTTTCTGAACAAATATGTCTCTGTGTGTGCATGGACCTCCATGTATGTGTCTGTGTGTCTGTGTGTGTGTTAATTTTCCAGTAAATCATAAAATCCTACCCTTGTTTGTGTTGGAAGGGACCTTAAAGTTTATCCAGTTCCAAGCCCCTGTCACAGGCAGGGACACCTTCCACTAGAGCAGGTTGCTCCAAGCCGTGTCCAAGCTGGCTTTGAACTGTGTTCTCAATATTCACAGGCATTAGTCCATACTAAAAGATTTACTTTTCTCTTACACAAGGCTACAAACACTTTCATCCTCCAACTAAACAGTCTGAAATACCTTTTAAATCCAGCAGCACATCACTGAATAGCTCAAATGATGAAGAGAATTCTACTAATGTCTCAAGTATGGGAGAACACCATAACAACACGTCCTTAACTATCAGCCTACAGGTAGTACTCTTTCTGGACAAAGGGGAATTGCTACTGCATTACACTAAACTAAGGAGGAATGTAATGTAAGGAAACTGAATACAGTAAACAGCTGCTGTTGAAAAGCACTGAATTTATTAAGATAAGACACTGCAGAACTGTCCCCTTATGGTGAAACATTGATTTAAAAGACCACTTCAGTCTCACTGAAGCTCAGGTATTTAAGTGATACTTAGTTTTTCAGCAGCTCACATTACAAGGACTTCTTCCACCCCTTCCCCAATATCCTTTCTTTACTATGTGATACACATTAAGGCATTCATTGAATTAAGGCATTTAACCTCCACTGGAATCCCATCAGGAAAAATCAGTCCAGACTGGGCTTTATACTACAGGAACTAAATCATGGTAGGTACCTAAGCTAGACAGCCTGAAGTTGTATGAGGTACATCCACCTTGCACTGTAATCACTTCTTGCCATGCACAAGGGTAGGATGCTGTGGGATGAAAGGATCTTGTAGCCTATCCCACTAAATGTCTTAAGGATGTTTTATCAATTCCTGTAGCTACTGTGCATAACAGAAGGATGAAATCAGCTGAAACTATGTTTTAAATCTTTCTCTGGTCAAGCCATAAACCAAAGGTAATTGATGCAGCTCTGGGGCCAAATTATCTTCAGAAGGATTGGATTTATTTAGTGAACATGCCAGCTGCACAGAAGTCAGCAGGAAGAATTTATTGATTAGCCATCGACAGCACTGTGTCACCCATGTGCACCGTATTATTGATCAGGACTCTGGGTCCATGTGCACCTCAAAGCTATTGTCTCCTACGAGTGAACAGCACAATGGCTTTCAGGGAGAGGCAGGACTGGAGAATACCAAAGACATAAAAAGTCTCTATGACAAAGGGCCCAGGGCAGCTGGGCTCAATTCCTACACTGAGAGAAGCAGAGCTAATCCACTAATCCTGAACAGAGCGGGATAGAGCATGCCTGCCACCCAAGCTGAGCTCCAGAAAGATTCCTGTATAAATAAAGCAGTGCCTTTCCCTTTGACATCTGAGGTCATGGGTGTTATTTCATCTGGCATTGGCTGGGAGTAGTAGTTCTTTTCATCATGATCATTCTTTTCTACTGCAGGATGAGTCTGCTCTTTTCATAGCACTGACTGAGGAGGATATACTTTCAATTTCTCCCTGATTTTGAGGAATGCAAGATTTATGAGGTGAAGCAACTGGGTACTCCAAGAGCCTGCTTCCATCTTTTTGTTCCACTTAGAAGCGATTTTGCTACGCTGCGTTTTTAACAGTAAATTATGGCAAACAAACCCATTTTTAAGAATTGACAAAGCATGCAGTTTACCTGAAGTACCTAAAGGTACGTTAGGGGATTGAAATGCAACAGGAACCTGCATTAGCTGTTGCTACAAGTCTTCAAATACTGTTAGCTTTGATATAATTCCTAAGTAACTCCCTTCTGGGTTGGCTGGCACTTCTCAGTCCCATTTCTGTGCTACAGTCCCTCACACAGTTAGTTACACAGTAACAGTAAATGTTTCACTTCAAAATCTAAACCTTTATGTTCTAAGGCAATTGCTGGCATCTCTCAGGTGGTCTGATTCATTATTCACCTGGAAAAGCTGCCTATCATGTGTATTCTGTTTAATGAATCAGGACTTAAGCAGGACTGTCAGGGGGAAGCTCATCAAAGATCTACACATTATTTTATTAGCAGTAAGAACATGTTTCCCAAACAAATAGCATCATCCATGCTTTCAGCACCTGCAAGTGTCCTGGCTACTGACCAAGAGTCTGAGGGTTGTATTTAAGTGGCATAAATTAGAGTTGATTGCAGTTACTTTCTTCATTAATACACTGAGTACTGATTAATACTTGGTAATACACAGAATGTCCTGACGCATTTCTATGGGTCTGAACACACACTCGGTGCCAAAAATGCTTCTGAAAACAAAACTCCTGTCCCAAAGTGCTCATTTGCAATACAAAGGACAACTGATCTGTACCCAAACACAGTCTTTGGTTGGAAAGGAGAAGAAATACCTTAGTTCCTACAGGACACATCTTCATTTTAAACCTGAGGGGGAGAGAAGTGAGCTACTTCCATGGTCCCTGTCTGGTTTCATTACAGGTGCTTCAGGGAAAACTTGTGGCACCTTAATACCCACCCCACAGGTCCTGGGACCTGGATCTTCTGCACTAACACTTGGTTGCTATCAACAACAGATCAGTGTCAAGAATTAGAGGAGCAAGCTGGTTTCTTCCTGCCTATGCTGGACAGATGGAAGAAGCTTATTCAACACAACTCATCTCTCATTTCAATATGACAATAAACATTACCTACCAGCATATTCATTGCTTACATAGATGTGAGTTATTCACATGGAAAATTGATTTATCTATCAGATAATTAGTAAACTTCAATAATTGCAAAAACCTCTTAGCAATCAGTTGACATTTAATTAACATACAATAACTGTCTTATTAAATCTCCATTAAATACCTGTTGAAGTTAATTAAAACCCATATGTAGGATTCCACCATTCCTGGGGAAAGCACATTGCAGTTCAAAAATAAGCTTGGAAGCGAGTTACTTATTTCTATTGCACTGAGCTGCTCTTGTTGAAGGTAAGGACAGAAGGATGCTTCAGATCCTAACACTTTATGTTTATTGTAAAAACAGGGCATGAAAAGCAAAAATGAAAAAGCATGGAAAGCTTTAAGTTGCCAATCCCTTTAACTCATGCTGTGACTGACATCAGTTGAGCCTTAAAAACACTGAGCAAAATTCTCCTTTCTTGCATCAAGCAAATATCTCCCTGAGTTCACTAGTGCAGTATTTTGCATGAGTAATGTCTGAGTAGTTTCAGGGATTTGGCCCAGTATCTGTGAAATGTGAACCTGGCCTAAGCGTTTCTGAGTAATTCTGGAGTTCAGAAACGTAAGGATGAAACAACTGGAGTGGAAAAGCTGAAGGCAGCTCTGGCTCTGAAAGCCTCTCTTCATGGAAAGCTACATACATGTTCACAGAACAGGTAAGCACTGTAAGAAAAGGATGTTAAATCCCAGAGCACTTAACGTAAAAAATCTGGGACCTATTTTCTCCCTGTATTCACAGAGAGAAGCCCATCCAGTATTGTTCAAGGAAACCCAGTGCTCATCAGTTCTGAGCTGCTGCAGGCCTGGCTCCTTTTCCTGCTCCAAGTCATTAGGCAGAAGAAATTATATTTGGGGTTTGCTTCTATTCAGCCCACTGGGAGAATGGGTGAAAACAAACTGCCCTTTTCCTCTTGCAAGAGACAAAAATGCAACCATATAGCATTACTACTTCATTTGCAGCACATGAACAACTCCTAGCAAGCATGAGATGCTTTAAAATCGAAATCCAAACCATGCATGTTGCTTTTGAAGTAAGTCAAAGTCAGAATAAAGTCAGATCACTGAAAACATCAACAATAAGAATGTGGAAATCCACCTCCTTGTTGTTGACCCTGCCTTATAGTATTCAGGACTTCTCTTCTACATACAGTAATTTTCTGAACACCTAAGCAGATGTATAAAAGTGAAATCAAATGACTGCCTCAGACTTGACAGAACTGCTGAACTAAGAACCACGCATTGTCCTCTAGTAAAGGGCATCACCTTGAGAAGATAAAGCTTTGTAAATGTTGCTCTAAAAGTTAATATTCTCTGCTATTGGCTCTTATATGCATTCACAGAGGTAGCAATAATGATCTTCAAAGCATGATGTTGCCTAATCGTGTTTCACGCAATCTTTACAAACCAGAAATCACTGTTAGCAGAAACACAGATTTATCCCTATCGAGGGACTAATGCGTATCCGAAAAGGGAGCCGGGTTTTGAAAATAGCAAAACAGATACTAAAAAGGAAAACAAGCCTCTAAACAGACAGAAAACACAGGGCTAAGAGTGAGGGGCAATACAGTGATCAAGGGATGTTCAGGTTATAATGAGAGCACATGAGGCATTGTTTGTGACTTAACTTATTTTAGTCTGAGGTCCCTGAATAATTAACCTGCTTTGTTTCAATACATTTAAATGTCCATATCCTACTGCTTAGGAAAGTAGGATGTGTTCTACAAAATAAACAGTCACTCTGCTTCCAGAACTGTACAGAGAGCTATGAAAAATGGTAATCAGGAGGACTCTTGGGATTCAAGTATTTTGCTCAAAATTAACATTGCTTTGGTAAAAAAATTAATTTTGAGAGCACGTATTTTATCCTAAATATAAAGAATACAATTTTTATGGGTTTATACTGATGTGGCGTCCAATTTATTGTTTATGAAACAATCAAATCAAACAGATGCAGTTATAAAATTATCTCTATTTAGAAACTGAATAAGTGGTTTAAAATGAATAAATTATTGTACAATATCAAATGCAATTATATAAAGATTTGAGTACCGCTAATAATACTTATCACTAGTAACAGCATCAGTAATTAGTAATACTTATAATAATTTTAATAATACTTATTAGCACTTATTAATAATATTAATTCATGATCACTGATAACACATGACTGAAAAGGCTCATCAAAACAGAAGCTAAGGAAAAGGGCCTATATTTACACACCCTTTCCAGTTGCACCATGACGGATACTGGAAATGTCTAGCATTTCACTTGACATTATATCCTATTATACTTTAAACCATGCCTTTCTAATTCTATTTTTCTTCACGGCTGCATCTTTGCAATACAAACATGTTCCCTTAACTATTAAGAAATATTCCTGTTGCTGGAAATTCATCTGTCATTTCACAAATCTTTTTCAAAGGGAGAAATAACAGGTTGTCTCAGTGAAAGAAAATAACATAGAAACAAAAATAGTATGCTCTTTGCTCCCATAGGGACAAACCAAGTCATATTTACCTCTGACATGATAAACAAAAGATCAGCAAGGATTAGAACTAATGGCTCTGTAAATAGTATATTCATAAGAGAGGAATCCTGATGGAATTGCAAGGAAATTGTATCCAATTTCAGCTGCCACGTTTTGAGGAACATCCTGATTTTTTAACTCCGTATTTATGGAGCAGTGGATGATGGCAGCACCTCCACTATCACCATCATCATCTTTATACAGTATTGCCAGGATTTCTTCTGAAGGATTATTAAGTCTCCCATGCAGAAGCAACTAAGGCAGATTCCACAGAGACCATTTCCAATGACAGCCACATTTCTGAGAGCACATAAATGTACTTATGTAGCACTAGACCTTGGGCAGAGAGACTAAATACCTGTTGCTCAATATTCATTTCCCTCCAGCTGTGGGTCAAAGGCAGGAGAACAACACCTAAAGCACAGCTTTACACAGACAGATGGAATTCTTCAGAACCAAAGACATATGTCTGTTGGCTATACCTGGCAAACCTAAGCATCCAGTCTGGGATTTGATGATTCAAGTTAACCTTACAGCAGAGCAAAAAAGGAGCCTGAAGTCTATCTAATCAAGCCTGACTTGGCTAAAAAGGTGAGCATCAGGGAGTTTAAGGCAGGAATGTCCTTTAAACACCTCCAGTTATGCAATGAAAAGCGGAAAAATGTGAGATTCAGTTCTAGCAGATACAGTCTATTTCATTTTTCTCTCCTTATGTATTATGTAAGATATGTAAGTTGAGCACAGTCTGAGTTTCTTTCTTTCCTGCAATGCCAGATGACTAACAATCAGACATACTCAAAACCAACCAAAAACCATGCAGTTGTGTAAAACCTTAAAACACAGCCCTGCATTCACCACAGATGGACACAAGGTCTTCTCACAGCACTTGCAATGCAATTACCATTCACACTAAAGAAGAAAATTCCCCCAATAAAGGATGTAAAGATTACAATCTAAATACAATGTTTAGTTGAAAGAAATGAAAGTAGAGTATTGAATGTTCAAAATTGTGTTGAATTAGATAAGCAAATCCCATGTAGACTTTGTTAATGATTCATAATCAGCTAATAAGCTCATCTCTAGTAGAATAATGATCCATGGACCTGTTAGCTCATTTATCACTATGTTTTACAACACCGGCAAAGAAACTAATTAAATCCCAGCATCATTACACAGAATTCCTTTTAATAGAGATACAATGATGCACTAGAGGCTACAGATTACACTGCAAATTGTACCAAGAGATTCCGGACAGCGAGTTTTAATTAACATGTTAGCAAGAAGCTGCTCACTTCAATAATAACCAACTAGAAACCATCTGCACACTCAAAAATATTGGAGGAAGGAGAGAGGAAGGAAAAGAGCACTGTGTGAGGTATTGGAATTGTAAACTCCACCCAAAGCAAAAAGCTGTTGCTGTTCACTGGCTGCATTTACTATCCAACAGAAATCAGGAGAACTCTGGCTCCAGATCAGTGTTGAAGATGGTGGTAGGGGCACGAAAATCAGATTTCTAATAACCAAAGTTCATGCAACACTACCACTAGGCCAGTGCATCTCCCAGCATATGGAAAGAGTTCATCAAGCAGAGTACAACACGTTGTCACCTCATTTTACTCACCGATGGGTAACTGCCCAGAAGAACTGTTCCCTGTTATGCAAGCAAGAGAAGAGGCCTTTCCTCGAGAAATGAAGGAATAACTTACAAATAGCACAGAATGAAGAAAGACTGAAATAATAGAACAGTCCACCAACACCAGTATTCGAAGTATACTGGTATTAGGCAGAAGCTCTTCCCTATGAGGCTGCTGAGGCGCTGGCACAGGGTGCCCAGAGAAGCTGTGGCTGCCCCATCGCTGGCAGTGTTCGAGGCCAGGTTGGCCAGGGGCTTGGAGCAAGCTGCTGTAGTGGAAGGTGTCCCTGCCTGTGGCAGGGCTTGGAACTGGATGAGATTTAAGCTCCCTTCCAACCCAAACCATTTTGGGATTCTACAGTTCTATGACTCCACTTTTCTACTATTATGACCAAGGAAAATACTGTTTTTTCCAGTTAATATTTTCTATTTTATAAACAAACACAGTTTTAAGGTATCTAAAAGAATTAAAAGCTTGGCAGTGTCACCTTTTCTTTTCACAGATAAATTAATGGGAAACAAAGAGCAAATAAGAAAAATCTGGCTTTGAGTTGGGTCTATCTTAAAATTAGTTTTCCAAGGACTTCTATATGAATTTATTACTTAAGTGTGTAGCATTCAAAGGAAGTGCCCATCAGAGCTGTGGTCACTCCAGCAGGATCACCAGCTTCATTGCTTCCTCATTGATTTCCCTGAGATTTTTATTGTCTGATGAAATGTAATTAAAGACTCTGATGGTGCCAATTAAAGACTTGAAGGAACCAAGTTGGTGTTCACATTATCACATGATAAAACACAGCAATGCTGTAAACATCCATTAGCCATTACAGTTCTCATTAGGCCCTGAAAACAGCTCATTAGTGTCCTTAGACATGACAGACAAGGACAGTAAATGAGATAAATCTATCAACATATTCATTGTGTGTAAAATCGGGGCTTCCATCATCACGTTCCACACAGTGACAATCAGAAGGTTAAATACACCTTCTGCAAGAAATGAACATGAGATTCATCTAGCCTGACTGGAGGAAGATGCTATGTGAGAAACTAACAGAGAGATGAGGCATTTCACCTATACACAGGGTAGGTTCATTTGAAGTTCAGGTTGTTATGAACTAACACAGGCTGCATTTTATAAACCATATTGATTTAACTTAACCTGCTATAATTTACAAAGTTATTTCAGAGAGCTGTCAGTTTGGGCAATTCCGTGCAGGCTTCTGGTTACCTATGTAAAACCTCAGTAGATTAAGAGCTGGACAGACATATCCAGGCATGATAAACCCTATCACAGTGCACTGGCAATGATGTTGCACACTGCTCGAGATGCCAGTATTACAGCAAGTACCACGTTCCAAGGTGAGATACTGAAGCTCTAACCACTACGTGCAGAGTACAGACACTCACTTTCTCATATAAATATCTTCACTTACCAGCTATTTTTCTTTCTTCTTTCTCCCAGATACTTCGGACCTATGCTAGCCTCATAGCTCTCATGACTCTCACAACTCTCTAGACTTGTAACTCTTTAAAAGCCTGTAATTAGATCCTTTTCTTGGGTATCTGCTCCTTACTACCCACTTCTGTAAAGTCTTAACATTACACCGTCACCTTTCCCTAGCTACATTTCAGAGTTACCAATTGAGAGCAACAGCTTTGCACATCACTGTGCGGAAACTCCACAAGGTCTCCTGCTGAAGTGCAGCACAATCAGAAAAGCAAAACAATTGATGGAATCCATCCAGAATGAGATAGAAACCAACAGTGCTAATATTAATGCCACATCAACAGTGTGGCCTTGCCCAGAATAGAGGTTTCAGTTTTGTTTGCTTTATCTCAGAAACAACACAGCGGGAAGAGAAAGAATTCAACAACAGGTCACTAAACTGGTGCCAGGCCAGCAGGAATTTAACTACAAGGCAGAATTAGAAATAGGGTCTGCTTAGTTCAGAAGGAAGAAGATTTCATGCAGTTATACAAAACAACAAACTGCATAAGGAGTAAAACTAGAGCTGCTACTTACTGCATCTGGGAATACAAGAATGTGGTAAATAAATCTGAAAAGCAACTGGTACCTTTAATGCAATCTTTAAAATAAAAAGGAGGGTTGAGAATGAAGGAAATTGCACACAAAATTCAGTAGGGCATAACACAAGAGATATTGCAATTGATAAAGAAAACATGTCCAAATGACGGGCTGGTGGAACCAGTGACATTGTGATGACTCCAAAACAACCCAGAGACCACAGCCATGCCAGGCTAAGTGATTGCTCTAGAAATCTGAGATAGATAAACTACTCTACCTGTTCAGTGTAGGAAAGGGCACTGCAATTCCACAGGTGTAGAAAGCACATGCTGTAGTCTTCTCTAGCAGGGTAGAGACTGACCTCCGCGGGCCTGGTGCATCAGGCTGGTACCAAGTTTGCAATCACTGATAGCATAAATAAGACTTTTCCTTCAGGCTGGCATGACTGCAAGGAAGCCACATGATGAGTGCTTCTCCACCGTGTTCAAATGGGCAAGCACCACTTGGATTTTTGCCATTCTTTGTACAGTGGGATCTATTTCAAATGCATAACATCCAGCAACAGTCAGCTCACCATAGCACGAGAGGTAAGTCCGGATTCAAAAGCAAAGATGCTGTCCTTCTAAATCCTTTTAACACTATCTGCTCCAGCAGTAACAGAACAAAAATTGCTCAAGGAATGCTGTGACCCTACTGCCCCCTATTCCAGACCTTAGAAAATTACAGCTTCCCCTCAACTCCACATTCTGAATGGTTCAGCAGGGAAAGAATCCCCCTGGAAAGGAAAAGACAGTGGAGATGTGGTTTCTCTTATTCCCATAAAACCATCACTCCTACATGTTACTTGTAGTCCCCTTTAAAGAGGCTTGTGGCCACTTTATGCAGAAACCACTGTGGGGAATGAGCTCATTTTTCATCCTGAACCAGTCCTGTAACTCTTTGGAAATAGACATTAGCAACATCCAGTCAACTACACAGCCCCATGACATACAGGATGTATTCATATACACATCCACACACTGTATTATTCAGTCTATCTCAATTTCCCTGCCAACTCACTGGACTCTAGCTGGGAACTGATGAGTTTATTTGTTATTATAGGAAACAGTAACTCAAAGTTTAGCTGTTGCTTATGTTCAAACTCAGGAGTTACAAACACAAAGCTACCAAAGGAGAAGGATCTTCATTGTATTAAATACATCCTTTGTAGTGTGGTAGTGGTTTTTGGCCTACATTTCAGTAAGCACCTGGGGGTGGGGAAGAACTATGCAACAAACCTTAACAGTCCTCTCCCAGCAAAAAACCTGGGGGTGGGGAAGAACTATGCAACAAACCTTAACAGTCCTCTCCCAGCAAAAAGCATCACTCTCCTGGATCTGATCCTCTGCCTCTACACAGTGAATGTGAAATCAATGGACAACACCAAAACATCCACTGACATTTGCTCAGCACACCGATCAGACCCTGGTTGCACATGAACTGAGATTGGAGAACACCTGTAAGAACAAAAAGGTACGTCTTATATTGTGATTAATCAGAATAACCTTGACATTCTGGGGTTCTATCTTTGTAAGTGTATTTGGCAAGTGTATTTCCTTTCAGGTATTTCAGACTCCAACATGATAATTCTTCATCCGTTGTTTCCTTTCTTGTCCTGTCCAAGTTATACTGAGTGAAAAGACATCCATGGTGTTGATTTTACAGTTAACCTGCACAGGGGCTAGTTACATTTACTTCCATGGTAGCAGCAGCTGATTTTACACTCACTTGAATTGTTTCTTATTTTCAAAATTAAAATAATTGGCTTTTGAGGAAAAAAAGTCTTAAATTTTAAGCCCAACTCCTATCAGGAACAATCCCAGGGCACAATCCTAATTCACAGTGAAATGAATTAATGCCAAGTCGATTAAAGTGCTTATAAGAACATGGAATTTTGGGGATGACAGATTCATTACTGGCCTTTTTGACTAGTAAACGTATTTGTTTTTCCCCTCTAGAAGTTTTCCTTGGTTTCTGGTAGAGAGTTTTCCCTCATAATGCAAATTCCCCCTCCCCTGTCTTGCTCACAGCCTCACATATTTAACCTACATTCCTTACGCGCAAAAACCTCTATGCCAGTTCTCCCATGAGCAAGAACTTCCCAAATAAAGTGTGAACAAATTATTTTTCTTATAGCAAAACACATTAGGCACAGCCTCACAGCCTCTTTGCTGGGTTTTGAAGGGGATTCTGGAGGAACAATGAAGCTTAGGTTAGGAGCAAAGGTAATTTCAGAAGGTGGAATCACAGCTTATGAGAAACTCTCCAGAGACTTTTCTTGATGCAAAGCTACGAAGACTTTGTGATAATTTCTGAGGAACTGGCCTCATTCCAAGTTGGATTTTAAACACAGATTATAAAGCAAACACCATCCCCCACAAGTATTAAGAAAGAAGAAAATAACAGAATGGGGGCTGCAGAAATGGTCTCTATTGTGGGACCAAAAGCCGTCAATCAAGCAGGTTGACAGGCATCAGCGATTGACAGACAGGCCCTCTCTCTTGACTTCAGTTATCTGGGGGAATGGGGAAAGTGTCTGCAAGAACATGTTAAATTGCCCAAGTCATTACCAGTCACCAATTACCAAAGAAAAGATAACAGGGTGTATTTTAGAAAAATCGATGCAACAACACACATTTCAATACAGCGAGTTTTCCCCAACTTTAGAAAACAAAATGAACTATTTAGGGAATACATGATGGGTTTTTCATGGAATACCAAGCACTTTACTATGCCAGCTGGCTGCAGAGATTCATCACTTTCCTCTCTGTATTTTGTACTGGGGCCAGAGGTCAACCAACAAATATTTCCCTTTGTCTTTTCTTAGGCTTAACCTGAAGAAAGCAAGCAAGCTCTGTGTCCCCTTTATTAAATCCAGGTTCTGTGCTTAGCAAGCTACAGTCCAAAAGCCATTGTGGTCCCCCAGTGCACTTATTCTAGTTGCAGGAGTAAATTCTATTATATGTTAATATATTACAAGAAAAAGACCAAGGGACCATGATATTTAGTTCCAGATTTAATTTTTTTTCATTCACCCAGGTTGAAAAGGCCTCTTATGAATTGTGCTGGACTCACTGCAAGATCTTCACACAGGCTGCCTAAGCTTGGAATACCATGTTTCTCTCGCATCACTCTATTCAGAATTTGTCTGTAGTTGTGACCTAAGTCAAGTGAAATGAAATTTCTTCTGGCAGAAAAATTAAGCAGCCTGAAACGAAGGCTCTCAGAAAATCAGATCTGTGCTGCAATGGAAGGAGGCAGCCCCCTTGCTTCTGGCACTTTCCTTCTGCCAGCACAACATTGTTATGGTCAACAATGAATGCATGGACAGCACTGAATACAGAAGACATATCCCAGATCAGCCCCTGTGCTCTCCGTGATGACCCATGGGCACTGCTGCTCCAGGCTTTATTTGCATACCTCTTAGATACCTACCCAGGCTTGCAGTGGCTTCTATCCATCTTTCTGACTTAAGTAATTCTTGTGGCTCTCCTGAATGCCAGAAAAATGCCTGTATAGAAAGCACCTACGTCCTGCTAAAAATCTGTTTTGTTGGCTTACCCTTGTACTGGTTGTCTCTAGCAGAAAGACATCCTCAGAGTTTAAACCTTGAGTTGACCAGCTCCTTTTAACAGGTATGACCTACCTCTTGTATTTGTACTAAAGGAAGTTGCAGCATCACAGTCACAAACAGTTAAGACTTTAGACTCTAATTTTAAATATTATAAATTCTTAATGAGAATCTAGAAAAAAGAAAGAAAAAAGCCTATTTAAGTGCCAAACTCTGGCAATTGTCAGCTTGGATGCTCAACACCACTGCTGTTCCTGAGCTTCAAAGGCAATCTGTTGAACACCAGCACTTCAATTCTCTGCTCATCACTGGACACAACAAAGGGTGAAAGACTTTCTGTTTACTCCAATAAGACAGAAGGCAAAGATTACTCTGCTAATAGGCCCTGTATGGAGAAAAACCTCTGCTTTGGGAACAGGGAACAGTAGCCAACATCTTAAAACTGCTCCAAAGATGTGCTCTTTTTTCTTTATTCTCTCCCAGCTCCCCCATCTGCAAGCAAAAGCTGACGTGCCCTTATCTTACACTGCTCTTCTAACAGGAAGAGCAAAGAGGAACAAAGATAAAGCAAAGCAGATCATGGACTGAATGTTACATTTTAGAGGGCAGGAACACAAAGCAGTTGGTGCTGCCCCATTCAGAAGTGGGAAAGGGGCACAGAGCCTCTGTTTTCTCAGCAGCAACTTCTGAGAATCAAAGACCAAAGAGTTTCGCTGCCAGACAAGCTGATGTCCTCTGAGGCAACCTCGGGAGCTGCAGTGACAGCAGCAGGAGCTCCTTGTAAGAGAAAAAAGGATGTATTCAAGAAGAATCATTCTGTTCATGGGAGCAGACTTGCGTGACTTGCTCAATTAGGAGGAGGCAGGACAATTGATGTGTTCCGTGCGCTTTTGTTCCATGTCCAGTATACAATACCTGAAGTCCAACGGGTCCTGGCCAGTGAATTACTTGGGAACAATAGCTGGTCCATTCTCCATGTGGCTGTAATTACACATGAACAAATCTACAGCACTCCCAGAGAACTGCCTAGTGGATCACAACATAATAAGACCAGAAATGGAGGAGGGAGGATATAGAAAGTAACTTCCAAGGTTTATTATTTTAACTCAATTCTCTTTGCTCAGGGGAATATACTCCTCCTGCCACACACCGGGAGAGAAAAATACAACCCAAATTTAACCTCAAGTTTCAAATGAAAGCTCACAAAGACAAACCCAACACAATTAGCCAGTAAAGAGCATTCAAGAACAGGGTCAAAACAAAAATGATGTGAAAATTCTACCAAAATCATTTTAACAATAACCATGCATTCATATTAAGATGCCATTTGTAGACTATAGCTGATTTTTCAACATGCTTATATTGTAATTAGAATGTCCCTTATAGTTTCCCTAACAACATATATGTATTAAGTCATTATTTTATTCCCTCCAAATCTAAGAAATACACAGTTTCAACCACTCATGAACAGTTTATGTGGACTGAGAGCCACAAATGAACACACAACAGAGTTCATCTGTAGCTTCTGCTTGATACAAGTGCCTAAACTCCACGTTGACAGCAAGCCTCACCTGAAACTAAATCAGAAGATGCCCTCCAACCAGTTATGGACACAGAGCCACCAGCATAGAGCAAGTAAACCCAAAACACTCTGAAAAACACATCTGAACTGGACTGCAGGGCCAAGCAGACCAAGTCCAGCACTATGTATAAATCTACACCTACTGGTCTCCACTAACTTCTCACGCAGACATACCCCTCAACACATATTTGGGTATACACTTGTGTGGCACTGCTAATGTTTGCATAGACACACTAGTTACAGTTCATATGTAGGCCTGTTCTCTCTGGGTTTGCACTGAGCTAACCTAATAAGTTCTTTTTTCCAACAGTTTACATCAGGGTAGAGTCAGTCTAAAGCAGTTGTATTTTAGTTTAAACCATTCAATTAGCTCTTAGTGTTAAGAGAAGGAATGTTCAGCAGTGTATTTCAGACTGTGGCATAACCTTTGCCAACACTTCAAAGACTTACTTGGAAGATCTCAATGTACACCTTCGATCCTCTGCTGTCTCCAGACCCAGAGCAGCCGACATTTGCCTTCTGTACCTCTGCCTTCCTGCACAACCTTCACTCCAGATAATGTGATCAAATCAAAACTACTTCCCATACAATTATAAAACGTAACAGGCCACAGCAAAAAAATGTAAAGCCTCCAAAGCAGCTCAAAGCTAATTAATTTCTATTACTAGCAAAAGAAGAACCACTTAACGTGTCTTTTCTTATTTAAATTACCATTGACAGCACCTGCTTTTTTTATTCTTGGGAAATCCTGCTACAATACTGGTTAAATTATGTAAGACTGCAGAATTTATGAAGATAAGGCAATTACCATTACAAAAACAATTCCAGGTTACAATTTATGGTGAAAAGAAAAGAGTTATGATGCTCTGTTAAATCACTCAGTGATGCATTACATACTTAGTTAATCCTTCAAGTTGTGAAAATTTAGGGCTAAATGGTGTCATTGTGTTCAGTAATTAATTATTTTGCTTCATTTGGTGGATACTTCATCTATATTGTTAAGCAATAATGCAACTTAATGAACAGCAAATGCACAAGACCATGTGGCAACCATGTAATACATAGAGATGACCATCAGGAGGCAGGAGAAATGCAACCTCAAGGCAACCTCTCCCCAGGACAAGGCAGTGTCTGCATGCTCCACGGACATGCAGAATTTCACTCCAGCTGCACTTTATTACGCTGAAAGAACCCTTTTCAAAGTCACTCTTAACATCCTCAGTTTTAAGACCTGCCAAGGTAAGTAAAATGCAGGGAACTGCACAACTGCATGGAACGTCCTTCTTTCCACCAAGCTAGATGGCACTGTGGTGAGCATGCCACTCTGCCTTGGTCATCCAGGACATCTTGGAACAGAGGAGAAGAGGCAGAGGAAAAATATTAAGTGAATCACAGAACGGTTTGGGTTTGAAAGGACCTTAAGATCATCCAGTTCCAAGCCCCCTGCCATAGGCAGGGACATCTCACACTATACCATGTCACCCAAGGCTCTGTCTAACCTGGCCTTAAACACTGCCAGGGATGGAGCATTTGCCACTTCTTTGGGTAGCCTGTGCCAGGTCCTCACCACCCTCAGAGTAAAGAACTTCCTCCTTATATCTAACATGAACTTCCCCTGATTTAGTTTAAACCTATCACCCCTTGATCACTTTCTTTGCAAATGGTCAGACCCCATCTATACACACCGGCCCCAACCCAGGTTTCAAGGGAAATGAGAGGTTGCTATTTCCCAACAGGAGGATGAAGCTCTCAGCCCGCTGTGCTGGCATGACTTCTACTTGATGATATTAATAACATGCCAGATGATGGGATGTGCTGAATTCTAACTACTCATTTCTCCTCTCTGAATGCACAACACCCTTGTTTAGTAAAGCACAAACCTGCTACCGCACTGAATCCTTCTGCAGCAGCTTAGGAAATACAAGAAGCGTCTTTTCCCAGTAAGGTGACCGAGCTCACTGACAGTAAAAGTAAGGATGTGCTGCTGTAACTGGGTTTAGTCTATTTATTACCTTCTTAAAATCAGGGTTTCCTTATTATTTGGTTCCAAATTCCACATAAAAACTAGAGTACAATCCACTGTATAATCGCTAGCTTGGAAGTCCAAATCATTTCAAAGTGATTTATCCAGAAAGGCCACAGATTTTGCAATCTATATAGCACTACTACCAGTGCTTCCAAACTGAGTTATTAATGTAGACAAGGTATTTCTAATCATTAAGAATGTTTCTATTCTGTCCTTTGAGTTCTACATGATGCTTTTTAATTCAAAAAATCAGAAAGGGAGAGCCCTGGAGCTTTGACCAAAGTAACATGTGCCTACCAACTCCCTCATGTCCTCCAACAACTAAAATGAATAATATTCCACAACTGTTGTCAACTTATGAGTAATCTTAGAAAACTAAATGAAACCAAACATTTCATCTGTTATTTCTTGCTGGTTTTCTGTTGTTCTATTGCAGTAAAGACCCAAACCGAACCAACCAAAACAGAACATAACCAACAGATTAATTCCGAAAGTTGAGACTCGCAGGGCAAAGGAAGTTAATGCTGGAATTTCAGATCTAATCCATTTCTGAGCAGGAAGAGCAATCACTTTGGCCTTAACCTCAGCTGGAAGCACTGCTTTGCATACATGCTGTTTCAACATTTCTGGGTTGCAATTCAGCATCAAAAAAATCAATATCCAAGCCTGTTCCCCTTGCAGCCTCCTGACACACCAGACCCAACTGCACCTTCTACAACAGCACTGACACCATTTGAAACTGGGAACAGATTCTGTGCATCCCCATGCCTTAAAGAACATTTTTGTGCCATACAGATGATGTGTGAGGAATTTTTGCAAGTTGCTGATATATGCACACTTCCACATCTGATTCTTTTAACTGGTATGATTACTGCCTGGTACATGCTATACACACATGGCAATTCAGACGGTAATATTTACTATGTAAAAAAACCACTTGCATGATTATGGTCATTGTGTTTCAGGAGGTTGAGGGGATTTTCTCAACCTTCGGTGCAGCAGAGCTGCCCTGATCAGAAATCCAAATAGTTTTTGCTGTTCAATACTGCTTTCTAGTCCAGTGATAGGTGTTCCTTCTTTTTCCAGCTGGCATGCACTGCAAGCAGTCTGCAAATATCATTCCAGGAGAAATGATTTTATCTTCATTCAGATAAGCTCTTTGCTATCTAGAACTAGAACAGTGCTGTAATGCTGAACCTCAACTGGGATTTCATTAGCAAAATTTCTGCGTAACAGCAACATACCCAAAAATATATTTAGACAGGATTTATCATCTCTCCTATTTTCAATAAAAACTTCTCAATCATACACAGAAAATAAACCATAAGGGATTAAGTTTTATTCTATTTTACTGCAAAATCCTACTTCCAAATATTCAGCTCTTTTTATGTCCTCATTTGGTGACATTAGTGCAGACAAGAGTGGCTACAAGCTGCATGTCCTAATGAAGGAAGACAAAATTCCAGGTTTCCAGGGAAAATCTGGAGAGAGAAGCATAATGGCTTTTACATCTTCTGTGCACACTGAGCACAGAAAGAGCTTAGGAAAAAAGCCACAAGACAAGGCTATGCTGTGCTTTGCTCCAGAGGTGTCCCAGGCTTCACGTACATCTTTGGTTTCCCAGGTAGAACAAAGGTGCCTGTGACAGGCTCCTGAACTGAGTGACAAATTCTGGCAGATTCTTTTGGAGTAAAACACAAGTTGTGTGATCAGCTCCTAAACCACCGAGTTAACCAAACTAAACCAAAAGAAACACAAACCAAAAACCCAACCTGGCATCTATGGGAGGCAGGTATGAGCAGAGCACAGCCAAAGCTGTTCTCATGCTGTCAGCTACCTCAGGATGGGGGCTCTTTCTGTATTTTCAGCTGAAAGGGCATTTAAGGCCTTCAAGCAGATGAAAAGTGGAGGGCATTCCAAAGCAAATGTGCTGTACCACCCCAAAAAACAAAGAAATAGAAGATCCAAGGAAGTGACTTAACCTCCACTCTCAACCCTATAGAGCTCACAGTTCTGTCAGTATGTCCTTTAGCATCATGGTGTTTGGCTCTTCTTTGATGAGAGGGATTGCTTCATCTTTACATCTTACAATCATAGCATCATTTAGGTTGGAAAAGACCTTCAAGATCATTGAGTTCAACTGTTAACACAGAACTGCCAAGTCCACCACCAAACCCAGTCCCCAAGTGCTATATCTACATGTCTTTTAAACACCTCCAGGATACTTCACTTTTGAGTTTATAGCCCTCATTGGGAATTAATTTCCATAAACTCAGATTAAAGGTTTTCTGATACAAGAAATTTAAACCGCAGGAAGCCACCAAAAAAAGGACACATTTAGAAATTCTACACATTCTTGTGTGGGACAAACACAGCTGAGTGTGGCTGAGTCAGAACATGTTGGCAATTACCAGAGCTTCTTGCCACTACAAACCCTCGACAACAGTGACCAACACTGGGGTGTCTGCAGGATATTCAATTCAGTATTCACCATTTCCTAAAATCACAATTCCCACATGCCCTTAGAGCTTAGCAGAGAGCTACAACCCTTTGCACAATGACTCTTTAAGACAGTGTCTGCCTACCCTCCCCTTCTTCAGTCTGCAGGAGCTCCTGTGTTTATGGTGTTGCCCCATGGTTCCCCTCAGTGGTACTGAAATAGTTAAGGTCACACCAGAGTGCTGCTATGTAAAGGAGAAATTTCCCTGTCCTTGCCTAAGTGAATGGCTGGGATTAAACTGACAGCCCACCTTAGTGATGGTGGAATAATTGGTTGTTCAGCTCTGTCCTTGTCAGAGCTGTGACAGTTCTGCAGATGTCCTGCTCAGCTCTCCAAAGGTTAGCCTCAGCTGGAGCTGGTGTTCATTAATCATTCCTCCCTGACAGGACTCAGAGCAGCCCACATCTGCCACTCTGTCCCCCTCAATCCCTGTCGCACCCAGCTTGTGGATAATCACTGCTGGTTTTCTTAAGAGGATACTTGATAAGGGAATATGCATTTAGCTACAAGACATGTGGTGTTGCCTTCTCTCTTGGCAATTCTTTCAGCAAAGGGCCAATAATACGAATGTGGTCTCTTTGTCCAAGACAGTGTGGTACAAAAGCAGTGAACTGTGGAATGGATGTACAAGGAGAATACAGTATCACAGTCCTTTTACACTGTCTGTAATGCCCTCCTGTAACAATTCTCAGTGTAGTATCATACTCACACTGAAGATGGAAAGACGTGGTCTCATAATAACCTTGCAGGGGAACATGAAAGCTGCAAACTGCACCTCATTTGGAAGGGAGAAAAAGTCATGTAACAACTTCACTGAGAAGTCTGGGAATGAAAAGCTTCAGTGCATTCTTCTGAGTTGGTCATTTTTCCCAGCCACTGGATCTCTCTGGTCTGTAACAGTTGCCTCACTGTCTGCTTGTGTACACAGTGACTGGAAAATCCTGCCACCAGCACTGCTTTAACCAGGGTTAAGTGGAGGATGTTCAGAAGTTCACATACTTGCCTCATTTCTTTAGATCATTCTGAACTGAGTGGTAAGGACAATGGTTCATCCAGCACGGAGATGTCACTAAGGGTAAGTCAGCCTATGTCCTGGATCAAAACTGCTTCCATAAAGTATGCAGAGTAAAAACTCATCTGGCCAGGCCCAAAGAGTTGTGGTGAATGGAAATAAATCCAGCTGGTGGCTGGTCACAAGTGGTGCTCCCCAGGACTCAGGACCAAGTATTGAAATGTCTTCACCAAAAGGTTTATCAAGCACTGGAACAGGCTGCCAAGGAAAGTGGTAGAGTCACCATCCCTGGAGGTATCTAAACGCCTGTGGATGTTGCCCTTAGGGACATGCTTTAGTGAGGGACTTGGCAGTGCTGGGTAACGTTTGGAGTCAATGATCTTGAAAGACTTTTCCAACCTAAACGACTCCATGTTTCTATGGTTCCAATGCATATGACTAACAGCAGAAGACCTCCAACATGAACAATTTGGCAGCACGGGCCTTCTCTATTTGCACCACAGAGAAATGAAAGCAGTTATAAAGCACACAGCCTTTAACAAATCAGTCCCTACAGTTTATAGCAATAGACATATAGGTTTTAAAAAGAAAAACAGAAAGGTTGGTTGTGGTTGTGCACAGCTCACGCCCTCCCAACCCACAAGAAAACCTAAGTAGGACCTGAAACAGAAAGATAAGGGGAAAAAAGAGCTTAGGAAAGGAAGGCAAAGGAATCCCTCTCAGAAAACCAGAGAAAGCAAAGATCATAAATCACAGCTGCCCTCCCCCAGAGGTTCTATGGGTTGTTTCTTTTAGTTTAACTTCTTATTAATACATGCCCCAGAATAAACTATGCATGCTACAGTTAGACAAAACCACAAATATATTACTTATGAATCCTGATTCAATTAAAATAAGCAGCAGCACAGAGACTGCCAGTATATGAGAGTTGCCAAGTCCTTGCAAGAAATGAAATTATTACATTACTCACAATCGTATTACAAGATGGGCCACTGACTTCTCTTAGGGTGCTGCTGGTCATATGTGAGCATTGCAGGAATCATCATTTCAAATAATTGATTAACTGTCTAGTCCACAAAGTTTCAAAAGGAACAAACAAGGACATTAAGTGATTAGCATTCTGCCTTTTAATTTGCAAATCCTGTCTTCACAGCTACAAATCCAAATGCCTCGGGCTCCATCCCAGGCACACAGATCCCAACAAGCTTGACAGAAGAAAGAAGGTGTTACAGACACACATAAGTGACATGCTGGATTAAAGCAATCAACACATTGACCATTAATCACAATTGAAGGCTTTACAGTGCACTTGGAGAATGGCAGTGGGCCTATTTCAGAAGGTAGCAGCAGTAATGCTGAATTTCAAACTGTTGAGCCAACCCACTGATGTGATTTTGTCAGCGTAAGTAGTTAGAGCTGTGGATCTTCAATAAGTACATTTTGGATTTAGATGAAAAGAGAAAAATCTAAGTAATGGATCTGAGTTTGTAATGGCCTTTTGAGTTTCACAACAGTGACTTTGCTGAGAAAACCTGAGTAATCAAACCCACTCTAAACAACATCCTCATGACCAGAGTCCTCCTCATGTATAGATGTCCTCCCAGGGACATTAGAAACTTTCATTGCTCAGCTGACAATGATGTTTGTGGGCAGCCTCAAACGGGTATATCAAATTTAACAATATCAGAAGAGCAGGAGAAGGTATAACCACTTGCAAACCCTCCTGAATCTCTGCAGGACTGAGTGTGCTCCATTGCTGATGGCACATTAACATTGCAACAACCATTAGCAGCTCTACCAAGCCTGTCAACAGCCCCATTGTTGGGAACTGCACAAGGACATATAAAAAAAAGCTTATAGTATAAGGGACTAAACCAGATTTAGAGCAAAACTGAAACGCATGAGGACCAACTCTACTGCTTTATGAATTCTTTTCTCATTCCTGTGATCCTAGTGCACTGCAGTAGTACCCAGTTAATACATCACTCAAATGCAAAACAAAGTTGGGCAATCACCACTGGTTTGAGAGAAAATTTGGTACCAGAGGAACAGATCCAGTAGGATATGGCTACAACAGCTGTTCATAAACATTAAGCAACAGTCAGACTCAATCTTCACTATGCTCTATGTGTATGTATAACTGAAAGACCTCCTCCCAACAAAGGATGTGCATGTTATTTGATTTTCCTTGAACCTACTGGGAGCCACATAAAATGATTAACTGAGTAAGGCACGTGTTTAAGTCAGTAAGAATTGCATTGCTGTCATGATTTAACAAGGATCCTACAAGCTACTAAATTACTTGAGCAGCTGCATTAGATGATCCAGTATTCCAGCACAAAATATTCTTCTTTATTTGTGTATTCTCAATGGCAGCTACAGAACATGAGGAAGGCTATTCCTTGTTTTGAACTTTAGCTTTTCTGCTTCCTGGACATATGCTCCCCCACCTCACCCACATTTCACTTACCAGTAAAATGGACATATCTGAAGAACACTTTTAGATTCTTAAGCTACAGACAAGTAGAAAAGATCCGTAAATTCAATTATTTTTATTATTGTGCTCCCTCTGCTGGTCCTAAAGAAACAAATCACTGCTGGAAAAAAATCATTTGCAGAACTATGCTGATGTCTGTGCTTACCAACAGACTAAAGCTGGACATTGAAAGAGCCCCTATATCTTGGATGAAGTTTCTCAAGATTCAGAAAGAGATTTCTGGGTTTTTCCAAGGACTGAAAACAGAAATCCTGAGAGCAAGGCACTACACCTAATGCCCAGGAAAACCCTGAAAACAGTTGGGGAAACAACATTCTTCTGCACAGGAGCAGAAAGCTTGCTCCACAGAGGAAACAGTATTAAAACAGCCCAGCAAGCAGGAGAGACACTCCTCTGGCACTTGTGATCTCTGTATAGATGGAGTTGTACGACTAAACACTCCACAAGCTGTTAAGAAAAGGGAAAACAAGTATCTATCAGATGTGGTGTTCCTTTAAACTTTAATTGCACGGCCTGTGGAAAAGCTTTAAGGCCCCTTACAACCCAACCCCGTCTGTGGCTCTGATTCAGCCTGGGTTGAGGTACTGAGACTGGGAATTTTCAGCACACTGTTACTGATCCCAGAGTAACAAATGGGATTCTTATTTTTAATTGCAATTAATTATTGATCTGGTGACTAAAAGCTGATAAGCCTGGGAATTGTTTACCCATATGTATTGCTAAAAACTGCAGATCTGCTGCTTGTGGTGAATAGCTCAATTTTTTTCTTCACAGAGAAGTCCCCTGGTTTGCAAATTTGATGGAAGACAATATGGGCTTTATGGCTTCTAATATGAAAACTGGTTGTGATTTTTTACTATGAAGATAAACCTGATCTGACATTCAAAGAGGGGATAGCCATAATCCAAGTCACAAGTTTCTGGATGCCTAGCTAACATCTACACAAATATGTCCTATGTTAAATGGCTTGGAAACCATGACAACACCAGCTGTCTAGAGCTCTCACAAGCTCAATCAAGCCACAATCAAGGATTTTCTTACATGATTGTCCATTATCTCCTTCTCAGTCAGAGATGCACATTATAGGAGTAAAGACATCAGGGTGGAATCACCAGCATTAATTACATACTAGACTAGATCTGTCTTCCTTAAGGAGTTGTCAAAAAGAATGTAGAGTTCCTCTAGGACATTCAGAGCAGTCCTGGGGTTGAGCTCCTCAGAACCGGGGCAGAACCTCATTAACTAACACACACAGATACAGCACAGAGCATCCAGACGGAAACAACAGGAAGTTTAGCAATACACTGTGGACCATGAGGAGACCAGAAAAGGCAACAAAGACCTGAGGAGACAAATGTGTATATTTGAAAAGAGCATCTAAGAAATAGAATGTGCAAGTGCTGAAGCTCTAAAGAGCTGCTCCACACACAGACCTCAGATGCTCAGTATTTAATATGAATGTATAACCAGGCTCAATCAACACAAGCAAAAAATGTTACAGAACAACAAAAAAGGGCAAACCCCACCATGTGACTCACACAGCCAATAAAAGCTGTGCCAGAGCAATAAATAAATATGAACTGCAAACTAATGTGAAGAGCCTGTGAACTACTCATGGGTTTTTCATGAGATGCAAAGAAATTTGTCAGACAAATTATTTGCTCTGAATTATTCACTCAGCTGTAATTATGGCCATTGGCAGGCAGGGAAACCAAGAACTTACACTGATGGTTTCTGAGTTTCTCAGCAAATCCTTCATCAGAAGACCATGATATTTTGAAGGATTCTGGAGAGGATTAGGAGATAGTTACAGATGTGAACTCAAATATCATCATAAATCATAACTAATTACTTCAGAAATGGTTACTTTACTAAACTGTGCTCCCTTTTCCTTTAATTCCTTGCTCAACCTGGTCACAAGTTTAATCTTTTGCTATTCCATGGACATGTCTACACTAAATTTAATCAGCCCACAGTGTCTCCACAAGTATACACTGTGAAGTGTAAGTGAAGAACACGCTGGCTGCTGAGCACTGACCATGCTGTCACAAATGCCAATGGACTTCACCATTTCATGCTGAATATGCAGTAAAATACATGAGTTTCCTATAGAATATCAACTAAACAACGTTTTCTCAGGGTACAGGCAGCAGAGCATGTGGGAGCTGTAGGATTAACGCTGCTGGTTTTCCCCTATCACAGGAAGTAGTGGGTTAAATGCTTGGTTTCAACTATTTATCAAATGAAAACTTTCTCAGTGCTAGGGAATTCAGTCTTCCAAAGAGGAAGACAAAGAAAAGCAAAGAGTACCTCATAAAAACAAAGCAAAATATTGAGAAAACATTCATTAGGTCCCCACTTAATTGCATTCAAATTAATACAAATTAAGAAAGACCAGTGGATTCATAAACAGGATCACTATAACTTTCAGTGATGCATCCCAGTCAATTTAAGTAAATTTACTTTCACTTCTTCTAGGATAACTGATTGCATCCCCATACCCCACCCAAACAAACATCACTTCTTATACCACAGATCCCTACAGCTCATATCAACCAGTGTTCCATTTGCCAGAAAGCTCCCTGACTGCTTTAGCATCTTTAGACAAATCCTTGCCACGAGAGGCCGAGCTTTGGTTAAACTCTTGGGTGCAGAGATGACAAGTTTGCTGGAAGACAGGCAAAGACAATCCCCCAAACTCCTCTGCCAGCCTGACACACTGCACTGCTCTCCCTCCCCGCAGCCTCCCGCTCCTGGGAGCTGTTAAAGCAGCCGGAGCTGTGGTAATTGCTGTTGACATTGTTCCGAGCTTTGCCTCGCTGCCAGAGACAAATCTTTCATTCATGAAGAAGTGCCTGTTAGGCCAGAGCTGGACTCCAAACCCACTTCATTAAATTGGAGAAAAAAAAATCATAATAAAAAGAAGTTGCTCAGCTCTGGTGGGAAATTTGCACACAAAGGGCCGGTGTCTGCCTCTTCCCTCCACTATTGTGTCTCTCCAACAGTTGCACAATGTAACAGCATCTCTCCCCCCCGTCCCCTTCCTTGTAGCCACTGCAAAGGCAGGAGTGACCCTCATTAAGAGCCCAGTTTGTTATGGAATGTTTTCCCCATGATTCACTACCAGGGCTTTGCTCCTCAGCAATCAAGGGCTTGGTAAGGGCTCTCCAAGGGCTGATTGCTTCAAGAATTTCCAAAGTAAAGAGTGTAAACAGGTACAGGGAAAAAGCCTCTTTTCAGCAGTTATGTAAACACTCCCAATGTGATTTCAAAACCTCCCTGTTGGAACTGTCAAGTCTCACTCTTTTCTTTCATTATATTCACACACCCCTTTCTTGCATACACCTACCAAAGCAGCACCGGGATCCTCTGCAAAGCTATGGCAAAACATTGAACAGTCATCATTGTGAGGAAAAACAAATCAATAAACAAAACCTCAACACCCTCCCCCCAAAGCTTCCATTTGAGAAGCAGCAGACACAACCATCCTACTGAATTCCCCTGCATTCCAGATGGCACAAGCTGTTTTCTGAAGATGGAGTCAGGAAATGGAGTAAGAACTGAATACAGGACTTTAAAAGAGTTGGTTTGGGCCTAATCTCATGAATTTTGGCCTTTGTCTTGACTTCCAAATTTACATGATTGTTCCTTTTTTAATTGGAAGCCTTTTGGGGCTTTAAATACTACACAAAATAAAGCCAATTGCCAGTATTAATAATGGATTACAACAGCATTTGAGAGAAAAGCACGCGAAGAGTATCACTAACTGTAAATGTTGGTTTCCCTCTGCAACATTCCTTTCTGTATGAATAACAACAATCTGTTCTATACTAACAAATCATCACTGAATAATTTTTCTATTATATGGTAAATAATGTTCAGAGTAAAATTACCTAATTCTGTCTGACAGCTGCATTCAGCTGCTTCTATATAATTCCCCACCGTAAGTGAATATTGATTTACATAAAGCAAAATGTTTATGACTTTATGTGAAATACAATAAATAGAAACAATACTGCCTCGGTTTTTGAGACTCCCTGGAGTCAATATGAAATTATAACACCAAAATATGGAGTTAATGAAGATGGTAAGCCAGGAGTCAAAGAGAAACATCAGACTGCCCCATGACTGACATCAGCTTCATATGAGATGTATTTATTTTATCCTTAAGAAAACCTCAATCCTTTCTACAGAAAGACAAGAGAAATCACTTTTGTCAAGTCCATGTGGTACCACAGTCAAATTGCTAATTCTACTTCATTTTTGTTAGCAAAAAAATCCACAGATACAATAAGATTTTTTAGCTAACGAGAACCGAGCAGAGACATGTATTTGCAAACCAGCGCAAGGATCAATTGCTCACCTATTGCTCCTACACTTCAACACAGGAAAACCAGGATTATCCAAAACTGCCTGAAGCCTACAAAGTCCTCGCTTTTAAGTGAGTTTTGCCCAGGTCCCAGGGCAGTATGTAGGTGAGGTATTTACTACATTCTGATCAATGAAAAGACTATTAGTCACACTACTAATTGATTACAACAGCTCCTTCCATAGGGATTTGGAATGTTTGTGACTGGAGGTTTGCAAAATAATACTTTACAGTAACTAAAAAGCATGTTTGCATTAGACACTGAAATGAGCTGGATGCTTCACCCTTTGTAAATGAGTATTTCAGTTTCCATAATACTGATTTTTAGATGTTCAATAGTGTATCAATAGTGTACGAGGTTAAGTGCAAATGGATATAAATATGCTTTATGTGACTCCCCTGCAGAACTGAATCCATCAAAACTGGAGTAATACTCTTGGTCTTCCTCAATTCTTAATTAAAATAACTGTTTTGCTGTACAGTCCCTCATCTGCCTGTTGTTTTATTCTTGCATGAGTTAGGCCACATTACTATTTTGATTTATGAGTAGTAGCTTTTAGCAATGTAATAGAGTTAAAATTATTAGTTTCTAACATGCCTTTTGTACTTCTAATTCACATACGCTGAGCAGAAGCTGAAAGCATTTATTTGTCAATCACTCCTGCTCTGTATCTAGTCTAGTGGAACAGACCAAGTACACACACAAGGATTGCTCTGTATTTTCCAGAGGTAATTGAGCTTGGAAACATTAAGGTATGTTAGGACATACCAACCAATGGACACTTGCACCACAAGAGGAAAAGCTTGCACTCTCCTCTTCAGTTGGGATAAACCCTACCTGAGCTGTCTGAAGATCCATGTAGGCTCAGAAGCTGGGGTGCACTGGTTTGGGTACATACCCAAGGCAAAGGAGCTGGGCTTGGCACTTCCAAGTGCCACAAAGCCCTGTGTCATCCCCTCAGTGGCAACACGGCTGAAATGCCAGAGGCAGAGAAAACTCCTCCAGGTAGAAACCTTGTCTTTACACGAGCCTTTCCACTGCAATGCACACACCATGGATACTTCAAACATTACAGGCAAGAAACACCATTAAAGGATATTAGGAAACACTAGCAGAGACCAGCACAACTTAGGTACTGCTGTGACAACAGTCTAAAGTGCTATATGATTATATCCCTCAGTGTGATTTGCCTTCGGTGCAGTTTGGGAATCTCAAACTGCTAATTATGGCATTTCCATGTAAAAACAGCTTCTTCCCTACCCACAGGATGTAGGATTCCCACAAACCAGATAACATACACTATCCTACCTTTAACACAGTGGGTTGGCAGTGATTTCATAAACAAATATTGCTGTCCCTAAATAACAAACCAAACCCCAGACTATCACACAACTAATACAAAGCTTTTGCCCATGGCCCTTAACCATACAATAATTTATTTAAAGCAGATACAGTCCTGAAAGTGACCCACTTAAAATTATTAAAAAGATTTCGTGTTTATTTTTGCTGCCCATAAACCAGGCAATGGCTTATGAATATGCAAAAGTGATCAGAGGTAATTACCATGATTGGCTTCTACTGAAATAAAACCTTCTGTGTTTAAGGGAGTTGGATGCAAAAACTAATGAGGTCAAATTAAGACACTGGTGAAGAAAGCATCAGCTGTCAATGGAATGACAGGAATGCTGGTGCTGAGCCCCTTTCCTGAGAAAATAATTCCAGTTTTCCTCGATAAAGTAGGAAATCTCCAGAGCCTGAGTCACCCAGTGCTGATAAATGTGGGATGATGAAGGAGGAAGAACCTCATGGCCATTTAGACTGACAATAAACATTGCATTTAATTAACTAGAAGGTTTTCAACAAGTGTTATGGGCAATTACATGACCATCACAGCACCAGCCTCACCAATCCTGTCCAACAAGCACCATTCCAGCAGGTGACCTGCAAATACCTTGTTCCACTGATCTTAAGGAAAAGGTAAATGTAACTAAATGTATGACGACATCAGCAGTTAAACTAAGCAGGTTTGACCTCTTGGCACAAAAATCAATCCCTGGAAACTGTTGAATGTTTAAATGTTTACAGTTTGCAAGTGGTTAAAATCCCTTCAGCCACCTCAAAATAAGCCATTGGAATCATCTCCCCAGGGAAATAGTGGACTCCTCAACCCTGAACACTCAAGAGCCGGACAGGGTGCTGGGACATCTAGCCTGGCTCATGTTTTGCCTTGAAAGATTGGAGCAGCTGATCCTTGAGGTCCATTCCAACCTGGGATTCTATGAAATGAAATCCCACAATGAAAACCTGATACTCTTCACATTACAAGATGTTCTACACAGCTGATGAAGAAATCTTCCTCCCTCCCTCTCCCAATATACACTACATTACAGGACGTGGAAAAATACCCCAATCTGAAACAAAAGAGGAAAACCATAGTCAAATATTTAGAACCACAGGGAGTTTTGTCTTGTCTGAATGAAAATGATGAAAGAATCCAGTCAAACTGGAAGCGCCAGCCACATTTTTTAAATATTAAATAAATATTTTTGAATGGCTTTGATTCCCACTGCCTTTAATAAAATACAAAAATCACCATTTTAATAGTGGGCATGGTTCTTACTTTGTAAGAACTGTGGGATATTGGTTTGCTTGTGAAGGTGCCATGGTCAGTCATGTAAACTCCCGTGAACTCCTGATGGACATTTGATTGGTAGCTTAAATGAAAGTTTAAAACATACCTCAACCCCCCAAAACAACCCCTTCAGAGACTGAAGCAAAGCTGAAAGGAAGGTTTAATTCTCAGTTCCTGGTAGGTGGAACAAAACAACTAATTTCCAGGAAAGGATATCAAGGTTTGTCGTTAAGAAAACTGTGAGAGAGGAGTTAAGAACTGGAAGAGATCACCAAGAACACTGCCCATCAGTGCTGGGTTTAAAAACACATTAGTCAGGGGTAGTTTAACACATAAATGACCTACTGGAGCCAAAGGAATGGGTAAGATGTCCTCCAGCAACCCCTTTCAGTTGTACTTTGTACAATTTGAATGTTGTTTAGATTCTTTTGAATCCAGATACATACAAAGAACAGGAAGCAGCTCTTCACACCACCCCCTACACTGTGAAAAGCACAGAGAGAATATCACATCTGTTCAGTCTCAGAGCTCAAACATGGGCACATCAAGAAACATCAGGCTCTTTAGAAGCACTGTTGGCAGACGATGCAAACCCCCTTTTAGTGTATTCTTTACAAGCAATGGGTTCCACAGTCCTACCAACCCTCCTCCTCTGCCACTTGCACTTTCACAACATCTGCCTTTAGATCTTTGTAATTCGAGGCCAGAGAAATCCACTTTCACCCAGATTCCTGTGGTGTAACAGTGACACCCAGTGACGAGTTACACACTAACCTCCTGTGAGCATCAGGAAAACCATCATTACTCCTCTGTTTAAAGGTAAATTAGCTTGTGTATCAGTTCCATGTTTCCTCAGTGCGCTGCTCCTGAAAGCAAGCTCTCTGCTGCACTCTCCACATGGAATTCTGCAGTGTTGGGAGCTCAACAGCAAACCCGCTCCTCAGCACTATCAGCTGACTGAGCTGCAACCGCCCAGCAAGAAGTAACACAACTGCAGAGCTCATTTCTTAGTAGCTCAAGAGAAGGTCTGCTTGTGTAAGTCTACTCTATGTTCTCACAGCACTTCCTTACCACACATTCTTGGCTATTACAGCCACACAAACAGCTAAAACAAGCTTTTGTGTTCTACAAGAGCAACCTTTCCTGAGCTTTAACATCTCATTTAAACTTTGCATCTGTGGAATAATCATCAGACTGCTAAACATTTGATTTTACTGCCTGCTGACACAGAGCTGGACTGTCACCAGCTCATTTCTTGCTTAGCTTGATTCTCACCCATTAGGAGTGAAATTAGAGAAGAGTATTGAGATGCTGGTTCAAGTTCACGCTCCTACGGTTGGCTCATGACTAGGCAAAGGTGGCCATGACCTACATCCGGACCACAGCTCACATGTTTAATCAGTGCATGAAGTTAAGAGTCTGAAAATTCTTGCTCCTCTATGTAAATAGCTATAATTTAGAAGAGGGGACTGAGATGCATTCTATGATTCCAAGATAGTCTTCCAAAACTGTGTCTTTTGCAATAAATGATGAAAAAGATTTTTAAACCTTCTTTACCTGGCAGGGAGTACTTCAAGAGCTAGATATGTCAACACCATTTGCGCTCCTCACCCATACAAACACACTATTCCAGATACTACAAAGCAGTGTGCTAGGTTATTAGCAAAACAGAAGTTACTAGCCTGTGTATCCTACAAAACATCCCCGGTGTCTCAGAGAAAAGGAAACCTCCCACTGACAGTAACTGTTTCTCCAGGGTGCAGATGCAGCTTTCAGCCCTGAAGCAAAATGCCAGGGGAGCTTCTCAGCAGCTGGTGGTACAGAGCAGTCCCAGAGCAGAAGAGCAGACAAGAGCTCCAATTCAGACAGGGATGACAGGGAAGAATTGGAGAAAGACCAATACTGGAAAGAACTTGTCTCTGCTCATAAAGCATAAAGGCATGTGGGAGATGGGTCATTTGCTCAAAAATGGGCAGAGTTTGACAAAGCAGCATCACTGAGCCAAGAGCTGCAAAGAGTTTGGCACTGAGTCAACATACCCAGGCAGAGAGTACAGACACACTCACAGTGACCTCAGAAATATAATGGAATGAAACATTAACTAAATCCTAAAGCCCTGCCCTCCACAGGGATACGGTGCAATAACTGGCATGTAAATGTGCCCATGGTGGATGAAGGAAGTAGTCATAAGATGAATCAAGTAAAATTATTTGGCTCCAGAAAGCATTATTTGCATTAATCAAATCAGATTATTGCAAGCTTTGGAAATTAAAGGCTTTTCTTTACTTATTATAGTGCAAAAGCTAATTATAGTTACTGGAGATGTCTGTTATTTACTCGTAATAAGCACCTCGACGCAGCATAATCTAAATGACGGCCAGCTCATCAGTGTTGACATACATTAGTGAGGACCATTTCCAAGCCTGTGAACCCTTGTAAAAGAACAGCTGAGCTGAATCACACAGGCTGGCTGCCCTCCTGCGTGCCAGAAATGCCAAACTCTCACACGGTTTCCACTCACATAGCGAGAAGGATGCTACTTTACTGATGTTCCAGAAGTGTGATCAACACAGAAAGCATTCATTGACGCCCTGGCCAAATAGTTCAAGCCCATGCTCAGTGACACAGCAGTGGAAGCCCCTGGAAAGCTCTGCTCCAGTGTGGCCTGGTACCAAGAGCTACCCACAGTAGGGAGGCAAAGCACCTACAGACATGGACAAGTGCAGGTACCTCAACAGCACAGCCAGGCTGGCAGGCAAAAGCTCTGATGTCAAAACATTCAAGAGCTGAGAGAGAAGGAACTCTGGTTAGACACTACCTGCCGGCACTTCATTCAAGGAATGAAGCAGCAACATTTCTGTTTAGGAGCCCTGATGATTTTCTGGCCTCTTTAAGTACAAGGCTTTCACCAGCTGAGAATACGCATCAAGTTTAATTCTTTAATCACAGTCGTAACAGCTACTCATCTGAGATTCTGAGATGAAAGTAAAATGAAGGAGCAGCCCATCCTTTTGCCTAGACTACAAGGATTCCTACTCTGTAGGCAGCCCATTATGAATTCTCCCTCCCTCTTTTCTCTTTAGGTATTAAATAAAACCATAAATCCCTGCAGACACATGCACTGGAGTTGCAGTAAAGTTCCCTTCTGCAAGATCAAGAATTTTAATAAAAGACATAAATTCAGTTTCAGCCTTGACTCACAGTGGCAGCTTCTCAGTGCCCAGATTACTGCATGCTTAAAATGGAAAATATGCTACTGCAAACCTGTCTAGACTCCCCATTAAACATCAGGCTGTTGCTTCATTTGCAAGGTAGGCTTATTTTATTCTTCAGTGATTTTTAGCAACTTATAAAGCCTGCTAAAGCCAAAATGCATAGCACTTGGGGAAAGGAGTTAGCTGTCATTTTTAGAAGCACAAGCAGCATGCCATAGGAACTCACCTGAGTTTACCTGAGGCCACACTGTAAAAGTCTGCATTACATATTAAACAGTAATCCACCAGTAATTAGGTTTTGTTCCAAGATGTATCTTTATGCACCTGCTTCTCCCTGTCATAAGTATTAAAAAGTAAACTATTAAATCTGTACTTCCAAAACAACACTGAGAATTTCCCATCATTATGAATAGCAGTTTTCACATATGAAGAACAGTATAAGCAACTTCTGAGTATACAAATCCTTTTTTGATTCCTCCAGAACAATAGCCAAAGTATCTGATGTACCAGCTACTTAGAAATCCAAAAGGCTGATGAAGGTTTCATAGCGATTTACTTAGAGAACTCAGCTAAAAAGCACAGTATGAAGAGACCTCCCTCTCACTCTCTCACCTGATGGATATGACAAAGAGCTGAGACAGGCTGTTTCCACATGAATGCCCTCTCCCTCCTCCTCTGCACACACCGTGCCTGCTGCCAGTTACCATTCTCGCAAACTAAAGTTTCTCTGAAGAACAGTAAAAATAAACAAAGCCCATAGTTCAGGCAACTGCCTGGGTGCAGGCGTAAGCAAATGAAACTGTAACGACATGACAGGCTTTACGGCTGCCTCGGCCTACATTCCACAGTCCCCCTGCTGAGACCTTGTGGCTGTCAAGTGCTCCTGATCATGCCCCAGTGATCCCAACCCTCTTCAGCTCAGTGGGTGAAATATCCGAGCCGCAGTCAGCAGATGTCTGCCAGACAGTCAGCACAAGGAGACAACACCACAGCCTTAGCAACAACAACGCAACAGTGTCAGACAGACGGCAGTGGCTGCAGCCTTGCTCAGTGCTACATTACATGCACTAACAAAAACCAGCAGGATCCTATGAAGATGTGTTTGACATTTTTGCTATGGGCAGCAATGCTCAAGTTCTCATCACTAAGGGGCATTGCTACCACTGACTGCAGCAAGAACCTGAAATACTTCAGTTCCTCAGGAAAAAAAAAACAAACAGCATTTATTCCCAGTTGCATAATGAAGTGAATTAATGCAGAGCATCTGAGCTCACAGAACTGGAGACTTTTTGGGGAGTCAGAAATGTAACTCTCTTTCCAAGAAGAAAGCAAACAAGCTCTTGCAATCTATGTGATTGTCAGAGCAAAGAAACAGTCCATCAGACAAAATTAACTTCATTACCTTCAACTTCCCTTTAAAGTTTCCACTTCTGCCTGGACCTCCCCTGTTACACTTTTAGCCTTGTCTATCAGCAAGCACAGCCACGACTTCAGGAAGGAAAGTGCCCCTATACGGTGGCTGAAGAGATCTGGCTAGTCCAAATCATCCCCTTTACAAATCACTTTGCTGGTTCTTAGGGTCACACTGTAAGAGATCACAGAATCACAGCCTCGTTTGGATTGGAAGTGACCTTAAAGCTCATCCAGTTCTAACCCCTGCCATGGGCAGGGACCCCTGGAGCAGCTTCCTCCAAGTCCCTGCGTCCAACCTGGCCTTGAGCACTGCCAGGGATGGGGCAGCCACAGCTTCCCTGGGCACCCTGTGCCAGCACCTCAGCACCCTCACAGGGAAGAACTTGTGCCTAAGAGCCCATCTCAAATACCTAAGCTTTCTTTTTGTTACTCTTCCCTTGTGCCGCCACTCTGCCTTTCCTCTGTATTAATTTGAATTCCTTTGGCCTTCTCCCAGGACATATGCAGAAAAAACCCAAACTGGTGAAACTGGAGTTCTTCCAAATCTGAATTCACTGACAAAGGAATTCCAACTGTCCTCCAATCAGACTGGAAAGAATCTCTAATGATGGCTTATTTTTAATTCTACTTCAGTAGAGGACTCTAATGAATTTTCTGATTTAGGTGAGTAAGGCACATCTAGGTTTTCACAGATTCCTTCATGAATATTTCTCACTACATACTGGATGTCATTATTCTACTGAGAATCAATTAGCCCAAATGTTATTATGACAGTTACAAAAAGTCTGTATTTTTAGCTACAATTTATAGCGTTCTCTCTCTTCCCAAGCAATCTTCACGGAAAGGCTGAAAACTTTAAACCTAAAGCAGGGAGGCAAAGACAAAATCTCTTTGATGAGAAAAATCTATATGACTGTGAGGGTTTTCCAGAAGAAAATGTAAGCTTTTTACTCCTGGGCGTACCCTGCTGCTTTCCCCTTGCATGAGGGAACTGAGAATAGGAGTATGAGGAGAGGCAAGTCAATGCAAAGGCATGGGGAAACAGAACAAAGTAAGTGTGATCAGGGGTGCCACATGAACACCACCAACTGAATAAAAATTGTAAAGTGATGGGAAAGCAACAGAAGCTCCTCCCAAAGCAATGGTGGTGTTGCCTTTCAGGACATAAGAAAAAGGCTATCTATGTTTAGTAGCAAAGTCATGGAGCAGCAACAACTACGCTATTTACAATAGAATCAACCACATTACGAATGGGTGTCCAGCAAAAAAAAACTTAAGAGATCTGTCCTGTATCAGACAGCTATCCTGTATCCTGTGCTGCACTCAAAATCAGGTCCACCAGTTCCTATGACCAGCAGTACGCGACAGCGACCTGCCTGATCTTCAGTCTCCTCTCCTTACAAAACTGCCTACCACTGACAGATGCAGCTAAGAAGCTGTTCTAGAAACTGGTGTAAGTTTTTGGTTTCCCAAAAACATTCTCATGATGCTGAGTTCCTCAGTTCCTTTCTACACTCTGAAATGAGACAATGTGGACAGAGGAAGAGGGGAAAGTAGTGCTTTACATGAAGCCTCTACTTCAAACAAAATTATGAGAAGCCTGTTGGTCTTCAGATTAAAGGTAGTTCCATGAAAGAGACTTCCTGCTTCTCACCACAGTCCTTTTTTTCTGAGCTTAGACTGACTGACTTTATGATCAGACTCAAAACTCTCATTTAATTTACTACTCAATATTCACAGAAAAGATCTTTTGCAAAGACAGTGCTTTACTGGACTAAAAGATATTCAGAGCTGCTCTCCCATCATGGGCTGGAATGACTTCTGTCCTAGCAGCAAGGAAAGAGTTACATGTAGAAAATAAGCAGCTGCAGCCCTGTCACTAGTCAGTGAACAGAACCAAACAGCACCAGCTCAGCTTGCAGGATGGCAATGAAACCACTGTGAGTTATAAAAATAACAAAAATAGAGCTGAAAATGTCTGTTCTCTCTCTCTAATGCACAGTGACAGCCAAACACAGACATACTTTCAAGGGTATTGTTGTGAGCACTGCAAGGAGAATCTGTGTGTCCAGATCCAACTGCCCAACATGAAACATTCTGTTAGCCTTACCCACAGTAGCTACCCTAAGATGTTCATAGGATTTATCAGTTGCTAGTCTGTTCCCATACAAGCCAAAAGAGAAAGCATATTCCTTACTTGCCACTCTGTTGCCATACAGCTAGAAATGAGGTAAAAAACGCACAAAGATTGGTTAACAAAACACACGGTTGGCAAAAGACTAAGAACTTTGTATAACAGTGACTGATCTTCACATCTGGGTGATGTGGGTGCTCCCTTATCCCTTTTGGACACCCGAAGACCCATCCTGCCTGTTCTCCACTAAACCTGGGAACTGCAGTAGAAGTGTGTCCATCCAAATGGGGCACCTACAGATTTTATTCTGACTTCTTTAGGGATACAACAGCCTGATGATTTGTATCTTGGCCCAGGCACCATGGCCAGGTTTCCTTTACCAGGAAGAAATTTCACCAAGCAAAAATTCTGCCTTGTGGCTCGTATCAGTGGCATTTGGAAAGCCATTTGTTGTGACATACGGTGCATGCATGACATGCTAAGCCCTGCCCCATGCTATTACTTACCACTGCAGCACAGTGCCAGCAGCAGCAGCATGAGAAAATGCAGAGCAGAATTTATGCCTGCAGACACAAGCAGTCCCCAGAACACCCAGAGTAATCAATCTCATGCTGAACTGGAGAAAAGGGCTCTGTCACAGCAAACTGCTCACTGGAAACAGAGAAGGCAGCAAGTAATCTATGAAAGAAAAGCATAAATAGATTTGAAAATACACAGCAAAAACCCTTTCTATATTGTGGTCAGATCTGCAGCAGCTGACAAACTGGAAGAGACAAATAGGTGCACTCTGATGCAGACTTTTTCCAGACAGAGAAGGCACGTAGAAAATTAATACAGGGAGATTTTCCTTAAAGAGCAATACTGTAGCACTTTAATTGACCTTAGAGTGAAATATCCTCAGAGAGGGAAACGGTTTACCGATGTCAAAGCAAGAGACATCTCTTAAGGCAGTGCAACTAGAAAATACTACCAGTCCTCAAAGAGCTATCCTAAAACTAACTGGTCATGTAGGGACTGCTGAAGGAAGCTGGGCTCCCTGGCTGATCTCAGTGCAGAATAAACTCATACACACAAGAATGCCATTCACTTCAAAACCTACTGAACCTTAATCAAACCTACCAACTTCTATAGTACATGATTCTCTGCTAGTGGAAAAAGAAAAGAACCACAATCTCCAAATAAACATTCCCAAGTACCTTCACCAAATACTAGACCTCACAGAGCCTTAGAAAGTTGTTTTTCCTGTGGAAAGGTCACAGAACTGGTGTAATTTGTTATGTTCCTTTAAGTCTTTTTTGTCTAAATAGGAGTTACAATATAAAGCTAATATGAATAAATGAATCACAGGAAAAATACCCTCCAACCATGAAAAATAAATATTCAACATTCTCACTTTATCTTCTATTCTTTGTAGTTCTGTTTCTCCACTGCATATTAAGTGGGCCCCATCACACAAAACTAATACTGCGTTAGCTCTGAAGAAAGGGGAAAAAGAAGTTGTCATTGAACTGGAAGGTGTAAACTGCAGAACTGAACACTTCTGAGAGGGTGATTTCAGGCTGACATACCAAATCCTGTCCAGATTGTGGAAAAAAGAAAATGGTGACTAACTTTGCACAGCTTGCTGAGCAGGTCAAGCAATGTCACCATTTGCTGACAGCTTGGGCCCCTTGGTAACTGTTTTGAGAACTCTAACATTAACAGTCCATCAAAGTGCAGCATGTAAAGTCTTCCAGAATTCTTTCACAGAATCCCAGACTGGTTTGTGTTGGAAAGGACCTTAAAGCTCATCCAGTTCCAACCCCTGCCACAGGCAGGGACACCTTCCACTAAAGCAGCTTGCTCCAAGCCCCTGTGTCCAACCTGGCCTTGAGCACTGCAGGGATAGGGCAGCCACAGCTTCTCTGGGCATCCTGCGCCAGCATTCACACAGGGAAGAGCTTTTGCCTAAGAGCTCATCTCAATCTCCCCTCTGGCTGATTAAAGCCATTCCCCCTTATCCTGTCCCTACAGGCCCCCCTCCAGGTCTCCTGTAGTCCCTTTAGGCACTGGAGCTGCTCTAAGGTCTCCCCTTGAGGAGCCTTCCCTTCTCCAGGCTGAACCAGCCCCGCTCTCTCAGCCTGGCTCCAGAGCAGAGCTGCTCCAGCCCTTGCAGCTCAGTTCAGATCAGCAATGCATTTCATCCTTCAGCCTTTAAATACAAGTTGCATTGTCTTCCTCAGGTACAGGATCCACCAGCTTTTCAGAAAAGACCTGATACTCAACAGAATGAAAGACAGCACTGAAGGAGAGGCGGAGAAAGGAAAGCAGAAAATCAGGTGGTGAAAGACATAAAAAAAGAGCATGAGAAAAACACCTTGAAGGAAGAATGCGCACTAGTACCTGTCACAGGAGAGCTCCAACAAAACAGTGAAAGACTGTCTTTAACAACCTTATAAAAGCACTGTCCTGTCTGTAATTCACAGTTAAGTAGAAAGATGATTTGACATCATAATACTAACAACAGCTATTTTAACAACCAATGAAAAAGAATCACAGCAACTTCATTATTCATAACTGCAGTGGGACATGGATCTTGGCATGGGAATGTCATGGTGATTGCCAGGCAGTGTCTGGAATAATAAAATTCACAGGCACCTGACATGAGTTTAAAAAGCATGAGATCTTACACAGCAGCAACACACTACTGCAACCAAGGAATGCTTCCGGAATCGTAAAAGAGTTGTTGAATTGTTCATTAATCACCTCATGAACAGGGACTGAAATTCCTTGGAAACAGAAGTGACAACAATGGGGAAAAGACAAAGTTACTGCTGCTTATTGAACTGACCACTGAAGGACAATGAAGAAAGAAAATATATGTAAGAGAATGAAAATACTGCAAAAAGGAAGGCAAACACCCACTCCACCCAGCTGAGGTAAGAAGCCAAAGTACAGAATTAGGCAATATTCTGGCAAAAAAATCCACTTTTTTAGTAAGATGTGATGAAAAAGGCAACATGAAAAGGTCCAACCCCTACAGTAAACCAACAAATACAAGAGGAATATCAACCTGCATGAGAAGGTGCAAGAAGTTTGCATAATAGCCCATTCTTATCACTGGTACCAAAGGTATCCCACACCTGAAGAGAGATACGTGAAGCTCCCTGCAGTGGTGATGGTCACTGGGTCCCGGAGTGTGAATGGCTACTGCAGACTTCAGGAAGTGTCTGTCACAACTCATCTATTTCGATGTCTGTTATGAAACCCTCCTGGGGTTAAACACTACACAGATACAAGACAGTTTCACCTCCACTGGAAGGGTTTTAAAAATGAAATTAGACATGTTTTTGAGGCAAAATCTTTTGCAGTTAACTCCCCGGTTCTGCACATATTCCTATAGAAATTGTGGCCAAAGGAACCTCCTCTAAACCATTTCCCATCACCTCCTCCGATCTGTCAACTTCAATTGGGCTTTTCTTGCAGCACTACTTGTCCTGTACTGAGAGGATAACAAACAAACAACTCAACTTTGCCTTCTAGATCTATAACTGCAATCTGAAAATGTGTTTATTTTGCTTGCTTAAAAGTCTGAACTGTTTCACACACAGTATTCACTGCTGCACATCCAAGGCTTTTGGACTTCACTATTTCCATCATTTGTCTCTTCTTTCCTAGTACCTGTGGTAGAGAAAAATTACAGAGATGCGCTTTTTTCACTCTTTTTTACCCCCTCTAATAAAATACTCAAGCAAGGTAGAAAAAAACCCAAATCCAAACCCTCCTATCAGCATTCTTACTGATCAAGCAGACAAAAATACTGAGTTTAAATATGCAGAATCATTGGAGCTATGATTTATTTTTATCTGCTGGTTTGATTTTTAAATTACCTTGCAACGGGAAGAAGTGAAACAGACTGAATTCTCCTGACAGGAATTATCCAACAATCAATTGTCTTTCCTCCGGTGGCATTTTTAGGAAGAAAAATGTATTCCAGCTCAGATTAATCAAGAAGCTGGAGAAGCATCTTGCTAGTTTGATATAAAGCAGTGAGAAAAAAACAACACCAAAATGCACAAGACCATAGAACCCCTATGCAAAGGGCTTGCTAGAAAGAACTTCAAAAATCGCACTTACTGTAAATACAATAGATCAAAAAGAGAAACACTCAAACGGCAGCTCCAACTCTGGCAGCAAACTGTCCTTTCTTATCTGCAGCTTATGGACTTGCCAACAACCTGGAGCAAATGGTAAATTAAGCCTGTTCAGGAGAAAGGACCAAAATGTGTTGGAGTCCAGAAGAGGCCACAAGGATGATCAGGGGGCTTGAGCACCTCCTATATGAAGACAGGCTGAGAAAGTTGGGGCTGTTCAGCCTGGAGAAGGGAAGCTGCATGGAGACCTCAGAGCAGCTTCCAGTGTCTGAAGAGGGCCACAAGGATGCTGGAGAGGGGCTCTGCATCAGAGACTGTAGTGACAGGACAAGAGCTGCTGGGTTCAAACTGAAACAGGGGAAGTTCAGGTTAGATACAGGGAAGATGTTCTTTACTCTGAGGGTGCTGAAGCACTGGAACAGGTTGCCCAGAGAAGTGGTAAATGCTCCATCCCTGGCAGTGTTTAAGGCCAGGTTGGACAGAGCTGTGGGCAACATGATCTAGTGTGAGGCATCCCTGCCCATGGCACAAGGCTGGGACTGAATGATCTTAAGGTGCTTTCCAACCCAAACCATTCTATAATTCTATGGTAGATTTTGAGCCAGATGCTGTCAGTCCCCAGTTCAGGTAGCATTATCTCCTCCACCATCACTGTTTATCTGCCATTCCCCAAAGAGAAATGACTCTTGACTGAGGGAGACAGCATCATTATAACATTTGTGCCACGTTCTTTAACTGAGGAATTAGTCTCAGATTTTAATTTGATTTATAATGGGAATTGGAACCTTAATATTGGATTCTTATTGCAACCCTATTTTCTAATTTATTTTTGTATAACATCTGTGGCAAATATTATTCTGTCCCGCAAAGTGGAGAGGGAAATCAAAGCCTTGTTTTCTCCAAGGCAATCTGTGTTGCTGTTACCCAGGTTAACAATCCTATCTTGGGCTTCCATCACTCACTTTGCCCTTTTTACTTTTTCCCTTTCTTTTTTAACTTTGTTTAAAAGGAGAGAGGGGCTTCATACACAGAGCAAGTGGTCCACAACCCGCTCTGGCTTCTATGAAGTCCCCAGACGAGTTTTCTAGGAAATGCTCTGATTCTATGACAGAATCATAGAACAGTTAGGGCTGGAAGGGACCTTAAGATAATCCAGTTCCAACCCCCTGCCATGGGCAGGGACACCTCACCCCAGATCATGTTGCCCAAGGCTCTGTCCAACCTGGCCTTGAACACTGCCAGGGATGGAACATTCACCACTTCTTTGGGAAACCTGTGCCAAAACAGCAATCTATGTCTCAGTACCCTCACAGTAAAGAACTTCTTTCCTGTATCTAACCTGAACTTCCCCTATTTCAGTTTGAACCCATCACCCCTTGTCCTATCACTGCAGTCCCTGATAAAAGAGTCCCTCTACAGCATCCTTGTAGCCCCCTTCAGACACTGGAAGCTCCTCTGAGGTCTCCACGCAGCTTCTCTTCTCCAGGCTGAACAGCCCCAACTTTCTCAGCCTGTCTTCATATGGGAGGTGCTCAAGGCCCCTGTTCATCGTCCTGGCCTTCTCTGGACTTGCACCAACAGCTCCATGTCCTTCTTACATTCAGAAACACCATCTGACAGGTTCTGAAGACTCTTGTTGCCACAAATGGTTTCCCGTACGTTCAATGGAAGTTTTGAACTGATGAGCCAATGCCTCAGAGGGGAAGTTCTCCAGATTCCACATCTCTCTGTACTCATCCACTCAAGAACAGTTGTTGACAAATACACTACAAATAAGCTCTGAATAGACGATGACTGATTTTCTGTTAAATGCATCTTCTTACAAAGCAACCCTATCTAAATGAGCAACAAAGCATCACGACTGATGGTACAAAGGAGTAGGCAATTGCTGTCAAATCGGATCTGCATTTAGCACTCAGTAGCCAAAAAAAGCAACTTTTCAATTCTCTGTTATTTTGTCTAGCAAATACTGGTGCAGGCAATGGAAGAACTGATGAGGATTTCCTTCAGAATGGTCACTATTATGGTGACTTCTTTCAGATAATTTCTTATTCATGGAATGCTAGTAAATGAGGAGACAGAAAATGACATCAGTGTAATATAAACAGCCAGTGTCTGACCAGGACAATTGCAGAGAAAGAGGCTTCCTGTGCATTTCTCTTCCCACTACCCCTCCCATGAACTAAAAGAACCCCTGGATTAAAAAACAACTTTCTAACTCTAAACCAAAATATTTCTTAAGTATTCGTGCTGTCTTAGGGAATGCCTATGTTTAACTAGCAGGTCGTGGGTTTCCTTATTGCCATTGTCTGTCAGGACATTTAATGTATCTTGATGGATCACATGTGCTATACACAGAGACTGAACTCCTCCTACTTTAAAAAAAGAAATATATTCAGAACGAACTCACATCCTATTCACTTAATCTATGCTGGGCTTGAGCTGGAATAAGTAACACAGATGGAGTAGTAGCAAATACAAAAATTAGCATAGCAGAGGAAAAAGCATTAGCAGCAGTACAGAAAACAGAAGGGAAGCAAAGGTGACTAACACTGAAGGCAAATGGGTTTGTATGTTGGAAGCAGTCATTACAACTGGGATGTAAGTGACATAAATGATAAAGGGACACATGCAAAGGGAGAGGTACAACGGAAAATCAGGAGATAGTAGGTCATGCTGAACAAATCTGATTAATGTCTGGGAAAAAGTCACAATAAGAACTGATGGGACAGACTAACAGACATAATGTACTTGGACTTCAAGATGGCTTATAATTCTTCACAGCAGAAAAAGCCAGGGCAAAAGGTGAGGAAATACAGTGCAGATAAATGTAGAAATTCTAAACCGAATTCACAACAAGGTCAGCAGGGAACAGCAGACAGGTAAAGAACAGATAGAACAGGGACAGCTCTGCAAATGGCTGTGTGTCAGACCCCTTCTTACTCAGAGAAGGTAACAAAGATGAATTTAAAGCTGTGGCCATAAAATCCTAGATTGAAAGGAAGGTTTGGTAACACAGATTATGTGATTACAGTCCCGGCAACCCTGTTTAAAGCTCAAAATGAGATGATTTGCTTGCTGTTACATATACTCATCCATATAGAGCTTCAGAGGTAAAACCAGACAACACACTGAGACTTGTCAGAGACTTGCTATGCTCAAAGTGGAGACAGTGGACATTTTTGCTGTAACTTGTGGTAATTTCTCTCTGGAGGCAAGTCCTGTCAAAGTGTGCTTCAAATTTGGTAACTTTCTAATTTTAAGCTTCTCCGACTGGAATTTTCTCTTTAAATCATTCTAGAAGCCATTTAGGCAGGATGCTGGCAGGGGAAGCCTATCTTTGATCACAAGGAGTGTTGTTTACCTGAAAGCGCTATGGAATGAAAAGAAATCCAGGAAGTGTTCTTAGGTTTAGTCAGAAGGAACAACTTGCCATTCTGAGCAGCAGTGTCGCTCATCCTCTCTACCTCCCTAACATTGTGTTTTACTGAACTGCTCTCCTTTGTCTTCCTTTTAGATAATAGGCTCTCCAAGACAGGAACTGCCTCCTTAAACAAAAGGACTTAATGTACACATTCAGCACAGTAGGATCCTGACCACAGACTTCAAATCGAAGATGTAAATCATGTAACAACCTTTGGGAGAGCTCTCTAGATTAGCATGTATCCTACACCTCTGGATATGATGCCTTTGTCACACAATCAAACCAAGCACAAAGTGTACACCATGAAACCATGGATTTTGAAGATGACAGGAGTGTGAAGTTGATAGAAGCCAGTCAAGTACCTGCTCTACTAGTTGGAATTTGGTAAAAGAATGCTTCCATTACTGGAACACAAGAGGAGTTTCTTCATGAAACTTTCCAGAGCTTTCCACAGCCAGACAAGTATATTTTAGCTTTCTATAGCAAAGATCTACAGAAACTTTCAAATATCTTTAAGTCCAAAGACAAGAATCAAAGACTTTAAAGAATTCAGCCATCTGACCTAGAGAACAGAGGTCACCACAGGTAGGAATGAGAAGAGAGGTACAAGTAGCATAATAAATTCAGCTCTCCTTGTAGGCAATATTAGATCTGACAGAGCCCACACAGAAACTTGCACTATAGCTAAAAGGCAAAGTCAGATGAGGATGCCAGCATAGCAACTACAAGCACATGTACACAGTAACTCATACAACCATGACTAACTCTCCCTTTTTGCTTTAGAACTTCAGCAGTGAGCTAACTGACAGCTCCTCATCAAAATGAAGGGGTTTTAATGTTTTTAGCCAAGCAAAAGGGCACGTTCCACAGCTGTACTTCCAACCATACTCACAAGGATGTGAAATGGAAGCTGTTTGTTCAAGCAGAAAAGAGTTCTCTCTCATTGTTGCACATCCAAGGAGAGCACATTCAGTTTGAGGCTCCCTGTTATATTATCATAGCTGGCAAGTACAAGTACACACACTGTCATGGCAAGTTATAAAGCTGTATGCTTGCCTTTATGTCGCATCAGCTAAAAACTGAATGATACTTAGATTAACACTGGGCCTCCCCAAGGAGGATATGTCGATTCATAAAGCCTTATTTTCTTCAGTAAGGTCTTAGCTGAAACACCAGAAATAAAGCTGTGTTCGTTAATTTTTGGTGAACACACACACGTATAAAGTGAATACAGACACAGGAAAGGAACAACAACAATGTATGTGGAACACAAAATCTGCAAGGAAAAACTGAAATAACTGGACCATAAAATCCAGAGAAGATGGAGGGGTAAAAACATCTGTAAAAGGCCAGTAGATAAAGAGGAAATCAGCTCTTCCCCATGAACACAGGCGGAATGTGAACAAGGTAAAAGGTAAATGGCTCAAATCATAGTATCAGATGGTCTGAGGAAGTTGGGAAATCTTTGTCTTTTTAATTCTCAGTGCTCTGATCACCCCAAATTACAGGTAGCCACAACTTGTAAGAATTCCAGTCCATTAGAGGTAAAACCAATAACTGCATCACTCACTAGAAAAAACAGAGGGACATTTGTTACCCAAGTGAAACTTATAATTGCAATGAAAATTCAGTATTACGTTCATTTAGTTGGTTATAATTTTTTTAATTGCAAATTATCAAATTAAGACGAGGGAAATGAAGGTTTTATGGAGAAGACAGTAAAAGGGTCCTGTACCGCTCTGCTACTAGAAAGAGGGATAAAGTCCTCCTGATTGTATTAGTCTAAGGCCAACTTCAACAGGACCTTAAAATAACCAGCTCCCCATTTACAGAATGGAGTTACAGTGAGAGCTGCTGTTAAAATATCCTACCTAAATATAAGGGAAGACTATTAGAGAGAGAAAAATGTGATCATTGTTTGAATCTACACTGCTGTTTGTATCACTGGAATTGCTCTCCAGGTCTGATCAGCGAGAAACTTGTCCTCATTTACAAAGAAAAAACCCAAATACCTGTCAGCGATAGCAAGTTTTAGATATTTGCTCGTCCAAAACTACACACTTCTTAAGTGGTTAAAAGAAATAAGGAAAGAGATTTGAAACAAATGGCTGTGCTGGGAGCAAGCATGGCCTTCACTTAACCAGGCCTATAAATCATGAGCCTGACACTGGATGCAAGTGATTGCTGGCAGGGCTACACTGCTCCAGGCAAACTCCACAAGGACACAGCAGATCTGTAAGGAAAGAGCACCCAACTGACTGTTAACCCTGTGTTCTCTGCCCAAGAAAGTTTCCACTTGCAAAGTAGAGCAGAAGCCACTTGAAGAGTCCCTTTTCCTACTGAGTTCAACCCAAACTTACAGCAGCACCACAGTAAACTTAAGAGGGTCTCCAGTCACAAGGAGCTTCCTTTTAATTAGAGCCCAAAGTTTCACCAGGTTTTGAAAATAATTCTTTGCTTCATTTAAATTCTCATGCAATTTTTTTTTATTATTTTTTTTTAATTCAAGAGACATGATGGAATTTTCCTTTTCCATCTTCTGTTTCCTTTGAAAAGGGAAAAAGGCAAGACTGACAGGCTCCAGGGAGACCTTAGAGCAGTCTTCCAGTACCAAAAGGGGGCCTACAAGAAACCTGGAGAGGGACTTCGGACAAGGGCCTGTAGGAACAGGACAAGGGGAATGGCTTTAATCTCCCAGAGGGGAGATTGAGATGAGCTCTTAGGCACAAGTCCTTCCCTGTGAGGGTGCTGAGGCGCTGGCACAGGGTGCCCAGAAAAGCTGTGGCTGCCCCATCCCTGGCAGTGCCCAAGGCCAGGTTGGACACGGGGGCTTGGAGCAAGCTGCTCCAGTGGAAGGTGTCCCTGTCCGTGGCAGGGGTTGGAACTGGATGAGCTTTAAGGTCCCTTCAACCCAAACCAGTCTGGTTCTATGAAAGACGGATATACAAAAAAAAAAAAAAAAAAAAAATCAACTTTTTGGCTTTGAAAACCAGAACATTTTGATGAATATCAATAATTTTCCTTGAAAATTTTCAGTTCTAACAACTCTATTTGAACCAAAATTGTCTCAGTCAGAGAGAACTTTTTAAACCATCACCAGTATGCAAACTCTGAGTCTATCATTTCTCTGCTTTCCTGTTAACACTCCTGCTGACATCCTTGTTCTAATACCAGGTACAGCCTCATGGAAAGTAAATAGTCCAGGGACCAAGCATCAGAATCCAGGTCTCCTCTATTTTGGGCCAGTTCCCCAGACACCCCTATAACACACAATTTTGGCATTCTTTGCTGCTTCAACAGGAGTCAGAATATGCCTTAACTCTGAATTGCTTATTGCCTCCAGGCACTTCAGGGAACAAATCAGGAGTCTGAATCCTCACGGACTAACCTTGAACTCCAGTCTGCCCATTTTAGAGTACGTGTTCCAAACACCAGGACATCAGACAGATTTATTGGCTGGAGAATCTGCTCCCTGATCCTGCCAGGCACAGAGGTGAGACTGACTGGTCTGTAGTTGCCCGGGTCTTTCATTTTTCCTTTCATTTTCACTTCCCTTTTTCCAGTCATCAGGAACTTTGCCTGACTGCCATGATTTTTCAAATATGATGGACAGTGGCTTTGCAACTTCACAAACCAATACCAACCAGCAGTCTTGGGCCCCTCTGCCTGATTAGTGCCCATTAATCTTATCAGCAATAGAGACAACCAGGTCACTTTCTTTGGAGGGTTTTCCCACTATAACCCAAAATTTGAATCCAGGCAACTATTAGATCCCAGACTTCAGAGGTGCAAGGGCTCGGAAGTGAACCCCTGCACGTTAATTTGATGTACAATCACATCCAGGCTGCGTGAGACAATGGGGAGTACAGAATCAATCTTCATTTTCCACAGAATTAATTCAGTCTGTAAATAAAAAAAAAAAATCCTTATGTTTCCATGTGTGTTACTTCATTTCACAAACATTTTTCAATCTTCTCCTCTCAACGATTCTGCATTACTAGAAGGCCTGAATTTGTACTACTATTGCCTTTCATCACCAAAGGCTCAGTCTTGCCCTTGGTTACTTCCCTGTTGGCTGCAAAGATGGCCAAGTGATGCCTGCAGAGTGAAAGCAGCTTCTGCTCCACCAGGCTCTGACAGCTGTGTCCATCGTCTGGCTCCATCCTCCCTGAAAGCTGTTACTGTCACTTCTGCAATAAGTCTCCACCAGCCAAAGGACCAAATATGCCAATTACAATCCTGAGTTAAGCTGAACCAGCTTGCAGCAATGGAAGAAAAAGAATGAACATGCTTTAGAAAAGCAAACACATTAGCCTTTCACCCAAGAATCCACAGCTAAATTTAATACGAAGTTGACTTTTGAGTTGCTTAAGTCATAACTTGGAAATTCTTCAGTGGTACCTTTTCTTCTTCTGTTTTTGGTGGAGCACAGTAGTCAATTTCAGATTTTTCCTTCTATCCTGCTTCATGTCTCTCCTGCACTGTAAATTCTTGGACACAGCCGGGGCTTCCCAGAGATCAGCACTGCTATCATACTGCCAACACGAGCTCAGCATCACAAATTCCCACAACACTAAAAGATGGTTTTAAAGTGATATTGTAACTCATTCTTAAAAACAAGCAGCACAGTGCCAGAGATCTACATATTTAGTTTGACAGGTTTACTGTTCCTGACACTTCTCTTGCTCAACACGTTTCAACCAGACCTATAATCACCTTCAAGGGTAACACCGCAATCATAGAATCCCAGACTGGTTTGGGTTGGAAGGGACCTTAAATCTCATGCAGTTCCAAGCCCTGCCACAGGCAGGGACACCTTCCACTAGAGCAGCTTGCTCCAAGCCCCCATGTCCAACCTGGCCTTGAACACTGTCAGAGATGGGGCAGCCACAGCTTCTCTGGGCACCCTGTGCCAGTGCCTCAGCAGCCTCATAGGGAAGAGCATGTGCCTAAGAGCTCATCTCAATCTCCCCTCTGGGAGGTTAAAGCCATTCCCCGTGGCCTGTCCCTACAGGCCTTTGTACAAAGCCCCTCCCCGTATTTCTTGCAGGCCCCCTTTAGGGGGGCACTGTATGTGATGAATGATTTAAAAGTATCTGAATTTTCACCAGAGCGACAATCTGATTAAAGAAAACTCAGCACTGACAGTATAAAAGGGTAACACAGTTAAAACTACTTCAGTTGTGCTCAAATGCAATATTATGCTCTACCATCTCCAGTGCCTATGCTAATGTCTTTTGGAAGCATCCTGAATAATGCCAAGCTTTACCTGTGAAGATGGGCAACAGTCCAACTTCACAGCCCTGGGGACCAGCTCACAGTTCTGGGAATACCCTTTGCATGACTTTAACAGCTCCTTGCCATCCACATGAAGAGAGGAAGAGAATTTCAGGGGGATGTAATGGCATCAAGCTGGTTCTCTACGCTGATGGATTCTAACGGTCACAGTGGGACTCCTTCTCCCATTAGGGCATCATGCACTGCTCAAACAACTGTTCACCTGCCTCTTCTAACAGAAGGGCAGTGAACCAGAAAAAAATGTGCACCTAAATGCTCGCATTTCTGCACCTACATGTTTCTACTCCAATGTACCCCCCTGGGAACTCTATTTCATTAAAGCACCATGTCCTGAAGACTGGCTCCCTCTAGTGCAAATTGCCACTAATCTAATACTGTCATTTTAACACCATGTTTCCATTGGTTTCTTTACATTAGAGGCATTCCCAGATACCAGCCTTCTTGTCTGATATTTCAGCAGTTAATAATCTCACACTGACTAAACCAACCGTGATCTGCTATAGTGCTTAATGTCATAAATACAGATTAGGTTCAATTAAACAATTTCAACTTGTCAGTAGGGATTTGATTTCTAGAGCTTATTTCCACCTAGGAAGTGCATGTTATTTTTATAGGAATACACCTACACATAACCACAACAGCTGCCTACAGTTAACAGGCTGCAAAACAGACCCTCTTAAATGCCACAATTTGTATTCTCAAGAATTTTTTTGCTCCTAAAACCTGCAGGTTTTTCCTTCTTCCAATTCTACTCCCATCCCACCAGGAAGGGAGAGGAAAAAATGAGCAGCTGCGTGGTACTTAGTCCCTGACTGGGGTTAAACCATGACAAACCCCTCACACACAATTGCGCCTTTCTTACTTGTATTCCACAAGCAGCAGCTATTCCTTCTGCAGCTCTACGATGAGCAATCTTCACACACCAGCCTGAAGGCTACTGGAAGCTGCTCTCAGGATCAAAGGTTCAGGTTTTTACTTCATTAACCAGTTCCAACCGTATTTTAAAGGAAAAACCTCCTCTCCCCACCCCCTTCCTCAACATCTGCCAGTATATAATGAAGCTGATAGAATTTGCTCTGAATCTCAGCAGTGTTGCTACTGCTTCAGCTAGAGTGAACTGGCACATAAGCATCCTTGAACTATGTGTTTGCTAAGCAGCACCACCTCCAGGAGCCTTTTACAACGACAGGGAAAGGAAATGCTCAGCTAAGCCCTTGCTGCTAAGGTAGCTGAGAAACACTTGGATAGTGGCAGCACATTTTGTAAAGGCTTAAAAATCCTCCACTCAACTTCCCTGTTTATAGTTGATAATACATGCAGATAGCTTTGGCTTTACGACACTTGTCACACAAATTGCTGACACACAGTAATAAAACAGTCTATGCTCCCTTACAAGACAAAGGATGCTCCAGCTAAATAACACAGGCACATCTGCAAAAACATCCAAGGACCAGGGCACAAACATAATCCAACAGAAGTGATATGCAAAGGCAGACATATGAAAATAAGTGAACACCAAACTTCATCTTTATTCCTGCTCACAACTACCCAGAACACAGCACTGCATCATCCACGAGCTCGGTGGTGAGACAGGACCAGTGTCTCCAGGAAATACAGGCAAATAGTATCTTTGCAAAGGTATCACTCCAGTTCTGCTGCTGCTAGCAGTGCCTGGCCCTTCACACATAAGAAATGGAATCTCACTAAAGGGCCATAATGCCTGGACATATCTTAACTGAGTTTAATCCACTTCAGTTACAGCTGGAATTTAGCTGAAGACTAACACTAATCATGGTGGTATGGAACCATATATTCTAACAAACACAAGGGGTATAATGAAATAGGGTTATTTTGCTACGGTCCATAATATGAAACACACTCCATGATTTTAGAATCAGTAATAAAAATAGATTTGGAAATTAAAACCTGGAATTCTCACTGTGTTTCATGCTGGTCCAGGGATGTTTTCAAAGCTTCCTTTTCCCAGCTGCTAAATTAGATTTCAGACAACTTTCCATTAATACATTTATATGGTTGTCGTGGTTTAAACCCAACCACAAACCTCGTCCACTCACTTCCCCCCCTTCTTGCCCTCCCCCTGCTCCTGGAGGGACGGAGAGGAGAATCGAAAGGAATGCAACTCCCACGGGTTGAGATAAGAACAGTTTAGTAACTAAGGTATAACACAAATCACTACTGCTACCACCAATGATAATAATGCTAAAGGAAATAACAAGAGGAAAGAATACAACACCTCAACACCAGCCGACCAATAACTCGCCCCACTCCCCCCAGCCGAGCACCGACCGATACCTCCTCCAACCCTGCAGTCCCCCCAGCCCTTCCGGGGTCACTCCAAGTTACATCCTGGGCATGACGTGCTGTGGTATGGAATACCTCTTTGGCTAGTTTGGGTCAGGTGTCCTGTCTCTGCTTCCTCCCGGCCTCCCCTCCTCCCTGGCAGAGCATGAGGCTCAGAAAGTCCTTGGCCAGACCAAACATTCGAGCAGCAACTGAAAACATCGGCGTTATCACCACTGTTCCAAGGCCAAAAGATCAAAACACAGCACTGTACTAGCTCCTAAGAAGGAGAAAAATGACTGCTGCTGCTCAACCCAGGACAATGGTTAAATATTTTCCTTACATCATTACAAGGAATACTACAGGACTGTTTCATGTAGTGTTTCCTAGTTAAGCAGTACATTCTACCCTCTCACTAATAGTACAGAACAGTACAGATAAGGAACTGTACTACTTGGGTTGAAAGTGTCAAACCTATCACTCATCCCAACAAATTATAGATCTTTCTCATTGACAGACTGCAATTAAAATATCCCAGCACTTTTGCAGAGAACCATAAAATATGCCAGTAACACCATTTGATGCTGGACATAATGGGATCTCCAGCATCGATCACGCTGAAATACAAAATGGTTTCATCCACATGCTAAATCGTTTGGGAGGGAGGGGGCTGGGGAAGGAGAGTTAGATGAGCAAAAGAGGAAGAAGAAATGACAGACTTAAGATAAGGACACCTTGGAAATAAACTATTAATCAGCTACCTTATGAGTAAAAATGCAAAAATTCACAGTTTAACTAAAGCTTTCTTAACTCTTTCCATTACACAGTTGTAAAACCTTCCCAATCTGAGTATGATGCAATTAAATCAACTTAAAGGTAACATGAAATAAATGCCAATTAAAGGTACCATTCTCAAGTCAATTCACAAATATAAAGGCACAAACAGAGATTCACAAATATGAATTCTCATGGAGACAAAGAAAAGAGAATCCTTGGAACTGAATTCCTGTTTCACAAGCTTCACGAAGTAATGTATAGAAGTTGAGGCAAGAATTCCTACTATTTGTATTATTAATACTAAAAGTGTCATTACTTTCAGCTTCCAGCAGACTGGCAAAGAAACAATCCACTGAAATGATGAGAACTGTGTAGGATATTACTGAAAGAGAACTGCAGATGAATCTATGTGGTTTCAATGGCAAACTACAAATACTAACAAGAATTCAGATCACAGAATAGGGAGGAAAAGCAAAGGAAATCTTTCTAATAAAAAGGTCATTTAGGGAAACAAGCACAAATGCAAAAAAGTGCCCAACCCAGTTAGGGACCTACAACATACCATGCCTCAAGTTCTTTGCAGTAGGGGTGATGCCTGAGATGTACACCTCTAAGTAAGAATGTTACATACAGGCCGTTTATTTTAGCTTCCCAGGAAGAGCTCTGGCAGACACTGCAAGATCTCCCTCTCCATATTATCTTCAAACATAGCTGAGGGAAAGGGCAAACAGAAATTTGAAAGAGATGATTGCTTCCTTTGTGGGGGCTACGGTTACCCACTGAGCCAGGAACATACATGAATTCCGATTTGCAATCATTTCCACTATTTATGAGGTCAGTGGACTTGCTCCTGCTGAGCTCAATTTAGCAAGAGCTTTGGCTAGATCACTGCAGAGAATATTACAATCACATTGACTTGGTGATGGCCAAACTACCACAGGTACCTAACTCCAAACTATAAATAGGCTGAAAGCTCTACATATTTCAGTAGGCAGCCAGATTTAAAGAGCTAAGATGTAAATACAGATGAAATAATGGCCTTAAGGGCATCATTAATTACGAGTCAAGAATAAAAGGACTCAGTTCATGCATTTAAGTTATACTAAATACAACAAGAGCCTCAGAAGGCCTCAAAAAGGCCTCAGTTTAAAACAAGCAAAAATGATCCACGAAACAGCAATAAAAAAAAAAACCCTGACCTCTCATTTCTATGATAGAAAGAAACATTTTCCCTTCTCCACCCTGCCTTCTGAACACACCGAGCACCATCTCACTGCAGGACTTGCACAGGATTTTTGTTTCAGTCTCATGTTTCCTTAAGTAACTGAGTAACAATCACTGAAGTCAGGAGAAAGTCAATGGCTATAAATACAGAATGTATCTCTTTTGTGAGATTGCTTCTCTTTACTTTATGAATATCTAAGCAAACCTAACAAAACATACCAAAATTTTTCATCCCCTTCCTTATAATTTATCTTTTTTTTTCCATCCTTTATATCAAGCAAGGATTTGAAGCAGGAAATACCACATTTCATTTAGCATTCACAAGAATTTTCATACAGTGACATAGAACTGGCATAGTTCTAAACCTACACAACAGCCAGTGCATAAATATGTTCATGGGGAAAGTTAATGCTGCATGCATCCAAATGCGAGGGCTCTCTTTAAATGCATGACTTTTTTTTCCTGAAAAAAAAAAAATAAATATTGCTATATCCCATAATCCAATAATTTAAAGAAATTTCAACATATACATATATAAAAAAAAAAAGAAGGAAATTTATTTCTATCTCACCTGAATATATGGAAATCTCAAGTCTGATCTCTTGTAAAAGTCTACATTTCTAAACACTTTATCTTCTCTTTAAAATCAAACAGCAGAACATGTTTCTTTGGTAAACTGGAGTTAGGAGCATGAAAGAAGTGATGGAAATTACTATCTTACATGTGTTTCTTTCTGCTAGAATCACCCTTACAGGCACTTACAATTGGCTCTTTATTATTTTTAACACACCGATGTAATATGTAGGTTGTAATCTGCAACAGACATTGTACATTCCTCTCTTTTCACCTTTAGGAAACTTCTTTAGCTCCTCACGTCCCAGATTTTGGGCAAAAGCTGCCCATCAGAACACTGCTATGATGGAAATGGAATCAAAATGTTTCATCTACTTACGTTGCCTTATTTTATTTTATTTTTTTTTTTAAGTGCAATCTTTGGTTTCATTACACTCTTTTTTTTTATTGGTGTTTGCACAGAAAAGCAGCAATGTGCATTTTAAAGGCATTGTGAAGAGCACTACAAAGTTGAGAATAATGTGCCTTTTCCTCCTGGAAAGGCAGCCTATAGGAAAAAAACCCATTCCAGTAACTTAGTTTAGCCCCACGTATGAAATAACTGAAGTCAGGTGCCTGCGCTGTTATTATTTTTCTGATGTTTTTGACACCAATGCTGAGCTTTGTGGCATTCACAGCTCCAACAGCAGTGAGGCCCCACTTGCTACAGTCGTAATACTCCTTAATATTTTCATTCTGATGTAATTTGTGGCCCCAGCTTTTTAAATATCCGCTCTGTAATAATGTTTAATTTCAGGGGTCACTCCGCCAAGGAGTATATTAAAGCTTATAAAACTCATTTCCAAAGCTCAAATATCAAGCTGTGATCAGGTTAGGAGGGCAGCGGCTGTGAATATTTCATCTTTTATCATGCTGATAATAAGGAGATGACAGAGGCACATTATTACAATGAGAGAATTGCTCATTTCAGTCCTGGCTGCTGGAAGCTAGGGTCTGCAGTGTGTGTTACTCAATAAAATCAATTCTTATATGAAAAGCAAGTTTACTGAGCCACCACTGTGTCTTATTTGATTGTAATGAATAATATATGGACCCAAGAGCTCGCGCATCCGGTAGGGAGAGGGAAAGGAAAAGGTTTAAATTTGGAGGGGCACTTGAGTATAGACAATAATTTATCAAAACTGTATTTTATTGTTTCAAAGTAATGTTATGAGACTGCTGTTTGTTAGACTTATTTTGATAAAAAAATCTTAAAAGGTCCACGAACACAAATCCTATGCTGGCAGAACAAGTTCCATCTTCCATTCATCTATTTCTGCTCAATAAATAATGACCAACTAGTGGGACTATTTCAGGATTACAAGAGTTTCTGCTGCAGTTTCTTGTACGTTCACTGTTGCTTGGCCACATTTCACGCTAATCCCTAAAGAAAGGGGAAACATGGGAGAAAAATCTAGTCTATCACCTTCTGTAAAAGAGGGAAAACATCCCTGTATTAGGAAGTGGCAGCATCAGACCTATTTTGAGAGGGGCGTAAGAAATTCCTTTAAAATGCACACTGCTGCTGTGCAAAAAAGGTTTCCCCCCTTTTTTTAAGCATCTCAGTACTGAACTTCCACATCCCTACTAAAAGTGAGAATTATTGTGAGCTGCAGCTTTAAATCAATGTCTTATAGGCCCAGGAGTCTCAGTATAATCAATTATTTATTAGTAGCAACAGCATTAAACCGGGCCATTTCTTTTTTGAACTTCTGGGAACAAATGACCCTCATCACAAAGACAATCTGATTTTAAATTGTCATTATCACCACGCTGTGATAACAACATCATTCTGGCACTTGTAACTCTGAGTTGTGTCTCTTCCAATCCCTTGCTGTAAAATATACTTAACTTGTTTACATCTGAACATTTACTTTGCCTGCCTCCATTTCTCCCCTCTGCTTCCAGATCACCATATTCAGTAGGGTTCTTTGGGGTTTTTCAATTATTATTATATTTATTCTAAGTTTTCAAACTCTCCCCTCCTTTTAGGGGTGCAGTTGAGACAAACTGAAACAACATTCCCACCTTTTTAGAAAGGAAATTTAGGAAATTATTGAAGATGAGCATCAGGGATATCAGGAAGCTTCCCGAAGTTTACATACACTCCAATTCAATAAATGCAAACTACGGCTCACAGAATCACAAAAAAAAAAAACCCAACCAAACCCAAAGAACCAAAAGCCATCCAATCAACAAAAAAAACCCTCAAACAACTTAGGCTGGAAGGAGCTGCAGGAGGTCACCTATTCAAAACTCTGCTTTGTGCAGAGCTAAGTTCAAAGTTAAATCATATCGCTCAGTTTTCCACAGGGGTTTTGCTAACAGCCACTGATGCAGATGTCACAGGCACTCTGGGCAACCCATCCCACTATTGCTTCAATTATACTCCTTATGGAAAAATCAGAGTTTTTCATTCTTGCAACCCTCACCACTTGTCCTTTCACTGTATCTCTGGGAAGAGTTGGGCTGAGAAGACGCATTAAACTCCCACCCTCTCATTAGATGTCCTTCTATTTTGGAGTGGAGCAATCCAAACTCTAGAGCATCCATGATTGTCTCCCCATTACAAACCAGTCCCACAGAGACCACTTGTACTTAGGCTTGTGAGATTTTGCTTAAATTTCTTATTATACTGCATCATTTGCAAGAGGCGCAGTTTTGGCAGCTGCACTGAACCCCCTGCAAATCCACACTGCATCACTGGAGCTGATCCATGTGTGTGCACTGCCAATAAAATCTCATTCCAATTATTTTGATCTCTTATTTGTTAAGGAGTTCTTAAACTCATCTTCTGTACACTGATAAATTTTCTCTAACAATCTTGCAATAAACAGGATAAAATAATACATCCCAATTCTTGCAGCTTGCCTCAATATGGATTTTACATCCTACAACTCAAACACAGGAAATGCAGATCCAAAGATAGAATAAAAACATAGTAGATTTCAGGCAACACTGTCAACAGAAATAAAAAGCTTTTCCCTATAGAATAAGTTATTTTAGAATCACAAAACATTCATTCATAGAGTTAAAGAGTGATTAACAAGTACTCTGCTTTCTGTAATATAAAATCAAAGCATTCCAATAAGCACCAGCTGCTTAGTGGGTGTCCCAGGTAAAAAAAAAAAAAAAAAAAAAAAAAAAAAAAGGATTAGAAGGAACTGGAAAACGCTTTTTCTTGTACAAGAGCTAAGCTTGGATACTAAAAGGGGAGCCAGAAAGAGAACTACATGTCAAATGTGCCAGAAGGGTTAAAGTAGGTGTCATACATCTTCAGCAGTAACATTTAAAACAGCAACCCCTATTCTGAACTTCCTGCCATTATTTGCTGTTGATACCATTAACATATGAAGATAAAAGAATAGAACTCATCTATGATATACTATCAGGGGAGTAAAAACTCCCTCACATCTGAGTTAAATGTGCACAAAGAACAGGACTCAAATCAGGGTCCCCTAAGGAGACAAAGGCTTTTTGATTTGCAGGTTGAAATAGAGACACGGTTCAAAGAGATCTGCATGTGAAATAATTATCTAGGAAACACACACCAAGGTGCAACTTAAAAATAAACCAACACAACCAAACCGACATCACACACACACAGTGCACTGGCACCAGCCTTTAAAACCTTCAGTTTAGAGGTGATGGGAGCTATTGTTTGCTGCAGACCACTACAGTTTCCCAGTGGATTCCACCTCCCAGCCCTAAAACTCTTTCAAACCCACATAATTTGATGGTATAATTCTGCATACATAATCCCAAGCCTATTTTATTACAAAGATCATTTCATAGTAACTCACTCATAACACTAAGGAACTCTGCAGCACCAGGGAGGGTTGCTTTTACTAAAATACACATCCCAACAGTGATGGTTTTTTTCAACCCTCCAAACTCCTCTCAAAGTACTGGTCCTCTGAGCAAGATATAAAAATAATTCCTTAATATTTCACTTCTGTTCTTTAAATTCCTCCTAAAAAAATGTTAGCAGTGGGCCCCATTTATGTTAAAGTGGAAAAAATACATAAAATATAATTTTAAAAGGCAGTTTAACATTGATTTAGCTTCAATAACTTGGCCTAGAAAATAGCTTCATTGGCCATTTGAAATTATCTTCTTACTTTTACCTTTCGTTACAGCACAGATTTAGATTCAATATTAATGCACAAAACAGCACTTACTAGTGAGTATATAACCTTAAATACTTGATTAAAAAGTGCTATTTCCATTTATAGAAGGTATTACTGTAGTCAGTAGCTTTTACAGGGCTTGTTAATGGCTTATGCTTTTCATTCATCATCAAGAATTGAAGTATTACCAGTAGAAGTGTTTTATGAACTTCAGAAATTGCTTATTCAGCTTTAAAGGCCACTTGCAAGTGATAACTGCTCCTTCAGAAACATAACCTTCTATTCAATAGTTGTAATGGTCTCATTAATGGACTAATAACTATGTGAATGTTATTAGCACATCTTGGGTGATGGGATGTCCATTACACTCATGACAAAGCAGAAGTTGCAGCCATGCAGAAACTGCACCAAACTTACTATGGGATGTTATAGTGTGAATTTGAAACCAAAAGCCCTTCAAAAACCCAGCCCTGGAGATAAGCACTTAGCTTCCCAGAATCTTCAATCTCTCCACAGAGATCCCTGGACAAGCAAGTTAACAGCAGCATCAGAGATCCTCCAACATACCTTTTAAACCCTCCCAATGTTTAGTGTCATAGATCAGTAATGATATCAAGATCACTTCCAGGGTCATCTCTATTGACAGAGAAGTGTAAAGAAAGGGGGGTTTAGGTACCTGACACAAGAAAGAATACTGATAATGAGCCATCAGCACTAAGGGGAATAGCAACTGCAAAATTTTGGTTAGAGCTCTAGCAGATTTGTTACAGTTTCAGACCAAAGCCCACATTCCTCACAGAGTAACAGTTTCCTCTACTTCACTTTCCTATTCAGTAAATAGTACCTAAGCCAGTATCACATAGCACACTGCAGAGAAAAGAGACATACAATAGAATGACGGAGAAGTAACTTTTACCTCTCCAGGTAAGGAGAATGTACTCTGCACACATTACAGACAGGTAGATTTTAAAGGGGTGGGGAGAGATAAAGGAAGGAAAAAAACAAAAAAATACCAACTCCAAAACACTACAATGCTCATCTTTTCACTTGGATGCATTATTTGCATTTCCCCTAATACATGCAAGCTCCTGCAGAAGAGCTAGATGTTATTATTCATTACAATTTTCTATTACACTGTGATAAATGAGCCCCCCAGGGTAGAGCTGCTTGGTGAATGCTTATTACATTCATTTAAGTAGGAGTTGATTTACCTTAAATAGGTTGTTTCATAGAACTATAAGGCACAGCCACCCAGGCCTGCCACTGCTCCCCTGTTCAGGGCTACAATAACTGGAGTTTAATTGAATTATAACTGTTCTGTGTATGTATTACACTGCCTCCTGTTTATTATATCTTGCAAAGACAGTACTAATTCCACATGCTGCGTAGCGGGAACCCTTGTATTCTGTTTAGAGATTGGATGTGGATTTCAGCTTCAAGTTTAACATAGGTTGTTGAATAAAAAACCCATTACTCTCTAGAGGCAATTTTACAGAAGACAGCCGGCAAAGTTGCAATTGTAGACTATAAAAAGTAGGCTTCTTTCATGCAGATATGTCAAAAGACACCTAGATATTTCAAGATACCTTTAATTTGGTACCCAACAGACGCACAATACTGTCCAGATAATGAAAGAGTTCTGATCGGAGCACACTTAACTCCTCTCAGGGCCTTTGGCTTCATCTTTCCTACTGCCATAAAACCCACACAAATTAAGAGATTGTATAAGCACATTTTGCTTCAGTTAATATCAATATGACAGATACTGAAGTCTTTCAACAGTCTGAATACAATCCATGTAGTTCAGTGTTTAAAAAACTCAAGTTTAACTTGGAGAAGATTATGTATGGAGCAAATGAAACTACAAAGGCTCAGCAAAAAGTGAATGGAAGGTAAGAATACAGAAATGCACAAAAAACAAATAGCAAAACCTCTCCTACTGAACAAAGAACTCATGCAGTTAGTGCTGCTCAGCTTCCATCACTATGCTTCTAAAATTCTTGAAATGAAAATAAAGCTGAAACACCTCATCAATGGCACCAGCTTTAACATCCAGGTAATTCTCAAAGCTGCTTTTCCACCACAGGCAGCAAAGCTTGCCTCAAATGTAACAATTCTGTTGTTGTTGCTCCTTTCCTAGTATTAATATCATTAGTCAGGAACTACACAGAAGTGTTTGCACTACATATGACCTATATAGTCCTGACAATGAAAGAGCTTTCATTAATGCACTTCTCAGTACAGAAAACAAATCGCACACAGCTGAGTTTTGTTTGACTGCATAAGCACAGTAATATGTTCTTAAGCATGTTGCAGGAGGTTTAGAATCTCATTATGCATTACTAGTAACCAAACAATATTTTCCAGTTTATTTTGATTAAAAGTGAAAAGCCACAAAGTGAAAACTCAGAACAAATAACCTATTAAAGAAAGAATTCCATACTAAAGCAGCGCAGACTCTCTGAAGTTAAAAGATCTTACTCCCATAAAATATTCAGCTGAGACAAACAGGTGGGGAAATAGCTTTATATATCATTGTGTTCTCAGATACAAGAGAAAGGTGTCTGTTCTGGCATTCAAATGCAAGTGCCATTAAGGCTCAGCTCCAGGGCCAATAAAACTGTTCCACAGTATCAGAAACCCCTATATCATGGAACACTGGGAAAAAAAAAGAATCTCTCTAATCACACTGGACACCATAATGAAGCCAGAACACAAAAGTTTTCCATCTGATCCTGTAGAACAGGGGTTCTGAAGATAAGCAGGAGCAGCATACAGCAGCAAAGGTGAAACAAAGCTCAACTGTTTTACAAAAGCCTTCTGAGGTACCTATCAACAGTATAGCTTTGTATAAGCCACCTACTCTCATGACAGTAGAGAACCATCAACAGGAATGAGGATGATAAAATTGTATCACCCACATATATGCACTGTAACTGTAAAGTATTGATAAATAAGCAATTTTAAAGAGAAAAGTGAATTTACTTGGTGACAGAGAACTGTGACCCTTCATCTGCCACTGACATGATCATCAGCATCAATTCAGACCCAGTTACAGCAAGAGTTTACACCAACTTTTCCAGCAATTCAAGTCAGTATTCTTAATGGAAGACAGAAATGAATTTAATTCCAGCTTTCAACAGTAAATGATGAAGCCAACAACCACGAAATATTCTGATGAGAATAAGTGAAGCAATTAAACTTTAACTACTTTTTAAAACAAATTCTTTTAGATGCTAATGGCCATTGTTTTCTCAGTAAGTGAAAATTTGTGTCACAGAAGGTTAGATGATTGCAAAGATTTAATTGAATGTCTAAAAGAAAGGGAAATGTTTCTTGAAAAAGCTAAGCTGGACCTCTTACCTCATTCCTCCAGCAAAGTGTCCTGTAACAATAGAGCTGTGATTTGCTGAAATTAAAAAGCTATTATGGTGGAATTAGGGCTTCAATATTTTTAGCAGCTTAAATAGGCCTTCCAATTTTAAAGGACATCTGATAATAGATAATTACATTTCATCTTAAAGAAACTGAGTTGTTTTCTTACAGAAAAATACTTTCCTTTTTTTCCACAGAGGTTAAAGCATAGCCATCATTAGTAGCAGCAATAGGCTTTAGGTGCCTACTTCAGCTTGGGGGATATATATTAGCATATAAATAGCCGTTGGTGGCTGCTTGATTCTACCTATTTTATGTTTCAACTTGGCATCAGAATGCACTTAGGAAGAAACCAGGAGGAGTGGAG